>NC_136069.1:859212268-860412268 GCF_964261635.1 Lissotriton helveticus
TGGAATTTTCCACGGTGTTAGTACTTCAACATCAATGGGAACACATATCTGTTAGAAAATCCTGTAACAATCTCAGTATTTCACATTATCGCATGAAAAGAAAATCTTCCGAAAGATGTTGAACGTTGTTCTCTTTTGAGAGTCGAAAAGATAGTGAGAGAAGTGGGTGGAGTGCTCCGTGTAAATTGCAGAATAGAAACTACTTAGAACCAATTGGAAGAGTTGTTTTCAAGTCACATGACTTCACATGCGCGTCTCAGGACGTGTACGCGGTGACAGTATCTGGTCCCGTACGCCATTTGGAAGTAGCGGTCTAATTCAGCGAAGTTTCAAAACGTGAAAAGGAGTAAATCTAAACAAATCTGGATGTTATATATCTTCTGAGCTCGATTCAAGCATCCAATTGTTAAAGTATAGAACCTTTTATATTTTTTAAAAAAATACGAAGGTGTGTACATTCGGTCACGTAGGAAAGTTTAAAAAGACATTGGGTTCCATTTAATGAAAATTTTCATAATAATAAAAAAGAAGCCTAGGTTTAGTCTCTTTGACGTAGTATAAGTTCATTGATGGGTCTTTGAAGAAATTTAATAAGTTTCAATTGCAAAGTTTTCACGAAATATATAGGCGGGTGCGCGCACACGGTCGCGCACGAACGAAAGCCAAAAAGGCGGAGATAAACCCACTTTATAATATGCTCCTGGAGCTCTTTTTGGTACAATGAGTTAGTTCTGAAAAGAACTTTTTTTTTTTTTTTTTTAAAACAAGTGTTATGTTGTTTTGGATTTTTTAAACTTGCAAGAATATTTTCAGTTGTGACACAGGATCAAAATGAAATGAAGAAATTTATCTTTTCTCGGGGCATTTATGACTCTCAATTTTTAGTTTAATAAGAATGAGGCTCTGCTCTCCGTACAGAAGAATTTCTCCACACTCGTTGCATTTCATGTGCACCTTTGCAAGATATGGTCTCAAGTCCATCACAGCACTCGATGGAGATACAGGTCGTCCACCAGAAGATGTGCTGGCCACCTCTGATGGTAATAGCGTGGCCAGGGCTCTTGTCGATGCCTGTGCAAATTCCACAGGGTGCACTTGTTTGACATGCCGCACCATGGTATATATGGAAAAGGAATATTTTTTTGTTGGATTTCCTCTTGAGAGAACCGATTTGCATATCGTGCAGGTAACTTTTGGCGCATTCACTTTCTTTTGTTCTTCAGGATAAGTGAAAAATTGCCAAATAAAAGATTCCTTTTTTCTTTTTAAAGGTAGTCGCTCATTTCCTTCAGATTCGGAAGATGAATGCAGAACGGCAGCCATTTCAGAAAAGTCTTCCGAAAGATGTTGAACTTTGTTCTCTTTTGAGAGTAGAAAAGATAGTGAGAGAAGTGGGTGGAGTGCTCCGTGTAAATTGCAGAATAGAAACTACTAAGAACCAATTGGAAGTGTTGTTTTCAAGTCACATGACTTCACATGCGCGTCTCAGGACGTGTACGCGGTGATAGTATCTGGTCACGTACGTCATTTGGAAGTAGCGGTCTAATTCAGCGAAGTTTCAAAACGTGAAAAGGAGTAAATCCAAACACATCCGGATTTTATATATCCTCTGAGCTCGATTCAAGCATACAATTGTTAAACTATAAAATCTTTTATATTTTTTAAAAAAATACGAAGGTGTGTACATTCGGTCACGCACGAAAGTTTAAAAAGAAATTCGGCTCTATTTAACCACTTGGGAGCTAGTAAACAAACCTCCCCAGTGCTGCGCTGTCCATTATCCGGTGCTGAACTGGACGTCCAGCGGTCGCACGCAGCACTGGGGAGGTAGTGCCCGTGACGACCGTTGGCCGACGGCAGCACTTAAGGGGTTAATGAAAATTTTCATAATAATAAAAAAGAAGCCTAGGTTTAGTCTCTTTGACGTACTATAAGTTCTTTGATGGGTCTATGAAGAAATTCAATAAGTTCAGATTGCAAAGTTTTCACAAAATATATAGGTGGGTGCGCGCACACGGTCGCGCACGAAAGCCTCGAAATGCGATATCCATTTTATTGAGAACTGTTGCCGAGAGTGTGCACACCGGGTCGCGCACGAAAGTTTAGAAAGGCTATTTTTATTTACAGACAAATTTTAATGCGTTCAAAAAAAGGCAAGGTACAGACTTTCTAATTCTGTATCGTTTTACAAGGAGTCTCTATGCAACTTGAACAGTGAAGAAAACGGCTTGTTTCCAAAAAAAATATTGCCAGAACTTTATTGACAAAAGTATAGGTTGTATACACGAGATATTTCTGAATTAGCATTTTAAAAACCAATGAAATTCACTGAAAAAACCATAGGTTTTACACACGTTATAGTTAGGAAGTAGCATTTACAAAACCTATGAAATTCACTGAAAAAACCATAGGTTTTACACACGTTATAGTCAGGGAGTAGCATTTACAAAACCTATGAAATTCACTGAAAAAACCATAGGTTTGACACCAGTTATAGTTAGCTGGAAATTTTACTGATATAAAACCAATGAAATTCCACGTTATAGTTATTTGGACTCACTATAACTTGCGCGTGTAATGCACTGCTGATGACGTCACATATTACATCACTCATGACATCACTGATGACACCATCCTTGTGACACAGTGGCAGACCTCCTTTCACTGTAATCTAACCCTTGAAACACATATTCAAAAATAGAAACTAAAATTTTCAAAAAAATGGAGATACCCATACCAGTTACAACAACCAATTCAATAATTCCACCATCTATATACACATGCACTAATTCACCAACAGTTCTATATAGTCACTCATACATATATTTACTAATCATATGTAGTGATACACCTACACATCCTGTTACACACCGACAGTCATCCAAAAGTTATTCACACACATACTCACACATGCAAATAAACTATTGAACATCCATTTATTTGCATAAACAGCTATACACACACTACCACTTTACTTCTAAGGAAACTACACATACTTACTCTCTTAAAAAATCACTTATAGAAACACATACTAATTTAAACAGGAACTCTTACAATACCTCACTCTCACATATACTCACTTATATACATCAATATTCACATATACTACATTAAAACATATGTAGTTACTGATAAAGACACTAATAAGAGAGTCATTCACTCACTAACACAGACATATACACACTCATCCACACATACAGTCCTGCACATATTCTGTCTTCAAAACACATACAAACAGAGACTCAGTCATTCTTGCATCTATGTACTAAGTAATACCCCCATCAAACCATGCAAACACTCATACTGATACTAAGAAAAACATCTAATAACCTTTATACATAAACATGTACCTACTCATCAACCCATGCAGCCACTTATACACAAAGTGAAACACTAATACATATATTTAAATATTTAAGCATTACTCACTAATATATGTATTCACTAAGATATTCAATAATATATACATATATAACACATGTTTATTTTTCAGAAAGACACACATTCACTGGATGGTGTCATCAGTGATGTCATGAGTGATGTAATATGTGACGTCATCAGCAGTGCATTACACGCGCAAGTTATAGTGAGTCCAAATAACTATAACGTGGAATTTCATTGGTTTTATATCAGTAAAATTTCCAGCTAACTATAACTGGTGTCAAACCTATGGTTTTTTCAGTGAATTTCATAGGTTTTGTAAATGCTACTTCCTAACTATAACGTGTGTAAAACCTATGGTTTTTTCAGTGAATTTCATAGGTTTTGTAAATGCTACTTCCTAACTATAACGTGTGTAAAACCTATGGTTTTTTTCAGTGAATATATATATATATATATATATCCCAAGCTCTCAACCCTGCCAAAAACGACGGGTCACTCGCAAGTGGGTGCAGTCTGCGGTGGCGGGGGCCCTGCAATCACATAAAGCTACTGTATGTAAACCAATGTGTTTAAAATTGCACACTCCAAAATGGCGCGACTTTTGCCGACTTGCTCCAGTCCCTCCTCTACGTTATGTACTAATCACATGACATCCCTTTAAATGCCCTGCTGCTACGTGCGCGCAAACAACACTGACGAAGGCTTGTAGCCGAAACGCGTGTGTTGACTTTGTGAAATAAATACGGGAAAGACTAATACCAACGTGCCTACGAGTGCTGATTTTCCGAAATAACTGGAGGAATTTGAGCTTTATATATCTATATATATATATATATATATATATATATATATATATATATATATATATATATATATATATTGCAACATATCCAACTATTCAGTCAAAATATATATATCTATACTACTATTATAAAGAGAGAACTGGGAACCTTTGGGGCGGGTAAACTCTGGAACCACAGCGCCAATCCAAACACCCAATACATTATTGGAATTGTCAGGGTCTGCAGAGTGACATAGGCTATATACCACCCAAAAATATACGTTCTTTAAAAAATTATACGTTAAAAAAAAAGTAGCGTGCGTGCTGACATCATCAGGAGCGCGGGGAGGAGCGACGGACAGGAGCATGAGGAGGAGCGGCGGACAGGAGCGCGGGGAGGAGCGGCGGACAGGAGCGCAGAGGAGCGGTGAAGTTTGCAGAGGCTGAGGAGCGGCGGCGCCCGCGGTGGGCTTGCAGCGTGGAGCGGACAGGAGCGGTGAAGTTTAAGGCTGAGGAGCGGCAGCGCCCGCGGTAGGCTGACGTAGGTGAGTGTGGGGTTGCAGCGTGGAGCGGACAGGAGCGCAGGGAGGAGCGGGGAAGTTTGAGAGCCTGATTGCTCCTGGACAACGTCGGGACGGGCTGGGGAAATTTGAGAACCTGATTGCTCCCGGACAACATTGGGACGGGCTGCTAGTCTGAAAAAACCATAGGTTTCAGGCCTGATATAGTTAGGAATTAGCATTTAAAAAACCTTAGAAATTCACTGAAAAAAGCGTAGGTTTTAAGGTTTTAGTCAAGTAAACAGTCAATCACACTGCTACTAAATCCTCCATCCATATATTTATATTTATATATCCACTCATTTTTCAATGCAAATTGCTATATATATAATACATATTTAAATAACAAAGCAAACCACATTCACTTGATGTTGCAATTTGAGTTGTCATCAGTGAAGTCACTGACCATGTCATGAATGATGTAATATGTGACATCATTAGCAGTGGATTGCGGCGCGCGAGATATAGTAAGTACAACTAACTATATTGGAGGAATTTCAATGGTTTTGTACGAGTGAAATGTCCAGCTAACTATAACACCCATTAAACCTATGTTTTTTTCAGTGAATTTCAAAGGTTTTTTAAATGCTAATTCCTAACTATAACTATATCAGGCCTGAAACCTATGGTTTTTTCAGTGAATTTTGAAGGTTTTGTAAATGACAATTTTTAAATGTATTAATTGTGATTTTTTTATACTGATTTACTAAATTTTTTAACCTATTTATTTTTAGATATTTTATTGTTTTAATTACATTGTAATTACATTATACATTACATTACAAAATATACTTTCTCAGAATGAATTAGTTTAGTTTAAATACTTTGCAAATAGGTAACAGTTGGAAAGAGGTAACCAGGTATAATTTCTGGCGCACCACAGATATAGGCCAAGTAGGAAAATTTGTTATCAGTATCCGAGTGCTCAAAGGATGAAGGATAGGTTACCACTCTATCCCACACACACTCAAAATTCAATTCTGAGTATTACAATTTATCAACAAGTTTCTTCCTGAGCTCTGCAACAATAAAAAATCGATGTATGTATACTCTAGTCAATCAAAACCATTATATGAGTACAGAGGTAACATTCAGAGTTTCTTCATAGAAATCAAGAGTTCATGAAAATAAATTGTCCACTGAAAAGCACGAAATCCAAATATCCAGTTTAATGGTTGTCCTCCAAATTGCTTCTTTGGCAGCCAACACGTGTGTCGTCATATGCTATATACATGCATCAAATGACTTCATCAGGGCTGCAACCCAGAAAAATAAAATACATATCAGTATGATTTACATATAATTCGTACAAGGTATCCCCTTCACCACTAAAGTTTAAGCACAAAGGAGAGAGCTGAAGAGGGGTTCATAGTCGCCCTCTGTGTAGATTAGTTCATGTATTCATAAAGTTAGTAACGTTTAATACGTCCAACACCAAAAGAAAAGTGTCAGCTACGCTTTTAAGAATCCAAAGTACCAGTCAAAGAAAGAGAAAATGTATATCAATCCGGTTGAGTTGTACCTCAAATGTCTATTATTTCATATCCTTCATTAAATATGTGCTTGTTATATGCAAAAATCGGATCTGTAACATAAGGACACTGGCTTGGTCAACAGTACCAAGAATTACCTGCTGTTGTCTAACACACACGTAATGGTTAACACTGTTTATCTTATACAATGCATCAGTGATATCTGTGAATATACCCAATTCATCATAGCGTTGTTAAAAAGTGTCACATCTAATAATGAATCATATGTCACATCTCCAACCTCATTCAAAAAGGGAAAAGTATCTTAATGTTAATATCTCGTACCTAGCGATATATACGGTTCATATCTGCCAAGAGTAAAACTATAACCATGTCAAAACTAGATCCATCTGTTAACCTGACACACGTTCGTTAACTCACCAGTGTACGTTCCCCGACATAAAACGAGTCCATAAATGATCTCACCTCATACAAAATGAACGATCGATACATCACACTAGACGGGTCTCTGATATTACAGTTCCCAATCGTGTATAAACTACGGCAATCTAAGCAGCTCAGTAAGGCTGTACATTAACACGATTGCGTGTATCTGCAAGAGAAGAAGCAGTATTGAATTTACTTTCCGTATCTATAAAACCACGGCTCAATCTAATCCCGAAGTAACAGTCGATACTTCCGAACTAACCTGTCATGAAGCACGCCATGTCCCGCGGTCTCGGACTGGCGTTACACATGTGCGCCATCTTTTATATTAACACAGCAACAAGCGAGCGCCATCTTGTAAGAGGTTTGCAGACTATTCTACAAACGCAATCTTTGTTCATAAAGATTATATATTAAATATCACGATAATCCTACTCACAATAACAAATACGGTGTTCGTATTTTAGCTAATAATACTCTCGTTATTATCCGCACGTCATATTAAATAAAAGGGTAGTCCGCTCACTCGTATAATTACTGCTTGATCCCGTAACAGGTACACAAATAATTCCCTTATCCAATATTGCAAGTAAAGCCGTCTCTAATCTTTCCAAAATATAAAAGTCTAAAAAGAGATTAACGTCAGTTATATTTAGGATACATGGTGAGAAAATACTCATCAGCATCTGATCTTCTTGTATCAGGCTCGAACCCGGAACCTCTTAGTTCATAGGCAGATACGAAACTGGTAACCTACATCTGTTTCTCCCTTGTTCGTTCTAATTTTACACAGAACGTGCAATATAGTATTCGAAATTGTACTAGATGCCAGTATACCAATGTCAAAGGTCCGATTCAAGTGTCTAAACAGCTGTTCAGTAGGAGAAGGGTAAGATCAAGGTAGGAACATTGAAGAAAAGTATAGTACATCACTATAGCGGCAAAAATAGACTATTATCCACAAATAACATCAAATTGAAAATACATCAATAAGTACGCATGGATGTACTATTATGTTATAAACATTAAATCATTTTTACAACATTGTAATGCCTGAGGACCTGCCATAACAGGTCAACATCAGAATACAGTGTTATTTATGAGAAAATCATTATTCATTATCAGGTCTGAGCAAGGTATAAAGGTTCAGAAGAGGTTAACGGTACGTGAAAAACCACATAATCTAGTGCAACTTTCAAATATTTACATTGCCAGAATTCTCATATTTTGAAAATTATAACAGATTATACATATAAATGTATCAGTCTCCTAAAAAATATTGGAGTTCAGAATCCAAATTCAGAGCATCTTCTACTGCCCTAAGTTTCATGATCCATCTTGCCTCAGTAACTTAAGTACCCTATTGCCACCCCTTCTATCCATAACCACTTGTTCAATTCCATGGTACATACATTTGTGTTGCTCTTGTTCATGACAGTTTTGAACCAAGTGAGCTGCAAAAGAATACCTTGTGTCACAATTAATAAGTGTTCGAAAGTGTTCTGTCATTCTGTCTATCAATCGTCTTATGGTACTACCCACATATATTTTTTTACAAGTACAAAAAATAACATATACAACATACTTGGTATCACAGTTTATAAATGATTTAATAATATGGCCACCTGTGTTATATTCAAATTCCTTGATCTTTTTGATTGCCCATCTGCACGAGCTATATTTACCACAAAAGTAGAACCCATTTGGACGGTTGGTTAGCCAATTATCTTTAGACATCTGTCTCGGGTAGCTGGGGCTAACACTGTTAGCCAATGTCATACCTTTCCTAAATATGAGAGATGGTCTGTCCGTATGATAAGGTAGAATATCTTTATAATTTTTAAGGAGATGCCAGTACTTATCCAAAATTGCTAATAATTTGTGATTCCCTACACCAAAGTTGGTAAAAGGTCTAATTTTCTGAATTTGTAAATCCTGTGTCTTCACTTTCCTTGATCTTAATGTATCTTCTGTCCTGAGTTTCCTCGCCTTTGTCACCGCTTGATCTATAATCCACTTATCATAACCTCTATTTCTGAATCAAGTAGCCATCTGGCAGATGCATCAAAGTTATGTTTTGCGAGTCCTTAATAGCGAATTTTAAGGAATCGCTATTAAAGACTCGCATAACGGGATGCATGTAGGAATCGCAATGTTATTAGCGATTCCTACAGATTCCTTATTTGCGATTCGGTAATAGCTAATCGCTAATAAGGAATGGCTTTCCCATTCATTCCTATGGGCCTATAGGCCCATAGGAATGAATGGGAAAGCCATTCCTTATTAGCGATTAGCTATTACCGAATCACTAATGTTCCGCTATTTCAAGGGTGCCAGGGTGTCCAAGGGACACCCTGTTGCACCCCTGAAATTGACCTGTGCACAAATGTTACACACACACATGCCCGAAGGGCATGTGTGTGCGCAACATGTAACTTTGAAAAATGCACAAAAGTGCATTTTTCAACGCTTTAGCAAATTACCACGAAGTTCAACTTCATGGTAATTTGCTCCCCCTATTAGCGAATTCGCTATTTTTTTGGGTTTCATGCATTGCATTTAAGGAATCTCATTTTGGGATTCCTTAAATGCAAGAGCAATTTAAGGAATCGCTATTTAGAGATTCCTTAAATTGCGATTTCTGCATTTGGGATGATGCATCCCAAATGCAAAAATACCGGGACAAACGGCCAGATTCTGAGAATCTGCCCGTTTGCTCCCGGTATTTTCTTTGATGCATCTGCCTGCATATCCTGTAAATTAGATTCAAAATCTCCTTGTTGTGAACAATTCCTTCGGGTTCTGAGCATCTCTCCGAAAGGAATTGAATGAATTTGTCTCTTGGGGTGGCAACTACCTGCATGTAAGAGTGCATTACAGCTAGTATCTTTACGAAACATGCGACTGCACAATTTATCCCCTTCTACAAATAGTTCTATATCCAAAAAGGTCAAATGTTCCATATCATACTGGGTAGTAAATGACATATTTACCTCATTCGTATTGAGGTAATCAAAAAAAGTTTGAAGTTCCACTGCGGTCCCCCTCCAAATTAGGAGGCAATCATCGATGAAACACCCCCAATAGTAAATATGGTCAATCCATCGCTTGCCTCTTGGGCCCCAGATCCACTCCGTCTCAAACCATCCCATTAAAAGGTTGGCAAAAGACGGAGCAAATCTGGAGCAGCGCTGATGAATGTATGCATGTATATAGCATATGACGAAACACGTGTTGGCTGCCAAAGAAGTAATTTGGAGGACAACAATTAAACTGGATATTTGGATTTCTTGCTTTCCAGTGGACAATTTATTTTCATGAACTCTTGATTTCTATGGAGAAACTCGGAATGTTACCTCTGCACTCATATAATGGTTTTGATTGACTAAAGTATACATACATCGAATTTTTATTGTTGCAGAGCTCAGGAAGAAACTTGTTGACAAATAGGTAACAGACTTTTAAGTACAGTAGGTATAGTTGTTGCAATGGGCAACACAATTTCAAACACAATGCAACATTGACCTCAATGTATTTTTCTAGTTAAATGCAATTAGTTACTTTATTGATCACTTTTCTAACCACAGGACTGGGTCCTAGATTCAGTCCTTGGACATCTCCTGTAAATGGTTGAGTAAAAGTGTTTTAGTTACAATAGTGATTTTTAAGGAATATTATTGTATTTTAAAAGTTGACACAGACATTTTTTCACATAGAATCACCAATGTTATCCTATGGGAGGAAATTCACATAGCAGGTAAGTAGTGTTATCATTACTTTTTCTTACTCAGTGGTGGATCCTGGATCCAGCACTGATGCATCTCCTGTAAACAGTTGAAAGAATGGGTTTAAGTCATACAGGCGATTTTTAAGGAATATTTTTAGTTTTTGAAAATGAACACTTAGAAACTTTTCTGGTGAAAACCAGACAACGGATTCCTATGGAAGGAAATACATGTTACTGGTAAGTACGGTTAGAATTACTTTTCAGGGTCAGTGCTGGGCTAAAAGATGCAGCTCTGGGTTCTCTCCTGATAACAGGTGAGTAAATCGGAATTCGTAGTTCGGCTGGTTTTAGAGGAATTTTTTTAAGTTACAAAACTCCACACGTCGTAGAATTTCCAAATGGAACCAGTCAATGTTAGCCCATGGAAAGAAATTCAAGTTACTGTAAGTATGGTTAGAATTACTTTTCAGGATCAGTAGTAGGCTGAAAGATGCAGCACTGAGATCTCTCCTGATAACAGATGAGTAAATCGGAATTCGTAGTTCGGCTGATATTAGAGGAATATTTGTACGTTACAAAAATGGACATGTAGAAACTTTTCTGTTGAAAATCACACAATAGATTCCTGTGGCAGGAAATACAAGTTACTGGTAAGTACGCTTAGATATACTATTCAGGGTCCGTGCTGGGCTCAAAGATGCAGCACTGAGGTCTCTCGTGATAACAGGTGAGTAAATCAGAATTCGTAGTTCAGCTGATTTTATAGGAATATTTTGCTAAATAGTGAAGGAAGGGGGCGGGGCCTGCGGTGACATGGGTGCAAACATGCCCTGTGGCATGTTTTAAGTTGGGGAATTAATTCCGCTTCCATCCTGAGGTCCCCTGTGGGCCAACTAGCCCACCAGGTACCTCCAGTATGCGTCAGGGAACTGCGTTGCAGAGAGGTGTTAAGAGGCCACACCCCTTTTTTACAACACTCTGCAACGCAGCTCCGTGGTGCTTACTGGAGGTACCTGGTGGGCTAGTTGGCCCCTAGGGGACCTCTGGATTGAAGAGGAATTAATTCCCCAATTTAAAACACGCCACAGGGCATGTTTGCACACATATCACCTCAAGCCCCGCCTACTACCTTCACCACTGTGCAAACTCGCCCGTAGCGCTTTCTAAGTTGGGGGATTAAGTCCCCTTAATATTGGTGGTCCCTGGGGGCCAACTAGCCCACCAGGAACCTCCAGTATGCGCCAGGGGGCTGCGTTGCAGAGAGGTGTAAAAAGGGGCATGGCCTAATTACACCTCTCTGCAACGCTCCCCACTAGCGGGTTTCCAGAGGGGGAACTAAGTCCCCTTGAATACTGGGGGTCCCTGTGGGTCAACGAGCCCACCAGGAACCTCCAGTATACGCCAGAGTGCTGCGTTGCAGAGAGGTGTAAAAAGGGGCATGGCGTCATTACAACTCTCTGCAAAGCAGCCCCCTTGTGCGGTTCCAGAGGGGGAACTGATTCCCCTTGAATACTGGGGGTCCCTGGGGGCCAACTAGCCCACCAGGAACCTCCAGTATGCGCCAGGGGGGCTGCGTTGCATAGAGGTGTAAAAAGGGGCATGGCCTCAATACACCTCTCTGCAACGCAGCCCCCTGGTACGTTTGCAGTGGGGGAACTAATTCCCCTTGAATACTGGGGCTCCCTGGGGGCCAACTAGCCCACCTGGAACCTCCAGAATGCGCCAGGGGGCTGCGTTGCAGAAAGGTGTAATGAGGCCATGCCCCTTTTTACACCTCTCTGCAACGCAGCCCCGTGGCGCATACTGGAGGTTCCTGGTTTGCTACTTGGCCCCCAGGGACCCCCAGTATTCAAGGGGAATTACTTTCCCCTCTGCAAACGCGCCAGGGGGCGCGTTTGCAGAGTGGTGCAGGAAGGGGTCATGGCCTCCTCCCCATCCCTGTTTTTTTTTTTTTTTAAAGAAGGGGGGCTGTGTAGCCCCCCTTCTTTTTCTTTTTTTTGGCCCTGGGGACCTTAGGGACGCGTACCCTACGCGCATCCCGCGATTTAAAAAAAAGAAAAAAATTGGCCTTGGGGGTCCTTGTGGGACCCCCAAAGCTGGCCTAGGGGGTCAGGGTGTTTCTACCATGCCCACTTTTCTTGTTTTCCGCGTTTCTTTTTCTGTTTTTTGCGCCTCGGTTCTACCGAGGCACAAGATGGCTGCCAACACTTCCTGGTATGGAGCGTTGACAGGCAGTTGACAGCCAATTAGCAAGCAGCTCGTGCTTGTAAGGGTACACGTATAATCTTCGGATGGTACTTCGTCTATAGATATGTCAATGATTTTACTTTTGATTTTCTCAGGAACTACTGCACGAATCACCCCCAAACTGTCAGGGAAGGACCGGAGCAGAACGGGCCATCTTCTTGTAGAATTTTGCGAAGATTTGTCGACCGGCGCCAAAGTTATTCCAAATAGAATGTTGCAGATTTCCTAGGGAAACTAGGTCCTAACTATATCTACCTACTATCTACCTATATATATTAACAAAAAACTTAGGAATCGACCTAAAAACCACAACTAAACTGCCATCATGGCTTTGAATTATAACTTAAAACGACAGAAATTCACAAGTTATGTTTTGGACCACTATTCATAACTCGCACACTGGGCCAGCTTTATGGTGGTGCGACTGGTGCAGCTGCACTGGGCATTGAGTTGGGGAGGGGGTGCTGACCTCAGGGAGGGGCACTGTGCTTAGCAATAACTTATGATGTAAAAGTATCTGCTGCAGAGCTCCTTGTGTGTTCAGCTTCCAGGCCGTAATAACAATGTCAAGATACATCTTGTAAGTAATGTTCTTGTTAGAGAGAAAGGTTCGAGTTGTGTCTAGTGACAGTTTTGACTCGCCGTAAAGTAGCACACAAAAAAACACAAACTGGGCAGATCACAGATCTAGATTTTAAGCGGATTACAACTTTTGCCAAAGGAATCCTTTAGTTACTGTAGTTCATAAGATTCAACCCTACTATATGGAACAGTGACTGTTACCAAAGGTCATCAGAGAGATGCATGCAAACTGCATAAAACAGGTTAGGATGGTAAGTTTTTTTCCTCAGTCTTTCATTATCTATTCCTAATGTTGATTACAAAAAAGGGTTCGTTTGTGTTGATATACATTCCTATTATTCAAATTAGCTACTACCAGTGCATTAAAACAAATAAATGTATGTGTGAAAGTGGTTAGGGAGAGAAGAGGGGCACTTTTGTCGAGTGGTAGTGAGGAAATCCAAGGAGAAAGTCACCAAAAATAATTTTCGCACCCGGCGCCTAAAGCCATGCAGGCCATAACTCACACATCACATCCATGACATCGCAATATTTCTAACAATAACAAAACCTAAATCGAAAATTTGATTAAATTACAATACATACTTAAAACAATAAATATTACAACATTCGTGGTCATCACTTTCCAAGTGGTAATTGTAATAGGCTTCCTCTTGGTTCATGGTGATATGCAATCAAAATCTTAGGCTGCTGATGCCGGAAACGTGACACCAGTTATTGTGAAATCTTATAGGTTGCCCTTTTTTCTTGAAGTGTATTTTGGGAAAATAGAGGAATCCGAGCGAAGAGAAGTATTCTAAAGGTAACATGTTGTGTCTGTTTGAAAATAATTTTGATAATTTAAATCACTGAATCTTAATTTACTTGGAGAAGATGTATTGAACATTATTGGATCCTGTCATGGGAAATAACTGAAATAATTAACTTTTTATTTCAAAGGAAAATTGGATAATCCTCAGTGCTCATTATTTATTTAAGGTAGTGGTAATGTGAAGGAAGTGTTCAATGTGAACTACATAATACTGATGAACGTTTATTGCATTACAGTTAGTCAAGGCTGTCTTAGATATATATCAAAATAGCACACTCTTGTACTCATGATTAGAAGGTAGTTGCCTCCATATAAGGCTGCATAATGTTGCAAATATTTATGTTCTTGTTCCTTTAAGGTTACTAGTATCCTACTTCAATTCAGAGAGATGGAAAATGTTGTGATCTTCTAAATAGTTGTGCCATAGGGAGGTGTAGGCATTATGATGTAATGGGCTGGTACGAAATGTCTTGTCTTTGGCTAACAAATGTTACCCAAAAGCGCTAATGCCCAGCAGAGTGATGAGTCAAAATAATGATATCAGGAGTCTTTTATTGTTTACTTTATTCCATTCCACTTTACCGAACTCGACAATTTGCCTACATATTGCAACGGTGTTTGGTTTACTTGGGCGCAGTAAAATGCGAAACTAATAAATCGCCTCTGTTGGATTCTGCCTGCAAGGTTAGTGCTTTGTGAAAATGAAGCCATAATTGTAGCTTGTGGAAGAGCTTCCCTTAGACTCCTAGTTAACTCCATTTTAATGTATTTAGTTCTGATTCCCACCCAAGCTACTGCCTTCATTGACATGAGGGGAACAACCTGAGAAATATTTAATTAAAGGATATGGATATCAATTTATCTACATGGAGGGCAGTGCCCTTATGTGTGATAGCCTTAAGTCTCACTGCTACTGTGTTCTTAATTGAAGCTGGATGTCATTGTAGCGAATTGTGGTATAAAGGAGGGAGAGTGGTATTTAAAAATTATGCCATAATGTGCATCAAATCAGGCACTGCCTTCTTTAGGGCTCCAACCTCCTCTATTAGACTCTATTGAGATTTGGTAATATTTACTGTGGTAACCTGTTTGCTTCATACACAAACAAAGGGCGAAGGCTATTTTTTCACTCGTTTCCTTCAGGTAAGGGCAGCACAATCACTTCCAATAGGGGCTCCCAACCAAGTTAGACAATGATTCAAATGTATTTCTGATGGGCATATGATTTAGTACTCTGATTGTCTGAATCAAGAATTAACTTTCATATGTGTTTCAAGGGCGAGTAAATTATTAACTATGGGAGGGATACTTTAGGCTTTCATTGACCAGAGAATATATTTTGGGTTGAATTATTGAGATTTGGTGATTTCTTATCCCTTCTTTGGGAATGATAACAGAAGTGATCCTTTCCTTCCTAGGACCAATAGTGCCCTTAACCTACCATATTACTTTCTGGCCACCAAAACTGCAACTTCTCAATTAATCAATTCCCTTCAAAGTGCCATTTTTCTGGAAAGAGACAGACATCTAGATCTCATTTCGGGCAATTAGGATTGAGTACGCTTAGGTTTCCCATAGTTGGTTATGACAGCTAACTAGTAACACAAGCATTAAACAGATGGATGAAATACTAAAAGAACAAAATAAAAATTTGTAAACTTTAAGCTTACAGTTCACCAGAAATTCATCTTGTTGTCCTGCTTAAAAAGGATACTGAGGCTAGCACCTTCCAGTCAGTGGGAGGAGTTTGGGGGAAATCCTCACACTTTGAGAGATGAAGATTGATCTGATGTGGTGATTTTTGGGATAACAACTCCTTGTGTCCTGCAGTCCTGCACAGTGCCTCAATAGGAGAAGAGGGCATAACGGAATAAACCAAAGGGTAGGGATGTGTGCCCTCTGCAATACTCTAACCACTGCTAACTTGTTACATGTTATTGGGTTTCACACAGCGAGTGAAGCAAATCATATATTAGCTAGGATCTCTTCAGCAGATGTTTTATATAAACAATCAATAATAGTAGGTGAAAGGGTACCATATTTACAATACGACGTAAAGTCACAAAAAAATGGCTTAACACCACTTTGTAAATGTGGAGCAGGGCATAGCGCCACTGGGAAAGTAAGTAAAAGTGATGTTACACTGGTGCAATCCCCTTGTTCATATGCACAGTACTTTTTATTTCTCCTCTTGGAAGTCTAGGTTACAGCCGGCTGCATCGATGAGTTTAACTTATTTACTAGGGCATTAATCTGTGATTTGTGTTCATTATGAATTGTAAAACTAATTACCTTGATAAAGGATGATCTACAGGGCTTAATTAAAAAAGTATTTGTTTAAAAAGGATTGCTTCTAAAGAGGACACTCAGCATGAACTTGAAAGCTATTGTATTATTACACCATCTGTAATTTGGCACACTTTAGAGATCCTTATAGTCCCTATTCAGAAATTTATTTGTTTGACATATTTCCTAGTGCAATACACATGTCACCTTGCAGCTGTTTCCGCGTGCAGCCTTATACAAGCAATTATTATTTTTTTAAATACGTTTTTGTTAAGTTTTCATTATAAAAACTGAAAAGGAAAAGCAAACATAATCATCTGATTAGGACGTCATAATTCAGAAGATAAAAATTATGTGTCAACAGCACTTCATATTTTGCAATAAAATCCATTATGACAGCCACAAAATTTCTCTCTGTTTATGTGAATATAGGTGTGCTGCCCTAGATCTAACCTTATGCAAGTGGTGTTGCCCGTTGTGTATGTGGCCCATCTTAAGGTTATTTCTCTAAAACATTTTGCTTTTTGTTCTGGTTTTTGGCAACTCTCTTTTCATAACCTTAGGACTCTGGCCAATTTTCTGCTGTACTGTAGCTGGAAAGTGCATGCGCCCTTCCTACACATATCAAGAGAGGGTCCTTACTTGATTAATGTAGGTGTTGTACCAGCGAGTGCTGTTTAAAAAGGTAAAACACATACCCAGGGCGAGTACTGCTCTGGCTAGTATTGGGAGGCAGCACTGATTGTGCCACTCTTCAGAATAGCCTGTCAAACATGTCTTGTGCTGAAGTTGGTCTTTCTGACTCAGTACCCAACTTTAAGGGGAGACTTTCACTACCACCAGAGTAGCCCTAGGGTAAGTCCTGAGGGTGGAGCTTGGGATAGGTGAGTGACTGGGTAGACACACCTAAGTGCTCATTGGGTAGGGATGAATCCATATGTGAGTTTTCATATCTAGGGGGTAGGATCTCCCCATGGGACACCTCTTGCTTGGGGCACTTTTCCACTGTACACGGTGTGTGAAAGTGCGCACCCCCTTCCTACACATGTTTAGAAGTGGTGCTTACCTGAGGGTTCTAAACATAGGTCAGGTGCGCCATTGCTGGCCTGTGTGTGGGCACTCGCACCTCGAGTAGTTGCAAACCGGTGTCCAGCCTGCAACTGCAGGTCTGTGTGTGCATGTGCACCTATGATGTTTTACGGCTGCGTCCCGCCTGACATTGCAATCTGGTCTGTGTATTTGCACCCATGATGTGCTTGAACATGTGTCCAGCCTGCCAGAGCAGGTACACATGTTTTCCCTACCCAGTTAGTGGAGAATACCCATGTGTGTTTTCACTACCTACGAGGTTTGCTCTTCCCATAGACTAACATGGGAAAAGGGTTGAAATTACTTCAGGTTGTAATAGTGGATTACAGTGGAGCAGCCTCATAATGTTTCCAATCATTGGATTTGCAGTGACAATCCTTTTTCAATGGTAAAGCTGGTATTGTCATGACTAGCGTAGAAATGCCATTACTAGAAAGAGGAAAACCAAAGGGGATGATGGACGGAGTGTTGAACAATGCAAGCACTCACCCCCAGTCAACTGATCTGGGTTTAATCCATCATCATTCTTTAGCTCACTCCGCCACCCCAGTTCAGACATGGCCATATGCAAATCATTCTGACCTTGTGCCTCATGGGAACAGTCCAGCTCGAACTGCCAAGCCATGTCTTCCCTGGACCAGAAACAACCATCCTGGGACCGGTTTCTGGCTAATCAGCCGTCATCAGCCAAGCTTGCTTGAATCCAGTGGCAAAGTGAGAAAGGGACCCACGTCTGGGCATACCCTGCCAACTTAGGGCAAAGAAAGCAAAACCAAAGAGGATGATAGACGGAGTGTTGAACAATGCAAGCACTCACCCCCAGTCAACTGATCTGTGTTTAATCCATCATCATTTGTTAGCTCACTTGGCCACCCCAGTTCAGACATGGCCATATGCAAATCAGTCTGGCCCTGTGCCTCATGGGAACAGTCCAGCCCGAACTGCCAAGCCATGTCTTCCCTGGACCGGAAATAAGCATCTTGGGACCGGTTTCTGGCTAATCAGCTGTCATCAGCCAGGCTAGCTTGAATCCAGTGGCAAAGTGAGCAAGGGACCCACGTCTGAGCATACCCTGCCAACTAAGGATGAACAAAGCAAAACCAAAGGCGATGATGGACGGAGTGTTGAACAATGCAAGCACTCACCTCCAGTCAACTGATCTGTGTTTAATCCATCATCATTCTTTAGCTCACTCCGCCACCCCAGTTCAGACATGGCCATATGCAAATCAGTCTGACCCTGTACCTCATGGGAACAGTCCAGCCCAAACTGCCAAGCCATGTCTTCCCTGGACCAGAAACAATCATCCTGGGACCGGTTTCTGGCTAATCAGCCATCATCAGCCAGGCTAGCTTGAATCCAGTGGCAAAGTGAGAAAGGGACCCACGTCTGGGCATACCCTGCCAACTTAGGGCAAAGAAAGCAAAACCAAAGAGGATGATAGACGGAGTGTTGAACAATGCAAGCACTCACCCCCAGTCAACTGATCTGTGTTTAATCAATCATCATTTGTTAGCTCACTTGGCCACCCCAGTTCAGACATGGCCATATGCAAATCAGTCTGGCCCTGTGCCTCATGGGAACAGTCCAGCCCGAACTGCCAAGCCATGTCTTCCCTGGACCGGAAATAAGCATCTTGGGACCGGTTTCTGGCTAATCAGCTGTCATCAGCCAGGCTAGCTTGAATCCAGTGGCAAAGTGAGCAAGGGACCCACGTCTGGGCATACCCTGCCAACTTAGGCCGAACAAAGAAAAACCAAAGGGGATGATGGACAGAGTGTTGAACAATCCAAGCACTCACCCCCAGTCAACTGATCTGGGTTTAATCCATCATCATTCTTTAGCTCACTCCGCCACTCCAGTTCAGACATCGCCATATTCAAATCTGTCTGACCCTGTGCCTCATGGGAACAGTCCAGCCCGAACTGCCAAGCCATGTCTTCCCTGGAACGGAAATAAGCATCTTGGGACCGGTTTCTGGCTAATCAGCTGTCATCAGCCAGGCTAGCTTGAATCCAGTGGCAAAGTGAGCAAGGGACCCACGTCTGGGCATACCCTGCCAACTTAGGTCGCACAAAGAAAAACCAAAGGGGATGATGGACAGAGTGTTGAACAATCCAAGCTCTCACCCCCAGTCAACTGATCTGTGTTTAATCCATCATCATTCTTTAGCTCACTCCGCCACCCCAGTTCAGACATGGGCATATGCAAATCTGTCTGACCCTGTGCCTCATGGGAACAGTCCAGCTCAAACTGCCAAGCCATGTCTTCCCGGGACCAGAAACATTCATCCTGGGACCTGTTTCTGGCTAATCAGATGCCATCAGCAAGGCTAGCTTGAATGCAGTGGCAAAGTGAGCAAGGGACCCACGTCTGGGCATACCCTGCCAACTTAGGACGAATAAAGCAAAACCAAAGGGGATGATGGATGGAGTGTTGAACAATGCAAGCACTCACCTCCAGTCAACTGATCTGGGTTTAATCCTTCGTCATTCTTTAGCTCACTCCGCCACCCCAGTTCACACATGGCCATATGCAAATCAGTCTGACCCTGTGCGTCATGGGATTAGTCCAGCTCGAACTGCCAAGCCATGATTTCCCTGGACCGGAAATAAGCATCCTGGGACCAGTTTCTGGCTAATCAGCCGTCGTCAGTCTGGCTAGCTTGAATCCAGTGGCAAAGTGAGCAAAGGACCCACGTCTGGGCATACCCTGACAACTTAGGGCGAAAAAAGCAAAACCAAAGGGGATGATGGACGGAGTGTTGAACAATGCAAATACTCACCACCAGTAAACTGATCTGGGTTTAATCCATCATCATTCTTTAGCTCAATCCGCATTTGTCATCCAGAGATGGATGGGTATGCTCATATGTGAGTCCATGCTCTCCATGCCACTGGACTCAAGCTATCCTGGCTAATGAGGGCTGAAAGCCCGAAACCGGTCCTAGGATGCTTGTTCCCAGTCCAGGGAGGACCTGGCTTGGCAGTTCAGGCTGGACTGTTCCCCTGGGGCACAGGGTCAAGACTGATTTGCATATGGCTGGGTTCAAACTGGAATGACATGGTGAACAAAAAAACAATGGATTTAGGCCCATATCTCTGTACTGGGGTGAATGTATGACATTGTTCTGCATTCTGTCCATCAATTATTGTTTTTGCATTTTTCACCCCTAGTGGGATGGGTATGCTCAGACGTGAGTCCCGTGCTCTCCATGCCACTGGAATTAAGCTATCCTGGCTGAAAGCCCAAAACCAGTCCTAGGATGCTTGTTTTCAGTCCAGGGAGAACCTGGCTTGGCAGTTGGGGCTGGACTGTTCCCATGCGACACAGGGTCAAGACTGATTTGCATATGGCTGGGTTCAAACTGAAATGGCATGGTGAGCAAAAAAACAATGGATTTAGGCCCAAATCTCTGTACTGGGGTGAATGTATGACATTGTTCTGCATTCCGTCCAACAATTGTTGTTTTTGAATTTGTCACCCCGAGTGGGATGGGTGTGCTCAGACGTGAGTCCCATGCTCTCCATGCCACTGGAATCAATCTATTCTGGCTGAAAGCCCAAAACCGGTCCTAGGATGCTTGCTTACAGTACAGAGCTTGGCAGTTCAGGCTGGACTGTTCCCATGGGGCACAGGGTCAACACTGAGTTGCATATGGCTGGGGTAAAACTGGAATGGCATGGTGAGCAAAAAAACGATAGATTTAGGCCCAGATCTCTGTACTGGGGTGAATGTATAACATTGTTCTGCATTCTGTCCATCAATTGTTGTTTTTGCACTAATAGAAAGAGGGCATTTTTCTGCTCTAAAACTCTTTGTGTGCCTTTGTGCTTGGCTTTTGTCCACATTGGAGGCTGGGGGAGCACTTCTGACTATTCCCCAGTGACTTCTATAAAACATTGGTTATGCAACCTCTACCATTTGCGGGCCTGGCTGACTAGATTGGAGAAAGAGGTTTTGACACTTGGCCTCCGGAGCTTCTGGTGCCACATCATTACCCCACTAAATATTAAGATCTGCATTCCACGGCTCCATGGCAGACACAGCAGAAATTTAGAGAAGACATGTGTGGTTCAAACACCTGCAAGGGCACACTAAAGTGTAACTACTGGTGCCATAATTCAGCAAGGTAGAGATATACTTGTGGGGATGGGGGACTAGAGAACCTGGAACTGCATGGTGCACAGTGCCAGAGGAATCTGTTGTGTACAAGGAACTTTATTGCCATTGAAAGGGATTGCGTGCCCTTCCTAAATAGTGGCTGGCTTGGGACGACTACCTGCTCGCCCCCTGTTCTTTTGACGGTCTTAAGGACATCAAATGTCTTCTACAAGGGGCCCACACTGTCTACTTGTGAAACCAGGAGAGTGGTGCCCTCTTAAGTGCCCACATTGTCTGCTGGATACCAACTGGTAGTTCGGCGTGAGCGTGGAGCTAGTACTTGTGCCTGGAGACCAGATTGCCGTTTGGAGAGCCCCAAAATGATGCCCTCATTAAAGGCAAGTGGCCTCTGCATCATGGGGGCCTCAACACGCAAAAGCATCTTGTTGGTGGTAAGCAGATTCACTGTTTATTGAATCCAGCGTGGCCCGCTTTGTTGATCGTGCCACATCTCTCTTGTGCGACACACCAACTGTATGTTCATTGCATGAGCTGTCCGATTCGCAGGTTGCAACCCTTGGAGGTGGAGGTGTAACCATATTTGTGCCTCATTCTACCTTGTGAGTCATTGCTGAATTTGCACCTGTGTGCGTGACCAGGTTAGTCTGGTGCGACCAAGATCAATGTGCACCAGACATTGTGCCTCATTTCCAGGATAAGGAAAGAAGGGTGGGAAACCCAATATACCCTTGCAGGCTTGGGCAGATCAAATGACTTCAGAGGAGTGCCAGCAAGGAATTTTGCTTAAAGGTGTTTAACACAGATGACAGACTGTTTATTGGATACCTGTGTATGTCTGTTCCAACTCAATTGGTATCTGAAAAATTTATCATGAAGCTACCTATGTAGACAATGAAGACATGAGAAGAAAGCAACACGGTAAAGTTTTCATATAAAAAATATTTTATTTTATGTAGATTTTGGACAAAAATTCATAGGGTACATGTGAACAATGAGAATTAATCATAACTCATTCAAATGAACAAGAAAATACAAACTTATTCCTATAATTCATTTGAGTAGAAAGTCCAAACCAATGCAAATACAAAACAAATGACTCTTATTTCGCTAAAATAAAGATCACTTGTGTAGTGAAGAGCAGGTAAAGTAATGGACTTAGTCGTCAACGTTTTAGTCTTATATGGTACAACTCTTTCATATCATTTTCAGGACAAAAAATGAGTTTGTAGCTGTGACCCCTTTTTTGAATGAATCCTTTGTGACTACCGGCTTGTGAAACACAGATTATTCAGATCATCCGGACTATTGCTACAAGTCTTTTTTATACCTTAGTCATCCTGAAGTCACAAAGATCGTGTCAACAGAGTGCTCCAGAGCTGCATCGTCCCTCCCCTTTGCTGGCTCCACCTCCTGTGGGGCGTCTGATGTGTCTGCCCTGCACAGTAAAAGGATGAGAAGAGTCATGTAAACACAGTGCTCAGGAACTGGTTTAAACTAGGCAGAGGCCTCTCTGCCTTCAGAGAACAAAGGATTTTTTGGTTTAAATATTGGGACCCAGTCCCTCAGACTTTAGATGACTTCTGGAACAAGAAACCTTTCTGCCAAGGAGAAGAACCAAGGAAGCTGCAGGAGTTTGGACTGCCCCTCTGCCAGCGTGCTGTTTGCTGGGTTGGCCTGCAGTGGTTACTTCATTTCCAAGGGAAAGGAGAAGGAACTTTGCAAGGACTTTTATCTACAGAATATTCTCCATGGGCTTGAACTGTGCTTGACTCCTGCTGAAGTCTCAGGGCCAAAAGACTTCACCTCCAGCTCCCTCCTGAATTTCCTAGCTGGGAATTCTGACTCCAGTCACTTGTGTGCCGCTGGGAGTTGGAAGCGCGACGCATCGAGAAGAAGCGTGTAGCCGCCGCAGCTGAAATTATCGCAACGCCGGAGAAGCGAGAGTTCGTCACATCTCCCTGGAAGCGTGTGTTCATCAAAGCTGTCTGCTGTCGCATCACCGGAGAAGCACGACGCATCGAGAGAGCTGTCATCGCATCACCAGAGAAGCGCATCACAGGGCCTGTCGCGGCTCCAAAGTACAGAGTCGTCGCAAGGCTGACAGGGCGTCATCGCATCGTCATCGCATCGCCGCATCAAGGGCGCCATCTTCTCGCATCGCAACTGGATCATCGCATCGGCATCGGCATCGTATCGCATCAAGGCGCCATCTTGCGCACCGCAACAGGTCGAGAATCTATGCATCACCTCCGCACCGGTAAGGCTCACTAAGAGTCCCCTACTATGCGCAAGCATTGAGGAAGGACGCAACCGTTCCCCCGGGTCACGGAACCGACGCATCTCCCCTTCTGCGAGCCTTTTGTTTACTTTGCGTCCCGCATCCAAGAACTTTGTTGAGAACTTTGTCGCATTTACCAACAACTTGAACTAAGAGACTTTTATCATCCTTTAAGTAACCTTTAGTATAGTATTGTGGATTTTTGTCGTTTGTGGTCTTGTGTTTAAGTCTATATAAAGAATACCTATTTTTATAAAACCTGTGTTGTGTCTATCTGTAGTGCTATAACTTTATTACTATGTATATTCACAAATGCTTAACACACTGCCTCTGAGATAAGCCTGTCTGCTCGTGCCAAGCTACCAAGGGGGTGAGCAGGGGTTATTAAGGAGAGTAATCCCCTTGTCCTGACTTAGAAGTAAGGGTCCCTATTTGGACAAAGGTGATAACCATTGCCAACTAGAGACCCCCAGATCTAACACATCTTATAATCCTAACTGACCCAAGGAACATGGTAGAAAACCGAATTTAGTATGCCTGAGCTCAGAATATTAAAATACATCTTTTAGTAAGGTTTATTTTTCTATTCTGTGTTTGAACATATCACTTTTAGAAAGTAGGTATTTTTTTGCCTAAGCCTTCCAGTGTGCTCCGCTGTTATGTGTATTGGCTGTCTGGTTTTAGAGGGACTGGGCAGTATGATTCAGACCTGGGTTGAATAGAGAGATCTGCATTGAGTATTGGGGAGGGGTAGCTCCTTGACCTGAATAGGGCTGTGCCTGGCAATGTGAATGCTGGATCTACCTCCTACTGTACGTCTGATGGCAGACCCCCTCTTTCTGAAAGAAAGGATGCAGCCTGGTAAACAAAGTGCTCCAGGATTGAGCAGAACTGGTTTTGGATGGGTTCAGTGACTAGTGAATTTTGAGAACAAAGACTTTTGGGATATAAATATCTGTTCCCAAACCCCTAAAAATGGTATTGCTCCTAGATGTCAAGAAGAACCCCTGTCCGTGTCACTGAAGGAATCTGCAGGAGAGGACTGTCCTTGTGCTTGTGTGCTGTTTCTTGGATTGGCCTGCAGTAGTTTCCCCTGGACTTGGAAGAAGAGGGAAAAGGACTTTGAGAGAACTTTTATTTCAACTTGCTAAAGCAATCACCCAAGGGCTAGAAGAGAGCTAGCCTCCTGCTGGAGTCACAGGCACATCTGACTCCCCCACCAGCCTCCTGATTTCTCCCAGCGAGGATTTCTATCTGAAGGTGAGGCTCCTGTGAGTTCCAGGGCCTCTAATTTTACTACAGAGAAGAGAGTGCTGAATTCATCGCTAACGCCTGTTTGCGAGCCGCCACAGCTGAAGAGCGTAAGGAAAATCACCGCGCTGCTGCCGCCAAGCGCTCGCGAACCAAAAACCATAGCATTGCACGCTTGCGGGCCACAAAGGGCTCGCTAACACCCAAAGATCATCGCATTGCACGTTTGCGGGCTGTCGAGTGCTCGCCAACCCTGGATCCTCGCATCGAGATAATCGCATCACGACATCGGAGTGCGGGTGCCATGCGTCAGCCATTTTCATGCATCACACCCGGATCGTCGCTCCCTCACGGAGCGCCATTTCTTATCATCGCAACAGGGTCGCATACGCAACAAAGTCAGCGCATCATCCTCCTTGGTGGCAAGGATTCAACTCATCACTGGCCTAGCGTCTAGACGTTTTTTGCTTTGTCTGGCAGGCAACTGCAGATCGGCGCATCATCCTCCGTTGCGGCAAGGATTCAACACATTGCCGGCCTGGCGTGAGGAAAATCATCGCTACAGCTCGTTTGCGACATTTTGTTTGATTTGCTAAGAAATCCAGGTACTTTGTAAGTAAAAGGGTCGCAGAGACCACTGCTTTGAACTGAACTCCAGTTTGCACACTTTGAACTATTTTTACAGCATTTCAAGAATAACCTTATTTTACAGTATGGTGGCTTTTTGACGTTATTGGTCTTGTGCTAAGTCCAGATATAAAGATACTTATTTTTTATAACTACTTGTGTGGTGTCCCTTGTAGTGTTCCTCACTGTGTTACAGTGTATGATCATAAATGCTTCACACACTGCCTCTGAGATAAGCCTAGCTGCTTGTGCTACGTTACTACAAGGTTGAGCAGGGGTTATCGAAGGGTGTAGCCCCCTTACTTTGACTTAGGAAGAAGGGTCCCTACTTGGACAGTGGCCAGCCATTGCCAACTAGAGACCCCCATTTCTAACTTTCCCTTTTTTCCACTCAGGATGGTAGTCCAAAGGCCCTCTCCTCGCACGGTTCCCGGATGACATTGTGTTTTTCAGGTAGTTTTGCCTGGCTCAGGCCTGAGTGGTGAGAGTGGTTAACTAGGCTGAAGGAACACTTCTGAGAATGATCAGAAGCAGGTAAAGAGACTGAGTGACCCCCCCGTGCTTCACATAACTGGGCTGGTGCCGGAAGGCCCTTGTGGAACCTGTTTGAATGACCAACTTGTCTTCAGACTGTTTCTGCTCCGCATCCTGTGGGTGAATTTCTTGAGTGGCTGCCAACCCCCCCTTTGACAACTACCTCCTAATTAGTCCTGCTATAATTAGTCCTGCTACCTAACCCCACCTGCTTCCCTGTAACCCCACCTGCTTCCCTGGGACCCAGACTAAGTGTGACTTTGGCCTCATGCTGCCTAGTATCCTGGGGAGGGCTGGTTATCTCCAATCTGTGGGTTTAGGATAGTCTATTGGGTTGGAGGGTAGAGAGAGGCTTGGGGCCACAGGGTCTGCAGTGTATTATCAATTGACCTGCTGAGTATCAGTGCACCACATTCGGATGCTGAGTACGTATGTGTGCAAGTGTGTTTCATAAAGACCTGCCTTATATCCGTTGCACCGCATAACGGTGTTGAGAGTGTGTCTGGGAGGGACAGCCCTCAGACGACCTTTGATTTGAGACACTGGCTGGCGTTGTTGCTTTATACATTCATTTCTTGCCAAAAGAACATTACGATTGACATTGGTTTTACCCGTGCTGCCTCAGCCCACAGTGCTGCTAAAAAGTGTTAAAAATCCTTGTATGTCCATATCTCTGACATCATTAGGAGCAGGGGTGCACCCTATAACTGTGTGGTATTGAATTATAAGAATTTCTAGGGTGGGTTTGGAGTGGACAGTGGGTTGCACACCATAAGGGTTCTGGGGGGAGGGGGTGTAGGATAGGATCTTTCACAAGTGTACATAATACTGATGCCTATTTAACACGATTGAGCCTAGAATTGCTAATAGTAATTCTAAGTGTGATCTCTGCCCAGAAATACATGACGTTCATGTTGTGTTGATTATTGTGCGTATTGAATAAAGACTTTATTTACATACATAATGTGTGAAGTCTCTTTTGTGATGCTCAGTTTATTTATCGTGAGTGCTGTGCCAATGCTTTACACATTACCTCTGTGATAAGCCTAACTGGTCAGTAATAAGCTACCCAAGGGTGAGTGCAGGTAATACAGTGTGTGTAATCACCCGCCACTGACTGGAGTGATGGATTCTACCTGGCTGGGGCATTACCTTAGCCAACCAGAAAGTGTCAGTTCCAGCACCCTTATTTCCTGATACACTTAATTTGACTTCCTGAAGGTACCCACTGTCAATGGTTTATCACAAAATGAGGCATCTCTCCCGCTGAATTTGGTGAGGGGAACATGAGACTCCTACTTCCTAAAGACCACTTTGGTATTTTTGTATCTTTTTTTTAAGTCCTAAAACACAGGCTGACAAGTTGAAATCAATTCTTAATATTTTTAATTGTTAGGGTATTATCAAACCTCTTGAAGCTTGGTTCAATACCGGGACAAGATCAGAAGAAGTGCATTAGATCAGCCTTATGAGCCTGACACCTGGGGCCTGTTTGTAACATGGATGGATTTATTTTGTGCTGGCGGCTGGGTGTGAGATTATTGTGATGTAAGTATTATGTTGGATCGAGAGGAATCTAGCGTTTGTCAAGACCATGTGGTGATATTTTACCACTTGAGATGATTTCATCTCAGTCAGTCCCCACCTATAAATATAATTCAACTATCATGCGTAGCTGCTAGCAATACTCTCAGCATTCCATTCATTGTGTTATGTAATTGTTTTATTACTCTCCTGGCATTTCCTAGTGTCAGTAAAGGCTCTGGGAGTGTATGTGTATGTGTTTTTGTTATTGTTCCTTCTTGCCCAAGCCTTTTTGAAGATCTTAAGTGGTGCATCAGGCACTAGAAATTGACACACTATATGTCTTTTCCAATCATCCAAGACTGAAATGTGTGGAAGTGAGGTCCATTCATCAAGTCTTAGAATGTATTAATTCATTCTTGTGGATACACCCCTTCTGCAAAGTTTGCAAAGTCAAGTTGCTCCATTAGTTTGGGGAAAACAGTGGGGCTTATTTATAAGGAACTTACGCCACCAATATGTAAAATCTTTTGACTCAGTGGCAGCGCCGATACTGCTCCATATTTACAAGTTGACGTATCTTTGAGAATGCGTCACTTTTAATCAGCCTGCATCGGGTTTTCCTCCTTCGGAATCGACTGTTTCACGTTAGTTGTAAGATATGCAAGGTAGGCATTCCATTTGAAAATTCATCATAAAACTGACACAGTTGTATTTATGACATTTTTTCCAAAATGTCATATTGTAGAGAAGAGGGCCGCTGAGCTTTAGATGCGTCAAAATACCTGCGCCTAAAATCCCAGGCATAGTAATGGCCAATTGGCTGTTTCAGAGGAATCTGACCAGCTCAAGAGACCTGCAACAGTGTAATCTGCAATCAGGTCACATCCCCTCAACAGGTAAGGGCACACATAAGGTAGGTAACACAGTAAATGACATATTACATTCCATTAATGCCTTATGTCACACGTATATGGACATAGTGGTACACATAAGTTCACTATGCCCGCTTGTATGCATGACATACAGGACCAATGTATTGGAGTGTAAGGTGAGTTTTTCTCCTTTTCATACTCTAATACATTTGTCCTATACAATAGCCTACTTGTGTCAGTAGTAGCTGACTCATTGCCTCTGTTTTTTAATGCATTGCTGTAGTTGAGTCAGTTTTAAGACCACTTACATGAATGTGCCACTTTTGGGCCGGCCCATGGATATGTCCCAATATCTGATGCATCCACGAATCCTTGAGCCATGGACGCCATTATTGTAAATATGGTGCAATCATGGCATCGTAAGGATTTCCGAAGCAGGCGCAAGTGATTATGACTCATCCTTCATTCCTGCAGCCATGCGTCATTTCTTGTAAATGACGTCCAGTGTGTTTTACGTGTCTGGACATCGAATTATTCAATGACAACTTCTCCTCAAAAAGTCTCTGTAGATACTGTAGGTCTCTGTTGTCTAGTCCTGCCTCCCATTGGGCAACCCGGGCAAGTTGTGTTGCCTGATGATACAGTTCAAGTTCTAAAGCCCCTAATCTTCAGTCAGGAGCAGCCTGACCATAATCATGAGCAGCAAAAAAAATATTGCTGGTAAATGTTCTGCCTTCTCAAAGTAGCTCTTACTATCAAATGTTGCAGAATAAACTCTATGACTAAAGAAAAATAGCTTCTAATTCTGCTCTGTGGAGACCTGTGAGTTAATGGCGCATAACTGCCAGAAGATTGTTCAGTCATCACTGATTAATTAATTCCACTGTTGTGTCATTTGTTTCTGAATTGTCTTTTCAATTGGATTTGTAATTGGTTTTCTCTTGCCTCTAGAGAGCCCTGAGTCTTGTGCCTACATCTTCACCCCGTAATAGATCGCCCAGCACACTTTTAAGTTCTCATAATATGTTCTGGGATAGTTGTGTCACAACTATGGAGAACAAATACAAAAACAGAGTAATACCACTTATTTTGAATATTGCCACCACTCCCATTACTGAGAGGGGCAGCCTCTTCCACAAAATGATGAGCAACTAACTGCTGAGATAATTTTCTATATGATGTCAAGTATCGGGTCTATGTCTGTGCAGTAGATCTGCACTCCCTGATATCTGAGATTGTCTGGTTCCCACCACAAGGGTAGAACAAGCAATTCTGTCACTCCCTCATGTTTTCTGAGTCGGATTGGGTGCAGGGATGACTTCTCTAGTTTCATCTGTAACCTCTGATCTATAACCTAGACACTGCACCATAAGTATTTCAAGTGCCTAAGGTAGGGTAGGTTCTTTCCTCCATCATCTTTCAAACAGTAGATTATCATCAGCGCAGAAGGCAATACTGTGCAGTTTCCCAACTTTATAATCCTTTCTGCTCCCTTCTCTCGAAACACCCCCACCAGTGGTTCCCCTGTTAATGCAAACAAGTGAGAGGAAAGTAGGAATCCATATTGTGTGTCAATAGGCATGTTCCATGCACTAGAGCAGAGTATCTCACTCTGGCTGTGATGCACACTACTACGGAAATATTTTCTAAAACCATATCACCTTTCCCTGCAGTACCAAATCATACATCTACTCATCAGTGGGGCCCATAACACTGTGAGTTACTCACAAAACACTTCCATCCTACTTCATAGATCGGTGAGATTCAAAGGAGAGCTGCTGTATCATAGCGGAGTGTCTAAATTAAAACGAAATATTTATACTATTTACACCTGCAGTTTTAATGAGTTTTACCATGGTTTTTATCAACAAGACATTTTATTCAGACACACCACCATTATACTCGATGAATCTGCTAGTAAAAAAACTTAGGCGTAAGAAAATACAAGACCAGCTTAATTCTCCATTTATCTAATTTTTATTAAAAGCAAAGTTTAGCATGTCTAATGGTTTTATTCACTTTATTTTTTTCTTTATTCAAAAATAACTTTAAAGAAGAAAAGTTTTATCTCAAACAGTTATATTAATTTATTTCAGAGATTCAGAAGTAAACATTATTATTTAAATTTCAGAACACAAAATATTAGCAAAGACAGCTAGTTCCCAAAAATCATTTTCTCCTAACTTTCCTAACTAATAACCTCATCTAAAACTCAGTTCTCACTCAAAGAAATAAAACATTTATTCAAGAATTCTTACATCTCAGGATAATCAGCATACCGACGGCATCTCAGGAGGAAATCGGAAGAGAGTTTTCTCTTAAGGAAAATCAAGACTTTTTATACCTTTTTCACTAACTTTATCTATCTATAAAAGTAACTATGAGCACAAACTCAAGTTCTGATTGGACAATTTGAGGGTGGATGAGCATCACCTCATCATTCTAATATTCAATTTCCGTAGCATCAGCTGAATTTTAAAGAGTCCTTTGTTTGAGAAAGTCTTTGGCCTAGTCACATCCTCAACTCGCTACTACATGATCCTTTCCCACGATCAGTAACTCAAATGTTCATTCTTTTGGCAGTCATCAGGACTTCCAGGGCAAGTCGTCCTTGAACTGCTTTCGTTCAGGCACAGGCAGCTCACATTCAATCTCAGCTTTTGCCGGGCGTGCGCAGTATCTTTCGCTGTCACAGTAATCGAAAGCCTCCATTTTTAGGTAGGCCTCACGAGCCAGAATGGGAACTATCATAGAAACAAACACAAATAAATGTTAATTATTGAAATATAGCCCTTCTGTTTACCTCCCCCCATACTAGGGATTTCCCCATTAGTTGTTACCTAGCAAATAAGCAACATGTATGCGTGATATACTCACCTAACTCCATGTTTTTGTCACAAAATACACAAACAGAAAGCACATTTATGCTGCTTTTGATTAAATTAAAGCTTTGCATTAATAAACAACATGATGACATTACTAAATTAGTGAGTTATAGTTTTCCATGCAAGCAGATTAGTATTCCCACATGTATTTGTGTGTGCATTCTATACTACGTTGATCAATATTTTCCAAACTCACACAATTAATAAAGGTTACAGTTATGAGGAAATGACTTCACGAGGGGTATACAAAATTTTGTTTCTCCACCTCGCTCCATCAACTCCCTCCTTTGGTGATCTTATCACCAAATATCTCCCAAAATTTTGAACATTTTATCCAAACATGTTTCAAGTTCTTCAGATTAGTACAGTTTATACTCTAGTATCTTCTTCTCTGGTTTCTTCAAAGACCTTTTCTTGAAATTCTTTCATTTCTATATCAAAGTTTTCTCTTTCTCGTTTTTCTTGAATTGTTTTCTTTATTGACTTTCTAGCATTTCTTCTTTTTCTATATATGGAACATAATCTTAACATCAAAAACACTAATACTAATATTGTTACTGGAATTAGTATCTTACCTATAATTGAACTACCTATTACTTGAAAGCAATGTTTAACTGCTGAAAGACTTGTACCAAGTCGTTCAAGAACACCATCAACCTCCAGTGGTTCAGTTTCCTTATGCAACTCTGTAATGTTTGTAATGTACTTTTCAATATTTTGACTTTTGTCTGGAATGTAGGTACAAAAGTGCTGCACCTTCAAAATTCCACAAACTCCTCCTTCTTTTGCCAATATTATATCAAGAGCAAGACGATTTTGCATTGCCGCTGCTCTCATAGCAACCATTTCAGTATTTACCATTAAGAATCTACCTGCTGTGTCTGTTGACAAACAATCTACTATCGTTGATAATCTTCGAGTTCGGTTTGCAATAAAAGATATTCCCACTGCTGGTATCAGTGCTCCAAAAATATCACCTATTATTTCAATTACACTCTCTCTTTTTCTATGACTTAAAGTTTTACCTATCTCATGTATTCCATTAGTACCTCTATCTACATGAAAGATTTTAGGAAAGATCAGACCCACGTAACATGTCCCATACCAGTGGTCCGGTAATCTATAATAAGCTTTGTTCCCACATATTAAGTATATTCCAGGGAAAACTGGATCTTTTCCACCTTTAAATCCCCAACCCCCTATGATTCTATAGGTGTCCTTACATTGACTTGCTCCCACAAAATAATTGTCATACACAGTGTTGTCTCTTCTAATACAGAATTTCCCTAACAATGGAGTGTCTATATTTATGGCCACATTCACATTTCTTTCATCAAGGTTTTCATCTTCAAATGTCCAGTATTTGTATTTCTCATGTTTTACTTTTTCACTAAGTTTATAAGAAATTCTTCTCTTTTCAACCATATCTAAAAATGCTTTCTCCTCAATTCTCAATTTACATGTCAAATTATTTTTGAAGGCATATTCGTGGCTAAATTCACCCATTTCCAAAAAGAATTCCCCCATTACTTAAGCTGGCTTTACTTTATTCATGGCATTAAGTACTTTCAACTTCGCAAATACATCATCTGAATTCGAATAATAGTACTCTAGTTTTCCTGTTTGATAAAACAGACTTGCAATCACACTACACGTGACACCATATTTAAGTGGAAGATGGTGGTACGTCACCCCTTCTGAAACAAATGCAGGGGACCACTTCCAAGCAGAGAGGCATACTTTGCAAGTCCCATTGCAGGGACCACCTATATCGACGCCGAATCGCTCCCCTCCGTGGCCGCAATAGTTACACCAGCGGCCGCAGCGGGAGGGGTGCGCTCGCTACGGGACTCCGTTTCCCAGGAGCCCTAGCGCCGGAGCACGCCGCCACACCTGAGTCCTGCGCCAGGAGGCGCTACAAAAGGAGGACAGCCCCGGAGGAGCGGGGGGACCACTTCCAAGCAGAGGGGCATACTTTGCAAGTCCCATTGCAGGGACCACCTATATCGATGCCGAATCGCTCCCCTCCGCGGCCGCAATAGTTACACCAGCGGCCGCAGCGGGAGGGCCGCGCTCGCTATGGAACTCCATTTCCCAGGAGCCCTAGCGCCGGAGCACGCCACCACACCTGAGTCCTGCGCCAGGAGGCGCTACAAAAGGAGGACCGGGTCGGCGCCGGGAGAAGCCCGGGACAAGGGCGGGACCATCTAAGGCCATCATAGGCCAGAGGAGGCCGGGTCGGGGCACCCCCCCTGTTTCGAAACAAGAAACGAAGATCATTGACTAAAGGTATCGCTACCCACTGACTATCTCCGGTTCAATTTACAGGCCCTTCCTAAGGCTCACTATAGTTCGGTAGTCGATACTGACTTAGTTTTAATTTGTATTAAATATGTTTTCCTTTTTGGTATAAGCTGTTACACTATGTCTTGCAAGGGGGGTATTAGAAAACATCCCTCCCAGGGTGAACTGCTGGGGGGAACAATGGACTTTTTTATCAAGAGTGCAATACTGCCCATTTCTAGTGAATTGCACAGAATAGAACGATCCCCAGCTCTGGACAGTTCTCTCAGTTTGGGCTCTCCTCTACAGACTGCTGATACAGCCCCAGTTATATCATTACTGGAAGAACTAAACCAAATGTGTAAATCCTCGTACGTCCCAGCGGAATTAGAAAATGTGCAAACTACCGCTCCAATCTCCCCTATAGTTACGCCAAATCCTAATCCTGGGTCTGGTTGTTCCTCCCAACTAACTCAAATTCTACAGGTTACGCCCCCCATAATACGACCAATAGCAAACTCTCTACTCGCAGTCTCCTTCCAGGCGCTCTCTGCCAAAAGGAAGAGAGATGAGGTTAAACAAACGGGCAGTCTGGCCAAGCAACAAAAATTCAACCGAAATCCATCTTTACCCAATACTCCTAGCATTACTACACCGAAAGCATCTACACAGTTTTCTCTACTGTTCGCGTTCGAAAATATGATTAAGTCAATTATATCCCCGTTGATCCATAAAATGACTAGCTTAGGGGACAGACTCACAGGTGTTGAGGAAGCAATAAAAGCTAAGTCGTTAATTACAAAAACCATGGGAGGATCCGTACAACTACAGTGTCCAGTCCCCATAGAAAGGCCTAATTCCATTATACAAAGCAAGATCACCCGTAACCAATTAGCTGCCCCATACATGAAAACTTCAAATATCTCGGAAGCCGCTACATCATCACAGAGCTCTTACCCTATTGCTGGGCAGAATAAAGAAACGTCATCTCAAAAAAGAGTAGCAGCTAGTTATGATACTATACCACACAAAACTGATCACCTACATTTGCCACCAGAGGCAGCCCCTATCGTGTGTGTCCTCTCAGGAATACCTGAACTCCCAAAGGGGAAACATGAAAGACAGCAGGACCTAAGGAACAAAGTAGTGTTCTGGCTTACCAAAAACAGACCTTTGCCCCCAATATAGATGGTACTATACTAAGCGTTAGAAGGGTGGGCTGGTTAGGACCTCTCCCAAAAAACACGGTGGGCGATTTGGTACTCGTAAAATTTTGTAATAAATATGTCGTCCCTTACCTCCAATCTTGGCAGCCACAAATAGGTGATGGACCTATATCTGTTTGGAGTTTAAGTGAATTCTACCCCAGAACATTATATGTTCCATCGCAATGCCAAGCAACACAGAGTAATTTCCGGACAGCTTGAAGTGGTTTTGTACTGAGTGGCCACCCTCCCCTGCTTTCAATTAATCTGTTCACTTTTTCTGCTGCTCATTGATTAGCCGATTTATTCTATTGATTAAATCCTTTCTTAACAGATGCTAATTTTTATGAAATGAAATGTATTAATGTATTGGTGTATACTTATGTATTGCTGTGGTAACATCACTCCCAGTGGCCATAGCAGTAGCTAAATTTTTAGGCTGGTCTTGGATCTTTAGAGTTAGATATCCACAGCAATAGTTTGTTCTTGACTAACCAATGAATGAGGTTATATGTTCGTCTTTTTGACAAAATTTAATTCGAATTTTTAAGATGTGACTTTGTATTATGTAAATTATGTTGTTTTTTAATGTTTTAACTGTATTTTTTGTGATGTCTTTTATGGTTAATTTTTACCGAAATAAAGACGTATGAAACTGAAACTGCAGGTAATTTCACACAGACATAACAGTCACTAGTATCCATGGTCTTAACATATTCAGACAACAATCTTGAAAATGTATTTTTGGTATAGTCACTAAATGACCTATCTTGATGCATTTCTGGTCTATATGCATGTTAGACTTTGATTCGACATTTTGTTCATTTGAACTCACATTATGCTTCAACTTCACTAAGTTATCCTGAAAAGGAATGACAATAGCTAAAAGTATTGATATCAATATTAATAGTCCTGTACATATCAAACACATTCTACACCATTTTCTAAAGATAGAACATTTCGTTTTATGATTATTGTTAGCCATTTTTTTTTTTTTTTTTTTTACACGATCTGCTTTTACAATTCTCTTACACCTTTGTCATCTATAGGCTTTCACCTTTCACTTATATCAGGATTTCGGGTTTTGTCTTTACCTTATACCTTTGATCAATTATCACTTTTCTTTGTGATTCAGTTCTTTACTCACTTTTCCCAATTGACTTTGGGCAGTATAAGTTCTCTTGGCTACTGTTTACTTCTTCAATAGGAGGTAAAACAATATACGACCATTCAGGTGACTTGTATTTTTGGTTTGGTCATCTCACTCTTTTTGGCCTTTGGACAACTTCTATTCTTTTCCCCAATGACTACTTTTGACTGGTTATTTCATTTACTTGATCTTCTGGCTTTTTTGCTTTGTTAACCAGTTTAAATCTCAGTCCATCATTCTCTTTAGGCCAATTATCTCCTTTACAAACTTTTTTTGTCTTAGGCTCCGTGGTGTTAAGTTCCGCTCTCCAAGCCCTTTTTCTTGAACTCTTTCTCAATGGCGTTTCATCTGAACTGTCGTCAGTTTCACTTTCTGTCTCTTCGACAGTCTAATTTACTACAAACTTTATGATGTCTTTTTCTTTTTCAAAGTCAGTTTTCTCTTTTGACAGTCCTTTCACTCTGTTAGGAACATCTCCATAGCTGGTACTTGGAATCTCATCATTATCGCAAGTTATTTCCCTCTTTTCCAGTATCAGGATTTTGGTTCCTGCTTTCAGAGCTTTCAGACTGTTCTTCAGTATTTTTTTGATCACCAGTTTTGTTTCCACATTGCTCAGTGTCCTTACTAGTGTCAGTCTCTACCAAATCTCGATTTTCAGATTGATCTTCAGAATTTGGTAATTCGACAACTTCTCCGTCGCCTTCAGACGCAGAGCTAGCATCTGATACTTCCAGATGTCGACGTTCTTGTCGAGCTTCAGTATCTGGATTTTTCTCTAGTTCACCTTCAGAATCAGAATCAGTTGTGCTTTCACCTTCCTCCTTTGGATTCTCAGGTTCAGGTACGGCTTGCATGCACCCATCTCTTTACACCGGCACATTTAACTGCAGTGGTGCTGACCAATATAACTTGTCTTGGTCTTTGCCAGCGGGACACCAAACAGTTTCTTCTGCGATGTACCTTTATCCTAACTCAATCTCCAGGAACTAGATCATGAGCTGGATGTTTGGTGGTGTCCCTCAGTCAATTGGAATCCAACCCCGGAAACTTGACAACCTGTCTGGAGGAGGTTTCCAATTGGATGACCATGTCACATCTTAAATTGAACAGCGACAAAACCGAGCTAATGCTCCTGGGTAACCCTTCCCCCCTGGCTCTTAAGCTGCTCTGGCCCCCCTCACTAGGCTCCCCCCCTGTGCCCAAAGACAAAATTAAGAGCCTGGGCATTTGGCTCGATAAATCTCTTAATTTTAACGCCCAAGCCACCAAACTGTCAGCAATCTGCTTTGGTCTGCTTAGGCTATTACGGAAGATCTTCCCTGTGCTACCTTTTGAGGCCAGGAAGATAATGATACAGGGACGTATCCTCTCTAGATTAGACTTCGGAAACGCTCTGTACCTGGGCGCCCCCCAGTCTACCCTGAATATGCTACAGATCGTGCAGAATTGTGCAGCTCGCACACTGCTCCAAATTCCCCGCCGTATCTCGGCCAAGGTTGGAATAAGGAGCCTACACTGGCTACCAGTCAGACGGAGAATTGAATTTAAGTCCCTATGCACCACCCATCGAGCATTCTGGGGAACAGGCCCGTCTATCAATCATTCCCTGGTGACTCCATACCTCCCCGTAAGGCAGCTTAGATCATCGACGCTGTCCCTGTTGATGGTGCCTAAGATCAAAAAGTCTAGATGCGGAGGCCGAGCCTTTTCACACAATGCATCTAGGCTATGGAACTCCCTGCCCCTTCACCTGCGCACAGAATCAAATCTATCGATTTTCCGTAAGCACCTAAAGACCTTGCTCTTCTCACAACCTGATTAGGAATTTGGTCTTTCCTCTTAGCTCATAATATCTGTCAGCGCTAGGACGCCTCCGGGTAACTATCGCGCTCTATAAATCATCTTTCCATTCCATTCCATTCCATCCCATGTTTCTCTTTCGTGTTTCATTCAGTTCCCACCTGATGGAACACAGAAGTCACCACGTCAGACAGGTTTTTGCAGTAATCCAGCATGATGTCATCATTAATAGTTAACAGTTTATTAACTGGTACAAATGCTTGTCTCATCACTCTGCCCATCAAAATCTCATGGGACTCAATCCAGTCTTTTTGTCAGGGATACTTCTTAATATCATCAAAACAAGTGGTAAGTTGTCTGGCCACTTCAGTCCTGTTGCCAAAACACATTTTTGCAATACTGTTTTTTATTGTTCCATTCACTTGTTCAACTACCCCTGAAGCCTCAGGTCTGTAGGCACAATGCAATTTCTTACGAATGTCCAGGGCTTCACAGATCATTTGCATAAGTTCATTTTGGAAGTGCGTTCCACGATCATTTCGATCGTTACTGGAAATCCAAATCTTGGGATTATTTCACGTAAAAGCAACTTTGCAACAGTTAGTCCATCATTTATCCTCGTGGGGAAAGCCTCCACCCATCGAGAGAACAGACAAATGATCACTGAAACATACCTGAGCCTATTACAAGGTGGAAGTTCTATGAAATCCAACTGCATTCTTGTAAATGGACCTCCCTCCCGTCCTATGGTCCCCAGACTCACAATTGTTTTTCTGTTTGGATTAAATTGCTGACACACCAGACATCTTTGGCACAAGCTTTCAGCAATCATCCTGAACTTGGTATTGTACCACGTCTGTCTAAATAGACGAAGCATGGCATCCCTTCCAACATGAGCTTGACCATGAAACATTCGGGCCATATTTGAGAACATGTTATCGGGCATTACTGGTCTTTCATCTTTGTAAACCCACATTTCATCTTCTTCTCTTTGCCTACATCCTGCCTTTAAACAGATGTTCTTCTCTTCCTCATCAGCTTCTTCCTGCATTTGCCTCACTTCCTGCCAAGTCTCAACTACTGTGGTTAGCATTAAAGGACCCTGAAACATGCTCTTTGCTCCTGTCCCGATTTATGGATGCAAGATTTCTGGCACAATATTTTGCAATGGAATCTAAATACCTGTTACCTCGAGTTATGTAGTCATCTCCTTTTTTATGAGCTGCGCATTTCACTACTGCAATCTTATCAGGCAATTGAATTGCATCAATCAACATTTTCACGTATTCGGCATTACGTATGGGGGATCCTGCAGAAGTTAAATAACCTCTTTGGGACCACAGTTGTCCGTAGTCATGGACAACCCCAAATCCATACTGACTATCAGTCACTATGGTAACCTTGATTTCCTTTCCCAACTCATATGCTCGAATCAAAGCAATCAATTCCGCTATTTGAGCAGAACAAATTCCCTTCAGACAAGATGCTTTCAGTACATCTGCTACTGTGCAGACTGCGTATGCAGCACTCAGAACACCTTAATTTGTTCTCAGACACGAACCATCAACAAACATTACATAATCAGATTCAGGCAATGGCTCATCTCTGATGTCTGGTCTTGGTTTGGTACAGTATTCAAAAACATCTAGGCATTTGTGATCAACCTCATTTCTTACTTCAGTTTCCATGGTATCAGGCAATAGCATAGAAAGATTGATATTTACACATCTAGAGATTGTCACATTTTCTGCTCCCAGAATTATTTTCTCGTATTTCGTCACCCTATTGTTGGTGAGATACTGTGTTTTTGTCCTAGTGAGGAGAATCTCGACAGAATGAGGTACATACACCCTCACAGGAAATCACATCACTAGTCCTTCATTTTGTTCTAGACTTACGCTTGTAGCTGCTACTGCTTTAGACAACCTGGCAACGCCTTTGCAACTGGGTCCAAAACAGCTGAGAAATATGCAATTGGCTTTCTCAGTTTTCCATGTCTCTGAATTAGTACTGACAATGCACATCCTTCTCGTTCACTACAGTACAGTTCGAACTAAGCTCGTTTTTAGCTGTTTAAATGCTTCCATCTCAGTTTTGGTCAGTACTATAGGGTCTCTGATATCTGCTCTGGTTAATCTCTGTAATGGTTTTGCTATCAGTGAAAATCCGATAATCCATTGTCTACAGTAACCTACCATTCCCAGGAACATTCTTATTTGTCTTTAAGTCTTTGGTGGCTGCATTCCCTGTATCATTTTGATTCTTTCTGCAGTGACTTGTCTAATTCCTTTGGCAATCTTATGACCTAAGTATTGCACTTCTTTCTGACAAAATTGTAATTTTGATGGAGACACTTTATGTCCCTCCTCTGCCAAATGATTCAACAATGCGACGGTATCTGTAACATATGCATCTTTTGTCTTCGATGCCACTAGGAGATCGTCAATGTACTGTACCAATACAGACTCTCCAGGCATGCTCAAACTTTCTAGTGATTTCTTTAACAACTAATTAAAGATAGATGGACTTTCAGTATACCCTTGAGGAATTCAGCACCATGCCAAAATACGATCTCCGAACCGGAATGCAAATATTGGCTGGCTTTCTGGGTGCAATGGAACGCATTACACAGATCAATCACAGTGTACCATTCTGCATCATGGGGAATTTGATATAAAATCACTGCTGGATTTGGTACAATTGGACAACATGGGACAACTATTTTATTAACCTTTCTAAGGTCTTGCACAATCCTAAATGTTCCGTTGGGCTTTTTCAATCCCATTATCAGTGAATTATAAGGACTACTTTCTATCTCTCTCAAAATGCCTTGATCAATCATTTTGTTTATTACTGGAGTTATTCCTTCAATTATCTCTGCTGTCATTTTGTATTGGGGAACGTTCGGGTAACTCACACCTTCTTTTATAGAGACTTTTACAGAATCTACGTCTTTCATTAATCCAATATCTTCTCCTGTGAAATCTCACACCTTCTCTTCCACTACCCTTTTCAATTCATCGGGTATCTTTTCTCGATCAAACACAGGAAACAACTTATTTTTCTCTGCTTCAATCATGAGCATGGTCATTTTATACAGGCTATCTTCATCTGGGGTTTGCAATTCTATGCCATCTGATGAACAGTATATGGCACTGTTCATTTTACACAGAATGTCTTGTCCTAACAGATTTACAGGGCTACTATCACACACCACAAATCGGTGCATGTCTTTGAAATTTCCAATCTCTACTTCAACTGGTTGTGTTCAGGAGGTTTTAATCTGTCTATTGGCTACACCTACAACTTGGATGCTTTCTCCCGAGAGAGGAAGATTTTGGACTTCCACTGATCTAACAGTAGAACGGGTAGCACCAGTGTCCACTAGGAAAGTTATTTCTACATCATTCACCTTTCCGTTCACAAATGGACCAGACTGATCTACCTCAAGAGTGGCTCCAAGCATACACTTTTCTCCCACTCTCAGGCACCGTCAAAAACTTTCATCTGACTCACTCCCACCTTCCTCTTGTAACCAATACTGGGGACTCACATTCACTCTGGGCGATAGGTTTACCTGCTCGCCGCCGCTGAATCCCGTCTCTGCACTGTATCTCTGTAGATTTACACTGTGTGGAAGTGGCGGTTTTGGCACCTGACTTTGCTGAGTAACTTTCTGCTGCTGTTGCGGTTGCTGTTAAATTACCTCATGCTGCACCAGCGGATTCAATGATGTATTTACGGGATTAACTCTTGGTGGATACTTACACTCTTTCTTCCAATGTCCTATCCTGCCGCAATTATGACAAAGGGAACTTTTTCTTAGGCTCTTCTATATTTCCTACCAAATTTGTTTTGTTAAAATTTCCTTTAATTTTTCCTTGACTATCTGTATTTTTATTCTCCAATTGTGCTACTTGGTGTTCTGCTACCTTCACTTGTGCCCACATAGCGTTTTCCTTTAGCTTCTTTAGTTTAGCTTCAATTTCATCACTACAATATTTAGCCTGTCTCAATACCTCATCCACTGTACTTGTTTGCCATCCTATTAAACTATGCCTAATCATGTCTCCAATTTCTGGTCTTAAACCATATACAAATCGATATACAAAATGACTCGTCTTTTTCACTCAGTTCCTCATATCCACTGTTTTGTTTAAACACCAACAACAGTCTTTCATAAAATGCATGTACAGATTCCTTCGATTCCTGTATAGTTCTGTCTATTTTAACCCAATCTGTTTCTTTTGGTGGAATTTTATTTTTCAAAAACACTATTACTTGTTCGTACTTTCTCATGACTTCAGGTGACGGAGCACCTGTTATTTTGTCTCGAGGATATTCCTCTTTTGGCCATTACAGTTATCTTGCACTCAGTCCACTGATCTGCTGGTACAACTATATCAAATAATCCATCCAGATCAACCCATAGTACTTTTGAAACTTTCACAAATCGATCTACTTGTCGATACCATTCTACTGGTTTTTCTCCCAATCTGGGGAAATCATTTGTAAAGGATAATATATCCTGTCTACTCCAAGGAACATGTACATAACCTCCTCCAGGTATTTTTCCCAGAAGGAAATTCATTTACTGCTGTCTCTTTTTCTCTCACAGGGAACGCTAACGTAGATTTATCACTGGCCTCTTCTTTCTTCTTTGCCCATTTTATTATCCACTTATTCACATCTCCTTAGTAGTACAATCAATTCTTTGATCTGAGTTAACCTTCCTGCAGTATTCATATTTTCAATATCCTTTTCTGAAAAGTCTACTCTGTAGGATTTTAGCAATATTTTATTCTTTGCAAACTCTACTTCAAATTAATTCGCTAATCCTTCTAATTGATCATGTACAGACTTCGCTTGCCATGTTATACTTTTGCACATAAACATGAGTTCATTGTCTTGGTACGTTTTTAATCTGTCTGTTACAATTGTTCCAATAATTAATTCTTCCATAGCGATTTTTAATTTAGCCACATCTAATACTTTAGGTTCATGTTCTTTTAATTTCAAAGTTTTAAGCCAATCACTTAATTCTTGTTCCGATGGTCCTATAGGAGTCTGTGTTAAATCTATTTTCTCTATGCTCTTCTCAGGTGTAGCAGAGTCAGATTCTGCTCCGGTTGCATACCTATAAGGTAAACTCTGATTGAAAGTTAAGTCAGGCGGATTTACATTATTTGCTCGTCTAATTTCTGACAAATCAGTATAAATATTTTCATTTACCTTTTGCAAACTTTGCTGTAAAGGAATTGTCAAACTTGGCTCTTTTATTCTTTTGTTTTAGAACACCGGGATTACAGGTCCTATCGTTATTGGGACTGTTACTGCTTCTATAAGTTTCGTAAGCTCTTGCATCTTTTCTGTCAATTCATTTGAAGATCGTATATATTCAGCAGTACTTGTTTGTTCTTCAACTAATTTTTCTACTCTATTTACATTTCCTCTTTCGTTATTTTGCTTGGGAGTACCAGTAAGTCTTGTTTCTGTAATTGAGGCATTTGGATTATATCTAATTTCTACTCTTTCTGGTATATCTCTGAAGTTTGAAAATTGCCTTGGGGTTTCATTAATTCTATCCTCTACTGGTGGAGCATTAGGTGTGGTCCATAAAGAACCTGGTTGATATGGTGGCGGTCTCCTATTTAATATTTCTTCCAGTACAGCATCATCTGATTCACCATCACCATAACTTTCTTTCCCTGTTTCCACATTTTTCCTCTTCTCTGTACATTTCCGCCCTTCATATTCATCCACTAATCTGACTGGATACATCCCATCACACATGTCAGCATTTCCCCATCCGTGCATTCTACTCTCATGTGTTTCTCCCGATAATCCGTGCAACCTATCCTTTGGTCTGAGACTTCTTTCTGACCTCTCTCTCTCCATTTTGTGCATCTCATCCTCCCATTCAACTAGGGCGTCAAATTGAGTCGGTCTAGGCCTTGGCTCAAGCTTCATCATCCTCTCTCTCAAGTTTCGTAAAACTGCCAAATTGAAATATCCGACTTCTGGAAAAGCTAACGCACCATCATTCCTGGTATACCTTGCCCAATTCTCTAACCAAACACATGTATGGTAACCATATTTCGAGAACATATAGGAAGCAGGCGTTTTCGGCGGAGGAAGTAATTTTCCCTCTCTTTTTACTATCACCTTATCCTTTACAAACAAATTTTTCAATTTCTTAAACCATGAAGGTTTCTTCTTTTCTTCTTCGTAATAGTAATCCATTTTTCTGTAAATTCTCTGTTTTCCAGAAGATTGCGTACTTCCCTGTTGCTGTTCCATAACACCAACCTATCACAGCGCGGTTTACACTACGTACCAATTAGAACAAGATACGTCTCCTTAGTGCTTAACCAATAGTTTTACTGCTTTCCGTGATGCACCAATCAGCCCTTACTCTGTCTTGGTCACAAGGACCAATCCCTGCGCGACACTTTTGACGTCACCAGTGCTCCGGCATCTGCAGCGCTGACTGAGCCCTCCTTTACAAGGTTTATCGAGAAGCCGTATTTACAAGATATACAACTGAATCAGTTAGTAAATTACACAAAGCAACTCAATTTTTCTGTTTCGCTAAATAAAGTGATAGTTTTCTCAATCACGTATTTCCAGAAGACAGCGCTTACCTCTTCTCTAACACAGAATTTTTACACTCGCCGATAAAGTAGCGCTTACCTCTACCTTTACCCTGCTCACAAGCTTGGGTTAAGCTCTATTACTCTCCTAGCAGTAAGTTTTATATCAGGATACGCAATGATCCCTGTACTTGAAGGTTAAGATTTTATAGACTGTCTTCGCTATGCATTTATCCTTTCACACGTAAAGTCCTTAAACTTTTGATATGCGCAAATACCACTGTAGTATACAACAATACTACTTTTTTGAAACAGACTATGCGATGTGCAACTTCACTTGCCACACTTTCCCTGCCTGCAGACAGAGGCACTAGCTTCACGCAATCCTCGGAAGCCTTTCAGGAATACATATAACGTAATACGAAATCAACAGATGTTAGTCATAATCCTGTACATCAAAACCCTTATATAACACTTTATACATAATCCTAGATAATTCTATAGCAACCAATGCTCTGCTACCAAGCTAATAACTGATGCAGCGCTACTCCGGAAATATTTTCTAAAACCATATCACCTTTCCCTGAAGTACCTAATCATAAATCTACTCATCAGTGGGGCCCATAACCCTGTGAGTTACTAAAAAAAACACTTCCATCATACTTCATGGATTGGTAAGATTCAAAGGAGAGCTGCTGTATCATAGCGGAGTGTCTAAATTAAAACACAATATTTATACTACTTACACCTGCAGTTTTAATGAGTTTTACCATGGTTTTTATCAACAAGACATTTTATTCAGACTCACCACCATTATACTCGATGAATCTGCTAGTAAAAAATTAGGCGTAGGAAAATACAAGACCAGCTTAATTCTTCATTTAATCTAATTTGTATTAAAAGAAAAGTTTAGCATGTCTAACGGTTTTATTCGCTTTATGTGTTTCTTTATTCAAAAATAACTTTAAAGAAGAAAAGTTTTATCTCAAACAGTTATATTAATTTATTTCAGAAATTCAGAACTAGACATTATTATTTAAATTTCAGAACACAAAATATTAGCAAAGACAGATAGTTCCCAAAATTCATTTTCTCCTAACTTCCCTAACTAATAACCTCATCTAAAACTCAGGGGCATATTACCAACGTTAAGCGATATTTATCGCTAACGATGCTTAGCAACGAATTTTTTAACACTAAGCATCGTCAGAAATTATCGCAGATAAACCTTGCTATTATCAAGGTTTATCGCAAATGCGATAAAAAACGGCCGCAATGCATGAATATCGCTGAAAAGTCAGCGATATTCATGCATTACCGAGCTAATGCTCTTAGCCATGTTATCCACCTCCCATTGGATAACATGGCTAAGAACTGCTCAGGGCAGGTGTTAGTTTTTGGAGATATTCGCGCTTAGCGCGAATATCTACAAAAGTTGGTAATAGGAGATAGCGATGTTAGCGACTGTTTCCAGTCGCTAACATCTTGGCACGCCCACTTTGCATGTCATTAGTGATAAATATCACTGACATGCAAAGTGGGGCCCAAGATGGTCGCTATCTCCTACTAGCTGTCGCTAACTGGTGTTAGCGACAGCTAGGTAATAGGGAGATCATTTTATCTCCGCTTTCTTGGCTTTTAAAGTCAAAAAAGCGGAGATAAACCCCCTTGATAATATGCCCCTCAGTTCTCACTCAAAGAAATAAAACATTTATTCAAGAATTCTTACATCTCAGGATAATCAGCATACCAACAGCATCTCAGGAGGAAATCGGAAGAGAGTTTTCTCTTAAGGAAAATCAAGACTTTTCATACCTTTTTCACTAACTTTATCTATCTATAAAAGTAACTATCAGCACAAACTCAAGTTCTGATTGGACAATTTAAGGGTGAATGAGCATCACCTCATCATTCTAATATTCAATTTCCGTAGCATCAGCTGAATTTTCAAGAGTCCTTTGTTTGAGAAAGTCTTTGGCCTAGTCTCATCCTCAACTAGCTATTACATGATCCTTTCCCACGATCAGTAACTCAAATGTTCATTCTTTTGGCAGTCATCGGGACTTCCAGGGCAAATCGTCCTTGAACTGCTTTCATTCAGGCACAGGCAGCTTACATTCAATCTCGGTTTTTGCCGCGCGTGCGCAGTATCTTTCGCTGTCACAATAATCGAAAGCCTCCATTTTTAGGTAGGCCTCACGAGCCAGAATGGGAACTATCATAGAAACAAACACAAATAAATGTTAATTATTGAATATAGCACTTCTGTTTACCTCCCCCATACTAGGCATTTCCCTATTAGTTGTTACCTAGTAAATAAGCAACATGTATGCGTGATATACTCACCTAACTCCATGTTTTTGCCACAAAATACACAAACAGAAAGCACATTTATGCTGCTTTTGATTAAATTAAAGCTTTGCATTAATAAACAACATGACGACATTACTAAATTAGTCAGTTATAGTTTTCTATGCAAGCAGATTAGTATTCCCACATGTATTTGTGTGTGCATTCTATACTACGTTGATTAATATTTTCCAAACTCACACAAATAATAAAGGTTACAGTTATGAGGAAATGACTTCACGAGGGGTATACAACATTTTGTTTCTCCACCTCGCTCCATCAGCTGTCAGATCCAAATATAGCAGGCAATTCTAGCCACCACAGCTTCTCCAAACACTGTTTCTTCTAAAACACTTCATAAGAAATCAAACTGTAGAGTGGTATAAGCCTTCTTCATGTCCATTGATGCCACTGCCACTGTCGGGAGATGTTCTCTTGGTGAACACTGAATTATGGCATGAAAGAGGTGCCTATTATGTATTGCCATATTCTCTGTTGAGTCAAAAGCAGTCTGATCAGAATAAATCAACGCCTTTTGATTTATTCTGGGAGCCTGTTTTGTTTTCCAATAGTTTGCTCAATAATTTACATTCTAAACTGAGAATTGAGGGAGCTCTGTAGGCGAAAATATCTAGAGGATCTCTATGAGGTTTGTTAGGTTCTCTCTAATGGCTTTCCTGGTGTTTGGTGGCAGCCTACCCTTCTCATAGGCCTCCGTATACATCAACTAGAGTTTCAGTACAACTAGTGCATTGACATTTGCATAAAACTCTGCAAAAAGGCCGCAACATCCAGGTGACTTTCCAGAATCGAGATCTTTTTTAACTTCCTAACTCCTTCTGCTGTAACTGAGTAATCAAGCTCATCTGCTTGCAAAACAGCTAATTTTGGCAGAACCTCTGACCTTATGGATATGGGAATCTATCCGCTAAACCCTCTGTAGGGTTTACATACTGGTTTTATAGTCTACAGACATGGCCTCATTTATCTTGTCCTTGATGTTACTATATGACACTCATTTGTGGATAGAGCTGCAATGGCTTATTTAAATTTTCACTATGGAGTAGCCACATCACCAAGTGCCCCGATTTGTCCTCATCTTCGAGCTGCCTTGTACCGTATTCTCTATCATTTATAGTCTCATGGCTTCTATCTGGTCTCTACAGCCCTTTCGGGTTGCTGTTGGAGGTCTTTCTGTTTCTTCCGGTATTGCCCCTTAAATCTCAAGGGTGCACATACAAGCATTTCGAATTGCAATTATACTGCTGGTATGAAATACGGTATCATCTTGGGTTAGTCTGGTTAAGTCATGCTTTGTCAAAAAACAAATGATGCCGTGCACACCTTAATTCTCCAGTTAGTCTCTGTATATTAAGTTTCCACCTGTGTTGCGTGCAAAGCCCGGTATCGTGAGCTGCCAAATCACGTGCTGGTTAAACCACTTCAAATACTGGGGCGTATTGACGCCCCAATCCGGACGCACAGCATTGAATCGTGCATTGCAATAATGCCACAGTAAGTCCATTTTCATCAATGCCTGTATTCCTTTAACCGCTGAAGGCATCTATAAGTGGCGTACATGTGACAGATCAACGAATTTGAAATGTTTAACTAGTGGATTAATTGAATAAAAATTGATGAAAGAGGACTTACTGTGGCATTATTGCAATGCACGATTCAATGCTGTGCGTCCGGATTGGGGCGTCAATACGCCCCAGTATTTGAAGTGGTTTAACCAGCACGTGATTTGGCAGCTCACGATACCGGGCTTTGCACGCAACACAGGTGGAAACTTAATATACAGAGACTAACTGGAGAATTAAGGTGTGCACGGCGTCATTTGTTTTTTGATGAAGTATCACTATTCTGCCTTCGACGAGTAGCACCCAGGAACAACAGACGATGAAAAAAACATTAACCACATGGTCACATGGTAGTCTTTTACAATCTCGTTTCTCTAAGTGGATCTGATGAACTACGACTTTAAAGCTATAGGGATCATCAGCGGTTGGACATATCGTTAACTACACGTTTTGACAGAAAGCGCGATATTGATGAGTAAAATCAGCGGGTTTGTTTAGTGATTTAGTCATACTCTGTGCCATTAGCGTTTAATGTGACATTCACGGGTGGGCGGGGAATTCAATGTCAATGTGTTTAAATGACTGGGAGAGGGGTTACGAAGTGAAAACAAGTCATTTTTGAACAACAAACAGTACAACACTTGTATGAGATTAGTTGATGGGCTTTTAGTAAGGCATTCTGGGACTGGTAGTTTGATGCTTTGAAGGGGAGGAAACGAGAGTTTAAATGATGAAAAAAGGGGTGGGATCACAACACAGCCGTTGAAAATGGAGTGAGGCATTGATGAACAGAGTTGGGTTTTTGATCGGATGGAGAGTAGGAACCAGAACGTCGTATTGAAGGTATGGGATTATGTTTGGGGGTTGTAAAAGGTGGTGTATTCACATTCATGGGAACTAAGCAGTGGGTGTTTAAGTTCACACGGTGTAAACAAAATGAAATGAGTGAGTTAAAGAAGTTGGAACCAGCATTCATTCAGGTTTAATTGATTTCAGTGGGCAAAAACGTTAGTGGTGGGAAGAATGTAAATAGTATGTATATACCTCTCTATTGTTGCATCTGCGGATAATACTCTTGTGACAGGAATTTGTGAATGTTTAGTCTAACCGAAATGTTTTAAATTTGTAGATAAACCCCTGACGAAGAGCCGTGAGGGGCTCGAAATGCATTGGGTGAAAAAGATTATCTCAGGAGAAATACTTATGTTGCATTCCGTGCTTTAGGACAAAGCCACGTGCATACCTTCAGCGTTTAAAGGCATACAGGCATCTATAAGTGGCGTACATGTGACAGATCAACGAGTTTGAAATGTTTAACTAGTGGATTAATTGAATAAAAATTGATGAAAATTGACTTACTGTGGCATTATTGCAATGCACGATTCAATGCTGTGCGTCCGGATTGGGGCGTCAATACGCCCCAGTATTTGAAGTGGTTTAAGGCATGCTTTGAACACAATCAATATGGATTACGCAGGGTCCGATTTCAATGTTGGGAGGAAAGAAATCCGACAGCTAGTCTGAGGCTTTCTGCCTGACCACTGTATTACAATGCAGGCAGTCGGAGGTCAACCACCGGGGGGGATTCCACTCCGCTTTTGACGGGCTCACGAGCCCGTCATAGTAGCGGGTGTAAGGATAATCCCATAAAGACAGCAAAGCCAGCCTCGGTTTTGCCACCGGGAGTATGATGTTGGTTTCCGCCTGTCCTTTCATGACTGTCCACCCGCCGTGAAAAGGCAGGCAGAAAGTGACTTTGGGGCCCCCTTCCCCCCTTGCCCTCCACTATGGAGCATGTGGGCACCTATGGTGCACCCCTGAACTTCCCTGCACTGTGTGACAGCCACAGGTGCAGGGATGTTTACAATCATCCATTTTTCAAAAGCAGCTTCAGCTACAGCCCTTTTCCGCCCACCGCACAAGCTGCTATTGAAAAATGTATGTTTCCGGCCGGCCATAGGGCGGTAACATCCCACTTCTGCAGCCAGAACCGCTGACCTATGGTCGGGCAGTTCAATACCACAATAGTGTCGTCAGACGCAAGTCTGACCGCCATCATAATAAGGCCCTATGTCTTCTTTTCTCTTAGTTTGCCTGTGTTAGAGACAGCAGCATAATGAGAGGCACAAACATCATAAATCCTATCTGAGTAAGATGTAATTAAATTGAAAACTCTACAATGCCTGCATTCTACATTCCTGATTCACAATTATTCCATTATTTCTTTCATTTTGCAAAAAAGTTAAAGTAGATATCACTACCACAAAGAAAAATGCATAACACAGAGTTACTCATAAGAACTACATTGTGGTACTTCCACATGACATTAAAACACTCTTTTATTTTACCGCAATCCAATTTTAGCACATGTGCAATCAGCTACATGAAAATAATGATTATGAAGCATTGGACCATTAAAGAGTTCTCAGGAGCAGAGGGGCTCCCCGTACATTTGCAGACACGCGGACAGTGGTGAATACTTTTTGTTCCTTCCTTCTACACCATTACAGGAAGCCTTGAGTTGAACGTGTGTGGTGTACACATTCCTAAACAGGGATTTCCATCCATCGCCACCCCACACCTGCAGACACAAAGACATAATCTACTCACCAACACAATCCCTTTACTCACCACAACAGACCAGGAGTGAGAAGTCATAGGAATGGCGGCCGTGAAGGAGGAGACACTGCAGAAACTCCTCAGAAATTGGTGGCGAGCCCCCACCCCACTGAGTTTCAAGCCAGATAGGTAAAGGCCATGTCAATGTTGACCCTTTATGGCTCTGGTCAGTGTCCCAGGAGATGCAGAGACTAGAGGCTTCAGACTGCTGCAGTGAGGTAGGTGCACGTTTTCGAAATATAACAGAAACATCATGTAAGTGTGACATGACAACGGGTTCATTGTGGGTGGGGGTGGTAATGTCAAATTGGACATACATTGTGGGTCTACAACCAGACTACTTTAATTGCATGCGAAGTTCTTTGCTTCTAAAATATTTTTTGGTATCAATTGAAAGAATGTTTGTGGCTGAAACAAAATGGAAATTAAGATGTTGGTCGTTATTACCAGTCAGTAGACCTCACAGTGTTCTGCATGTTGAAGAATTAACCCTGAAATTGGACTGTAAAATCACCGAAGTTAACATCAAAATGGTGTCCTGGCGGCATTTCCCATCAGTATATTTCCGATCACATCATCCTGTTTTACTCAGGATGATGGGAAAGTGCATACTTGAATGACGCACTAATCACCACATCCCTTTAAAAGTGACACCCAGTATCCCCAGTCAGAAGTAACAAATATGGATGTCGAGCTAACCAGTGCAACATCAACTGCAATTAATGCTGGTGATTCGAGTGGCCCAGCTACTGCCACCAACATCACAGCGGTCACCACCACTGTCACCTACAACACTTGCATCCACCACCACTGCTAAAATCACCACCACTGCCACTACCAACCCCGCAGCGGCCATTGATGTTGGGGAGGAAGTTATGATAACCCCTACAGATGGAGAGGATATATTTTATCTTGAGAGGATATTCTCTATCACCTACAAATAAGAAAAAGGGAATTGCTTTACAGATGCAATAGCAGTATGCATGGAGGCTGCAAGAACCTAGTCACCACGGTGCGCCTAGTACCACATCTGCTGCCACGTCAATCTTCTGCTACCAATACATGTAGATTGCACACGGCCATACTTGAGCCAGGCCAGGGTTCATTTGTGACCAACACATTTATAAGTTCAACTCCCATAGAAGGGACATTCTCATATATGGGCCTAGGTCTGCGCATTGCCACAGGAAAGTACAAGGTGCCAGACGGAGTTGAATCCTATGCCATACAGTGAGCAAACTGGCAACGTTTAATTTGCCCATTAGTCGACAGGCAACCAAAGGGCATTGCCAGATGGGGAGCTTTCAAAAGCCTGATGACGATCCTGGAGTGGGACACTGACAATTTCAAGGTTGTGTCAAAGACAGCAAGACAAGACACCATACTGTGGCCTTACATCTTCACACACACACACCTTCCGCAAATGATCTCACACTGGCCAAGAATGTACTCGGCCATTGCTTTTATTTTTTTAATGCAGATTTACATAGTGCGAACTCGACCCGATGGTATTGGAGCGCTTTACATAAGCACCGGGTACGTTACACAAGGACACATTCAGGAACGGGGAGATTAAATGATTTGCCCAGAAATACAGGATGTGGACGCGACCCCTGTCGAGGCTCGAACCTTGGTTTCCAGAACCAAAGTCGGCAGTCTAGCCGACGGACCACATCCTCTCCCGTGCTTCCAACTTACAAACACACCAGACAAGCAATTCTTCGATACATACTTATAATGCACTGTAATACTGTTATATTCACTCTGTGCATTGTGTTGCTGTCCAGGTCGCGCGATGAGCTCGCGCTGCCTGACTCGGTGACATCCCCATCATTTCCACAACAAATACACTATCAGCGCGCATGCTGGGTTGGTTTTTGAGTGGGATGCACCCTTATGGATTGGTGAGTTGGATTCGGATTTGTATGCCTGTTTCTTGTGGTGAATGCAATTTTAATTCAATATGGAGGTACACTTTTGTTTCATATAAAAGCCAAGACAATGTTAATAAATCGCTCTTTTGAAATATAATCTATATTGTTTCGGTTGACAGAGGTTAGCAGCATGTCAATCGTCATCCTCATCAGTTATGTCTGTCTCATCCTCGGGCCTTAGTGCACAACTTCTCACGTGAATGCTCTGTAGGGTAATTCAAACCAGTGCATTCCTGAAGTGCGTCAGTATTTTTAAAAATGACGCCTCTGCTAATCTGTGTGCCTGACCCACTGTGTCTACTTATGAGCTTCTTCCCAACAAATAAAGTACTGCCAGTGAAGTGATGCGCAGAGGAAGTGACGTCTATAAACCACTTTAGTGCTTCTGCAGAGGCCGTCAGAGTTTGATATAAGGTCTGCATGGCACACCGGTAGGTTGTTTGCATCCTGACGTGCATGCTCCCCCACTTTCAGCCTGGCATTGCCCTTTAACTCTGTGCATTGAGATACAATTCCTCTAATACAATGGCATACTGTATGGGATGCTGTCAAACTGCAAGAAAATGCCCCTCATACAGCTCCACCCAAGTAGGTGTCCGCACGTGTTTGTGTCGAAGGGGTACATTTATTTGTTTTCAGTTGCAAGTGCACTCTGTCCATTTACCTGGTTAAGCTTTCACAGCAGATTGTGGTCTTTGTGTCCGTGTTTTAACTTGCTTTTGTTACTGTGTATTTTGACATCCAGCTAATGCTGATAGCATCTAATTTATTTGTGTTATCATGTGCGTATTGTATTGTTTAACACAATATAACTGGAGGGTTACGTTACTTTTTTTTTTTCACCTGCTTTTGGTGGAGGAGATTCTTTGTGGTATTCTCTCATTTACATTTGTTGGAACTGACGTTTTGTAATGCTTGGTTTTAGCACCTTCAGCAAAATTGCAAGGAGAAATACACCTACCTGGATATTACTAAGAAGCCCCCAAATTAGGTTTAGGATTTATGTGAGAAGGCAACAATCAGGATTATTGTTCGGAAACTGCAAATTTGCTCTTGCTGTCCCTTTCTTGTAGAAACTACATGGTTTCTAAATTACGCAGGGTGAATTTTAAACGAGAGATGCATTGCCCATTGCACAGTCTACGGAGCTATCCTCGTCTAAAAAATAAATAAATTGGAATTTCAGGTCAACATCTACATACTGCTGATCGAGTGCTGCTCCAAAGTCACCAGTTGTTCAGACCTTGGAGTAGGCAAATACTTCCTAGTTCCATCAGTGGTGTAAGTAAGCTTGAGGGGGCCTTCCTGCAAAGTACATTGAGTGCCCGGACTGGGCATAAGCTCTCTGGCAAGGGGCCGGCCACCCGTGCACAGTGCCAGAGGGGCCCTTGAAGCTTGGGGGTCCCCGCACACCATGCGGGCTGCAGAGGCTAAAGTTACGCACTGAGTTCCAGTGCCAGTTCCAGTGTGGTCTTGTGGTTTGAGAGTCTGCCATTTATTGCAGTATTATCCTTCTACCTGTGTTTGGGACTCGTGTGTAACATGCACCAGTCACTTTCTCTTGTAACACACTGTTTTCTACCTCTTACATTTGTTTGTTTTCGATACCTGCACAAGTGCCACCAGTGCCTACGTAACGTTTGTTCTTGTGCTTGAGTGTCCTCCATATATTCCAGTATTATACCTCTGTTTATTTAGTACGCTTTTGTAACCTGCACACGTCACTTTTTCCTCCTGCAATGCACCTTTTGCTACCTCTTGTATTTTGTTGGCTCACAATTGTCACTTTTGTAATGCACCGTTTGCTACCTCTTGTATTTTGTTGGCTCACGATTGTCATTTTTGCTTCATTTAATGTAACGTTTGCTTTTGTATTTTGCTCACTTGTAATGTTCTCATGTATCAGTTCTGTTCCTATTGTAAAGCGCTCTGACACCTTCGGGTAAAGTCCGCGCTATATAAAAATGAATAAATAATTAAATAAATAAATAAATAGGCATAATTACTTAGAATCCATGCAGTGCAGCAAGGCGAGTTGCTGTGCTTCATTGTGTGAATGGGAGACAGCAGAAGACCATCATATCTACTAGGATAAGGTACCCTTCAGCTTTCACTCTGTGCTGGCGCACTTGAGTTTGCCTATTGGCTATTCAGGCAATTTTGCAACATGGTGCAAGGGTGCTTGTGTTAAGGGCAGGATTGTTTGTGTGCTGAAAGGGAAACCTTCCTACACAAAAACAGTCCTTAGAGGCATATTCCTCTTTAGATGTGTGTTGCAGGACACAGCATTCATAGAAAGAGGAAATAATGAGGAGAAATAAACGTATTTATTCTCAGTATGCCACACTGGGTAAGGCATGCCGTTTGACACAATCCAAGGTGTATTAGCCTGTGTAAATTTGAGAATGCGCCCAAATAGATGAGTGAAGCCGTAGGATCGCCCATGGTCCACCTATGAAATACCTTCCCAACACAAGGCAGGTTTACTTTGCACTAACTAAACCTCCCAAAGTGGTTTTGCATAGCTTAGTAAACAGCAAAAATGACGCAACCCTAACGCAAAATGTGGGTAAATCTGCCCCTAAGGGTTACCTCTGTCTTATTCTTTAAGTGAAAAGAGTAAAGTCTAGCTCTTTAATCATTATCCCCAATTGCTGTTTCCTCCTGTGCGCTCAAAGTGTTACTTTTAGAAAATGTAACTTGCGCTTTGTTTGCGCTTTGTACTGTTATACAGGAAGTAAAATGGCTTGTCTTACAAAGTAGGAAAGAGAGCCCCGCTAATCGACACTTAAGGACCATAATCATGAGCAGCAAAAAAAAACATTGCTGGCAAATGTTCTGCCTTTTCAAAGTAGCTCTTACTATCAAATGTTGCAGATTAAACTGTGTGACTAAAGAAAAATAGCTTCTAATTCTGCTCTGTGGGGACCTGTGAGTTAATGGCGCATAACAGCCAGAAGATTGTTCAGTCATCACTGATCAAATAATTCCACTGTTATGTCATTTGTTTCTGAATTGTCTTTTCAATTGGATTTGTAATTGGTTTGCTCTTGCCTCTGGAGAACCCCGAGGCACAACTCGATCAGAATATTGCCTTTACGAATGATATCACTCTTCTAACTAAGAAAACCTTCACATTTCACATATAACTCAAGCATTATTTTTATATTCCCGGAGCGTTAGCAGGGCAAGCAAAGACAATATTACTCTATTGAAGGTCAGTCAAACAAGCAGGCTCTCACTCTGAAGATACCCGCCTTCTGGGTGTGTTTCAACACATCTAAACTCAAAAGAGCTTAAACGCTGAATTTTAAATTGTGACTGTAAACTGGACGACAAACAGCATACAATATTTTAATCAAAAAGAGGTCACAGTTCTTATGGCTGTACATTTCTCCTAATTAATTGTCAAGATAGCATATAATAATATATTTTTCCAAACTTACTTTACAAAAAATGTATTCTACAATAATATGGTTTCACCCTAACAACTTAAAAAACACACACACACACCCACACACGCGCACACTCTCTCTCTCTCTCACACACACACACACACACACACCCACACACACACACATTGAGGCCTCAGTCTTCACAGAAACTATGGAATCTTTAGTGTCTTGATTTAGTCAGAGCACTGCTTAATTAGATTTGCCTGGCAGCTCCCAATAAGATTAGATTTAGTCCAGACAGGCTGCCCCACAAAGGGCAAGTTTTATTAAATTAAAAACGGTGGAGTTTATAAAGGCTCTTGAAAAGCGTATACCGGCCTTATCAGGCACGATGGAGGAAGATATTAGAGGGTATGATGATTGGATTAGAAATGCAATAGAGAAGTAGGCACTAGATCGTATGCGCAGAGCATATAGTAGGAGGCTTTCTATTCTGTGGTTTTCTGACACTCTGAAAACAGGCAAAAAATGTTGCAGGGTGTTGGAACAGAAATAGAGGAAGGACTATAACTCCCTGGATAAAGAGGCGTGAATGGCTTAGTTCTTTTCTGTGTAATAGAACCCAAATGGTCCAGCTAGGAGCCTTCTCATCTAAAGCTTAACAGCTGAAATGTGGTGTCCCGCAGGCAGCATCGCTCAGCCCCATGCTGTTCAATGCCTATGTTTCACCTCTGGCAGAAATTGGGACAAAATGGGGCTTTGGGTTTTGCTCCTATGCGGATGACAAGCAACTTACAATCACCATAGCGAAGGGGCATGGAGACACCAGAATGAAACTTATTAGCTGCCTTACCGAAATGGCTGACTGGATGGCAGACAACTGCCTAAAGCTAAGGTGGCCCTCCTCTTTAGAAGACGCCCCCACACCCAAGCACTGTGCCAAAAACCTGTGTGTAACTATTGATGACACACTATCTATGCAGGCCCACGTACGAACTCTATGTGGGAAAAGCTTTGCCACCCTGAAACTCCTAATAAGGCTATTCCCGTGGATCCCCCCGGAAAGCAGGGAAACAGTCACACAGGCCCTGCTAGTCAACAGACTGGACTATGGCAATGCCCTTTTCGTGGGCATGCCAGACTACATATTTAAACATTTACAGGTGGTGCAGAATGCTGCAGCAAAACTAGTGTGCAACAAAGGCAAACACAGCTCAGGAAAGGACTGCCTAAAACAACTCCACTGGCTGCCCATGCGTCAAAGAGCCTGCTTCAAGCTCCTTGGTCATGCTCACAGGACACTCCACGATGCAGGCCCCATGATCCTTCAGAACAAAATACGCTTTTATATTCCCACCAGACCACTAAGATCGCAACATCTTGCTCTTGCCGAAACAAACAAAATAAATAGGTCTAGAACAGGAGGCCCTACATTTTCACACCTGGCAGCACAGCATTGGAACGAGCTCCCAGCTGAACCTCGGTTGACTAAAGAGTACAACGCCTTCAGGAGAAAACTCAAAATACACCTATTCCCTAAAGACTGATTTCTGGCCCTTCAACCTCACCAACCTACTCATTACCGTAACCCTTAGCACCGTGACATCTCCTGGGATAAATGTTGTGCTCTATAAATAAATAAAAATTAAAATAAAAAATAAGCTAGCATTAAAGGAATACCATGCATCAATAACTACAGCTAAGCAAGCTTATTACAAGGAGTGGATTACTAAGGCAGGGAACAGTTTGAAAGAGATCTTTTTAATTGTGACACGTTTTATGTCCCCATCTGCATGTGTTAGATCCCATTCTGTTTTGGTAGAAAGATGTGAACAGCTGGTAAGTTTTTTTGATACAAAAACTTTAAGTATTCAAGCAAGTTTGTCAGTGGGCTTAAGACCAGCTGAAGACCATTAGATAAATCCGCAGGCCAGGACGATTCAGCCCCCTTAGGCATAGTTGATTAACTGTGAGCCCATGTCAATGGGTTGCTCTATCCGTGCATTGAAGGCTGTTAAATCTGGGACTCCTGCAGACCTGTATTCCCCTAAATTTTTGGTATCAGGAGCTGAGATTATTAATCCGGTGGCCAGTCTGATTTTAAATTCACCAATAAGGTCGGCCACAGTAACCAGGGTGTGTAAGCAGGTTATGATTCTGCCAGTCAGGCTTCAGAGCCAGATATAGGGGCTCATTAGGATGGCGGACGGAAGAGCCACCCCGGCCCTGGAGTAGGCGGAAAAAGCCCTTTCCGTGTCCGCCAGTCGCGGATACTCCGTCCGCCATATCAGGATAGGAAAACGTGTCAAGTTTCCGTCTGCGACGGAAAAGGACGCACCGCCGCCGAACTACACACGACCACGTGGCGGACGGAACAATCCCGGAGGCCCCGCCGTACGTACTGACGTCTAAGACCGTCCCCCAAATCAAGATGGCGGAAACACCACATAAAACCGCAGCGGAAAAACAACCTGACTGAACACGGCGGAATCCACACAGCGAACATAGGTGACAAAGCAGAGATACCCACCGCAAGCTGAACACCACCATGGACCCAGCGCTACACGCTTTCCCGATGCTCTTCGCGATCCACCACGTCCTAGTCATGGCCCACTATGGACGACGACGCAGGTAAGGCACAAACCATTGGCTGTCTGGAGGGGAATACCAGCAAGGGACGTGACGTAGGGAGGGGGAGTGTCATGTTACCGAAACCACTGATGAGAAGCATATACGAATACACATTTGTAGTACGCAAGCAGGAATGACAACGACAGACCACGAGACTTGATAGACTACCTTTATTGTACAAAATAGGGGAATAATCACAGTGTATGCGTGAGCATGTGCAAAGTGGGCACCAGAGCAGCGACATCATAGGCAGGTAACGAGAGGGCAGAATGCAGTATCAGAGCACCAACAGGGCAGTGTGGCCAACAGAGCAGGTACATCATAGGCAGGTAACGAGAGGGCAGAATGCAGTATCAGAGCACCAACAGGGCAGTGTGGCCAACAGAGCAGGTACATCAGAGGCAACATATGAGAGGGGCAAAGTGCATCAACAGTCCATTGCACAGAACAGCTCCATCAGAGGCAGCACGTGAGAGGGGCCAAGTGCATCAACAGTCCATTGCACAGAACAGCTCCATCAGAGGCAGCACGTGAGAGGGGCCAAGTGCATCAACAGTCCATTGCACAGAACAGCTCCATCAGAGGCAGCACGTGAGAGGGGCCAAGTGCATCAACAGTCCATTGCACAGGACAGCTCCATCAGAGGAGGCACGTGAGAGGGGCCAAGTGCATCAACAGTCCATTGCACAGAACAGCTCCATCAGAGGCAGCACGTGAGAGGGGCCAAGTGCATCAACAGTCCATTGCACAGGACAGCTCCATCAGAGGCAGCACGTGAGAGGGGCCAAGTGCATCAACAGTCCATTGCACAGAACAGCTCCATCAGAGGCAGCACGTGAGAGGGGCCAAGTGCATCAACAGTCCATTGCACAGAACAGCTCCATCAGAGGCAGCACGTGAGAGGGGCCAAGTGCATCAACAGTCCATTGCACAGAACAGCTCCATCAGAGGCAGCACGTGAGAGGGGCCAAGTGCATCAACAGTCCATTGCACAGAACAGCTCCATCAGAGGCAGCACGTGAGAGGGGCCAAGTGCATCAACAGTCCATTGCACAGAACAGCTCCATCAGAGGCAGCACGTGAGAGGGGCCAAGTGCATCAACAGTCCATTGCACAGAACAGCTCCATCAGAGGCAGCACGTGAGAGGGGCCAAGTGCATCAACAGTCCATTGCACAGAACAGCTCCATCAGAGGCAGCACGTGAGAGGGGCCAAGTGCATCAACAGTCCATTGCACAGAACAGCTCCATCAGAGGCAGCACGTGAGAGTGCAGAATGCAGTAACAGAGCATCAACAGGGCATTGTAGAGTACAGAGCAGGTACATCATAGGCAGGTAACGAGAGGGCAGTATGCAGTATCAGAGCATCAACAGGGCATTGTAGAGTACAGAGCAGGTACATCATAGGCAGGTAACGAGAGGGCAGTATGCAGTATCAGAGCATCAACAGAGCATTGTAGAGTACAGAGCAGGTACATCATAGGCAGGTAACGAGAGGGCAGTATGCAGTATCAGAGCATCAACAGGGCATTGTAGAGTACAGAGCAGGTACATCATAGGCAGGTAACGAGAGGGCAGTATGCAGTATCAGAGCATCAACAGGGCATTGTAGAGTACAGAGCAGGTACATCATAGGCAGGTAACGAGAGGGCAGTATGCAGTATCAGAGCATCAACAGGGCATTGTAGAGTACAGAGCAGGTACATCATAGGCAGGTAACGAGAGGGCAGAATGCAGTATCAGAGCATCAACAGGGCATTGTAGAGTACAGAGCAGGTACATCATAGGCAGGTAACGAGAGGGCAGTATGCAGTATCAGAGCATCAACAGGGCATTGTAGAGTACAGAGCAGGTACATCATAGGCAGGTAACGAGAGGGCAGTATGCAGTATCAGAGCATCAACAGGGCATTGTAGAGTACAGAGCAGGTACATCATAGGCAGGTAACGAGAGGGCAGTATGCAGTATCAGAGCATCAACAGGGCATTGTAGAGTACAGAGCAGGTACATCATAGGCAGGTAACGAGAGGGCAGTATGCAGTATCAGAGCATCAACAGGGCATTGTAGAGTACAGAGCAGGTACATCACAGGCAGGTAACGAGAGTGCAGAATGCAGTATCAGAGCATCAACAGGGCATTGTAGAGTACAAAGCAGGAACATCATAGGCTGCACAAGTACGTGTCCCTACCAACCCGTCACAGGAACCACAAGAGTGCCACGCAGTTCTCAATTGACACACCATGTGAAATAACATTTGAGTGAAGTGTTCAGCACCTCACATCACAGAATCAGGGGGACTGCGTGAACTACCTGCCTCGGACACACTGGCAGCACCAGCAACAGGAGTGTGAGACACAGCCACAGCCCGAGTGACACACACATGGGCCACGGACCCAGACACACTGGCAGCACCAGCAACAGGAGTGTGAGACACAGCCACAGCCCGAGTGACACACACATGGGCCACGGACCCAGACACACTGGCAGCACCAGCAACAGGAGTGTGAGACACAGCCACAGCCCGAGTGACACACACATGGGCCACGGACCCAGACACACTGGCAGCACCAGCAACAGGAGTGTGAGACACAGCCACAGCCCGAGTGACACACACATGGGCCACGGACCCAGACACACTGGCAGCACCAGCAACAGGAGTGTGAGACACAGCCACAGATGTAGTCACTGACACGTGAGCCACTGACCCAGACAGACTGCCAGCACCAGAAACAGGAGTGTGCAACACAGCCACAGATCTTCTAACTGACACGTGAGCCATAGACCCAGATACACTGCCAGGACCTGCAACAGGAGAGGGCACAACTGACACTGTGCCACCATCTGATACATGAGAGTCAACTGCACCAGCGCCACTGTGACAACTGAAATGATGAGCCACAGGGCTGTATGGGCCTGGAGGCAGGGTGGGCCTGGGAGCTGGGGATAGCTGACCTAGAGCCAAATCGGGGTTGGCAGGTGTCAATGGTGTGTGTCTGCGTTTCTTAGGGATGTGTGTGTGCACCCTGGACAGGACAGGACTGCCAAGTGGTGGGGACGCCAAACAATCACCACCCACCATAGGTGGAGCATCTGCTGCCGGGGATCTGGTTTCTGGGGACGTGCTGGAGCCTGCTTGTCGTTTGCTCTGTGCCTGCCGCCTGGACTCGGAATCATGTGTAATGGGGGATGCAACAACAGGGGACACCCTCCTCTGCTTCTGACTGGCCTGGATGGGAGTGGAGGTATGGGGGGACTCCGCGGCGGAGACATCAGTTTGGCGTGTAGTAGAAAACATCAGCCTCAGTGCAGCCAGGGGTGAAGTATGCCTGTCCTTGATTGCGCCATTGTCCATGCTAGATGCCTTGTCCGTAGGATGTGCCTTATCCTTAGGTGGAGTGTTGTCTCTGGATGTAGCCTGTGCCCTGGTCGCCGCCCTGTTCCTGCCAGCAGACTTGTCGTCTGTGGTGCACCTGTCTCCAGTAGACACCTGCTCTCTGTGTGTGTCCCTGCCCTTGGGAGATGGACCTTGCTTTGCTGTGGGCCTGCCCTTGGGAGTCTCCCTGCTCTTAGGAGGTGCCTTAGTCTTGTCACTGTCCCTGGGAGTGTCCCTTTCCTCTGCTGTGGGCCTGCCCTTGGGAGTCTCCCTGCTCTTAGTAGGTGCCTTTGTCTTGTCACTGTCCCTGGGAGTGTCCCTTTCCTCTGCTGTGGGCCTGCCCTTGGGAGTCTCCCTGCTCTTAGTAGGTGCCTTTGTCTTCTCACTGTCCCTGGGAGTGTCCCTTTCCTCTGCTGTGGGCCTGCCCTTGGGAGTCTCCCTGCTCCTAGTAGGTGCCTTTGTCTTCTGACTGGCCTTGTCCAAGGTACAGTCCATGGACATGTGAGTATCCCTTGCCTTGGGAGTACCTTTTGTGTTGAATGCCTGTGTAGCTCCTGAAGGCATGTCCCCCAACAACACTTGCGGATCCTGTGTGTGTACTCCAGTGTATCTGACGTTGTCTAATTGAACAGATTTAGCTGATCTAGGGGATGGGGTCTGTGCCCTGCGTGCCCTGACGTGCTGTCTGACGCTGCTTCTAGTGCAATAACCTGTATTTGAGTCCTGCTCAGAATATTCACTACCCCCTAAGACATCCAGTGGTGTAGATGGGGAAACCGAAGTAGCACCCTGTTCATGCGACTGTGCTATTGCAGACGACACACTGCTTGCCAATGACTGCACTGTCCTGTGTAGACCTGCAAGATCGCCATGCATCCCTTCCATGAAAGCCACCACCTGCCCCAACTTCCTATCATGGTCCTGGAAAGCATTTGTCATATTGGTCTGCCCCACACACAGCTGTCGCAGCAGATCAACGGCCTCAGCACACAGTGCATTTTGGCTCACCGTGGCAGGGGCAGCAGTGCCTGCACCGAACGCCACTCTGCTCCCCCTACTCCTCCGGCCACGAACAGTACATGGTGCAGTTTGTGGAAGTGTGGGCCCTGTGTGCTTACTTCCGACAGAAGGTGAAGAGTGCCCACTCCCAGTCTGTGACAACAGTGCAGGCTCACCAAGAGTGTCCGACGAGGAGGACGATGGTGTCTCCACATGCGAGTCCTCAGGGACGGTCCTGTCCCCCTCTCCGGCGCTGGCCTCCTCTGTGTCAGTCTGCGTGTGTGCGAAGTCTGAGCCAGACTCATTTCCTCGACTACTCTCCGCCGTCTGTGGCTGAGTGTCCTCTGTCATACCTGAAATGCACATAAAAGATGTGTGAGTCATGGGCAGACTGACGTACAGAAGGAACAGGATTGGCAAATTACATAGCTGACAAAGATTTTGTAGCCCTCATCCTGCACATGGCCCACCTCTACCAGTCATCCTCACATTTCCTGCCATGGGGCAATGGACCACTAGGGGATGTGCCTCAACACTCAACTACTAAGCAAGTGGCGTGTCAACATGGCGGACCTGGATGTCAAATGAGAACCACCCAATGGGACCAAAATGGCATCACAGACATACATACGCAACACGGAACTCAATAGTGTGTCTGTGCACCAATACATGCATAGCACTCACAGGTTTCCTACACAGAGAGTTTGCTTACCGCTAGTTTGCTGTTGATCGGCACTCAGACGTTCGGCCAGTTCAGGATGCGTCACTGCAATGATACGGTGCATGAGAGGGGTCATGGAGCGTCGGGCCAGACGGGGCGTCCTTGGAATCAGGCCCAGTGTTACTTCCGCTACATTCTTGCTTAGCCTGTAAATGTCGTCCCAGCGTTTGTGGCAGTGTGTATGTCGTCTGTTGCACACCCCCAATGCCCGTACTTCCCGTGCTATGCTCCTCCACAGGTCCTTGCGAAGGTGCAGCTTGACCTACCATGATGGGAGACAAAAGGGTTTCAGTCAGTGGACAGGTGGCCTGTCACACACATAGGGGCAAGACGTAACTGTCAGCAGCCATGCACAATCAGGAACATATGTCTAGCCCACACTACACAGCTAAGATAGAAATAGGCCTGATTATTTGGCCCCCTCATGCACACCAACATGTCCCACACTGCACTTACCACCCGTCCTGGTGCGCCGTAGAGGCGTCCATAGTTGCGGAGTACACCGTCCACGAGGACATCAAGCTCCGCGGCGGTGAAGGGTCGAGACCGGATCTCTTTGCCTCTCGACATGGCAAGATCACGGAGTATGGCACTACAGCAGCAGTCGGTGGTCAGCTCAGCAGCAGCAGCAGGTCGAGGTGATGGTCACAGGCAGCAGTCGGTGGTCAGCTCAGCAGCAGCAGCAGGTCGAGGTGATGGTCACAGGCAGCAGTCGGCGGTCAGCTCAGCAGCAGCAGCAGGTCGAGGTGATGGTCACAGGCAGCAGTCGGTGGTCAGCTCAGCAGCAGCAGCAGGTCGAGGTGAACAGGCAGCACTGGTCCCCAGGGTAGGAAGTGTCATTTTGCCCAACACACATATATAGGGCCCTCAGCACGTGTCAGTGGCATACGTCGCCAGCAATTGGTCAGCCCTGCAAGCGTGATCGTGAGATGGGCCAATTACTGGCCCTGTTGTTGCGGTGCCCAGCTTCCGCTACTTGCGATTGGCCATATGCGGCCAGCGTCCCTCTTCCCATTGGCTGCATGTGCGGGGACCGTCACGGGCACACATCGGCAACCGCACGTGCAAGCCTCAGGCACGGATGCTTCAGTTGCAACAATGTTCTATCACTGGCGCCTCCATGGCGGTGCACGTACTCAGCGGGGGAGGTGCAGGCCTATACACCCTTTAGATGTACTCAATGGACATGCCAGTTCTTGACCCCCCTTACAGTCACATTGCATCATCCACCGTACACCGGCCGGAGCGGCCGGGCCTAGGACGGCCGTGCCCGGCCATGTCCACACCCGCCGTGCCCGGCCATGTCGAAACCCGCCGTGCCCGGCCATGAACACAACCGCCGTGCCCGGCCATGAACACAACCGCCGTGCCCGGCCATGTCCACAACCGCCGTGCCCGGCATGCGGTTGTGTTCATGGCCGGGCACGGCGGTTGTGTTCATGGCCGGGCACGGCGGTTGTGTTCATGGCCGGGCACGGCGGTTGTGTTCATGGCCGGGCACGGCGGGTGTGTTCATGGCCGGGCACGGCGGTTGTGTTCATGGCTGGGCACGGCGGTTGTGTTCATGGCCGGGCACGGCGGTTGTGTTCATGGCCGGGCACGGCGGTTGTGTTCATGGCCGGGCACGGCGGTTGTGTTCATGGCCGGGCACGGCGGTTGTGTTCATGGCCGGGCACGGCCGTCCTAGGCCCGGCCGCTCCGGCCGGTGTACGGTGGATGATGCAATGTGACTGTAAGGGGGGTCATGAACTGGCATGTCCATTGAGTACATCTAAAGGGTGTATAGGCCTGCACCTCCCCCGCTGAGTACGTGCACCGCCATGGAGGCGCCAGTGATAGAACATTGTTGCAACTGAAGCATCCGTGCCTGAGGCTTGCACGTGCGGTTGCCGATGTGTGCCCGTGACGGTCCCCGCACATGCAGCCAATGGGAAGAGGGACGCTGGCCGCGTCTGGCCTTTGGGAAGTAGCGGAAGTTGAGCACCGCCATGGCGGCGCCAATTATGTTATCTTGTCAGACGCTGCACCGTGATGTGTTGTGTGCAGTAGCGTCATGAGGGATGTGAGCGTGATAGGGAAAGGTCATATGTCATACAATGTAGCATGTGTGTCCATGCAATGCCCATCGGTGGGCACACAATGGGCAACAGATGTGCATTTGTACGTGTTGACGTCGGGTCTGACCCTACATACGTTCTTACATCTTCACAACTACACAGTACATCACGGCTGTGTGCCCAAATTATGCATCTGTTGTCTGTGTCTTGTTCTGGCGAGGTGACTACAGTGGTGGTGGTACACATGCATTCCGTGTATGTGTTTTGTACGTTGTGTCACCATGCATGTAATTACCGTATGTACATCATTCTTGGTGTTGGCATGTGTGCTTGATGACATGGCGTGTGTATAATTATCGTTTGTGTGCATGCAGTTGCATGTGTGTCTGTGATGTGGCTACTAAACATTAGGGTGCAGACTGAAGTATTGTCAGTAAGGTTCACATGTGATGGAGTTGTACACGTATGCGTCGTTTGCAAGTTGACCTAAGTTACATCTCTCTCCCACACAGGAGGGCTACAAATGTGCATCGGCCATACACTGTGCTGGAGGATATGGTTGACGAGGAGGTGATTCGGAAATTCCGGCTGGATCGACGTCGGTTGCTGGAGCTTGTGGCTCAATTGTCTCCTCATCTGCAGCCACGTAGGACGTATCCTGGGTCGATTACACCCACTGCAAAGGTCATGGCGGTACTCCATTTCTTTGCTACTGGCACATTTCAGTATACAGTTGGACATGCCGGGGGGATGTCACAGGCCATGTTCAGCACGGTTCTTTGGGATGTCTTAACAGCTATGATGCTGTACAAGGATGACTACATCCATTTCCCACGTCCGGAAGAGTTGCCAGCTGTCAAAGCTGATTTCTATGCCCTGGGCCACATACCTCACGTTGTGGGCTCAATTGATGGCACACACATCGCAATCATTCCACCACGGGCACGGGAACAAGTGTTCAGGAATCGCAAACATTTCCATTCGCTGAACGTGCAGGTGGTGTGCCTGGCAAACAACATCATCTCACATGTGTGTGCAAGATTTCCTGGATCTGCACATGACGCCCACATCATGCGGAGCAGCAATGTCCCACGACTCATGGCTAATCTGCGACCCGGTCAAGCGTGGCTTGTTGGTGAGTGTGCAGTGGGGACTCTTGTGATCTCTGTGTTGCATGGGGTACCCACCATATCTTGTTGTGATGTTTGTCTCTGTCATCCCCCTACATAGGTGACTCGGCTTACCCAAACCGGCCCTGGCTCCTCAGTCCCCTACGTAATCCGAGAACAGCGGGTGAAATGCGGTACAATGATGCACATGGAAGGACACGGAGAGTCATCGAACGTACCTTTGGACTGCTAAAGTCTCGGTTTCGGTGCCTCGATAAGACCGGAGGGGCCCTGCCTTACTCACCAGGAAAAGTATGCAGGATCGTGATTGCCTGCTGCATGCTCCACAACCTGGCAGTACGCAATGACATAGAACTGCTGTTGGACCCTGAAGACGAAGGAGTTCCTCGGCCTCCCATCCCACCCATGTCGACTGATGAGGATAGTGGTGAGGAGGAAGGTGTGGACCAGAGGCGCCAGCTCATAGATCGCTACTTCCCTTGAATGTGAGTTACTACCTCTAGTGGCGGTTGACAATGCCTCATGTATGTTTGCTAGTGTTGTGTGGATGTGGGGTTAATCAGCTGGGTGTTCTTGTTTGTGATGGTTGCTTATGTGTGTCTTCATTTCTTTGGACATACAAGTCTCCATGATGTGTGTGCTCTCATCCCATGCTTTTGTGATGGTTGTCGTTTGTGTAATGTTGCTGTGCATTGTGTTGTGATGTGTGTGAATCTGTTTCCTGACGTGTGTTTGCTGTCTCTGATTTTCTCTAGGTCACTCCCGCAGCGCCATGATCATGTACGACTGTCATCCCTGAACCTGTTTACGTCTGTTTCTGAAGGCAATCATGTGAATAAACATGGAGGCAAAACATCATTGTGTGAGTAAGTGCTATTTATTTACAGGTTGTGCTTCTGTGCTGGTGAATATTTACAAGTAAGTGGGGTGGAGGGAGTTGGAGTTGAAGGTAATGGCAGATGAAATGTCCGTGCTGACACCACATTGGGGGGTGTCAGGGTAGTCCAGCAGACCAGTGGGAATGATTGTCTGTGGGACAGGATACTTAGCTGGGTGAATGTCTGGCACAGGCGGTGACATTGTCATGGTCGTCCCCTCTTGGAGCGTGTGGATGGCGCTCCAACACTGCTCTCAGCCACTTCCTGCCTCGGCCGGCCCCTCCGTCTCTGAGGTGGTACAGAGTCAGTTGGGAGGGCAGGTTGTTGAAGGGCCACATCCGTCGCCAGGGGCACAGGTGGTGGTGGCGGCGGTGGAGGCGGAGGTGACGGTGGCGGTGGAGGCGGAGGTGGCGGTGGAGGCGGAGGTGACGGTGGCGGTGGCGCTACGACACTTGGTGGAGGGGGGGGGTTGTTCCGGGCAACCCATTCCCTCCACATCGTTGCCTGCTGGCCCATGATCTGCAACATCTGGCCAAGGATGCCACAGATTTCGCGCTGGATGTTGTTGTTGTCCACCGAGTCCTGGTGCGCACGATCTGCGTTTGCCTGGGACCGGTCGTATGACGCCTGGCACCTGGCAAGGGCTTGTAGGGACTGTGCCACTGGCTGGGGTAGCTGTCCTTCCTCTGCACGGCGGTGTGTGGCTCGCCTGATTGGCTGATGTCCCGTTGCCTGTGGCCCACTCACCCTGCTTGTGTGTGGGGCCGATGGACCAGCGTTGTGCGCTGGGTTATGCTGGGTGGCACCGGCAGGAGTGGTGGTGCTGGTGGTGCTGGTGGTACTGGTGGTACTGGTGGTATTGGTGGTACTGGTGGTGGTGGGGACTGTGCAGATCACAGAGACAGGTGTCGCTGGTGTGACACTTGCGACGTTGGTCGGTCCCGGGAGTCCCTGTGAGCCAGATGGCCCTGGCTGCGTGCTTGGTCCCGCTCCATCCTCCGCACCGGAGCTGCCTGTGTCCTCGTCAGCAGAGAGTCCTGTAGGTGTGGGAGGCGAGGCTGGCGGCCGGGTACTGGTTTCCCCAGTCAGTTGACGATCACCTGAGGGACAAGATAGAGCTGGTCAGTGATGTGGACATTACATGGTTATGTAGATTTTTAGGCATTTCTGTTTCCTGTCGCACACACCCCACCCTCCACCACCACCACCACCACCCTCCCCGTGAGCATGGGGGCCTGTTGGGAGTTGTTGTTTGGGCCTCTCACACACCCCGCCCTCCACCACCACCACCACCACCACCCACCCCGTGAGCATGGGGGCCTGTTGGGAGTTGTAGTTTGGGCCTCTCACACACCCCACCCTCCACCACCACCACCACCACCCTCCCCGTGAGCATGGGGGCCTGTTGGGAGTTGTTGTTTGGGCCTCTCACACACCCCGCCCTCCACCACCACCACCACCACCCACCCCGTGAGCATGGGGGCCTGTTGGGAGTTGTTGTTTGGGCCTCTCACACACCCCACCCTCCACCACCACCACCCTCCCCGTGTGCATGGGGGCCTGTTGGGAGTTGTTGTTTGGGCCTCTCACACACCCCACCCTCCACCACCACCACCACCCTCCCCGTGAGCATGGGGGCCTGTTGGGAGTTGTTGTTTGGGCCTCTCACACACCCCACCCTCCACCACCACCACCACCACCCTCCCCGTGAGCATGGGGGCCTGTTGGGAGTTGTTGTTTGGGCCTCTCACACACCCCGCCCTCCACCACCACCACCACCACCCTCCCCGTGTGCATGGGGGCCTGTTGGGAGTTGTAGTTTGGGCCTCTCACACACCCCGCCCTCCACCACCACCACCACCACCCTCCCTGTGAGCATGTGGGCCTGTTGGGAGTTGTTGTTTGGGCCTCTCACACACCCCGCCCTCCACCACCACCACCACCACCCTCCCCGTGTGCATGGGGGCCTGTTGGGAGTTGTAGTTTGGGCCTCTCACACACCCTACCCTCCACCACCACCACCACCACCACCACCCTCCCCGTGAGCATGGGGGCCTGTTGGGAGTTGTTGTTTGGGCCTCTCACACACCCCACCCTCCACCACCACCACCACCACCACCACCCTCCCCGTGTGCATGGGGGCCTGTTGGGAGTTGTTGTTTGGGCCTCTCACACACCCCACCCTCCACCACCACCACCACCACCACCCTCCCCGTGAGCATGGGGGCCTGTTGGGAGTTGTTGTTTGGGCCTCTCACACACCCCACCCTCCACCACCACCACCACCCTCCCCGTGAGCATGGGGGCCTGTTGGGAGTTGTTGTTTGGGCCTCTCACACACCCCGCCCTCCACCACCACCACCACCACCCTCCCCGTGTGCATGGGGGCCTGTTGGGAGTTGTAGTTTGGGCCTCTCACACACCCCGCCCTCCACCACCACCACCACCACCCTCCCTGTGAGCATGGGGGCCTGTTGGGAGCCATGGACATGTTAGTGAGTTGGTGTCCAACGTGCATGGGTTGGGGCATAGGAGATGTTTCTTCTCAGTTGTGTGAGCCTGACCATGTCGTGCTGATCGTGGTGCTTGGTTTGTACTCACCAGTCTCTTCTCCTTCGTCAAGTCCGTCTAGGCTCTCTGGGTGTAGTATCACCAGCACCTTCTCCTCCCAATCGGTGTAGGGTATGGGCTCCGGGGGTGTGCCACCGCCAGTATGATTGGCTCGGGCAAAGTTTTTGGCTCGGATGCCCTTGACCCTGGTCTTCAGGTCATGCCACCGCCTCTGGATGTCATGCTTCGTCCTCGGCACAGTCCCCGAGGCATTCACCCGAGTGACGATCCTGTCCCACATGTGGTTCTTTTGCGCCACGGACGTCTGCTGGACTTGGGCCCCGAAGATGTGGGGCTCAACACGGAGTATTTCATCTACCATTACCCTCAACTCTGTCTCCGTGAATTTGTTTTTTTTTTTGGGTGCCATGGTGTGTGGTGCTCAGTGTGTGAGTTGAGTGAGTTGGGGGGTGCAGGTGTGTGGTGTGTGATGTGTAGGATTTGTGTGGTGGGTGTTTGTGTGGTGGGTGTGGTAGGGTGGTGGTTGTGTGTCTTCTATGTGAGTTTGCAGTATCTCGATGTTGGCCTCTTGCTAGCAGCAATGCTGTGATGCAAAGGATTGTGGTAGCGTGTGTGTGTCATTTTATAGTCGTGTCTCAATGGTTGTTGGCAGTCAGGTGGTAGGTGGGCGTGTTGACTAGTGTGCATTATTGGATAATTGGGACGTGTCATGGCGGCTTGTGCTTGATGTTGGGGGGGGGCCTTGTCAATGTTGGTATGTTTGCTTTGGACTAGCGGTAGGCTTCCTGACATTTGTTTGCCGCTAGGGATGTTGTGCGTGTTGGCCTTCCGCAGTGATGCTGTGGTTATCGTAGCATTCTTTCCGCCGCGGACGTGGATGGCTGTGAGTTCCGTGGACCGGGCGGATTAATCCCAATTGCGGCCACGGAGTATTAACAGGTATGGAGGTACATGTGTTATTTTCCGCGGTCATTTCCGTCCGCGGCAGTGGTTGTTCATTGGACTCCGTCCGCCGCGGACGGAGTTGAATGTGTTCTGTCCACCGCGGACGGTGTTGGTTATGATCCGTCCGCCGCGGTCGGAGTTTTGTGACATGAATATCCTAATCCCAAACGCGGAATCTCCGCGGCGCGGCCGGGAGTTAAATTTCCCCCACCATGGCGGACAGTAGCCATTTCCGTCCGCCATCCTAATCGACCCCATAGTATGGAGACGGATTTTTTGTGGAAGTATCTGATTAAAGGCCCTTAGGATACTGGGGAATGGCTGCATTAATCATGGTCGACCTATCAGCAACATTCAATAAGTTCTTCCACTCGATGCTGTTGGACAGTCTTGAGGCTATTGGAGTAACAGGGCAAGCATTTGATTGGGATAGCATTACTTCTCGCTAAAAGGAGCCAACAAGTCTAGATTCCACCATGCACTGACAATCGGTGTGATATACAAGCTGGAGTTCTGCAGAGTTCGCCCCTGAGCCCAACTCTCTTCAATTTATTTCTTACCCCTCTGGTGTATCTAGCAGAACATCTGGGAGCTAAATGGATCTCCTGTGAAGATGTTACACAACTGCTTTTATCCTGGGAGAAGGAAGCTGAGTTAAAAGGCAGTCAGATGAAAACCTGCCTGACTGCTGTTTTTTATTGGTTAACTACAGCGCAACTCAAATGCAATGAAGAGAAAACAGAAATCCTTTTCTTTGTAAAGAATCCAACATATTTTTGGCAAACCTTTTGGTCTGATGATGCTTCCTCCCCAGGAATCTAGAAAGACTCTATTAAAATTCTGGGTTTCAGATGTGATAGCTGGCTGTCTTTTAAGCCTCAAGCATATGTGGTTTGGAATGTTTGCCTTTTTTATCCTTTTCAGCAAAAAGACGGTAGTTCAGGCATTGATACCTTCCAGATTAGACTATGGTAATGGACTGTATGTGTGGTTACCAGAGTACCTGATGGACAAACTCCAAGTGGTCCAGAATGCAGTGGCATGTCTGCTGTTAAATGTTACTATGAAATCATGGATCTACCCAAACTTGTCTGCACTTTATTGGCTGCTCATTAAGATAGAGTTAAATTCAATGCTCTGGTAATAGTACTTGGTGAGCTATATCAATCTGGCCCCTCCTACTTCAGACCCATATTTGGCTTTCATAAACTCACCATGCTTTGTAGAGATCACTAGAATTCAGCATATAAGAGCTAGAGTTCTTTGGAGCTGCGGATGATGAGTGAGGCAGCGCTGTTCAAGAAAAACCTAAAACCCGTTTTTTTAATGCAAATCTAAGCCTTCTTTTTCAAATTCCGATCTCATTGCTCGCACTGGGACACTGCTTGGAGTAGCTGTTGTGCATTACAAATTGTTATCATATCACATAAGGAAAAGGTACATATAAAACATAATGGAAAGGATTTGGGGGGTTTGGTGTGAATTCCCCTTAACATTTTTAAAATATCATAAATATTATAAAAGGACATGTTGTCTATAAATTAAAGGAGGGTTGGGGGGTCATCCACTACTAAATGAAAAAACACAATACTGTTCATACCGATATATCATAATATACCTAGTGGGGTATGTAGACTCCTGATCAAGCATTGAAATGTTCTGAAAGGGAACATTGTGATTGGAAACAAATTAAACAGGTCAATGACAGTTATATATCACAAGACTTAATTATTTAGAGACTTTTGAGAAATGTGCTTTTAAAGAAGTGCTCGGAGAGGCAATGAAGGGGTTAACATATTAGCTACATTGATCTTTTGGTTTGCCCATATGCTCTGATTGGCCACTTTAATGAGAGCTATTCAATCCTTATTGGCTAGCCACAACCTGAGCAATATGTTGTGGAGCCCTTAAAGGACTCGAGGACATGGTACAATATGAGTGCAAATAACAAATAAGGACTAGGGTAGCATTCCCTGACTACTAGGGGCTTGTGTAGTAGCCCCAAAGGGTTCCACCCTTGTTGTGACAGCCATTACAGGTCTTGGGGTCCTGGTGCTCAAAATGCAGTGTATTGGATTTCTGGTTCAGAAAGTCAATAAGAGAAGCATATAGAAAGAGCGATAACAGAATGTAGTCACAATACAAATCATTTGCAGGTGGTGTTATACTAATTTTAGTAATCCTGGTGAGTTCTTAGGTGATTTACTATGATTTTCTCATCACAGTAATGGAACATGTTCCAGAAGCTAAAATAGAGCACATTGCTTGTAAATCCAGCAGTGGCAACTTGTCACTTTGGTATCCAGTTTTGGCTTCCCACAGTACTAAAATGAACTACTAGAGCACTATTCTGGATACATGACAAACGTGCGGCACAACTGAAGACATCTAGATGGATTCCAAGCTGTAAAAACCCAAATGATTTCTGTTACGACCTGTCAGTCTTGGTCTTCTACCAAACTGTTTACCTTTTTGCTTCACTTTTAGTTGAAATGTTTTTTTGGGTTGCAGAACTCCGGGCAATTTACCACTGCTAGCCAGTGCTAAATGGAATATGCTGACTCCCTTAAACATGGTGACATTGGTTTATTCACAATTGGCCTATTTAATTTACTTAAAAGTCCCTAGTAAAGTGCACTCTATGTGCCCAGGGCCTGTAAGTAAAATTTTACTAGTGGGGTTGCAGCACTGATTGTGCTACCCATGTCACAACTACAGTAGCCTTTCACTCTTATCTTTCAATCTCATACCTTACCTGACATTCACCCCTGACAATACTAAGGTGTAGTACCACATTCAGCAATTTTATATTCAAGAGTTTTCTTTACTCATGTATTCGATCTCATTTCAGGACCAGTTAAAAAGAAAATGCATATGCATCCCTATAAAATGGACAATAGCCCAATGATCAAATTACAATACATTAAAAAATAACCCTGGTGTTTTCCTGTCTTATAGGGAGAAGAAAATAAACACTACACATATAAAATAAATTATTCTACAAAACAATAAACCAAAGATAGGGAGAATACCAAAAACAGTCACATATGTATTTTTACAATCACCAATCTTTCTGGATCATTGTTTATATCACAGAGTATCAAAAGTTCACTAAAATCAACTGTAGTCTTCAATGTCTTCCAGATTTGGTGTTTAGTTATGCATTGACGCGTTACGGTGGTTACTCCGTGTTCATGACCACCTTCTTCAGGACAATATGTTTTCTCCCATAGTATAATTTTTAATCTACAAATGCACTTTTGTCACGTGTTCTTATAGTCACGCAGATTCCCCATAGGGATGGAATCCAATCGGACATATGTTGATTATCCACAGTAAGGGCGCAACAATACGTTCTTCAATCATTTCTATATTTTCCTGTAATCTTAGTCTTCTTTTTATGTCCTTTTCTTTGCTAGTTATCTCATCAAAGAGAAGCTCCTCAATGGAACAATGACGACCAATTACTTTTGTAATTTTACATGTCCTGGTAGTGAAAAAGTCCCAAATTAGTTTTTCACTACTGTGAGGCCTACCCCTGTCATAGGTGTACATTGGGGATTTCTTATTATACCTAATACGTTATTAAATTCCTGATTGAGAGGGAGTAGATCTGTCATATTGGTACCTATTAATTTGTAATAATAAATCTTCTTTGATGGCAAAGTTGAATTTATGATTACAATTTTTAAAATGTATTTTTAGAAAGTTGGCATTTTTCTGCTCCTAAGCCCTCTGTGCCTGCTGCCCGTATTCAATACACATTTGGGGTAGGTGACAGCTGGGACTTGTACATTCCTTTTAGACAGCCATACACAAAGGGAGATTAGGTGTGACTAATAGGCCAACCACATCCTGGTGGGCCTCCCTGGGCAGGTTAGGAAGGAGGAGCTGACCGCAGCCTCACACTTACACCTGAACAGGCTGTGCCCTGTCCCCACAAAAAGGACTGCTTAACCCCCTGTAGTGAGCGTGGAGCCAGGGCAGTAAGAGAGGATCTGTGTGCACTTCAAAGTTCCTTGTTAAAGTCTCCTCCATGTCAAAGCCACCTCTGGATATAAAAACTGGACCTCTGACTTTACCAACTTAGTACACTTCTGGACTTGTGGATACTCTGCCAGGGAAAAGGACTGCTCTGCTGCTGAAGGATTACCCTTCTGCTAAACTGCTGGTCTCGAAGAACTGCTTTTCTGCTGTGCAGACCTGCATGCTGCCTTCTGCCCGCCTTGACTGGGTGGGAGGGAGTGGACCCAGACTATTTGAACCCAAAGTGAATCCAAGGGCGTGTCTGCTTGCATACTGTTCTGAAGTCAAGGGGGCATCAAAGATTTTCAACAACCCTGCTACAGCACCTGGCATCTGTGAGTCTGGCCCATCCAAGTGGTGCGAATCCAGTCCTGGACCTTGGAAGTCGGTATAAAGTGCTGCTCAAAGCAATTGCATCACTCGGAATTAGTGCATCTCCATGGATGCATCACCAATGCTGCGAAGATCGAGTGAATCACATCGCATTGCCAATGGCTGTACGCATTGCCTTCATTCCCGACACATCTTCGGCTTTGCACTGCTAGGAACTGATGCCTATATCCCAAGGATTGATGCCAACATATAGTGTCCTTTGCTCCTCGCATCACTTCATCTACATCGACACAACTGCCAATCAACGTACTGTTTTCAGCAGGCCAAGGCTGGTCTATGTATCAGACCAGCTCTCCATCATGGTCAGCCTGAAATTTTGGATTTGTCCCAGTCTAGCACAACCAGATAGCTCCTTTATGCTTTTATGCACTGTATTTCAGTTTATTCTTTAAAAATTAATACCTCAGGGTCTACTTATTGGATTGTTTGTTGTTTTTGCCTTGTTTTGTTCAATACATAAAGCTCTATTCTTCTAACTAGGTGTGGTATCTTTTTGTGTGGTGTTTTCACTACTTTACTGTTTGAAGTGTTGCACACATACTTTACACATTACCTCTTAAGTTAAGCATGGCCTGCTCAGTGCCATGCTATCAGAGGGTGAGAACATCTTAATTTACGGTGTGTATCTGACTTACCCTCACTAGGATTGTGGTTCCTGCTCTGCCAACCAGAAACCCAATTACAAACAATGTCCTTTAGAACTCAGAAATTGGTTGGTGTTCTACATAGATAAAAAACACAATTCCAACACCAGCAGTAGTCTGTTAGTTAATTCCCTAGTAATCCCTGCTAGGTCACCACAAAGTTCTAATGAATGTTTTGGAGGATGAACGGCTGACGTGAATCCACCCACGCCGCCGCTGTGCTTCCTGTTTCCTCGTTCTGCGTAGCCACGCCCACGCAAACAGAAACGCCGCCGCCATCGTTCCTCGCTAAGATGCCGGGGCCAAACACTGGAGCGCCGGAGCTTTTTGCCAAGTTTTGAAAGCTGTCGAGTGTGCTCTGCGGGAGTTCTGCGGGAGTGCTGCGGGACCTAACGGGGTCTCTCCAAATGTTTCTGACATCTGCTATCCTTCTGATATCCTGGGAGGCAGAGGCTGAGAGTTGAAGGTTGAGAGCTGTGTGAATCTACTCGGCGCTCCGCCCGCCCTGCCCTGTCCTACCGTCATATGGAGTTATTAGAGTGATTGAAGTGCCGGTGTGCCTGCAACGCAACGCTGCTGTTTCTGCTCGACGCCACACGGAGCGACTGAAGTGCTGAAGTGCCTGAAAATACTGTTGGCACCGCTGATGCCACTAGCGCCTGCACCTGCACCTCTGACGGTGAACTACTGTGAAATTGGGGGCACTGGTCGCTAGACGCTGACCGCTGGACGTTGGGCGCTGGCCTGGACGCTGGTCTATTTTGCGAGGTAAGGCGCACTGGGTTTTACCTAGTTCGCGCTCGCTCTGCTTGTACTGCGCCCTCCTCTCCTCGGTGACTCTTCACTGGCACGTTGATTGTTAAGCTGGTTGCGCAGCTCTGAAAACTGAGAAGGAGTAAAGCTGATTTTTCCTCATACCTCATGAACTTTGCTTGCACAGAGCTCTACTCTACTCTGCGCCTCCTCATTCTATTAACGCTCTGAAAAGCTGCGAAGGGGCTAAGCTGTTTTTTTTATAACACCCTAACAACCTTTCAATCCAGTACTGCCCCTTGCATTGCACCGGGGGGGGGGGGATTTTCAAAAATGTTCTCAGAGCACAGCCCAGTGTGCCTTATAAGCCCGCGCTTGTAATTCCCGAGGTCTTAGATGGCGGCAAGAGCGAGGGGCAAACAGTCCAAGCTGGAGCTGGGAAAGGAGGTAAAACTCCCGAGTCCGATCAGATCTCCATCAACCACAAAAGGAGAGAAGAAAAACAGAAGGAAAAATCAACAGAAGGAAGCCGTAAAACAGAAGGCAATGGAATCTGCTGACTCATATAGGGGGAAAAATAAGTATAATGTATTAAGGAAACAGGTCGAGGAAGACAATGATGATAACGAGGAAAATGATCAAGAGGAGGAGGGTGACGGAGAAGAAGATGTAGAGAGTCTAACCCTGTTTGAACTATCAGCAGAACAAGACCAGTCCAGGGGGGTAAAAACATGGATAAAATGGACAAAACGGTCAAGGCTGCTAATATGTCCCCTACTACTTGCCCTGAGAGTCGATCTACCCCTAAACAATACCCTCTCTTTTCAAAACCCCTTCTACAGCAGGGACAATTCTCGAGCACTCCTGCACATGGGGAGTTAAAGCAGGGGGGTATAAATGCTACTTTAGAACATGATGTCTCTAACATTGGAGGGAAAGCAAGCAGCCCCACATCGCAAAAGATACCAACACCAAGTCCCGCAGGGGCAACAAGGCCAGAAGGCGCTGCATTACCCACACCAACGGTTTCAATTACGATCTCTCCCAATACTTCCAATACTGCCTCTCCCTCCCACCCTCTGCTGCCAGCGGCTATAGGCCCAAGCCCAGGCCCAGGCAACAAGCAAACTATGACAGCTCCAAGTCAAGTCCTAAGTCTAGAAGCCTCCCCGACCTCCCAAGATGATGGCTTGCCCGCTCTTTCGAGTGCTACAAAAACAAATACGATGGAAGATATCCTAGTTACTATCCTCCAGGAATTAAGAGACTTCAAATCCTCTCAGGCTCAGGAAATTTCACTCTTGCACAACAGGCTGACGAAGATGGAGGAGTGCCTTGGTAATATTCCTGTGAGGGTCTCCGAGGCCGAAGTCCGGATATCCTCACTAGAGGACTCTTTGATTACAATTCAGAAAAATCCCGTGGAGGCTAATCGAGAGAAATCCCACTTAGAGGAAAAGCTCCAGGACCTTGAGAACTATAATAGGAGATCTAATTTACGACTTGTAGGCATACCAGAGGGCCTTGAAGATAAAGATGTAGTCAGGTGGTCAGATTCTTTATTGAAAAAAGCTATCCCTGAGCTGCAAGGTGACCTGACTATTACAAGGGCGCACAGAGTCCCTACACATAAACCGAGTAATTTGAAATACCCCCGTACAATCCTGCTCAACTTTTCGGACTTCAGGGTGAAAGAAAAAATTCTAAACACTGCATTCTCTAAAAGAACTTTCAATGTGGAGGGGGTGAATAATTTTAGAATTTTTGGGGATATGTCAGCTGCATCTGCCCACAGACGCAGGGACTTTGTGAAGCTTATCAACTCCATTAAAAGCAAGGGAGCCCAAGCCATGATAGTGCAGCAATCGAAACTCAAAGTCTTGGCTAAAGGACATTTTTTTATATTCTCGGTCCTACACGAAGCCCAGACATTCCTCGATGGCCTCAGCGCATAACAAATTAAGCTGATGAATCTAGCTGGATTTATTACTACTGCACGGCGGACACTTGTTGGAAACAGGAAGCACATAAGGATGCAATGAGATGGCATCCAAAAAGAAGATACACCAGAGAAGGACGGAAGTGGAACACTGTGGTCTCCGTCCACTCAAGGGGGGAGGGAAGGGGAGTGAAGGGGGGTGTTGCAAGGGGGAAAAAAGAGAGTTCAAATGCAATATGTTTTTTTCACGCTTTCATGACTACGGTACGAGCAATGTTATTCTTCTATTTTTCTTTTTATTTTTTCTTTATCCTACACAAATAATATCTTACACTCGCCACTTATGCCCATATGGACCATGATATGATGACAAGATTCTATAAGTATATTTGCCTATTTTGCACTAGAGGGGACTTAATCCTTTAAGTCCGTGCTGCTATTTGTACTATCTTGCTGCTTAATCGCATATTTGCACAGACAATGGTATTCTATTTTTATCTGATGATATTTTATATTTATGCGGTCTATTTCTAAACTTTTATATAAGATAACATTTTACAATGCGTTGTCTATCTGCATGTTTTGCATAACGAATGGTAAGACTCCTCAAATAACATTATCTTACACTCTTGCTGCTCGCTTGCATATTTGCACATTGAAATGTAGATTCTTTATGAATACTTCTACGAATATCTGCTGCTATTATACACTCTTGCTGCTCGCTTGCATATTTGCACATTGAAATTTAGATTCTTTATTATTATTTCTATGAATATCTGCTGCTATTATATCATTATTCTATATTGTTATATATATATATATATATCATTATTATTTTGTTATATATGCTGCTGCTGCTGATTGTACATTTGCAAATATGCACACTTGGACATTAGCTGAGGGTTACATCCAATATCTCGAACATCAAATAAAATGGTGACATTTATTTCTTTAAATGCTAATGGCCTGAATAAAGTTCGTAAAAGGAACGCTATTGAGTGCTGGTTGAAAAATCTTACACCAGACGTCATCTATTTGCAAGAAACCCATCACAAAGATCAGGCAGAGTCAGCTAAACTCTTCAAAAGCTGGGCGGGCTATAACATATCTGCTCCTGCCGGGATAGCTCAGAGAGGAGTTTCTATATTAATAGGGAGACATGTAGGTTTTAATCTTGAAGGGACGTGCATAGACCCTAGAGGAAGATGAGCAGTTGTACATGGTAAATTAAACAATGTTAGTGTTATTCTTGCCACAATCTATGCGCCAATTTTGGACGACCCTCAAGCTATTCTACAGGTAAAGCAGGCATTAACTGGTCTCTCTGGGCCAATAATTTTGGGGGGAGATTTTGATCTATTACAAAACCCTCGATTGGACTCCTCCAAGAAAGACCGTCGACAGAATAAACCCCAAGTTGCCTTAGCTGTCCAAAGTTGTAAAATAGACCTTGATGTTATTGACCATTGGCGAAATTTAAATCCTATGAAGCGCAAGTATTCATGCAACTCAGCTAAATATAATTCTGCGTCAAGGCTAGATTTTTTTTATCATCCCATGACCTAGTACTATACAATCACGCCCATCTACCTAATGCTTTTTCAGACCATGCAGCTCTTTGCATGGAGGTCAATTTGGGGAATTACGAAGCTAGACCTACAAGTAGATGGTTTTTTAATAAACTTAACCTCCTTGACCAACAACGGTGCACAGATATTACCGAAAAAATAGAGCAATTTTTTACGCAGAATAGAGGTTCAGCCCCATTAAATATAATCTGGGATGCATTTAAAGCCACTCTACGTGGAATAATTACATCTAAAGAAATTCCCAAGCTGAGGGCAAAAAGGGAGGAGAAAACCAAACTCCAAACTGAACTCTCACAGGCAACCCAAGAGCACTATAGGGTCACATCTATGATCTCTGGTCATAAACTTCACGAGGCGAAGTGCAAAATGAGGGATTTTTATTATAATTTAGGCGAGACAAATAGCAATCTACATGCACAAAAAATATATGAGGAGAGTGAGTACACAGGAAAGTTGTTGGCCTGGCAATCTAAAGAAAAGCAGGTCCGCAATAGAATATATCAGTTAATAGACCCCATCACTAAAATACAAGCTAAGACCACCACTTCCATCGGCGAGCTGTTTTTAAAACACTATGAGGGAATATAACAAGTGACTGAGGGGGCTACACCTGACTCTATCATGGAATTTCTACAGCCACTTGAAATACCTAAAATAGATGCTGAGGGTAAGAACTATCTTACACAAGATTTCACACTATTAGAATTAGATGAAGTGATAGAGTCTCTCCCGAATGGCAAGGCCAATGGTGAAGATGGCCTTCCCATTGAATTTTTAAAAAAATTTGGGGGAACATTACGTAAAGAACTTCTGAAATTAGTTAATAACTTACTTCAAGGAGGACCCCCACCGGATTCCTTTCATACAGCGGTGGTAGTCAGTATTTAAAAAAAAAGAAAGGACAAGGAAAATATAAATTCATACCGACCGATTAGCCTTCTGAATACAGATTACAAAATTTTTACAAAACTTTTAGCGAACCGATTAAATAAAATAGTAGTATCTCTGGTAGCCCACGATCAGTGTGGTTTCATTGCAGGCAGGCATCTCCATTCCAACACTACATTTTTATTGGAGGCACTAGATTATTTTAAAACTAATAAGGTGAAGGCTCAAATTTGGTTTTTAGAGGCAGAGAAAGCCTTCGATCTAGTGTCTTGGGATTGCCTGTTTGCAATTTTACGTAGTTTTAATTTCCCGAATGTTTTTATCACTCTTTTACGACAATTGCATATGAATTCTAGGGCACAAATTATCGTCAATAATACTAATATTGGGTCTTGTAAGGTCACTAGAGGCACGCGACAAGGATGCCCCTTGTCGCCAATTTTATTTGCATTATTTATTGAACCTCTCGCGATCGCCATCAGGAATACTAAAGTTGACACAGCCCCAATATTAGGAATGACAAACATAAAATTATATGCGGATGATATTGCCCTTTTCATAGACTCCAAACCCTCAAGTCAACGGAAGATTTGAAAAATCTTCTCTGATTTCCAAACACTAGGGGGTTATAAAATTAATGTAAACAAAACGGAAATTATTCTAGTTAACTGCACTATAGACACTTTAGCTCCAGAATTCAGGCAGACATATAATATGGATCCAAAGAGATATCTTGGAATATTATATTGGATAGCCTAGATGACCTTTTTGCACTCAATTTTTTACCTTTATTAAAAAAGGTGGGCTCACTTTTAGATCGCTGGCATTTACTACCCCTGTCTCTTATAGGGCGGGCATCGCTAATTCGGATGTCGGTATTACCCCTTTTTAATTTCCTTTTGAGTGCAATTCCCTGCGCAATCCAGGCTTCTTATTTTAAAAAAATAGAAGCGTTGATCTCTTCTTTCTTATGGGCAAAAAAACTCCCAGACTAGCACTGAGCACTTTATATTTATCATCCACACAAGGAGGGCTGTCCCTTCCAAATATTAGAGAATATTATTTTGCGTCTTTTGCACACTATAGTCACAGGTTTTTTGTTTTAGATTCTTATGAGACAGATGATTTTTTTATGAAAAGGATGTTGTTTGAATTAAAAATGTATGACCCGGTCAGAACCACGAAAGATCCCAAAAAAGTACGATATAAATCCCTGCAGTGGATTTTTAAGGTGAAAACTCAGTTTTTAAAATTTTATGACTTACCTAATTTAAGTAATTAGACGAATTTAATAAATTTTAGCTTGAGAGATGCTGGCTGTATGGACAAGAATATATTAACTCTCTGTAATGAGAATGGTTTTGAGAAAATTGAAGACTTCCTGTTGGGTAATTGATGGAAATCTTGAGATGAAATCCATAGCCAGTTAATCCACTCGCACTCTACGCTGAACTGGTCTTTTATTAGGATAAATCCAAAACTTAGAGAACTCAATATAGGAAATGTATTTATTAAAGAAAATATTTCCACTATTCTTAATAACAAAACACAAAAGAAAATGAGTATCTGGATTAAAATATTAAAAGAAAGTAAAGACCAGGGGCCAGATGTAGGTAGGCTTTTACCGGGTGGTAACGGCCGAATTCGGCCGTTACCACCCGGTAAAAGCAATTTGACATGTAGGTCCCTGTAATTTACAGACTCGGTAAATTTACCGGTAGGTAAATTTACCCAGTATGTAAAATACCGAGTCGGTATCATTACTGATTCCGGACAATTGGTATGTAGGTGGGACTCTTCTGAGTCCCACAAGCAGTACCACATCGGTATTTTACCATCAAATACTACTTGATGGTGAAATACCGTTTCTGGTGTGCATGCACATGTGTGCATGCACACCTATGCCATATGACAGGCAGACCTGCCCTTAGGGCAGGTATGCCTGCCACATGGCACCCGAGCCTCTTTTGGGGGTGCCAGAGGGTGTCAAAGTGACACCCCCTGCACCCTTGTGACAGTCGGTATTTTCCGATGTGGTAAATACCGACCGGTATATGCCCAATCAATCCTATGGGCTTCAAAGCCCATAGGAATGCATGGGCATTAACTGGTCGGTATTTACCACATCGGAAATTACCGACTGTTTCCGATTCGGTAATTGCACATCTGCAATTACCTACATCTCGGTATTTTTATTTTCCGACCTCTTAAATACCGAGTCGGTGTGACTCGGTATTTAAGAGGTCGGTAAATAAAAATTACCTACATCTGGCCCCAGGACTTTTACAGCAAGATTACTGAAAGATGGAAAAAGAGGGAAGATATTACAATTAATCAACAGGTATGGGATAAAATAAATAAATTCAATAAAACCATTTTTCGAGGAGTACATTTTAAACGTATGCAATTTTTTAATAAATGGTTAATATATAGAACCCCGTCCTTTTTACATAATATTTTCCCCCAAGTAGCCGACAAATGCTTCCGTCGTGAAGGAAAAGGCACTTGGAAGCACATTGTTTGGGAGTGTCCAAAAATCCAGGTATTATGGAAGGAAATAGAAAAATATCTTTCAATTGTCCTTAAAACTAATATTGTATTCGATGATCTAATTCCCCTCTTAGGCTGCTCTTCTATTCATACCCAACATGATGAGTCCCTTTTTATAGCTTCTTTAATAGCTAAATCTCTTATATTACAGTCCTGGAAAACAGATCTTGTCCCATCCTTCCAGGCATGGAAGGCAAAATTACTTTGAATCCAGGATAGGGAAAGAAAATACGCTCTAAGATCAGGGGATCTCAAAAAATATGATAAATATTGGAGTGGGTTTGATTCTTAAATTTGTCTTATTACTACTTAACCAGATTTATATTTTTCTGAAAATATGTATTAGTCTATTAGGATTGTTTCGACTACCCACGATGCACTTTACAACTTAGGTATGAAATATTAACTGAGAAGACGCCCAGTGTATTTAAATGCTACGTACTGTTTTAATTCTAACAAAATCTTTTGAATATTAGTGTCAGTCGATTGATTGTTTGCTCTTACACAATTTTGCACTTTATAATTTAAATGTTAAAATGACAAATTGATGTTTTTAATATTCCTCTTTCTCGTACTGTATTAATTGGATTTCAAATATGTCCTGTTTCTTATATTGTATTGTTAAATTTGAACTCTCAATAAAAAAATATTTTTAAAAAAAAACAAAGTTCTAATGAATGACTAATTCCCTAACACTAGAAAGTATGACAAAAGGGGAAGAGTCATGAAAGGCAGTAGCTTCGGTTGACCGGCAGAGGAGCTCCTGCCAGGTGATCTTTTGAGCGACCTCCATCCTCTGTTAGAAACATCTCCATGAGCTGTTAACTTGTGCCGGATCCTCTGTGGGACCTGTGGTGTTAATTTTTCCTGCCAGGGAGGAGTACAAAGAGGCATCTTTTCTGTAGCTCTCACTCATGATCCAAAGCACTAAATGGTGCCCAGAGTGTTGTAGCCCCATAGGTAGAAAAGAATGCCGGCGGATCAGGGCAAAAGCTTGCTCAGGTATGGCACCGCCTGTGAGTTTGGTAGTGGTCATGGTACAGGGTTTCAGATGGAACTGGAAGCAGAGTCGATGCCCATAGACTTTTTCCTGTGTGGTCTACAGTGTGTAGTTGCCAGTGAAGGCCTACTGGAGTGTCTTGCAGGTCCTGGTCTGCCCAGATGACAGTTAGCCACCTGTGACTGCCTGGCGGTGAAGATGATGCCAGATTAAATAGAGAGCATGAGACATAGTTTGTAATCCACCCTGGCTGCACATTTACTATTTTATGGAAAGGACTAGTGCCTCATTCTAATATCCGTAAGATGCGTTTTAAGCCAACCAAACCTCACAATTCAGGTGAGCATTTATGAAGCCTGGGCAGGCTTCAGAGCATTTAGAAAAAACTCCTGTGGAAAAATTGCTGCCTAGGCAAACTAATGGGGCATATTGTGACTTTTAAGCAGATGACCTCCTTCATCTCATCCTAGAGGTGACTCAGGCTGAATTAGTGCTTATAGGAAGCTAAGCATTGAGGGGCCTCGGAGTGTTTGGAGGATTAATACTCCCCTAGGTGTCTCTTTAGTGGCTGGACTGAGGTTAATGTCGCCTTCTGCAGATTGGGAAATTGTTCTGCTCACATGCAGTGGCAGTTAGACACACTTTGTGGCAAATTGGCTTGTTTGTTGAGTGGGGTGTTGACTCAAGCACCTGCCAAAATCCCTGTCAGGTTGAACCACAATAGTCACTAAATAAACCTGTGTTTAAATATTTGGTAGCTTGGCACAAAAGCATTCAGGCTTAAGTTAGAGGCAATATGCAAAGAATGTATGCACCACATTAGGGTTGGGCAGAAACTAGCAGAGTTTTACTCTGCAGAATTCAGTAAAGTTACATAAAAACCCAACAAGACTCAGCAGAATTCCTTGAGCCAGGGGAATCGTCACATTAAGCAGATTTATAGCACTGGGAGCTTGTTTTGCGCTGCAGAATCACCCCATACGGTACCATACACTGCGTGCCAGAGGGTGCTACGTTTTGCTGCTATGTGAGTGGATTGTTTGTTCTCAAAACAAACAGTTCTGTTCGTTTGGGCCCAGTAGGCGGTTTCCTTTGGACTTAGAAGAAATTTCAGCAAAAAGTTGTCTGAGAAGATAAAGTTCAGTGGTGTAAGGTGGGTGGCGGTGTCTGAGGGAAGCAGTCGTCTTGGGGAGCGGCTAGACGCAGTGAGGATCCACATTCTGACTCAGTCACTTTTTTGGAAGTCAAAATCTCCAGTGGGTTGAAGCTGGAAGCTGTAGCCAATGAGAGTTCCATGAGGCTAGATACTTTTTTGGAGAGGGACCGCTGAACACGATTTCCTGCTGTGGAGAAGTATATAGCAGGACTACTAAAATTCTGTCTGAACTGTGATGCACCTTGGGCAGAGAGGCATGCAGGTTGGTTCTGGTCTCCTCCGGTTTCTCAGACCAGTTTTTAGCCAAAATCTTTCATTCCAAAATTTTGGATTTTGGCCATCTGTCCACCGTTAACACCCCAGAAAGGGTCTAGGACTGGAGGGGCACCACTTGAGTGTATTAGGACTCACTCACACTGGGTCCAGGTGCTGGTTCAAGATGGTTCGAGACATTTCTGTCCCTAAGGCTCTGATCAGGAGGCCAGCCAACCAGCCCTTGGAGTCACTCTAGTAGTCCAGGGTTTAATAAATGGAGCAGGGCTCAAGCAGCAGGGCAGGCCTCTGAGTGTCCAAGGCAGGCTTCAGGCAGTAAAGCAGTCCTTCCAGGTGCAACAAAGCAGTCTTTTGAAGTGCGCAGCAGGTGATCAGTCCTTCCGCAGGTCCAGACATTGAACTGAAGAGTGGACCTGAGGGTTTCATTTATATACATGGTGCTTTCTTTGGGAGCAAAGAATCATATGCAAATTAACATAGCAAATCATACGTTTGGGACTCGCCTTTTCTTGCCCCCTGTTTGACAGATCCACACAAAACTATCCCTGAAGGAGCGGAGGGGGGTGCTTTTTTTTAATGTTTCATGCAGATACATCAAATGATGTCAAAGTGTTTTGAGAAGCGAAAAAAACCTCTTCCCATGACCTAATTGTACCCACACAGCGTCGACCCCTGTTGTGTAGTGCATATATATTCATATTTTTCTCTTTCAATTTTCCAGAGGAAAATTGAATAGCAATATCGCAAAAATAGTTGAATGTCGTCACACCAAATTTGGCAGAAAGCTAGATCTTGGTCTAGCTGGTGTGCTTTTTGTGATTTGGTGTAAATCTGTTCATTAGTCTTTGAGAAATAAGGATTAAAACATGTTTTATATTTCACACTGCAGAGGCAACTGATCTCAACTTAAGATCTGATTGACTGCCAACACAACAACAAAGATGTGATAGCAGCACTTTTAGCACTCTAGGATTTGGTCCCATGTCCTACAAAAAAGAAGTAAAAAAATATATGGAGGCAAGGTAGAGATACCCTGCCCCCCTAGTCCAAGTATCTTGGACCCCATTCCTGTGGCGCTGATACTCTAAGTTAGGGTAGGGGTGTGTGGGTCTCTCCTCTCGTAGCCCACTAAAGCCAGGGGACCCAGGGTCAACTTAACAATTCAGGTGAGAGGGTGTGTTGCTCCCCTCCCCAAGCCATACATCGGCCCCAGAACTCATCTCTGGGGTCCCATGAAACAAATGCCCTAAGGACCCCATATCCCAGGACACTGCTATTTGCGTCCACTTCCCAGTCTCTTCCAGGCTGCAAACACAATTTTCCTCCTGCCCAAGTAATAGTAGAGAAAATGTTGCTGCTGCCCATGTGGGAGCAAAGGTAAAGAGCCAGCTCCCACCAGCACTTAGTTTGGTTGCTGGTGTAGAGCTGGCAGGGGTCGTTGGGGCCTTGAAATTCCCCACAGTCCCCAGTGATCTGACCAATTATGGGTGCCCTAGGTGGGCATCAGGGTACCCACCACTTAAAAATAACAGGCCAGCTCTCTACGGCATCCTGTAAGGGAGCTGACTAGGGTTCCAGCATCCACCACGGGGGACTTGGGGCTGACTGTGGTCGCCAACAAGGGCTTTTTAAAATGACATTTATTCAACCTGGTAGTGTCACTGGAAGAGGCAGGAGAATCACTAACCATGTTTTTAATGTTGTGGGAGAGGTAGGAAGGAAGACTGCTCCTCAGCAACATTGAAAAAGAAATAAGTCTCCGGGGTTTTTGAATCTATAACAACAAGAGAGCTTACCAAATGTTTAAAGCACCTAAAGCTGGAGCTGTGTGTTCTTCAGCTGAAATGCAAGAATCCATAGTGGTGGGTTCTAGGGCTGCATCTGATGGGCAAAACATACATTTTTTAAAGACTTAAAGGCATCTTGATGGTTTTTTTGTTAGTAAGCCTTTATTAAAAATATTTGATGACAATCACTTTTATAAAACATTGCAATGTGGGAATTTACAAAATATACATTTAATTATAATTATTAGTGATTTTTTGATGAAGACAATAGGTCTACACCAGACAAAGCCAGAAGACCCATTTTTTATATTTTGGTATTCTGGCCCTTTGACAAAGTCAATAGGTCTAGCTTACTTATAATGACACCCTTTATATTCACATGGTCTGCCGTGTGTGCCCGCAGGGAGTTGGTTGCAGAGCTTTGCCAAAGGCCATGCCTAATGGGGGATAGTTGCCACGGGGGTGGGATCCCAACCCCACTCGATGCAAGAAATGGACAGTTAAAAAAAACATCTACATTTACTGAGAAAAACAAAGATCAAAATGACATTACAGTTTGGAATTTGTCACCCCAAGTTGGACTGGTATACCCAAACATGGGTCACGTGCTCGCCATGCCACTGGAGTCAAGCTATACTGGCTGATGAGGTATGAAACCCTGAAACCAGTCCAAGGATGCTTAGTTCCAATCTAGTGAGGGCCTGGCCTGGCAGTTCAGGCTGGACTATTCCCATTGGGCACAGGGTCAAGACTGATTTGTATATGGGTGGATTCAAACTGAAATGGCATGGGGAGCAAAAACACAATGGATACAGGTGCAGATCTCTGTACTGGGGTGAATGTATGGCATTGTTCTGCATTCTATCCATCAATTGTGTATTTTTGCATTTCTCCACCGTATGCCACTCCACCAGACGTTATTCTAGTGTACGCCACTCCATGCTTGGTCACTCCACCCTGCACCACTCCACTGTACCCTAAAACACTGCACACTACAGCTCTCTATGCCTTGACACTCTATGCCATGACACCCAGTGGTACAACACTCTACAATATGACACTGTATGACAATTCACTCTACCCCACTCCACTCTACTCAGCTCTATGACCCCATACTCCACTCTATCACACGCTATACCCCTCCAATCCACCAAACTCCTACTGTATGCTACTCCCTCTATGCCACTCCACCACAATTTACTCCACTTTACTTTATATCACACTACTTCACTCTACTCTACTACTCCATGGAATGCCATTCCACTCAGCTGCACGGTATGCCACTTAACTCTACAAAATTCTATGCTACTCCACTGTACCACACTGTACTCCACCTCACTACACTCAACAGTAATGTACTCTATTTATGACACTGCACTCTACTCCTCTGTACAACAGTTTCCAACACTCTAGGAGCAACATACCACACCATTGTGCAAAATGCCACTCCATCCCATAACGCGTTACTCCAGTATATGCTACACTACTACACTGTACTCCACTCTACTGCACTGTGTATCCGACTTGACACTCCACTATATTGCACTTTATTCCTATCGACACTATGCCACTCAACTAGACTCCACTATATAACATTTTTCCCCACTCTACGCCACTGTAAGACACTCCACTTTACACCAGTGCACTCTACAACACTGTACACTAAACAACACTCTCCTACACTCTATCCCACTATATGTTACTCTGCTACATTCTATACCCATATACTCCAATGTACAACACACTACTCCACTCTATGCTACTATACTACACTCTCCTCAACTCTATGCCACTCTACGACACTCTACTCTATGACAAAACCCATTCGACTCCACTCTACTCTATGACACACTACTCCATCATACTCCACTGTAGACCACTACTACTCTCCATGCCACTTTATGGCACTAAACTCCACAACACTCTATACCACTATACTCTACCACATTCTAAGACACTGTACTGTATGCCACTTCACTCTACAGCACTCTACTTCACTCATTGCCACTCCTCTGTACTCTACTCTACGACACACCACTCCACTGTACGCCACTCCACTCAGTTCTATTCGACTGTACTCCTTTCCACTCCATACCACTGAACTCTAGGCAACTCCACTCCACTCTATGCTACTTCACTCGGCACTACTCCACTGTATGCCACTCCAGTCTATCCAACTCAACTACATACCACTCCACTGTATTCCACTCAACAACACTCTACACCCCTCTGCTCCGCTACACAATACTCCACGCTATAGCACACCACTGTACAACAGTATACTCCAGTCTATCTGAGTTTGCACCAGTCTAATTAACTCTATACCACTCCACCCCACTTTACTGCACTCTGCTCTATGGCACTCTACTATAGTCTACTCTACTCGAATCCACTAATCTAGTCTAAACCACTCCACTTAATGCTACTCTATGCCACTACAGTCTATGCTATTCCTCTTTACAACACTCCAGTGTACACCACTTCTCTTTACACCACTCCAATCTACGCAACTCCAAACTACACCAATCTATTATGCACTATTATATGGTACACCACTCCACTCTACGCAACTCTAGTGTATGCCACTCTACTGTACACTGCTCAACTCAATGCCCTTTCACTCCTGCCACTCTACTCTATGCTGTTCCACTCTTTTTTCCCCTTTTATCTATAAATATGAGCAACATTATAACAAAAGGCACAAATGGATTTACATGAAGAGGGGGGAACACTTTCATTTCATTTACTTGTTGTGCTTTCCACTTCTATTCTATAAAGCAAGAATTAATCTGTTAAATATAATTCCTTATTTTAGTTCTTTAAAAAAAACTCTTAAGAAAGAGAAAAAGGAACTTTTACTGTGCTGGCCTCATGCACCACAGTTTACCGTAGCTACCCAGTTAGCCACTGGGGTCTAAATCAAAGCACCTCTCTTCCTCGCCCTTCTACGCTAATGTTGATTTAGATTACTGTCCAGATGATAAGTAGAGAGCAACCTTACTAACCCCTGCTGATAGGAAGGGGGTTTTACTTTCCTCCAAGCTGCCGCAACACAAGTATGAGCTTTTCCCATGGCAACAAATATTAAATATAGCTCTTCAATTGAGCAGCTGCATAATATAAGTTAAATAATTTTATAATGCTGGTTCTTCAACCCTGATTATGATAGAATGCCCTGCCTAACCCTAGGGATCATTGAAACTCTACATTGCTAGAATTAATCACTAGTCTCCTAAACCAATGTCCTTTTTGTAATTCCAAATCGACAACAACGTAATCGAATAAAGCTGTATAAATGAGCCAACCTTTCTTCCCCCAGAATGACTCTATATTCCAAGATTTGGATACTGCTCTAATAAACATTGATGACTATCCCCTTTTAAGAAAAAGTCCCTAATTTGCAAATACATAAAAAGGCTTTGTTTTATCAGGCCACATTTCTGCTGCAAATCCTCATAAGTCCTAATGTGGCCCAGTTCAAATAAATCACCTATTTTTAATATTCCTGCTTATTATCATGTTAACTAATATTTATCATGGAAAATATTTGGAATGAGTGGTGTTAGCCAGAAAGCAATACAAATTTATACTTAGTTATGCCAAAATTGCATTTATGCCAAAATTGCATTTACTCGACTCCAGATTTTACCTGCTGACTTCAACGTCCGAAATGTTACCTTTTCATAGTAGCTAGGTACTATCATTCCTATAAGAAAACCTCTGACTCCAGTGCTTCACATAAATTCATAGATAGAAGAGAGTCCCTCCAAACCCGCACCCAAGTTCTGCCTCTCTGTTATAAGAACGCCATGTGCTGCAACATGGCTGCCCATTTATAACGCCTAAAGTTAGGAACTAAGAAGAAAATGCGCGCCCCTGGAATTGGGGAACGTCCCCTGGTCACAGCTTACTTCCCCTCAGGGCTTATGAAGTTAATAGCAATCCTTATTCAGTTTTTTTAAAAAATATTTCTGTTTTTATTCATTCATTTAATATCCTGTTGTAGATTTAATTTTCACTCTTTTTTGTAAATCATTGGAATATTCAAATGCATGTTAGTGCTCCTTCCAATACATTTTGGCTGATTTCAGCCTTCATCAGGGAAACGTTAATCTATAAATCAAAATTTATGTTCAATACACGAAGATGCGTAATAAATCAACATGACATTGTCATAAAGGTATTCTGTTGATTACTGCCAAACTTCATAGTGTAATGATATGATGTTTATAATGGAAAGTGCCCTTAGACTTCTAAGTGACTCTTATCGGTATTATCTGTCCGTATGTAGTGCCTTCCATTGAGTATGACCATGAAACTGCATGTGTACATTCATCATTGTGGGTTACTAAAACAAATGCTCCATGTTAGTGAGCACGTGATGGTAAAACTTTAGAGAGTGACGTTCAAAAATAGGATAATCAGTCCGCATAGTGGCTAATAGGAAACTATTGTGAGTGACTTGATCTTTCCACGCAACTAAAACAAATGCTCCGTGTTAGTGATCATGCGATGGTAAAACTATTACGAGTGCCGTTCACTGATACGGTTATCTGTCCGCATAGTAGCTGATCGAAAACTATTATAAGTGGCGTGATCTGTCCGCATTGCTAATATGCCCCTCCGGCATATACTTCCTAGTTCTATGCCACGATGGGCTCTTAGTCAGATATTTGCATTAATCCAACTCGCTTACGAATGTTAAAAACATGCATTAGAAGCGCCTCGCGTGCATTGCAGTTCACTTACTTCGGGTAGGTTGTCATGCTTGCTTAGTGGTGTGTTCTCTTGCTCTACGCCGATGTGAGTTTAAAAGACGGACTCATTTGCGGTAGCCGTGCAGTTTCCTGCACGGTGAACATAGTAAAAGGACTATGTTTCAAAAGTGGGCGCCATGTCGGAATTCTTATTCTAGCTGTATAAGTCTGTGAATACGTTATTTTTCAATCACTATTTACTCTTCTCGCATAAGTGTTTGGCTAAAATCATAATCACAATATTATAAACAATACATTCAGGTGATATTTAAAAAAGCAAAAACAATAGTGTTTAAATCGTGAAACGGTATTCAGGGAGATCAATCAGGGGCTTCTTGTCTTGTCCTTTTGTGAGATATAGGTTATAAGTAACAACTATATTCCACTCTGTCATTCATTCCAAACGGTTTGAGTGTTTCAAGTCTATGAATCCAATAGTTCTCTCTTTGTAACAATGTCTTATTGTTATCTTTTCCTTCCATTTTTGGCACTGTCTCAAATATTGTGAATCTTAATTGGCTGATGTTATGTGATGCTTCCATAAAGTGGCTGGCTACAGTAGATTTGATCGACCTGTTCCTTATGTTCATTAATTCTTGTTTTGATTTTACGTTCTGTTTTTCACACGTAGCCTATCCCTCAGGGGCATTTTAACAGGTACACCACAATCGTGGTGTCACATGTGGCTGTAACTTGTAATTTGATTGGAGTTCCTTTCCTAGGGTGCGTAATGATTGTCCCTCTGATCACATTATTGCAATTACTGCAGTTGTGACATGGTATTGTGCCTTTATGTGTATTTTCAATTTGCGGCTTTTTCATTTTGAGTATCTCTCCTAGATTCCTAGATTCCTTCCTTCCTTCCTAAGTGAAAATAGGATCATCTTTGAAGATTCCATTAAATTCATGTTCTTGCACTAATATTACCCAATGTCGTTTGACAATTGCTTTGAAAGCTTTACTTTTGGTGGAATATTTAGAAACGATCACCATTCTGGTGTTCTCTTTTTTAGCCATTTTCTGTAAAAGAACGTTTCTAGTATTTTGTGCACATCTTGTCTTAGCTTTATTAAGTACTTCTTGAGGATACCCACTTTTTTGGAATCTTTCCCTGATAAAGGCTGAAATCAGCCGAAATGCATTGGAAGGAGCACTAACATGCATTTGAATATCACAAGTATTTACAAAAAAGAGTGAAAAATAACTCTACAACAAGATATTAAATGAATACATAAAAACAGAAATTTATCAAAAAACTGAATAAGGATTGTTGTTAACTTTATAAGCCCTGAGGGGAAGTAAGCTGTGACCAGGGGACATTCCCCAATTCCAGGGGCACGCATTTTCTTATTACATTTGTGCACAATGGAGTGCACACCCAGGAGCAGGCAACACATTCAAAAACGCTAAAACTTAAGGTGTGCAAGGGTACATCCAATTTATATTAAAGTTAGGAACTGCCAAACCACCTCTATCCCCAAGGAGCACCAAAACATTTTAATGACCTCCTCACCCTTTTTTACTGCCAAATAAAATTACTACATACAGCATCAAGCCTTTTAACAGTAACAGGTTCTGCTCGACTTCAAGAGGAATTGCTCTGAATGTATATAGCACCTTAGAAGAACTCGGCATCTTGAATACCTTGCAGCATCCGACCAGCAAGAGATGCAAGTCATAAATCTTTGCAAAATTCATCTTAATTTTCGACAACAATGGTTTATTTATTTTTTTGCAAACTTGTTTTTATTGAATTGTATCATTCGGCCGTGTAATACATTCAGAACATAAGGACCATCATTTCATCTGACATCTCTATAACCAGAACCAGTTATTAAGATAGTTCTATTGGTCCCTTTCACACAATCATCATCATTCTTTCTTAAAAAGTCATGCCTCGCCTCCCCATTCAAGAAAAAAGCTAGGAACTCAAATAGGATTTCTGGTGTGTACCATGACTACAGGAATCTGCTAGGGTGCTAGTATGTTCATCAGGGCCGAGGAGCTCCCGGGGTGTTTTCTGTTGTGTTGTGAGGGATGGCTCAAAATTGGAAGAGATGTAGGCCCTGTGTTCGCAATGGGCGGGCAATTAGCGATAGTCCTTTTGGGAGATAGCTAATTAAAGCTCCCTAAGGGTACTCAAAGTTTTTTAAATCGTCCCTAAATATATCACTCATCCGCTCCATCTTGACCGCTTGCCAAAGTCAGGAGTGCCATTGGGTTAGGGTCAGGGCTTCAGACTTCTTCCAGGTGGCCCCTACCATCATCTTCGCTGCCCCCAGAAACAGCCACAATATACCTTCATCTGCACTTGTTTGATATTTCAGGCTATCAGATCAAAGCCTCAGCAGTGCAAATTCCAGTGTGTTAGGTATCAGGTACCCCAAGATGTCTTTAATTTGTGCCACAATTTCAGACTGAAATGTCAGGATGGTCGGGCAATCCCACCAGATGTGGCGAAAGTCACATAGAAGGCCACAACCCCTCCAGCACACATCTGATGTATTTGGAAATCATTTTTTCAGTTTCAGAGGATATAAATACCAGTCATATAGAATTTTGTAATCGACTTTCCAGAGGCCTAGTGAATGGTTTTGTCTGTGTACTGTTCCTAAAAAGCAGTATGTTGGGCACTGTGAGGGCATTGAGCGAAGTAATAGATCATACAAAAAGGCAATGGAGCCCTTAGTACCCCTGTCCACCTTCACAAAATACTCCAGTGGGGTAAGCTCCCTTGTAGCTTCTTCTCAAGTATCTGGTTGTAATAGCCAATGATGCAGATGTCGATATCGAAAGAATTCCCCCCTGTGAGATTAAAATACTGTTGGCAGCGTTTAAGGGTGAGGTTGTCAGTGTTGTGAAAGAGGTTTGATACTATCCGGTGACCTCCCTCTCTCGATGCATCACATGGTCCAAGGTGCACTGCTGGGGGAACGCTGGGTTGCAGTGAATCGGGTTGAAGGGAGTTGGGAACGTCATCCATGCCGTTTTCTGAAGTACTTCGTCCCAGACTTTCAGGATAGTCCCAGTTGAAACGATAAATTAAAGCACTAGGAGGCATGTCCCCCTTTGGTTTCCATAGAAGGTCCCAGATGACCTTTCCTGTGATTGCCCTGTCCATGTGGAGCTATTGCTTACCAGACTCCCTCCGGGACCATTCGGTGATAACCCTAAATTGGGGCACCTTATGATAGAGGTTAAAATCCTGGAAGCCTAAACCACCCTTCGACCTGGGGCATCGGAGCAGCCAGAAGGGGAGATGAGTTTGTTTGTTTTGTCAAATTAATACATTAAGCATTGTCTTGATAACCCTCAGTTAGTCTGCCTCCAGATCAATTGGCATGCTCTGGAATGGATAGAGGATCCTAGACAACGCAATCATCTTAACTGCATGAATCCTGCCAAGCCATGATAGGTACATAGGAACCCATCTCTTTAGATTGGCCTTCAAATTGTGTAAGAGTACTGGGTAGTTAGCCTAGAACAGCTGCAAGATCCTAGGCATCAGTTTGATGCTTAAGTAAGTGAGGCCCTTCTTTGCCCATTTGAAGGGTGTTGTTGATATTAGTGCCTCCATCTCTGCTTCTGGGAGAGTCTGGTTTATACGTAATCCCACAACTTCTTCAAATAATCGCAGTTCACTTTGTAGGGCATTCAATGAGTGTTGTGGGTCTGTCAAGGGGAGTAGGATGTCATCAGCAAATAAGGAGATCTTATGCTCTTCCACTCCAAAAGTAATCCCCTTGATCAGGTAGTTGGCTCTTATCATTGCTGCAAGGGGTTCAATGCTCGGAGCGAAGAAGGAGAGGAGAGAGTGGGCATCCCTATCTGGTTCCCCCTTGCAACAGAAAAGGTTCCGCGCTCACTCCATTAACCAACAATCTAGAACAAGGTGCAGCATAGTTCGCCTGGATCATAGTAATGAAGTCCTCACAGATGCCAAACCTTCTCAGAGTAGCGAATGGAAATGACCAGTCCACTAGGTCAAATACTTTCTCAGCGTCCAGGCTGAACATGTCCACTGGAATATCCTTCTTGGTTGCTTTTTCTAATAGATATCTGTCTCCCCTTAATAAACCCTGATTTGTCTGAAGGATTAAATGAGGCATTAGGCTAGAGTGGGGGGTCTCTTTGTGCTTGTTTTAGTGTTTGAAGCTCTGTTTCCAAAGTCAAGTGTTCAGTGGTTCATTATTTAATGAGTGCCAATTTTGCTGCCATGCACTGGCCCCTCATAAACCGCTGCCACTGTGCACATTTTCCCCTGTAAGCACCCCTTTACCATGACCTCCCTCACCTCCTTGTCTGTCTAGTAACCTTCGGATTGGAATTGGAACAGTAGAGCCACCCCATTGTGCTTGGTGGGGCTAGATGATTTAATGCATCCCAGTGGTTAGAGGGAGATGTATCTTGGGGGTCGTTCGTCCGACAGTATTCATATACGACTTTGCAAAACTCATCTTTTGCTAGTCTGTCTCACAGCAGTTCCTGTTGGAACAATCAACGTGAATATATTGGGGCGGTTCCTTCAACTCGAGTGAGATAACCACAGGTGCATTGTCAGAGATAATTATAGGGCGGATCTCAGCCTTGCGAACCTCTTGTGGCAGAGTTTGTCTCAGAAACATGTAATCTAACCTCGAATAGGAATGGTGTCTGTGTGAGAAAAATGTGTAATCTCTATCTGTTGAATGGGACTCCCTCCAGGCCTCAACCACACCTAGGTCCTTCATTGTAAGTTTCACCAATTTTGAAAAGCTGCCTGTGTGATACCTGTGCGGGTGTGTACTATCTGAGCCCAAGTACCACGTGAGGTTGAAATCGCCCATGAGAAGTATCTCCCCCTCCGTAAAGCCCCCCCAGCAGTGCCAACATCTTTGTTATGAATGCTGTCTGGTTGGTATTTGGGGCATAAACCGCTGCCACTGTGCACATTTTCCCCTGTAAGCACCCCTTTACCATGACCTCCCTCACCTCCTTGTCTGTCTAGTAACCTTCGGATTGGAATTGGAACAGTAGAGCCACCCCATTGTGCTTGGTGGGGCTAGATGATTTAATACTAGGGGGTAACCTTTATGTGTCAGCCTGTGTGCTGTAGTACAACAATACCATAGTGCTTGTCTAGCAGATACTTCCACACTCTATGTCGCTTAGTTGGGGCATTGAGTCCACTCACGTTCCATGTCAAGGCCGTGACCACCATTGCAAAAGTCGGAACAATTCCCCACCAGTCATGGGCAGCTGATAACCACCATACCCCTCTCCAGATTCACCACCACCCCTATCTCCCTCCCCACCCCAGTCCCCCCACCCGGCGCAGCCCCTACAGTAATTTTATGCGTCCTGAGTTTCCTGTGTCCTGCTTCCAGATGAGTACCTTTAAAAAAAAGGACCATAATCCTACAAAATAAAACCATTAGGGACAACAGTTCCCAGAATGTGCCTGATGTGGCAGTTCGTTAAAGTTATATAGGGCAAATCGGTCCATTGTCACTGCTTTGGCTATGATATTGCAACTTTTTCAGGGATCAGTGTCTTTAGCTGGTCACGTTCAGAGCCAGGATCGCCCCTCGTCATGTCAGTTGTCAATGTGGTTGGGGAAGTCATTGGGTCATCCCTGTGGTAGTTGCGTGTCTATCAAGCCCAGTGATTGTTTGGCATCATTGTCCACCAGCCTTCATTGCTACCAGTCTGCTAAGCCCAAAAGGCTAAGCACCCAGAGAATCCATGAAACCAAGAAGCAGAGGTACAGTGCCTGGTGCTTCAATGCCTCCTGTGTTGTTTAGGAGGTCGCTGGGAGAGGCAGGGAGAGCTGGTCTCGCCCTCCAGGAACAGCTCTCGAAATCCCAGGGCTGACTGCCGCCCAACACCTTCCGGCCTCTCGACTGGCCTTGAAATGTCCTAGCTTCCTCTAGATCCATAAGGTGGTGTGCTCTGGTACGAAATTTGAAGGCTAACCCAAAGGGATATTTTCGCTTCCGTATCGGATATTTTCCTGGCGAAGTTTGTCAGTGATCGGCCAGAACTGTGGCGGTGCGCCAATGTCATTGGTGCAATGTCCAGAAACATGGTACAAGAGGCTCCCTGGAAAATCACTGTGTCAACTTTCATTGCTGCTTGAAGGATGACCTCTTTCATTTTAAAGGAGTGCAGTTTGGCCAAGATGTCTCATGGCGGCTGGTGATCTCCCTCTGGCTGCTTCCCCACTCTATGTACTTGGGGGCAGATTTATGATGACTGGCGCATCCCCAGGGATGCGCCAGTCATCCTGCGCCGCTGCTCCGCCACCCATGGTGCGCCGCATTTATAATGCGGTGCACCCTGGGGCAAAAACGGCACAGATGCGTGACGCATCTGTGCCGTAAAGGTGGCGCATTGCTGGAGCTGCGTCGCAAGCGCGACGCAGCTCCAGCAAGGCTCGGGGGTGCCCCATCTCCACAATGCTGCGTCAAGACCTACGCCTGCTTCAAGCAGGCGCAGGGTTTTGACGCAGCATTGTCCTGAAAGTGACTGAGTGAAATCTCATAGATTTCACTCAGCCACTTTTAGGAGGCGTTCCTGCGCAGGAACGCCCCCCCCCTGCGCAGGAATGCCTCCTTATGGCGCAGGGCTTTACAACGTGACGCATCTCCTAGATGCGTCACGTTGTAAATAGGGCGCATTGTTTGCGCCGCCGTTCCGTCAAATAAAGTGACGCACCGGCGGCGCAAGGCCTTCATAAATCTGCCACTTGCTCTGTTTTGATTTTGGCTGAATTTGGGTCTAACATTTTGCTGAATAGTCCTAGTACAAATGCCTCTTGGTCCGGTCCCTCTACGCCTTCTTCCAAATTTTGGATGCGAATGTGGTCCCTTCAAGACCTGTTTTCTATGTCTTCAGTTTTGAGCAAAGCAGCTTCAAGTCATGTCTTGAGAGCTTGCGCAGAGGTCTTAAGCTGGTCAGGGCACTGCTTTAGTTCCAGGTCTTTTGTCTCCAGGTCTACCACTCTGCTCTCCGCTGAATCTACATCCTGCCAAAGCACTACCAGCTTTTTGTTTAGGTCCATATTTAAGGTCTCCAAGGTTGTGGACATGTCTGTTTTGAGCTCCTCTCGTAGTTCCCTTTTGATTTTGCGTAACAAGGTTAGGAGATCATCCTTTGTGAACACCATTGTGCCTTCTGCTCTTGTTGCCTGGCAGCTACTACCAGCTTCTGTAGGGCCCAAGAAGTTGAATACTCGATTGTACTGTTCTTTCTTTGGCGGCAGACGGATGACCTCTGCCCCATCTGCAGCAACAAGTAAAAGGGGGTCACCAGTGAGGCTCTCTATGCAGTTCCCTTCCTTTCAATCAATCAATCAGGGATTTTTGAAGCGCACTACTCACCCATGAGGGTCTCAAGACGTTGGGGGAAGGGGGGTTTCGAGCAGCTCTGTCTCATCCAAAGAGCAAGGCCTTGAGGCTCTTCCTGAATGCTTGCAGCGTGGGGGTTCATCTGATGCTGAGGGGGAGTTTGTTCCAGGTGTTGGTTGCTATGTAGGAGAAGGCCCTTCCTTCCATTCTGGCTCTGTGGATGTGAGGGTTTTCGGCCAGGGTGATGTCCACGGAGCAGAGGTTTCTCTTGGGTGCGTAGAAGGAGATTTGTTTGTTAAGGTATTGTGGTCCGATGTTGTGGATGGATTTAAATGACAAGTGGGCTGATCATCAATTGTAGCAGACCTTTGACCTTTAGGTGTCTCAAGGAGGTTTAGCACCTACTTCACCGCATCTTGATCCAACTATGTGCGGCCTCCCATGTGCCTCTAAAGTCCCCAGACTGTGTCATGGAGGCCAATGAGGCTACTAATAAGTCAGAATATCTGGCCTAGACCACCATGTCAAAGTTGAGTATTGAGTCACTTCTATCAGTCAGGGCCATCACAGGACCTGGAAGGCTGCATGTATGCAGGGCTCACTGCCCGGACAGTCCGGACTCCTTCCCCGGGCACCCACTGCCCAAATCAGGGTCGCCACACTCACTGGTTGCCATATTGGAGGCAGGCATGCACTTGGCACCCCGGAGCACACCCCACCTTGAATCCAGAGCAGTAGTTCTCCGATAGGGATCCTCCATTATTTATGGTGCTGCTACTGCAGCGAGGGGACCCGCCAGCTGCCGTCTTCCAGAATCGAAGTCCTCGCTGCAGTAATTTCTCTGCCAGCGGTGTGTGACTGGCACTGTCTGCGCTGGGCTTTCCCATTGGAGGGGATTAATGGCAGATTATCCAATTCGAGGTCTTCCCCCTCCCTGATGCTGGGAGTTGTCTTCTGTGGTATTAGTGAGCTGCCAGTACGGCCCTACTTGGTTCCTAGTTGTTTAGCCAACCTGTCGAAGGTCCTTACATTTCTGTGTCTTCTCAGTGGGCTTCGTCTTCATATTAGACTACAAATGTTCCTGCTTACGCATTAGTCTATGTAAGTTAGCATTTGCGGCACCATTTTCTATTTAGGCGCCATTTTGAATCATGATCGAAACTAATCCTTTGCTATTTCTGAGAAAAGGCTTCTGCTAGGTTTCATTTCTCCTTGGTTGGGTTTTGCTTCACTAATGAATAGACTGTCCTTATTAGCGCATACCTTTCTCACTAAATAGTGGCCTTCTCCCACGTATTTGGTGACAGGCCTGACTAGAGCAACCTTGGACTTTGCTATTTTGTATGAGATATGAGCCCTGAGATTGTTTTTCTCTCTTTTCCATTGCCTTGCAACACCTGCCTGGATAATTCCATTATGGGCGTGTTCTAGCCCAGTTATGAAATGTACTGAATGTATCTTCATGCTTGTTGATTTCAGTCCCTCTGCAGCACTCCTAGCGACTGGACAGATTGGGCTCTGCTCTAAGTGTATTCTGAATAAACAATTATTGATTTCCATTCTCTACTGTCTGACCAACTCTGCATTTGTTATGGAAGTCTAAGAGGTGGTCATTAGTGACCCGAGTGACCCGAATCAGGCCACTTCATTCATTTAATATGAGTGCATATCCGTGTGTCTGGATCCCAGGATCACCAGTAGTTGTTGGAATTTACTACTGGATGTCAGTCACGCACAATGTGCCGATACAGGGTTGGTGATTGTGGCCCTTTCCCAGTAAATTTCCTCGTTGGCAACAGAGCTCATGTGGATTACGTCTGCACAGCCATCTTGGCTGGCCACGCCCCCAATGGATTATAGTTTAATTACATTATATCTCCAACGCAGGCCATTGCTGTAACTCCAAATAAGTCATGCGATGCACTTTTTGAGGCTCTACCAGGTGTATTGCTTCATTGCATACTATTTGATTATTTCTATTGTTCAAGAAATAGCCTGAGACATTACCCAAAATATAGAACAAAATAAATTAGCTACTGGGACAATATAAGTGTAGTATGTGTCTGCATGAGAAAAACGATTGTTTTTTTATGAAGGTCCTCGCCCACCAACCTAGTTGGTGGCATGCTTCATCATCGGGCCCCACCCGAGGCACCGAGTGTGCCTCAGGTGTGCTACGACGCCTGGTTACAGCGGAGCAGGTTGTGTTAAGTGAGTTTGCGGTGATGGTGTGTTGAGTGGGATTTTAAAATACTGTCCTAGAGGTCCCGAAAGAATACTTTATTGATGGGCCCTAGGCAGGATTAAAAACAAAGGCTTTGTGACGTGTAAGGAGGGACTTATGGTCTCTCAGGTCCAGTGCGGTCTACTAGTTTCAGCCAAGCCTTTTATTCTTAAAACTCCCTTTCGTCAGGACCTTTATGTGTGGGGTTGGTACAGGGGACTTATATGTTGTCAGTACTCTGAATGTGTAGCAGACACTAAGGTGCTAGAAATGTAAGAGGTATTTCCCCTCAGTTTATACCTGTGGAAAACAAAAGGGGACAAGACAGGACACACACATGACCAAATATTGTTTAAAACATGTTAAATTCACCCCTGTGTGACCTCCCACACCTCCATGTGAACTCCCACACCCCCATGTGACCTCCCACACCCCCATGTGTGACCTCCCACACCTCATCATGTGACCTCCCACAACCCCTGCGCGTCCTTCCACACCCCCCACATGACCTCCCATACCCTGTGAGACCTCCCACACCCTTGCATGACTACCCACAGCCCCACACAACCTCCCACACCCCCTGCTGCCTCCCACACCCACATGACCTCCCACACCTCCTTCAGGACCTCCCACACCCCCTGTGTGACCTCCCACACCCCCCATGTGACCTCTCACACCCCCGCCTGATGTCCCAAACCCTGTGTGACCTTTCACATCTCCTGTGTGACCTCTCACACCCCCTGTGAGACCTCCCATACCCTTGGGGAGCTCACACAGCACCATGTGACTTCCCACACACCCATGTGATCTCCCACCCCCCTGTGTGACCTCCCACACCCCCATGTCACCTCCCACACCCCCATACGACCTCCCACACCACCTGCGTAACCTCCCACACCCCTGCGTGACCTCCCACACCCCTGTGTGACTTCCCACACCCCCACATGCGACCTTCCACACACCCCAGCATGGCCTCCCACACCCCTGCTTGACCTCCCACATCCCCCACATGACCACCCACACCCCCACGTGACCTCCCCCACCCCCCTGTGTGACCTCCCACACCACTGCATGACCTTTTACACCCTCCATGACCACTCACACCCAATCTTGACCTCCCACACCCCACGTGACCTCCCACACCCCCATGCAAACTCTTACACCGCATGTGTGACCTCTCACGCCTCCACATGACCTTTCACACCCCCCATACAATCACCCACACCCCCCACTTGATTGCCACCTTTCAACTTAAGTTGAAAGGCTGGGTCCTACAGCGGCAAATGCCTTACGAAACAAATTTATACTATAACCTGACATGATAACATTTCAAAGCAGAAGCAAGGGCAATAGCTCTGACTTAAATATGCATTTATGCACAAATGTTGACTGAGTGCCAATGTTTGTGTGCTTTTTAAGAAAGTCCTTTACAATCTAATCAAGTTTAATTAAGTTAATGTTCTTGTTTTTAGCATATTGACAAGAACATGCATGAGCAGCATTTCTTTCGGAAATCTTTCAGTGGACTAATCTTTCCACATCTCATAGAGTTCTGTTTCAAATCCAATGACATAACTGTATAGTAGTTGGTAGTGAACAGCCCTTCAAAAAGGTGCATGTCTACTGTTCATATCACGTACTCCCATTCTTGCCAATTTGGTATCATTTTACAAATTATGCAGGAGTTTTCCCCTTTTGTATGTTGCCAACTATACTACTAGACCCCGGATTACAGCATTTTTTTGAGGTACACTCATTCAGCCACATGCTGTCTCTCTGACTAGGCTAAAGCTTTGTTGCTGCCTGAATGTTTCAGTCGAAACTATACTATAATTTACCTATCTTTCACAGCTCCAGTCCATCCATGGGCACTGTGCCTCAAGACAAGATAAGAGCATGTCTACGATCACAAGAATTGCAACATTTTGCCCAAGACCCACTTTCTCATAGTGCTGATTGCTAGGGGTATGCATCACTGTGTAAGTGCTAAAGTGCAAGGCCACACAATGATAGCAGCATCCCAATCCTTAATGCCTGGAATAGGCTGCTGTTGGCTCTTCATCATGCAGGTGCCCAGTACCACTGCACCCACTGCACTAATGATAACGGTATATTTGTGAGTCATGCTAGGTCTTTGAGGGTATGTGGACTTTAGCCAATACTAATTGTGCCAACAGAGATTGCTCTGCCTGCACTGCAGCGCTTAATTACCTGACCTGCAGCGTGACTGCATAGCACGCTGCGCTTAGAGCGGCAATAGTGTAATTTTCGAACTGCATTTTTAAGGATTCCCGTTTTGACATTTTATTTTATTTCCTTTCTTGTTCCCCTGGTTTTAACTGCTGGCCCTCTCACTTGCAGTATAATACTGGTAAACTCACCGCTTCTTTTGCGGGTCCCTTTTCCATCTCCACTACTACGGCGGACATTTTGGGGGGAGAGAAGGACGCCTGGCGGCGCCATCTTTGTTGACAGTCTAGTCGTCAGAAGGACGCTAGACCTCTATTTAAAACGGTCATGCTGACGCGCAGCAGGCACGCGCTGCGGGCTCGCCGGACTTCCGCTGGAGTCACGCCTGAGTTCAGCCCGTCTGCGCCCGTCCGCGCTCGGCCGGGCTCTGGGGCTTGGACTCCTGGCCGGCGACAGGTATTTTCTTCTAGAGAGATGCATCATTTACATATCGGTGGGCAGACGCTAGATCCCACTATCATGGCTAAGCTAGAGGATATGAATATCCTACGACCTCATGGGGGGAGGACTAGGACCCACCCGCTTTCTCTGAAGCTAACCAGCTTAAACACAAGGTCCCTTCCTAGGCATCATCTTGAAATCTTCACTCTTCTTCAGAATGAGGATATCGATGTTTTAACTCTCACGGAGACATGGTTGGGCGAAAATTCACTGCCTGACATTATAGCTGCCCTCCCCAATGGATATGATGCGGTATGGCACAATCGTGCTGATAACGCTCGGGGGGGTAGCAATTCTGTTTAAAAAGCATCTAACGGTTGTTAAAATTGCGGCCGAAACTGTAGATCTAGCTGATATACTTGGAGTGAAGATTACCTTGAATAATTCATGCCTTGTGATACTTACAGTTTATCATCCTCCTAATTCCACCCCTGCATTTAACGATTTATTCGCCCCTATTATGTCTGATATTTGCACAAGATACCAAAAAGTTGTGGTAACCGGGGACTCTAACGTGCATTGGGATAAAGCCCATAAAGACCCGGCAACTTGACACTTAGAGACTATTATGTCCACACTTGGTATTAAACAGCTTGTAGATGCCCCTACACATATCAAGGGGCATACCTGTGATCTTATCTGGACCTCAGATCCAAAGGTAAACCTTGTGGACATTCTACCTTGTATGTGGTCGGATCATCATTTGGTGAATTGTAATATTCTCATTGATGGTTATCTGGCCCAAAAACCTACAAAATTGAAAAAAGTTCGTCAGTGGATAAAGGTCGATTCACAATCTTTGACCAATATTCTTCCTGACTATGTCCAATCATCGGCCTCGAGTGGGGATTTAGATCAGGACTATAGGGACATAATGGGCATTTTGAGTCAGGCGATTGACCAGATAGCACCCGAGAAATTACAAAAAGCTAAAGGAGTGGGGAAAGGGGCTCCCTGGTTTACTTCGCTCCTGAGGGATCACAAAAAGAAGCTTCGCCATCTAGAAAGGAGTTGGAGGAGAACTAAAGACGCCATAGACCGGGAACAGTATAAAATCTCACTCAACTCATATAAAAAGCTTATTCTGGTAGCAAAAGCAGAATATTACGAAACCCGCATAAATCAGGCCGGAAATATTCAGAAAGAAACGTTTAAAATTTTAACAGAGCTGAGTAAAAAACCAGAAACGACTGAAATAATGATAAACTGTAACACCTTTCAATGTTATTTTCTTGAGAAGGTGGAGACTATTCTTGCCGAGATTAAGAATAGTACTCTGAGCGGCCCTCATCCGTCACAGGAAGCCCAAATCTCCTCGGAAGCCTCTATTTTAAGGTTCCCAGAGATGGACTCTCTCAGTCTTGAGCAGCTCATGAGCAGAACCAAGTCAGGATCCCCGGCGGACCCGTGTCCCGCCAGGGTTTTCTGTCTGGCGCGCCCTATTTAAGAAGATCATATTATCTCCCTCTTTAACAGCTCAATGGAGACTGGCTATTTACCATCGAGTTTCAAGGAGGCATGAGTCAAGCCTTTGATAAAGAAGCCAGGAGCCGACCCGGCTACCTTAAAAAACTATAGGCCGATATCCCAATTGCCTTTCTTGTCCAAAGTTCTGGAACAGCATGTGCTGAAGTCCCTTTCCTCATTCTTGGAGCCTCACCATCTACTCCCGGAGCATCAGGCGGGGTTTCGTGCACATCACAGCACCGAGTTGGTGATGCTCTCGGTGCTGGATGAGCTTAGAGGTATGGCTGACAGTAAGAAACCGAGCGCCCTGATACTTTTAGATCTATCAGCGGCGTTTGATACTGTCAGCCATTCCCTGCTTCTGGACAGACTGGCCATCTTCGGGATAAGGGGCGTAGTCCATCAATGGCTTCAATCCTTTTTGACGGGCAGGACGCAGAGGATTCAATTGGGGGATTGCATCTCTGATGTAGGTACCTTGGAGTGCGGAGTCCCTCAGGGCTCTGCACTATCCCCTTTATTGTTTAATCTTTATTTGCATCCGCTGATAGACTCTCTAGTGAACATGGGCTGTCGTGTGTTTAATTACGCCGATGACACCCAGTTGCTATTGAGTATTGATAACACGGCTTCGGCGCAGACCAATGCCCAGAACATCCTTAGATATACGGTTGGTTGGATGACTGCAAACCTGTTGAAAATAAACCCGGAAAAAACGGAGGTCCTGGTGGTTTCGACCGTTGTTTCACCCTGGAGTGACCTGTATTGGCCCCAGGAACTAGGTCCCACCCCGATACTGTGTGACAAAGTAAAAAGTCTCGGCATCAAGATTGACCATGAATTGTCAATGACCAGTCAGATCTCTTCCGTTGTAGGGATGTGTACTGGTTTGATGAGACAGCTGCGTAAGTTAGCTCCCCTTCTTTCTTTGTCCATACTTCGTATGGTTGTCTCTGCTACAATCATTTCGAGATTGGATTATGGGAACGCTCTCTATTTAGGTCTGCCTAAAACTCTGACCAACAGATTACAGGTTGTCCTGAATGCTGCTGCGCGATTAATTTTCAGGCTACCTAGAAGAACCCATGCCTCTCCCTTACTGCTTAAGCTACATTGGCTCCCTATTGAGCAGAGGGTGGAGTTTAAGAGCTTATGCACAGCCCACAAGGCAATCTATGGGCAAGCCCCGCCTATATTAAACAACGTTTGGAGGTCTACAACCCCAAACGAATACTTAGGTCTTCTGATACCCAGTCGTTGGTTTGCCCTCGATATAAGCTAGCAACGAAGGGAGGGAGATCCTTTTCGGTTTTGGTCCCACGGTTATGGAACAAATTACCAGAACCGCTCCGGAGAGAAGTACATCTCCTGCGTTTTAGGAAGCTGCTAAAAACACTTCTATTTAGGGAGGCGTTTGGCCCATTTAAATAGTTGTATTGTAGGCCTCTTTTACGCCTCTCTTACGCTTTGAATCATTGCTGTCTGTCATCGGTCTTGAGCGCCTAGAGACCTGTAGGTGATTTGGCACTATATAAACCGAAGTTAACAATAACAATAACAATAACAATTAAACAGTGCTGCAGTTGTAGATAGCAAAATGCCTCTGTGCACAGTGGGGTGGACAGCAGGGGCAATGCCAGATGCAACTCAGTAGTAAAAATCTAATTCAAAGGTTCTTATATCACACGTTGAAGCTCATTTCAGCAAACCTCTGCCACCAAGATGACGCCCTGAGATGAAAGAAACTGCTTACCCTCTTCCGTCACTTGACTAATCTTAATTTCCATTTGTTACGCTTGCGATCCTACTTCCTTCACGGAAAACTGTGTACTAATTACTTTGGAGTCCACATGATCCAAGATATTCAAACACTGCTAATGTTTTCTCCACAAATTGAGGCATTTACAAGGCAATAACGCTATCACTACATGGCAGAAATCTCCTAGTGGGGACTTAAACAAACTCTTGAATCACACTCCAACTCTGTGAGGAAAACACTACCACACACCGTGTCCATGGGGGCTTGAACTCCAAGACCACACACTGTCTTTGTGAGAACTTGAAAATTACCATCACACCATCACAGTGAGTAACTGAACACCACTACCACACACTATCTGTGTGGAATTAATATTCACTGCTATGATTACTTACTGGTGACAATTACTTGCTCTCACAAATAGTCAATCAATTTGATCGTTATTCGTTCCATTGTATAGATAGCATAAAATCAGGAAAGCTAAGAAAAGAACAATGAAAAAAATCTATGACACATAGCTACAAATACATAAATATAAATACAATTAGAAAAAAAGATGATGCCTAGAAATATATACAGCACATAAAAACTGACCAATCACAAACAAGTTAAAATCAGTCACAGGTTTTTCTCAATCTCAGAGCAGCTTTCAAAAAACATACCATATTAAAATACCTTCTTCGTGTATCAATTGCAAGTACAGTAGAGCTGGAGTCACATGGAAAAATGTAATTCTTTTTAGCAATGGTTTAATATACGCCTTTCTTGTGGCCTCATAAAAACTTCAAAACATTATAAAATGCCTGGTGTCCTGCGGGGACACATTGTCACAGCAGCAGGACTCGAATGGGTGCTCCCAGTTCCTGGGGATACCACAACAGAAGATGGAAAAGACCAAACCTAAATCTAGTCAGCAAAAATTACTCATATGTGCTTTTTACAATTAGGAGATAGGGCTCAATAGAAAGAGTGGACTTCAGCAGAAGATGGGCACACACTTGGGATTTCATTTTGTACCACACACCCAATTTTTCATGGACCTAAAATGTAGGTGTACTACATGGGACACATAAAAGGCTTCTTAAAAATGAGTTTTCTGTGAACTGCATGTTAGCCTGCTCAACAAACACCCAAACTTCACTCCCATAAACTAACTTTGAAATGCTTTTTGCCTGCTAGACCTGAAATAAGACCTGACTCGGTCTTCTACCTAGCCTTGAGGCAAAACTGAACACCGCAGCATTTGCCCTTCTGAATTCCTTCTTCTTCCTACTCATTAAAGGATGCCAACACAATGAGAAGCCCAATAGCAGACCCACATATGAAAATGCTCTTGTGTTTGGGAAACACTGGCCCCCAGGGTCAACTTAAATGTCTTACAGCTAGATTCATGAAGCAAAATTGCGATCGCAATAGCTGCGAATTAGCTATTGCGATCGCAAATCCAAAGAAAGGGATTCATGATAGTAAAATATCCAAAATAGCGAATTCGCAACATAAAATTGGCGAGTCCGCAAATAAATTCGCAGAATCCGGGAACAAACCTATTTCTGAATCGGAAATAGCGAAAAACCATTGAATCTGCGAATTAATATGCGAATTCGCAAATTTATCGCAAACGGCATTCATGAAAAATCGCATTTAGCGAAAAACCTGAAAATCTCTATTTGCGACGCGCAATTTAAGGAGAAGCCAAACCAGGTGGTAACCAGTAAAAAAAAAAAAAAAAAAAACGTTAGCAAATTACAAACAGGTGCAGGCCTGACCAAATACACTTAAGGACATGCAGCTGGAGCCTGAGGACTCTCACAATACCAGGACTCTACATGGTGGTCGGGCGGCGAAGGCTACAGCGAGCAGCACGGAACAGACGTAGGATCCAGGAGCAGATATTCCGTGTGTGGGTCACCCTTCTGGGCCAAACCAGGGAGCAAATTTACGCAAAGTACCGCCTAAATGGGGCAATGATCATCAAGCGGATCCAGGACCTAGACTCCCTGATGCAGCACCCAACAAGGAGGACCAATGCCATTCCCACCCATGTGCAGGTATTGTGCAGCCTGCAACTACTGGCCTCCGGAAGCTTCCAGGGGATAGTTGCTGTTGCAGGGGGGATATCCCAGCCCACCATGTCCCGCTGCCTAAGGAGTTTCCTGGAAGCAATGCTGACCCGGCTACACCACTACATCTCTTTCCCCACCAGCCAACAGGATTTGAATGACGCCAAGCTGCAATTTTACAATGTAGCCCAATTTCCACATATAATAGGATGCATTGACTGTACCCACATCCACATCTGCCCACCAGCACAAACGGAATACATGTATCGCAACCGCAAGTCATACCACTCCCTCAATATCCAGATGGTGTGCAATGCAAAGACAATAATCACGGACATAGTGGCACAGTACCCGGGGAGCACACATGACTCCTTCATATTCCGGCACAGTGGCATTCACACACGACTGGCCAGGGGAGACTTTGGTGAAGGACACCTACTGGGTAAGTACACATGCCCCACAATATAACACGTGATAATGTATCAGCGCCGCACAGGCACTCACCCTCTGCTCCTATCATTCAGGTAACAGCAGCTACGCTCTCCGTGAGTACCTCCTCACACCATACCTCAACCCGGCAACACCACAGCAACGGCGTTACATTGCAGCACACATACGCACAAGAAATTGCTTTGAGAGGACATTTGGCCTTTTGAAAAGCAGATTCCGCATACTCCACAAGACTGGTGGGGCCATCAAATATGAGCCAGAGCTCTGCTGCCGCATCGTGGCCGTGTGTGCAATCCTCCACAACATTGCAACCAAGCGCAGGATACCTGTTGACATCTCTGGCAGTGAGTCTGAAGGGGAAAACCGACCACCTGCACATGTGCGTCACGCACGCGGCGAGAATCCTGCAGAAGGACACATGCGGCGCAACCAAATCTGCATGAACTATTTCTAGTGCACCCACTCCCCACACCCATTACCTTACTCATGCATGACAACATTAATAATGACATGAGTCAGATTAAGTTAGTCAGAATTTTAATAATTGTTACAGCACAATAAACTTGGCATTCTGCTAACTGGTACATGAATGACATATTGCGTCATATGTCTGTCCTTCAGGAGGGCATGCTTGTAGCAGCAGCATGGCCCCTCATGTCAATGTTAATTTTCAATGCCGCCTCCGGGCAGATGCTCCCAGCCTCCTTTCCCCATCGTCCTCCTGATTAGGCCGTGAGGCAGCAGAGGGCCTGCTGCTGCGGCGGGGTGCTACCACCGGAGGAATGGACTGGCTGCTATGGCTGGATGTAGCCTCACTTGTGTCGTCAGCCCCCCCCCCCCCTGGCCATGGTCGTCAGCCTGCATGCCCTGGAGTGCAGTAGACACATGCTCCAGAGCTCTCGCGACGTCCTGGCAGCACTGGACCATTTGGATCTGCATTGCCAAGGAGCGTCGCGAGAGCTGAGAGGTAGCGTTCCCTATAATGTAGTTCGACCACGTGTACGCCGACAGGCGGGTCAGCAGTTGGCGGTGTCTGCGGCGATTGAGATCCCGCTGCATGTTAATGGCCTGTGTGTTGGCCTCCATAGCAGCTGTCATCCGCTCAGACATTACTGCAACATTTCGGGCGGTCTTGTCCAGTTGCAGGTGGATGGCCCCGAGATGACGTGCCTGTGTCTGATGCGCATGGAGCATCCTGCGCTCGATGGATAGCCCACCTGCTTGCACATTTTCTCCCCTACCAGCACGGGAATTGTTTGTGCGCTGACCCCTCACCAGTCTGCTGGACTGGCTCCTCACAGCTGCAGGGCGGCGGGTTGGTTGGCGAACTGGAGCTGGTGTTGCATGTCCCACTGGGGACTGTGTGACGGGCAGTGCTACTGCAGCGTGTGCTGGCACAGGGGTGGCACTGGCCCCAGGGGCAGGTGGTGTGATGAGCGCTGGTGCGGCAGCTTGCACAGATGGTCCGGGCTGTGGGGAGAGATTTGTGTCTCCCTCTGTGTCCTCCGTGATGTCCATGACCAGGCCATCGCTGCCTGTGCTTGGGACTTCTACGCCACCTGTGATGTAAAGTGGACGTTGATTAGTGACATTCCCTGAGTCGCTGCAAGATTGACTCTCACTAAACATGTCTGGCTTAATGGGGCAAGATGGTAATTGTGGTCAGACTACATGTCCCACAATGCAATAGTGCTTTAGTGGTGTGCTTTGGCTGCATGACTGGGGTTTGATATGGGAGGCTCTGGAGTCATGGACATTGTTAGGGGACAGGGGGTCGCAGTCGCATGGCACTTACCTGGTGTGTCTTGTGTGGGTCGGGAGGAGTCAAGCTGTGTCACACCCACGCATGCCTGTGGATTTATTGTGTCCTCCACTCGGTCCTCCCGTGGTGTATTCGGTGGGACAGTGGGCTCCCCTCCACCTGTTGCCACACGCTCCCCCAGCCTCTCCGCTATCTTCTCCTTTGACCTCCCTCTGAGGTCATACCAACATTTTTTAAGTTCGTCCACGGAGCGCTGGGTCACCCCCACAGAGTTAACTTTAGCGCAGATGTGCAACCATAGCCGCCTTTTATCGGCCTCGGGCACCCTCCTCAAATCTTTCCGAAACAGCCGATTGTAGTCCTTGCAGACTCCTTCTATTAAAAATTCTAGCTCTTGCTCAGAAAATTTGATTTTTCTTTTCCTCCCACTAGCAGATCCAGCTGCAGCTTCCTCAGACATGCTTGCCACTGGGGTGTCTCCTGCACAACTCCTGTAGGCACACTGGAGGGGACCTCTGATGGTGATGCTTCCTGTTCAGGCTCTCACTGCTGAATGAGGGTGGAACCTGCCTACTTCCTGGTTGTGATGTCATCACTGTGCTCAAGATGCGACTTCCCGTTTTTGCGATCTCGCACTTAGCGAGATCGCAATTTGCGATCTCGCTAATTGCGAAATCGCAATTTCAAAACGGGTATCGGCCGATTATGCGAATATTTACCGATTTTCGGGAACTCACAATCGGCGATTGCGGCCGATTGCGAATCGCTTTTTTTTCCCGCAATTATTCATGAATGCCAATCTGCGATTTCTTAATTGCGATACGCTTTTTCTCGCAATTTAGGAATCGCAGATTGGGACATTGATGAATCTAGCTGTTAGTCTTACGCAGTCCAACCACCATCACACAGGATTTTTGAACATTAACAGTTAAATCCAAATCCTCCATTAAATTAGAAAAATAATTCAACAAGGACTGTAGCCCCATTGTAGTTTTAGCCATAATAACAGCATGTAGTCATAAAACAATATGCCAGCAGTCTGCAAACCCCCTAAATAAGTGAATATAGGAAACCTAAATGGGGGCTTTCACATCACTCTTACTAAAACCTGTCTCTTTTATGACTTTCAGATCCCTATCTTCACTCGCCATATATCTGATAACTGGACCATCATAATTACCACATGCCATCTGTACGAGGATTCAATCTCGCTTTCTTATACCATCACTATGGACACTTTATCTCATTATCTCTGCATAATCCATACGGTGGTGCCTGAGCAGGCACTGCCCCATTGTAGGGAATTACATTCTGAGTGATGATCTGACAGGCTCCTGGAGCTAATCGGAAGCATGGGTCGATCCCTCTGGCAGTTGGAACTCAGTATCAGATGTCGGATGAACCGCCATTGACAAGCCATTGGTGGCGGTCCGTCCGGCATCATAATGGGGCACTATTTGTGCAGGCACCTGTTCATCACTATAATCACTCAATATATGTTCAGGAACCTAAACATATTACCCATGAAGGGACCCGAGCTTGACAGCATAATACACCATCTCTACAGGAGCCTGAACATTTCTATCATAGCACTCTCTTTATGGGGACTTGAACATGACTATTATACCACATTTTTACAGGGACTTGATTTTGATTGTAATCACAAAATGTCTGTTTGGGTACTTTTTATTAACTGTAATCTTACACTTTCTCTCAGGGGACTTGAATATGAATATTATTGCACACTATCTCTATGGGAACCTGATAATGAATATAATTAAATGTTATATTTGTGGGGACCTGAGCATTACAGTAATGACACACTATTTATGTTTGAAAGTCAGCATGTCTATCATCGTACACTAGAGAGGCTTGAACTAGACTACCATAACACTCTCTATGTGTGGACTTTATTATGATTATCATCACTCACTAGCTCTGTGAGGACTTGATCATGCCTGTAACCACACACTATCTCTGTGGGGACCTGGGAAATACTGTAATAAAACACTATTTCTGCATGAATTGCAGCATGAAAATCACAGTACACTATCTCTTGGGTTCCTTGAACATGACTATACCAAACACTATATCTGTGGGCACCTGGGCATGACTATAATCAGACACTATCTTTTAATGGAGTTGAACATGGCTATAAATGCACACTATCTATGTGGCAACCTGGGCCTCATTCTAATGCCACACAATCTCATTTGACTTCGACATAACTATCATCACACACCACCTTTGCAGGGGTTTAAATATTAATATAATCAGACACTATTTCAAAGGCGACTTGAGAGTGACTTTAATTTAAACCTATATCTGTTGGGACCTGGGCATCAATACAATCATGCACTATTTCTGCTGAGGATTAAAAAGAACAATCACTGCACACTCTCTCTGTCAACTCAAAAATATGAATCAAATTGTGTACCATATCTTTGGGGACTATTATTGCACAGCCAGATGAAGACGATGATAGTTAGTGACGAAGTTGATGAAAAAGAACTGGGTAATCTCAACTTGGCTTTCCCATCTGACCACATTTCAGAGTATTTTGCCTTTAAACTAATTTAACTACTATGCTGTTTTCTTATCCCTTAAAGCTTGTGAGTGCTCAGCAATGAGCTGGATATCTGTGAACCCCTTTCCATGGACTTCATATTCTATAGTTGTCTGCTGAGAAAATGGATTATCATTTTCTGGGTGCTTCTAGGACACAATGAGCTATACATTGATGCCTAAACTACGATGTAATTTAGTTATAGCACTAAATAAAATCCCTTCTAGCTATTTGTTTATGAATGTATTGCATGTAGAACTTTGGAATCTTGACATCCCAGGTAGCAGTCTTTGTAGGAGTGTATTTTATTAGTTTTAAGCTATTTATTATACAATATGAAATACTAAGGAGATAATGATATTGTACAAGATATTTTTATGTTAAAAATTGCAAAACCTTTTTTATATAGTTCACTGGTATTGCATTTACTATTGTCTTTCATGATTTTATATCTAAATAAAGACTTTTTGACTGATTGACTGAATATATTCAATCAGAAATGATAATCATTGAGTTAGTCCACGCAAGGATAATAACACATGTTCAAGTCCCCACAAAGATGGCAATTAAATAACATTGAAGCAGGAATCTGTATTATGATTTTTTCTTAAAGATTTTCTGTTATTGGTGTTTTTTAAAACATTGGGCAAGGTTAGTCCCCACAAGGCAGGTATCCACACATAGTCCCCACAAGCATGGTAATGTGTGTGTGTGTCTTGTGTTGTGTTGTGCCTGGTTGATGAATGGTGGATTGTAAAGTGTGTATGGAGTGAGAGCAAAGGTAGGTCCAGGAATAGTTATGAGGAGGCACAGGTGCTGAGTGGGTTGTGGGAGGAGCCTAGGAGCTTGGGTGGGTGGTGTCACAGAGGCAAAGTGGATCGGTGAAGCAGCGAGCGCAAGGTAAATAGTTGTATTTATTTATTTACTTACTCTACTCCTGGCTGTCGTATGTTCAACTCCACTACCCCCACCCTGTACACCACCCTGCACCACTCCCTCTGTCAGCCGCCACTGTCCTGAAGTGTGTGCTACTTATATTTTGGGAATAGCCTCACTAACTGTGCATATTTATGCACCAAACATGGCAAACCCTTCAACCTGCAGAGCTTTATATCGCATCTGGAATCTTTGAGATGGTGTAAGTGTTTTTATTTTGGGGAATAGTCTTCTGTTCTTTTTCTCCCATCTGAAAACCACAGAGATTCTGTTCCATTCACGCATGTCACTTTAAAAAGAGACAAATGGCTAACTCACTCAATCGCTCAGAAAACATCTAAGCATTGTGTAGTAATGACTTACTCCTGTTTTCATTTCTTATGTTTGTATCGCTTTAATTGTGTTAATTCTCTCTTTGAACACAGGGCCTCTGTGTTCCAGAGAACAGTGGTTTGCTTCAGTCTGTTTGCCTGAAGCGTTTGGAGGCTCTGCTGTGTGACTCATTAAAGAGTTATTACCCTACGATGTTGTCAGCCACTTACTTCACATGGTGACGAGCTGGAATGGAGTACACCCGAGTTATGAACCCACTGGCAACGTTTCAAAGAATTGTTTGGTGAATTAGGGAACTCACCAAGTCTCAAAGGTGACAATTTCCCCATCTGACTGTGATTTCGAAGTGTGGGAGTTGTGTCGAAGGAGCACATACATTTTCGAGGGCGCGTCTGCAGGATAGAGTCTTGCACAAGAAGAAAATAAAATCTGAAGTTACCGGAACTGTGCTGGTCTGGCAGAACGTTGATCGCAGCTGCTGTCAGAAGTGGAGAAGCTGCAAGTATGGACAGTCCACTTTTGGACAGATTCTAAGATGCTCCGTGTTGCCTGTTTGGGAATATGAGTCGGCGTGCAGCTGAGAGAGGCGGAGCACTTGCCAAGGCCCACATGAGTGATTATGCGCATGTGTGTATAATGCACATTTCATGTTTTCATGGCCTATTGCATTTGAAAACAAGAGGAGAAACACAGCGGCCATCTTAAGAAATTGGTAAGTATAAACTATTGTGTTTCTCAACTGAAAGTACCTACGGTCTTTAGAAACAAAAAGAAAAACAGGTGGTCATCTTATATCATTGGGATTACTCTTGTTTAGTTGAACTAAAGAAAATGTTTTTAAAAGACTTCGCTACAGGCATATTTTTTATTTTATTTTACTGTCTAATTAGGTGGATGCAGTTTATGTTAGCTAGTCATACTAATATGGAAATATTCACTTATTACTATTTTTAAGCATACTTATTTTTTCAAGAAATACTTTGGTGTGTTTTAACTTTGTACAATTACAATTGTGTAGAATGCAGAACAGTGCTTAGCAATCTGTAAAATCCACCACCACCTTATTTGGAGACACCTGGCAATCCACCAATTAAATAGAGGCAGTGGCATGATGCATTTGAAACGTATTTGGGGGCGATAGGTGCATCAAGATATGGACCAGAGAGGAAAAAATATTGGCTTTTACACTTGTTAGGCTTTGAGGAGAGATCCACGTTTAAGCTTCTACCTGATGTTCTTGTCGTAGGAGAGCTTGTACTGGATGTATATGAGGAAGCTGTAAAGAAACTTGTCAACAGGTTTGACATTGCTCCCAGTTTAGTTGTGTCCAGGCATAAGTTTTTTAAAAGAGAGCAGAAACAAAGTGAAGATGTTGATACTTATATCTCTGCTCTGTGCAAATTGGCTGCGGAATGTCAGTTTGAAAATTTTGGAGAGCAGCTCATCTGCCACTGCATTGACAAATCTATCACGCAAAAATTACTTTCGTTAGGGAATCCTTCTTTAACAGAAACCATCAGGATTGCCAAGAGTATCGAGACAATACTGATGATCGGGTTAATGCTGTGTCCACCAAGAAAAACAAGGAAAATAGTTAGAACGCCTCCTTCATCATCGTCAAGTTCACCATAATCCTTCTCAACAAAACTCTTCTGTTAAGCAAAATAATAATGTTTCAATGTGGTTCTCTTTAACATCAAAAGGAGAATTGGGTGTGCCTGGCTAGAAATGCCCAATGTAGGCTTTATGGGAAATTTGGGCACTTTGCAAAAGTTTGTCAAACTAACAGACGCAAGAATATAAGGGTTTCAGCTGTTAGCGAGGAGTGTGAGGTTTATGTGGAAAATCTTTTGAGTGAAGTACTTGATATGGTTGTGGTTGTGGGCGAAGACAGAATGGGACAGACGGAGGAAGAAATGTGTGTTGACCCCTAGGCGAATGTTCAAGTTGGTGAGAAACAACTTTATCTTTTGATGGATTCAGGTGCAATAATCACTACGATTACGTATGAGCTTTTTAAACAAAATTGACCTGAGCGGACATTGTTGCCCCCTGATAGGTCACCCTTTTCATATGAGGGAAAAAAATCGATCTTCAGGGTTTTTTTTAAGATTCCATGATGTTTAAAGGCAGACGCATCCGTTGCAAGATTTACGTTGCGGTCAAGGGTCTGAACATCTTGGGTTATTTGGTATGATCCCTCGTCCTGGCACAAAAGAGCAAGTCTCTGTTATTAGAGACTCAAGTGATATTGAACTTTTATTAAATGAGTTCCCCAAGGTGTTTTCAGGTGAACTTGGGAAGATTAAAGGTTTTCAACACAAAATAAAGATTAAGGACAATGCTATTACTGTTAAACATAATTCGAGGGGTTTTAATGTGCACAGTGATTTAGAGAAGGAATTGGAGGGTTTGCAGACTAAAAGGAATAATTGAGCCTGTGGAGTCATCTTTATGGCTTTCTCCATTGGTTGTAGCAAACAAATAGAATGGCGAGTTGTGGGTTTGTGTTGATCTTAGAGCCCTTAACAAAGAGATATGGGTTGATTCTCATCCCCCTCCCAAGATTGGCGAAATGTTGTAGACTATTTCTGGTGCCAAATTTTTCACAAAGCTTGATTTGGCGTCTGCCTATCACCAGGTAGTTTTTGCAGAAGAATCACGTCATATCACTTCTTTTATTTCTCCTCTAGGGACATTCGAGTACTGCCACATGCCTTCTGGTTTGGCTTCGGCAGTTTCAGTGTTTCAGAGACTGATGTCTGAGTCGCTGAAAGGAATTTCCAATGTCTTAGTTTTTCTGGATGACGTATTGATTCATGCAAGTTCGCGCTTGGAGCATGATCACATATTGAAGTAAGTACTGTCCACTTTTGACAAAGCTGTCATGGTTTTTAAAAGAGAGCAATGCCAATTTGTTAAAACCTCAGTAGAATATCTTGGCCATGTAGTCTCTGAGGAAGGCATGTGTCCTAAGCCTGGTTTAGTTGATGCCATTCTTGATGCACGTCCACCTGTGGATAAAGCTGGTGTCAAATCAGGTATGTGTGAATTTTATTAATGCTTTAGACCTGATTTTGCATCCAGAGTCAGGGCTATTTCTGTATTGTTGAAATAAAGGTCAGAATTTGTGTGGAGTGAAGAATGTTCTGTTGTTTTTGCAGGTATAAAAAAAAACTCACCAGTGTGGATGCTCTAAAACCTTTTGATTACAATCTTAAATGTTGTTTGACTGTTGATGCTAGTAAGTTTGGGGTTGGTGCTGTGCTTACTCAGAAGGATGTTCACACTGAATACACCATTGGCTTTGCATCCAGAGTCTTAGGAGAGGCAGAAGTACATTACTCTGTAATAGAGAAAGACGTTTTGGATTATTGGTGGGCCATAGAAAAATCCAAGAGTTATCTTTGGGGGAGAAGTGTTGTCTTGCAAACAGATCACAAACCTTTAGTTTCAATTCTCAATGGTACTAATTGCAAGAGTAGCACTCCCATGATCAGAAGATTTGCTGCAAGACTTCTACAGTTCAAATTTGAAGTAGTTCATATTTTGGGAGTGAGAAATGTGAGGGCGGATTATTTGCCCAGAAATCCCATTGTCGAGAAGGATGAGGTGGTTGCTGAGAGCGATGATGAGTGTTGTTTCATTGCTGCATTAGATGTCGAAATTGTGTCAGTTCTCTGAAGAGGCGTGAAGAGGAAGTTTGGAATGTAATGTAATTTTGAAAAAAGTTATGGATAAGGTTATCTCTGGTTGGCCTAGAGAAAAATCTTTACAGTTCAATTTGCAACCATTTTTCAAAGTGTCAGAGGAGTTAACGATAAGAGATGGTCTTTTGTTGAGAAGTGACATGTTTTTTTTTTTTTAGTCCTCATATATGCCACCAGAAAATGTCAACTCTAGGTAGGCTTACTCTGGGCCACTAACACAAACTAGCTGTTACCGCCCTGGAGTTTATGGATAGCCGACAGAGATCGCCCAGAGGTAGGTTGTTTCCAAATCCAACTCCCAGTTTCGATGTAGCTTACCCATTAGGGAGGACAGGACCACTCAACCTCTGGCATAATCATTAGACTCATTTAGGATTATTTTTCGCACCATACCTTCAATGCCGACCAGACCTTGATGGTATTTTCTCCACCGCACATTGTGTCTAGACAACTCACTGCCATGAGGTTTCTTAAGCAGTCAGCAAATTTAGGCGGGTTTACCGATTTCCACTCCCTACATATCTCCCTCCTGGCAATAACAATAACGTAAAAAATGAACTGAGAGGTACTATGTCTGATGTCATAATCCTGTGGGAGACCGAAGAAAACCAATCTGGGACTACAGATTATTGGTGATAACACAACCTCTTCCAAGAACCCACACACCTGTCTCCAGTAACCAGCGATTTCAGGGCAGTCCACAAACATATGTCCGTCGTCTGCTGCTGGAAACCCACATCTGGGACACAAATAATTTTCTGCTGAGATCTTGGAAAGTTTCGCTGGAGTCCAATAAGCCCTGTATGCCGTTAACAGGTGGTTTCTTCTTAAGTTAGATGGTTTTATAATTTTTGGGGAAAGTGTAAAAGAATCCGTCCAGACCTTTAGCATCTCACCAGGGTCCCGAATTAAAGAATTATCCCAACGCTTTATGATTTCAGCTGCCAGCTTGTCTTTTGCTCCCACCAGTATGTTATACCAAAGTGCAACCTCCCCCTTCAGTCCCATCCCTCTACTGACATATTCCAAAATACGGCTCTCATCGTCCTTGACCCAAGACTGCCTCCCCCACCAGGAAGATAGTTGATAACATTTGAATCTTGTGATACAGCCTTCAGTAAGGTTTGACAAGGATTCCCAGCTTAGTAGTACTGAGTTATTACACAAGTCCCCCCACTTCATAAGGCCAGCTGATCTTAGAGGGAGGGCCAGCCGATCTAATAGGCACTGGTGTACCTCAGGGAATCCCATATTGGGGCCTGATGATGATAGTAAGGAATGTCCAGGATTCTACGTATTGATTGCCAAATAATTAAGGCTGTCCGCAGGAGCTTCAGACGTACCTTCTTAAAAAACTTCTGATCTCCAAATTTGTAAAGGAAAAAATCGGGGGCATACGGCAGGTCTGATAACATAGCCCTAAATAGTCTACCATGCGATGAAGAGTCCAACTTATTTGCCAAGAGTCTGAAGTTTTTGAACTGAAAGGCATAACAGTAAAGGAGTAAATCAGGGAGAGTCAGCCCGCCCAATTTCAATCCCCTTCTCAATTTCCTCCAGGCAATCCTAGGGGACTTGGTAGCCCAGATGAAAGAGCCGATTCTCCCTTGAAGATTTGAAATATCCTTTTTATTAAAGTTTAAAGGGATGGAATTAAATAGGAAGGTTATTTTGGGCAAGATTATCATCTTTACTAGATTCACTCTACCATAGATGTTAAGAGGTAGAGTGTTCCATCTAGTCAAAAGCTTCCTAACTTCCTTTACAACTGTTAGCCAACTAGTTTTGGAGACTTCTTCTAAGTTGTTAGTAAGGTAAATCCCCAAATACCTAATTTTTGATTTAGCTTCTGGTATCTGTGTTGGGTTGTTCCCGCTCATTATGTCCGTTTTATCTTTATTGATTCTATACCCCGACACTGTGCCAAACTCTTCGGCCAGTTCGAATAGCCTGGGGATAGCCTCGACCGGGTTGGATGAATAAAGAAGAAGGTCGTCAGCATAGAGAGCCGTCTTAAGCTCCAGGTTCCCAATTTTAAATGGTGTAATTACAGGATCTTGTCTCAGGAAACAAACAAAGGGTTCAATATAAATATCGAAGAGAAGAGGAGACAGTGGACATCCCTGCCTCGTTCCCCTTGAGATTTTCAACCAATCAGTCAGGCCACCGTTGACCAATACTTTGGCCCGGGGACCACTATACAATGTCTCAATCCCCTCGATAAATATGTCTGGGAACCCGAACTGTGCCATGGTCTTCCATAAGAATGACCAATTCACTTGATCGAACGCTTTTGCTGCGTCGATCGCGACGATGGCTAGCGGCAGCCCCCTCTCTGTTGCTATGTCTATAGCTCCTATGACTTGGAACGTGAGTTTGTTTAATTGGCGACCCGGTATAAACCCCCTCTGATCTGGGTGGATTATAGACTTAATTATTTTCGCCAGCCTAGATGTAAGTATGCCGGAGTAAATTTTTAAGTCTGAATTGAGGAGCGAGATGGGCCGGTATGACTCTATTTTTTTCAGATCTTTATTAGGCTTTGCTATTAATGAAATTGTGGCATCTGACCAAGAGGTTGGTGTATGTTCCCCCTTCAGGAATATTTTATTAAAGAGTCTCAGTAATGGGGTTAAGATTTCTTCTAGATTGTCTTTATACACCTCATTCGGCAATCCGTCCGGACCGGAGGCTTTATTCCTGGACATTTTTTTCAACTGAGCCCGTACCTCCCCCTCTGTAATCTCAGTGACTAAAAAGGCCTTGTCGCATTCGCTCTACTGGGGTAACTCTCTCGAAGCCCACCATTTTTCCAGCTCTTCCAGCCTCGGGCTATTCTGCTCTTGGTACAGTTCCTCCATGAAACTTCTAGCCTCACTCCTGATCTCTGCATCTTCAGTAAGAAGCCGCCCTGAGCCTCGCTGTATCAATGAGCTAATATTATTCCTACTCCTCTCCGTTCTTGCCTTCCAGGCTAACAAAGACCCACACTTCTCTCCATATTCGAAGTTACGGAGCTTGCTCACTTCCCACCTATCCTTACTCAACTTGTCAGCTCTAGCTTTAAAGTCTGACTGTAGCTTTAAAAGTTCTTTTTCAAGGACCAAAATTCTATTTCTGTCTTCAAGAGCTGCTAGCTGCAGTTGTTGCTCCTTCTTTTTAATTAAATCAAGCTCATGAATATCCTTTTCTTTCCTAAGTTTCCTATTTAATACCATGTATGAGCCACAAATTCCCCTTAGATAGGACTTAGGTGTGTCCCATACTGTTTGTTCTGAGGCTGTTCCATCATTAAATTGAAAAAACTCCAACAAGCTCCCCCTAATTTTAGTTTTAATCTCGTCATTTAGGAGAATAGTTCTATCTAGGGTTCACCTGTACTCTGAAGGGCTAACCTTAAAGATCATTTTTAGTTCGACTACAGAGTGATCCGACAGTCCTACTGGAATATGTGAGATTGAAACTATATCAGACAAAAATGTTTGGTCTAAAAGAAAAAAATATATTCTGGAAAACTGACTGTACTTTATACTGTAGAAGGAGTATTCCCCAAGGTTACCATACTTAACTCTCCAAGCATCCTGTAGTGTAAAATCCTTCATTATGTTCTTAAGGGCTAGAAGCGATTTATTTGGAGATTTATACTTAGCTTTAGAGGTGCGATCTAATTGGGGATCAAAAATAAGATTAAAGTCCCCTCCTAGTATTGCTGGAACTGTGTGTTGTATCATATACTGCTCCACCTTTTGAAGAAAGCCGGAGTTATCTTCGTTAGAGCCGTAGTAAACAGCACACAGAAAACGTGAGCTACCAATAGAGAGGACTGCCGCCAGCCACCGCCCAGACTGATCCGTTCCCCAGTTGTGCACCCTGATTCCCTTATTTGCGCGTACTATTATGGCTACCCCACTAGTAGAGCCCTTTTGCTTGGAACACAGAATTTCCTGAACCCAGCTGAGTTTAGCGAATACTTGACTACATACTTCTGCTTCCAGGTGGGTCTCTTGTAGGAGGTATACATGAGCCTCAGTATTTTTTAAGAATTCATTAACTCTTTGTTGCTTCTTTCGGCTTCCTAAACCATTCAAATTCCAGGAAAGGAATTTACTACTAGATATCATACTTAGGGCCATTTATCAAATAGTACCAGTGGTGGCCTGAAACAACAACTGAACCTAATAACATTAAGACTTATGGCATATGAGGACATTTTAATTGTTTCCCCCCCCTGTCACCCCCCCCCCTACCCACCCCCCAAGGAACCCTCCCGTCCTGTCTGGCGTTGACACGCCTTAGGGGGCCCGCACCCTTAGAACACCACCACCCTAAGTGAAAAAAAAGAAAAAGAAAAAGAAGGTTTTTTCCCCCCCACTGACAATTGGATTTTTTTTGTTATTTTTTATTATTTTAGTTTTGTGTTATATATATATATATATATATATATATATATATATATATATATATATATATATATATATATATATATATATATATATATATAGTTAGGATTTTTTCACTATGGGATTTTTGAAAATTCTATGTCTAATAACTTTGGCGTTTGTGGACGGAATTGGCTGAAATTTTCAGGAAAATGGAACATTTTGTTTCTGAGCAGCCCCTGAAAATTTGGGGGGGTTTCGTCAAGGGGGGGCCGAGAAAAAAGGGGGTCCCAAAACGTGTTTTTAACATTGAGTTTTCCATAGGGCGGTTGGCCTCACTTTTAGCCCGAACGGCTGAATGGATTTGCACGAAACTTGGCAAAATTGTAGGGACTGGTAGCCCGATGTGCCTTTTGTAGGTCTCAATATATGTGCTACAGTGGATTTTGAGAAATTAACGTTTAAAAAAAGATATATATCTGTAACAGCGGACCGGGCAGCGCTCCAGTACGCGTACTTTTCGCGCAACGGAGCTTTGTGAAGCGAAGCTGATTGGTTCTCCGGCGTCTGTAAACATTCCAAACAGTCCGTAGCGGCCGCCATCTTGTCTCTCGGTAGGATCGAGAGACAAGAGGAGGCCAAAGCGAAGGGGCAAATGACCATAAGGGGGCATAGTAGATCCTCGCTGACCCCCTAGGTTTGATGTGGAGGTTTTAAAAGGGCCCCGCGGGGCAAAAAAAAAAATAATAATAATAATCGAACGGCTGAATGGATTTGCACGAAACTTGGTAAAATATTAGGGACTGGTAGCCCGATGTGCCTTTGCTAGGTCTCAATATATGTGCTCCAGTGGATTTTGAGAAATTAACGTTGAAAAAAAGATATATATCTGTAACAGCGCTCCGCTTCGTGTACTTTTCGCGTTACGGAGGTTTGCGAAGCTGATTGGTTCTTCGGCGTCTGTAAACATTCCAAACAGTCCGTAGCGGCCGCCATCTTGTCTCTCGGTAGGATTGAGAGACAAGAGGAGGCCAAAACAAAGGGGGAAATAACCATAAGGGGGCATAGTAGATCCTCCCTGACCCCCTAGGTTTAATGTGGAGGTTTTAAAAGGGCCCGGGGGGGGAAAATTTTTTTTTTTGTGTAGCAGCCGCCATCTTGTCTCTCGGTAGGATTGAGAGACAAGAGGAGGCCAAAACAAAGGGGGAAATAACCATAAGGGGGCATAGTAGATCCTCCCTGACCCCCTAGGTTTAATGTGGAGGTTTTAAAAGGGCCCCGCGGGGCATAAAAAAATAATTTTTTTTTTTTTTTTTGCGTGGGTAGGGCCCGGTCCGCGAACCTTAAGCGTTACGGGAGTCCACCATTTTGTGTTTCAGTCGAATTAAGATACAAAATGGAGGGCAAATAATGTTCAGAATGGGTAGAAGGGGGCACGGTAGACTTATCTTGACCCCCTAGGTTTTGTTAGGATGGCTGAGGAGGCTTATATGTGCGAAAAAAAACATTTTTTTAAAAAAATTTCGCGAGGTTAGCTCTCGGTTCGCGTACCGGGTAGCGCCCCGGGGAGCGTACTTTGTTGAAAATTAGTGAAAAAAGTTAGAGTAAAATAATAATTGTGAGTGATCAGATGTAGGGTAGCTCTGAGAAGAGCTTTTGGGTTTATGGTACATTTAGGTACTTATAAGTAGGTACCAATGCACATTCTTAAATTCAGAATGAAAATTCTGTTGCCCTCATCTGAGAAGTGAACTCCATCTCCTCTGTAGATATCTTGCATGTAGTAACGCAAGTTATTGTTGTACAGGGAGCCCATTCCATGGTCTCTCATGTAAGCTGAAACAGATTTGTTTACATGCTTCCTCGACTTCTCAATTTGTGGACAAAATTGGTTCGACCACCTCCATTTCTGTCTTTGGCATATATTTGAATATACCAAGGCAGTCTGAGGAAAAAGTGCCATTAATTGCTCAAAGGTGTCCTTTAAAAGCATTTCCAGACCTACCCCAGTCAAAGTGCCCAAGTCATTACCTCCACAGTGCACAATTAACAGGTCAGGTTTTGGCAAATGCATAAAGGTTTTCACCAATGGTATCAATTGGTGACATTTTAATCCTCTGTGGCCAAACCACTTAATTTCCACATCTTGTAAATTGAGGTTAGGTAATTTTCTGTTCTCAGCATACCTGTGAGCCCAGTGGATATAACTATGTCCAACAATCCAGACAGAAAACATGGTGAGAGAAGGTTCTGCTGCAGTCAGATGAAGTGTGGCAATGAAATGGCAGTTGAAAAAATGAGAGTTTAAAATGAAAAAAAACTGTGGAGTTTCTGTGTTAATGAAGCAGTAACAGTGATTGGTGGATTTTGATTGCTGAAAACAGAAAGTTAGGGTGCATGGGTGAGTTCTTTGAAAGATGTATTTTGAATGGTCAATAAATAATCATTAAATGAAAGATTGCAGTGGATACGCAGGTGCACTGAGAGTTTAGAGTTCAATTGCAACATTGTTGTGTGAACTTGCAAACACCAGAGGTCTTGCAAGAGGTGGTTGCTATGCAGAAAAGGCATGAAATGGCAGAGGGGGGAAGGGTTTTCATTTGAAAAAAAGTGAGGGAAGAGTTTTGATTGGGTGACATGAGAGATATGTGTGAAGAATTACAGCATTTCTGTGCTTTTGATAGCTGCAGAGTCTGGAGTGCATACCTTTTGCTCTGCTGAAGACAAATTGGTGTGTTTCTGAGACTGTTTTCAAACTCAAAGTATTTGCTAAGGTGAGAAAATATTTCTTTAATTTAGATAGAGAATAGTGTGCTTTAAGGAGAAAATTATGAAGAAAGTTGTGTTTTTCAAATGTTGCTTTGTCTCAAGTATTTTACAAATAGATTTTGTTTCTTTGAGAAAATGTAATTGGAGAAAATGTGAAGTATTAGTACTGACAGGGTGTTTTTCTGCATAGGAGCTGTGGAGTCTTTTCAAATTATGACTTGAGAATCGTTTTTGAGGAAGATGAATGGTTATAATATTTCTGACAAGGACATAATGGTGTATGCTTCTTTATAATGTAATTGAATGTCTCTGATGTTATTTTTCCCATTTTAATGTAAGACCTTTCTCTGTGGCGCAAATTGCTTGTAAATATGCTCCCACCTGTGCATGGTAAATTTAGATTTTGAATGTTTGTGTTACATAGCCATGTTAAAAGTGATACAAACATGCTGCAAAGGCAATCAAAAAACGCTTTTATGTGTCTTAAGGACATTTAAAGTAATTTTCCCATGTGCAGTGTTTTGAAATTATGATTTGAAAATCGTTTTTGGGGAAAAGGAATTGTTTTTAAAATTAATAACAAGGACATAATGGTGTATGCTTTTTTATAAGGCAATTGACTGTCTCTGATGTTATTTTTCCCATTTTAATGTAAGACCTTTCTCTGTGGCGCAAATTGCTTGTAAATATGCTCCCACCTGTGCATGGCAAATTTAGATTTTGAATGTTTGTGTTACATAGCCATGTTAAAAGTGACCCAACCATGCTGGAAAGGCAATCAAAAAACACTTTCATGTGTCTTAAGGACATTTTAAGTCATTTCCTCATGTGCAGTGTTTTCAAATTATGATTTGAAAATCGTTTTTGGGGAAAAGGAATGGTTTGTAAATTTATGACAAGGATATAATGGTGTATGCTTCTTTATAAGGCATTTCTGTGTCTCTGATGTCATTTTTCCCATATTATATTAAAAGACCTTTCTCCGTGGGCCACATTCATTGTAAATATGGTCACACTTGTGCATGTTAATTTTGGTTTTTACTGTTTGAGTTACATAACCATGTTAAAAGTAACCCCAAAAAATTGCAAAGGCTTTCAAAAAACACTTTCATGTGTCTTAAGAACATTTTAAGTAATTTCCCTGTGGGCAGTGTTTTCAAATTATGAATTGAAAATCGTTTTTGAGGTAATGGAATGTTGTTAAAATTTATGTGCGCCATATGCCCCCAAATTTCTTTTTCAGGGGTGCAGCAGGGTGTTCTTGAGACACACATGCACCCTTGGAAAAATTCCTAATTTGCGATGAGCTAATTGCTAATCGCAAATTGCACCTTCATTCCTATGAGCCTCCTAGCCCATGGAAATGAATGGGTAATTTGCAATTAGCAATTTGCTCATTGCAAATTAGGAATGGTAAAGAATTGCTATTTATTCCTTAAAATTTGCTATTTTGGAAATGCAAAATAGTTATATGATACATATGCCGGTTGATGTCTAACAAGATAAGAAGCTTAGGGATACATTTATGATGACTGGCGCAATGAAGTGGACATTAGTTACTTCATTGGTAGAGCTTTACATGTATTATGTCCTCTGTATTCTTCATCAAGCGTAACTTTAATCTGCAATCCTGAGTAGGCCTCACCTTAAACAAACCTCTGGATAGGCCACACCTTATCGTCATCATGAATTAATCATTTAAAATGCTAGGGACAGATTTATGATAGGTGTATGCCTCTTTTGTGCCACTTACAAAACACTGTCCACGGGGAAATGACTTAAAATGTGCTTAAGACACATGAATGTGTTTTTTTAAAGCGTTTGCAATTTTTTTGGGTCACTTTTAACATGGCTATGTGACTCAAACAGTCAAAATCTAAATTCACCATGCACAGGTGGGAGCATATTTACAAGGAATGTGCTCCATGGGGAAAGGTCTTATAATGTAATATGGGAAAAATGACATCAGAGACAGTGAAATGCCTTATAGGAAGCATACACCATTATGTCCTTGTCATAAATTTGCAAACCATTCCTTTTCCCCAAAAACGATTTTCAAATTATAATTTCAAAACACTGCACATGTGGAAATGACTTAAAATGTCCTTAATTCAAAATTTGCTATTCCTTATTTTGTGATTGCACTGAAGGATTTGCAAATTTTGCGATTTCTTAAATGCAATGTATCAAACAAAAAATATGTAAAAAATGACATTAAGGATTTGGAAACTACCACCAACTTCTAGTTTGTGGTAATTTGCGAATTCTTTTCAAAAAGAATTTTTTTTAAAAAAACAAAAGGTGCCACATGACGCCAATACATGCCCTTAGGGCATGTATGTGCGCCATATGCCCCCAAATTTCTTTTTCAGGGGTGCAGCAGGGTGTTCTTGAGACACCCATGCACCCTTGGAAAAATTCCTAATTTGCGATGAGCTAATTGCTAATCGCAAATTGCACCTTCATTCCTATGAGTCTCCTAGCCCATGGAAATGAATGGGTAATTTGCAATTAGCAATTTGCTCATTGCAAATTAGGAATGGTAAAGAATTGCTATTTATTACTTAAAATTTGCTATTTTGGAAATGCAAAATAGTTATATGATACATATGTTGGTTGATGTCTAACAAGATAAGAAGCTTAGGGATACATTTATGATGACTGGCGCAATGAAGTGGACATTACTTACTTCATTGGTAGAGCTTTACATGTATTATGTCCTCTGTATTCTTCATCAAGCGTAACTTTAATCTGCAATCCTGAGTAGGCCTCACCTTAAACAAACCTCTGGATAGGCCACACCTTATCGTCATCATGAATTAATCATTTAAAATGCTAGGGACAGATTTATGATAGGTGTATGCCTCTTTTGCGCCACTTACAAAACACTGTCCACGGGGAAATGACTTAAAATGTGCTTAAGACACATGAATGTGTTTTTTTAAAGCGTTTGCAATTTTTTTGGGTCACTTTTAACATGGCTATGTGACTCAAACAGTCAAAATCTAAATTCACCATGCACAGGTGGGAGCATATTTACAAGGAATGTGCTCCATGGGGAAAGGTCTTATAATGTAATATGGGAAAAATGACATCAGAGACAGTGAAATGCCTTATAGAGAAGCATACACCATTATGTCCTTGTCATACATTTGCAAACCATTCCTTTTCCCCAAAAACGATTTTCAAATCATAATTTCAAAACACTGCACATGTGGAAATGACTTAAAATGTCCTTAATTCAAAATTTGCTATTCCTTATTTTGCTATTGCACTGAAGGATTTGCAAATTTTGCGATTTCTTAAATGCAATGTATCAAACAAAAAATATGTAAAAAATGACATTACGGATTTGGAAACTACCACCAACTTCTAGTTTGTGGTAATTTGCGAATTCTTTTCAAAAAGATTTTTTTTAAAAAAAACAAAAGGTGCCACATGACGCCAATACATGCCCTTAGGGCATGTATGTGCGCCATATGCTCCCAAATTTCTTTTTCAGGGGTGCAGCAGGGTGTTCTTGAGACACCCATGCACCCTTGGAAAAATTCCTAATTTGCGATGAGCTAATTGCTAATCGCAAATTGCACCTTCATTCCTATGAGCCTCGTAGCCCATGGAAATGAATGGGTAATTTGCAATTAGCAATTTGCTCATTGCAAATTAGGAATGGTAAAGAATTGCTATTTATTCCTTAAAATTCGCTATTTAGGAAATGCAAAATAGTTTGATGGTACATATGGCGGTTCATCTGTAACAAGATAAGAAGCTTAGGGATAGATTTATGATGACTGGCGCATCACCAGGGATGTGCCAGTCATTTTGCGCCGCTGTTCCGCCACCCATGGTGTGCTGCATTTACAATGCGGCGCAGCATGGGGCAAAAATGGCACAGATGCGTGACGTATCTGTGCTGTAAAGGTGGCGTATTGCTGGAATTGTATCGCAAGTGCGATGCAGCTCAAGCAAGGCTCAGGGGTGCCCCATCTCCACAATGTTGCGTCAAGACCTATGCCTGCTTAAAGCAGGCGCAGGGTTTTGACGCAGCTTTCTCCTATCTGATTGTAAATAGGGCACACCATGGGTGGCAGAGCAGCGGTGCACGTTAACTGGTGCATGCCTGGGGATGTGCCATTTAACATAAATCTGCCCCTTTACATTTAAGTATGTGCAGGGGACACAGAGTTGGTGAGGCTTATCCAAGGTTAAGAAGAGATGAGTCCTGTTCACTGAAAAATTAGACATAGGCTTCACCTGCTCAGCATCGCTGGACATGGCTAAATAATAGCTGCAAAATGTTACTCTTGTTAAACAATTTTACTATTATAATCTCTGAGATTTGTCTCTTACTCTGCAACATCTCATTGTTGTTATCTTTCTTTAAAGATAAAGACAACATCAATATGAGCGACAATCTGCAATCAGTTGATTTTGACCTCATCATTGAACTTGTAATTGAAACATCAGTGGATGTTGATCCCTTGGATGATTTAAATCCTGAGGATGAAGAAGAGCGTGATGAGGATGCAGATTTGTCCGAATTACATGACATAGGGTGGGAAGCTGACCTGCTTGAGCCTATAAAACTATAAACATTTATTTTTAAAATTTATAATAAATAAAAAGTAAAAGTGTAAACCGTTTAATTTAAAAATAAAGACACCTTCAAAAACAGGTTATGTGTAGTGTCTTCAATAAAATATTAAAATATGCTCATAAAATTAGATCAGATTCACATATAAAATAGCACAGGTAACATGAATATAAATTCCATTTCTTTTCTGCTATTTCTGTATTGTAAATTTGCCAAGGACTAAAAAATCTTCTATTTAAAATGTCAAGTAGTGTGTTAAGTTTTTGATCACTGTTATTGATTTACTGTTTGGTAATAGTGGTTAATAACATTTTTAAATATATTTTACCACAGATTCAACTGCAGATCATTTCAACATTTCACCATGCCAACGAAAGAAAGAGAGAGAAAGGCTGCAAAACGTCAAAGACAGCAGGCCAATCAAAAGAAGCAGCAGTCCTCTAACAAAAAGATTTGTCAAGTCACGAAGAAAGCACCGGGTAAGAGTACAAAAACATTCATAAGAAATATGTGTAGTAAAAAAAATATTACTACAGAAAATGTTTCAGTCCATAAAAAGAGAAGCAATTCAAATGGAAAGGAAAGGCCAATCAAAAATGTTACTGCTAGAGCAAGAGATAACTCTGTGCATGATAGTAGAAGGAAACAACAGTTTAGGGACATTCGTAAACGAATGTTCCGCAACAGGATAATTGGCAATTTGTTAAAAAATATTAAGAAAGGTCAACAGAAAGTGGTTTTTTATAAGAGAAAAAAAAAAGTTGAGAAAGTTATTGATCAGGCATTTGAAATTAAACGTAAGTTATTTATTTTGATAATCAATAGAATTAGGAAGGTAAACAAGGCAATTTATGATTTCAAAAGAAATAGTAGATGGAAGAGAATAGTTAATCGTAGTAATTTTTGTGAAGTTTTTTCTGGAGAATGGATGCATAGTTCAAGCTCTGAGGCATTTTTTAATGAGGAGAGTTATTTCCAGGATAATGATTTGGTGCATGCAGTTGACACCAGTGGTCGTGCTTATGAAGTGAAAGATGGTTGTCCAGTTGAAAAAGAAAAACTTGTGACAACAGAGGCAGAAGAGGTGTTAGGTAATGAGGTTTTAGGAAGACGTGCTAAGGGTCCTGTGTACACCTGGAAGTGTAGTAGTATTTGTAGTGTGCGACAGGATTCCATCAATTTGCTTTGTGATTTTGTACGGTCATTTAATAAGAAAAGTTTGAAGCAGAAAATGATGTTGTTGCAAGAATTAGATCCTTGCAGAGTGAGAGAAGTGTCAGGTTTGCATGGTCATTCACTGGCTTGTCTTTCCAGGAGAGTATGCCAGAAGGTTTTTCATCATTTCAGGATGCTAGCAGTGCATCATAATAAAGTGAGGAAATTAGTTAGAATGTTGTATTATGCTAAGAGTCCAGCAATTATGCTTAAACAATTATGCGCTGCTCTTTTGCATGGTTCTGAAATAGATGTGAAGAATATATGTGAAGAAATTGAGTTTTGTTACTTTGGAAGTAAAGAGGAGAATGTTGAAATTGAGCAAGAAGAAGCGGGTAATGTGGAAGATAGTGTACAGGTTTCCAGTACAGATAATTTCCAGAGGGAAATTGCGACGTTTCAGGTCAAATCAAGTGAGAGGCCAAATTTCACTTGTGTGTGTTGTCGACGCACTTAATATAAGAATCAGACTAAGTTAGTGGATTTATATGCAAAAAGTGAAAGGGAAAATAATAGTGAATGGAAGGATTTCACAACATACTTGATGGTAGAAAATTGTTTTGATTTGGGATTGGATCAACGTGTGTGTACTTATTGTTGTAACAAATTAAATCAAAACCAGATGCCTGCTAGAGCAGTTCATAATAATCTGGAATTGATTGAGATTCCTTCTGAATTGAAGGATTTAAATACTTATGAATCTATTTTGATTCAAAGTATCCATCCCTTTCAGGCTATTGTAAGAATGGAGCCAAAGACAGGGAAATTGCCTCCATCAGATTTACAGAGAGGATTAAAGGGAAGAGTTGTTTATTTGCCTCTAGATTTGAAGAAAAACATTAACACAATTGGAGTAGAAAAAGTGGACGAGGAACCTCTGGTTATCTTAGTTAATGGGGTTCCGACAAAGAATAAGAAAATATGGCAAGATTTAGTAGATGTTAGGAAAGTTAAAAAGGCAACATTGTATTTGAAAAAAAATAATAAATTCTATAAGAATGTATATGTTGCAGAAGAGGAAGTAAGTGAGGAAGAGGATAGCGATTTGTGTGCTGGGCAAATTGAGAAAGTAGAACCCTCTACTAGTGAAGAAATATATGAACATTATAGTGTTCATCCTTTGCATTCCAAGGAAGTCATGGGGAATGCTATTGAGTTGTTTCAAATGAAACAAGCCAAAGGGAGTCCCATTAGTGTTTGGGAGGAAAGTTTGGAAGCTCGGTGTTTCCCACAGCTTTTTCCAACAGGTCAGGGAGGAAGATATGATGAGCGACCTCATCAAATTCCTGCTTCTGAATACCGGACTTTGCGATTGTATGCAGGAGATGCTAGGTTTCGACAATGCATTCCTTATTTGTTTCATCTCCTGTTTGAAAGCGATCTGTCTGGACTGTCATATGCAGTGAACCACATCTTGAAAAGTGGTATACACATGCAAAACATCTCGGCAAGTGACTTTATGGATAAAGTCAATGTCCAAGACAGTATTTTGGATTCTCACCTGATTAATCTCATGGCGTGTCAGCGTGGTACTAATGAGTACTGGTACCGTCGTCATGGTGATTTAAAATGTATGCTGAGGAACTTAGGTACTCCCACATGGTTCCTCACTCTGAGCTGTGCCGAGTATGGCTGGGAAGACTTACTTGAATTTCTACGAGAGGCAAATGCTAACGTAGATAACATCGAATTCAAGACACCCGGAGAACTGTGCTCTTTGGATCCAGTCAATGTATGTAGGTACTTCAATCATAGATTTGAAGCTATGATGTCTTTCATCATGAATAAGAAGAATCCACCTCTTGGAGAGGTGTTGGATTTCTTCTGGAGAAAGGAGTACCAAGCAAGAGGTGCTCCTCATATACATATGTTGCTGTGGATCAAGGATGCACCTAAATTTGGAACGGATCCAGAAGACTCAGTGATGAGTTTCATCCAACAGTATTCTACGTGTGCTGTTCCAAACGCAAAGGAGAAGAAAAGCCTAAGAGAAAAAGTTCTGCGTTTCCAAAGCCATCGATGTGGAAAGTACTGCCGTCGTAAATTCCGAAACAAGGACAAGTTCTACACCAAATGTCGTTTTGGCTTTCCACGACCGGTGATTTCTAAAGGAAGAGTAAACAGTTTGATGTCTTCGCTGCGACATAATGTGATTAAGAAATCACCTAAAACACATACAATTTGAAGAGGAACGAAGAGTCCAAGTACATCAACGACTACAACCCGGTGATTTTGTCCATGTGGAATGCTAACATGGATATACAGTTTGTGGCTGATAACTGTATGGCTGTGGCTCGGTATGTGACATCTTACATCACCAAAAAAGAGAAGACAGAATTGAAGGATATGTGGGAGGACATTTCCCATGAAAAGAGCCTCAGCAAGAAGTTGTACAGTTTCAGTCTGAAGATGTTGTCGCATCGAGAAATCGGAGCTTACGAATGTTCTGACCGGTTGTCTTCAGCAAGTCTCTATGCCAAGTCCAGGAGTATCGTTTGGGCGAGTGTTGGTCTTGCTGCAACGCGTAATCGAGTTGTGAAACCTGTGCGGGAAATTGAGTATTTGGCGGAAAAGGAGCCAAACAGTACCGACATTTTGAAGAGCAACATGTTGGATACATATTATCCAAATCGAAGCAGTCACCTCGAGAATGTTTGTCTGTATGAGGTTCTGCAAAATTACATATTCAAGAGGAACATCAAAGAAGATACTGAGAAAGGAGTGTATGCTGTAATAGGAAGTGAGGGATGTCTGGTCAAGCAAAGAAAATGCCACTTGATAAACCATCGAAAATTGAGTGGCGAATCTCCTGAAAAAAAGGAGTTTTTCTATTTAGCACTTTTGCAACTTTTTAAGCCATGGCGTGCAGAAGAGGAACTGCTTGGAGATTTCCTTTGTTACGAAGACTCATTCAATGCTGCCAAGGAGACCATAGAATGTCCTGCTTTTCCCAAATATGTAGAAATGTTGAATGTGGAAATTGAGCAGGAAGCAACGATTGCAGCCGAGATTGCCAGAGACAGTTCTCAGGACAGTCAGAGTTCTGCTTCATTGAGTCAGGATCCACTAGGAGGACCTCTTATCGAAAATGAAGCTGCCACTGCTATGAATGAAGTGGAAAGAGCCATGGCACATGCTCAGGAGGATGCGGTTAACTTAGAAGAGTTGGAAAGACAACTCAACGTTGAGCAGAGGAAAATATATGACGAACTTACCATGCAAATTGATCATGGATTAAGTCATGACAAGAAAGAGTGTTCATGTACGTCGTTGAAGCCTGTCCGACTGTATGTGAGTGGAGAAGCAGGAACTGGAAAAAGTTTCCTTATTAAAGCAATTTCATGTTATTTGCAGGAAAGGACAGAGTCATCGCTGTCTTGTGTTGTCACCGCTCCAACTGGACTGGCAGCACATAACATTAAAGGGATTACTTTACATCGTTTACTGATGCTGCCAGTGGAGCATGACAACAAATTAGAATATCACAAGCTATCTGGAGATGCTTGTTTTGAAGTTTCAAGAGTCTTGAGGAAAATGAAACTTCTTATCATTGACGAAGTAAGCATGGTTTCCAATGTCATGCTTGCCTTTGTGCATTTGAGAATGCAAGAAGTTCTCAAAACAGAGTATGATGTGTTATTTGGTGGCAAACACATCATTGTTTTCGGAGATCTTCTGCAGCTGACACCAGTGAAAGGGCAACCTGTGTTCAAAATGCTCACGCATGAAGATACCAGGAAGTGCTTAGGGAGCATTGGCAACATCAATATATGGTTAAACTTCAATTATGCTGAACTGCATGAAAATATGCGTCAGGCAAAGGATGAAGTTTACAAGACTATTCTACAAGATGTTAGAATTGGAAAAGTGACCGAGCATGGGAAAGAAGCTTTACATGCACGATTACTGACAAATTTATATCCAGACGAAGATGTTGTGCCTGAGAATATTTTTCAGAAAGTTACTGAGAAAAAATCTGGAATATGTTTGATGCCAACTCTTGCAGAATGTGCCAAATTCAACAACAAAATGTTGCATTTAGAAAAGCAAGAGATTGTGAAACTGGAAGCTATTGACAGAGTAGAGCATATGGGATCAACAATTATTTTGTCTGAGAATCTGAAAACAAAATTGGATTCATTAGAGAAGAGTATATCTAAAACTGCGGGTTTTGAAAAGACTCTGAATGTGTGCTTGAACTGCCGTATAATTTTAAGAAGGAATTTACATGTTGAAAGAGGTCTGGTAAATGGATCAATGGGTAATGTTGTTGATTTTGTGAAATACAGAAATAGAGATGGAATTGAATTTTTAAAAATTAAATTTGATGGCATTGAGGAAGTACAGCTAATTGCTCGTTGTTCTGCTAGATTTTTGCTTGTAAAAGACTTATATGTTCGTCGTAAGCAGTTTCCTGTTTGCTTGGCATATGCGGTGACAATCCATAAATCGCAAGGTTTAAGTGTAGACTGTGCATTGGTGAATATTGGCAGTTCTGTGTTCAAGGAGGGTATGGCATATGTGGCATTGTCACGAGTTAGAACTTTATCGGGATTGTACTTGATTGAGTGTGATGTCACAAACATTTGTGCGGATCTAGATTGTGTTAAGGAATACAATAGGTTAAGAAGAGAGTATGCGCCACATTTGCCTCAGTATCCTTTGTTTGAGAAACGTGTGGTAGGCCGGAAACGAAGAAATGTGACCAATACTGGGTAGGTTGTAGCAAAAAGACGAAAAGTCGATGAACCTGAAATTATAAGCAGAAACAAAAAGGATTCTGTTGAAGATGTTGTTGGTTTTCAATTTGAAAACAGTTCTGGTGTCAACTGCTATGCTAATGTAGTGGTTAATGTTTTGTTTTCTCTAGAAAATGTAAAAGAAGAGATTGTGGTCAATTCTGATCAAAGATTTTGCAGTTTGTTAAATTCTGTGTTAGAGAAATGTAGCACTAATAGAACAAACATAGAAAGTGTGTCTGAAATTCGAAATCTGTTAGACAGATGTTCAGGCCAAACACAATTCTCTCAAAATAGTCAGCAAGATTGTCAGGAGTTTTTAATGTATATGCTTGATGTATTGCATGATGAAGGTGTAGATGTAGATCACCTGTTTGGGCTTTCTTATCAATGGCAGCATGACTGCGAGAACTGTAGGGTATCAAGTACTACTAGTGTAGACTCAGAAAGATTTATATATTTAACTTTGCCAGACAGTAAATCAGTCTCTTTTAATAAGCTAGTAAAAGCAGCTGATCACAACATGGAGTGTAGCCAATGTAAATCTGAAATGATGTCCACATTATTTATACGAACATATGGCCAGTATGTCATTTTAATGTTCCAACGATGTAGGCCTGATGGAACAAAATTGACAACTTTAATTAAAAATGTTGTGGCTTCACAGTTGTAAATATCAGGAAGGACTTTTGTAACTGTAGCAATTATATATCATGATGGTCCTTCAATAACATCAGGACATTATACAGCTTATTTAAAGTGTAGAAATGGCTGGTCATTCTGCAATGATTCTGTTTTAATTTTCAAAAAAAAATTGCCGTATGACCTTAAAAACTCTTACCTGGTGTTTTTAAAACCAAAATTTTAGGGAAAGAATCTCGGGATGTGCTCTGAGGAATTTCAAGAAGTTCTAATGGCTCCTACACGATTTGGCCTTGAGGATAAGTGTAGTACAGAGACATAACTTCTTACCATAACACTGGACGTCATGGAGAAATACGTGCACTTTGAATGAGTTCAGAAAAACTGTTTCTTTTTATAAGCTAATTGAAGCAGCCAATCAAAACATGGAGTAGAGGGAATGTAAGTCTGCAATGCTGTCTACTGTTTTACATTGCTTTGTCATTAAAAGTGATGTAGAGAATTAAATAATTGTACTAGTCATAAAGGTAGTGTAAGTCTGCTTCATAGTAAGCAGTATCAGTGTGATAGGAAATGTAGAACATGATTGAGCAAGAAGGGGAAGATATTACTAGTCCAGGATTGTGAAAATGATCTTCAACATTTTAATTGTGAAAGTTGCGGAAATACAACATGATGGGATTGGCTTAAAGGAATTCTAAGAGTTATAAATGGCTCAGACACGATTTGGCCTTGTGGAAACGTGTGGTAGAGAGCGAGAAGTCATTTATTGTATGTAACATGTTTTTGAAAACGATGGAGGTTTTCTTTCAGAAAGTGGCGGGTTGAAAGTAATAACAGCACAACAGAGTGTAAGCTGTTCATAGGACATCCTTGGCCGTCATGGAAAGTAAGTTAACTTTAAGGAGTTCTGAATTCTGATTTGTTATGTTGTATGGGTTTTTTAAACACAATCATTTTGATTGTGTTTTTTTTCCCCGCTGTTATATGATGAATACCTTCAAGTCACTGTTTTAGTGAAATTTGATACATTCTGAGAACAGCAAAAATAAACCATTTAACATGTATAATTAATTCTGTTCTGTTTGCATTTATGATGTACATGTAGAACTGTGTAGGAGGCATGGAGAAGGTGAGGCTTCTGTAAGTGTCAAAGTTGTTGCATACAGTGCTCATATTCTACGTAGTCTTTTATATTTCATTACTTTCACTGTTTCTGACTGATCTAAAAATTTTTTTTTAAAAAGAACAGTAAGTATAAGGGAAGGAAACAGACAGTTATGTTAAAAGAAACACAGCTATAGGGAATAAACTAGGGATACTGTTACCTGCAATCCTCTGCTGATGATGTCACTGAGCATGTCATGAATGATGTAATATGTGACATCATCAGCAGTGGATTACGGGTAATAGTATCTCTAGTTTACTCCCCTATAGCTGTCTTTCTTTTAACATAACTGTCTGTTTCCTTCCCTTATACTTACTGTTCTTTTTTAAAAAAAAAAATTTTTGGTTCGCTTCCGGTTCGCGTACCGGGGAGCGAACTGGGAAGCGAACTAAGACAAATAGAGATTGGCACAGTTCCAAATATTGTACCAATTTTTTAATAACGGGGAGGTAGTTCTGAAAAGAACTTTTTTTTAAATTGTTTTTGTTGTTTTATATTTTTTTTATTATTTTTCTGAACATTTTTTTACTTTTTTTGAATTTTTCTGAACAGTTTTATATTTTTTTATTTTTTTTTTCGGAGGGGGCAACGAAAACGATTCATTGTAAAGGGCTCAACAGGAGCAACAAAACAAAAAAAAAGAATTTATTGTTTGGGGCGTTTCGGACAAACATGAGCATGATTGTCAATAGCTCTGTTGATCAGAGTGATGCTACTTTCTCCGTAGCAAATGAATCCATTGCAATGTACGCAGACGTGTTTTAGTTCACGAAATCTCGTTTGTATATTTGGCACCATCTCCCTGCCCTCTGGTCCCGTTACTTCCGGTACAACAGATCTTCTGGCCATAATAGGGAGATTATCTAGGTCGTCCTGTTCCTCTTCTTCCTCTTCTTGCTGAATTATAACTTTAGCAGGTGGTCCACTCTTCCTTGGATGTGGTGGAGGTGGTGGGGAAGCACCAGCTGAAGCTACTAAAGAAGCCATTGCTCACTGGTAACAAAGGGTCTTTCTCTCACAATGATGAAAGTCAGAGTGAGGAAAGAAGGAGGGATTTTCATCATTTGGGAAAAACAATAGTTCTCAACCAATGAAAAGTGTTCATTTTAGATCATATGACCTAGTCTTACATCATTAGGAAACCAAAAGTGAAATGAACCAATGAAAAGTGTTATTACCAAGTCACATGACCTGCTGTGTTTACGTTACGCGCTTTGCAGGGCCTCCCGGTTTGCTTCCAGAAACCTGTGCTTTGCGACTCGGTAAGCGTACCAGTTCGCTAACGTAGCACGTCATATGAGGTATCACGCGACAACGCGAAACGTCATGCGGACGGGAGGCGTCACGATGTTGTTTTCTAACGCGGCAGTTGCGGTAAAGAAACGTTTACCGGCTCGCGGTCTATTTCGCGGCATCAAGGTCAGCTAACGGGAAGGTTCCCGATTCGCGAAGCGGGAACGAAGAAAAAAAATATTTTAAAAAAAAGTTATTAATAAACATATAAAATATATTTTGGGATTTAAAGAAGAATACATTTTACAGCTACAGATATTAGCTGTTAAAAAACCAATGAAATTCACTGAAAAAACCATAGGTTATAGACCATATATAGTTAGGAATTAGCATTTACAAAACCTTGAAAATTCACTGAAAAAACCATAGGTTATAGACCATATATAGTTAGGAATTAGCATTTAGAAAACCTTATTTTACTCACACAAAACCATTGAAATTCCATATATAGTTAGTTGCACTAACTATATATCGCGCACCCGCAATCCACTGCTGATGATGTCACATATTACATCATTCATGACATGGTCAGTGACATCACTGATGACATCACTGATGACATCTCAAATGACATCACTGATGACATCACTGATGACATCTCAAATGACATCACTGATGACATCACCGATGACATCACTGATGACATCACTGATGACATCTCAAATGACATCACTGATGACATCACTGATGACATCACTGATGACATCTCAAATGACATCACTGATGACATCACTGATGACATCTCATTTGACATTACTGATCACATCACTGATGACATCATTCATGTGATAATACGATGAACCTCTTCAGACTCTAATATAACCTTAGATACACTCAATGTAAACAGACACTCACAGACTGTCACTCATCCATGGAGTTACTCACACACCTAGTCAGTCATGCAAAGAATCAATCACACCTCCATTTCCTCAACTATACAGTTATACACACCTTACTTATTCAAACATATACTAACACATATTTACTCTCTTATACAATCCCTGATACAAGTTCACAATGATCCATACAGCCACTCACACATTCACTGGCTCTTATGCACAGTTATTTATATATGTCAACTCTCACATGTACTGTGTTTTACATATGTACTTACTTTGACATGTAGCACTGAGATATCCATTCACTCACCAATACAAACATGCACACAGTCAACCGCCCATACAGCTGTTTCCACATGTACTTTTGAACCCATACATCTAGTGAATCAACTGCTAACACATCTATGCACAGAGTCATACACCTCCCAGCCACTCCCACACACACACTCAGCCTCACATACAAATACTTGGGCAACCAATCAATAACCCATATAGTTACTCATATAGCTACTGATCAACACATGCAGCAGTTTACAGAACAACAGACATAATGATGCACAAATTAAGACAGTTTAGTCACTAACCCATGCACTCAGTGAGACACATTTAATCACTCACTCATACAGTCAGTCATGCACCTACTAAATCCTTCATCCAGACACTTATACATCCACTCATTCTTCAATATGTAAGACATATTTTAACTTTACAGAAACATACAGTCACTGGATGTTGTCATCAGTGATGTCATCAGTGATGTCATTTGAGATGTCATCAGTGATGTCATCAGTGATGTCACTGACCATGTCATGAATGATGTAATATGTGACATCATCAGCAGTGGATTGCGGGTGCGCGATATATAGTTAGTGCAACTAACTATATATGGAATTTCAATGGTTTTGTGTGAGTAAAATAAGGTTTTCTAAATGCTAATTCCTAACTATATATGGTCTATAACCTATGGTTTTTTCAGTGAATATATATATATATAACAATCCAGCTTTTCACCAATGTGCTTGCCGCACGGAAAGGCACGCAGACAGCCAAATCAGCACTCCAAGGCAAGGTGGTATGAAGTTGCTGTATTTTATTTCATGACAACAAGTGGGTAAAAAAATGGCATCAGACGCGTTTCGGGCACGTCCGTGCTCACTATATATATATATATACACATATATTTTCTCTTTTCTCTCTTTTTTTTTTATTTCCCCCTTTTCCCCACCACTTCTTTCCAGAAAACAAACTCATCATATGTGTGAGTAGCTAAGGGCGTATAGTGCGTACCCCTTCTTGAAAACACATTTTTTTTTCCCAAACCTTGCAACTAATTCTAACAGGATGAACTATTTCCTCATTTTAGATAGTAAATCATCAACTTCCTCTGGGTAGTTGCAGGTGAACATCTTATTATTCCACATAATTTTAAGTAAAGCAGAAAACTTCATCTGGACTTGGGCTCCCAGTGAACGAAGTTCTGGCATCCTAGAACCCAACTCCCACTGTCTTTGGGCCGTTTTCCCTCCTATGTCGGATCTGATTTGATAGGGATTAGCACGAAAGTGGAGGGAAGTACGTGCAAGGCATCTGCTTAAAATTAATTCCTTGACCCTGTATGTTTGGAAGTAAACCAGGATCTTCCTTGGCGCTTTACGATCAGGATGAAGCCTATAAGGGTCTCTGTGCACCCGCTGGATCTCGGCTTGTAGATCGATGTCTGGACGATCCTTTAGTATGTCCTCCCGAAGTAGCCTACAGACAAATCCCTTTATGTCCTCTTCATCTGTCCCTTCTGGAATTTTAAGGATTCTGAGGTTGTTCCGCCGACTCTGCGTTTCCAACCTCTCTAGATCCATCATAAGGGTTCGATTCTGGGCTTTGATAGCGTCTATATCCTTGGAGTTCCCCATTGAGATTTCTGAGAACAAGGTGACTTTGCTTTCCAGCACACTGGTTCGGGCCGCTATCCCCTCTAGCTTAGTCTCTAAAATATCAAATCTTTCATGTAGTCCTCTTTGATTTCTCTCGGAGATCTTGAACTTGCCCAGCAAATCATCCCTCAAAGTTTGAAGCAATAGACTCAATCTGTCCCCTTCCATCTCAGTCTCAGCCTCACCCGGCCCACCACTACCCCCAGGTTGAGAGACAAAACTTTGTACAGCACTAGTAGATGGGGGGGAGGACCGAGATAGGGGTTGAGGCAAGGATTCAATAGGAATTATGTGGGACACAGAGGGGGAGGACTGAGCCACAGAACTTTGTGAGGCTGAGGCCTGGAGATCAATCAACATAGGTAACCATGCTGCTGGATTTATTGAACCCGGGGATGCCTGCAGCTCAAGTGAAGTCTCTAATGATGGCACCCTGAGGATGGGGCCACTCTCCAAGTTGGAGTATACAGGAATCTCTGGGTCATTAGGAGCCATCTCCAATGCTGCATACCTATTCTCCAAAGGTAACGTAGAGAGAGTAGGCACTGTATATGGTTGAGAGGTGGCCCCTTCTTCTTCAGCCCTTATGCTCCCTTTCTCTACAAACTTCTTCTCCACAGTTTCGGTATTACCGTCTTTAATACCCTGCTTTGGTCCTGGATTATCTTTCAAACACCCCTTGGAGTTTACAGCTCGCTCCATTATGTTGAAGTAACTTTTAAGCGAGGGAGTAGTTTTCTGCGCTTGAGGTTGCTTAACTACCTTGGCTATCCTGCCCTTCCTTAGCCCCCCTCTCTTCTGTTTGTAGGGAGACAAAGGTGTTGGTCCCCCTTTTTCGGCAGTCTCGGCAAGGTCCCAAACCCCCTGACTCCTCAGGTCCTGCTTAGATCGAAGTTGGTATCTGTTCCTTATCTCCCCTTTTTTTCCTTTAACCGCAGACCCCTCTGCTTGACAGGAATCGGCGATGGGGCTCTCCAGGTTTGGTGACGACCTCCCTTCTGCACTGCTACCCCTAAAGACACAGGCTTGATTTATTTTGCCTAAATTAGTGGTTGAACATACACCAGATACGACAGCCTCCATACAGTCCTCCCCTCTATAGACCACCTTACCGCTAGTGAGAGCTGCTGCAATCCCCCAGCAAACCGGACCTCTTATCGGGAAACGAGCGCCCCCCTGGAGCGAAGCCAGAGACTCCTGCGGGTGACTTGAGTCTCTCGTTGGTTGCACTTATCCGCAGTGATCTCAACTCCGACCGGAGAGATCTTCCGTGATCCGCTGTTCCCGATGCGGCTCAGCTCCCCCGTTTCAGGTCTCCTGACGTAATATCGCTCAGGCATCCCACAGGGTCCTAGTGCCCCGGAGCGCTCGTCCGACCTCCAGAGCAAACAAACAAAGGAACGGGGAAAATACTTAGAAATGCCTCAAGACCATTAATAAAGAACAAGTCTACTCGTCCTCACCGCATTCATTTTTGAGGTTCCGCTCTTCTATGAGGAAAAAGAAACCATCACACGCTATTGTGGTGCTTCAGGCTACGGAGCCCCGCAGCAGCCGTTAGCCTGCCACCGCCATGTTCCTCCCGATACCTACCCCAGAAAAAGGTTCTAGGTTCTAGGTTCTTCCTCGAATTACGAGAAGTGACATGTTGGTTCCTCCCTTTGAGCTGAGGTACAGTATTCTACACAAAGAGCATGAAGGTCACTTGGGCTCTTCTTTGACCAAAAGGAGAGTGCGTGAGTCATTCTGGTGGCCACAAAAGGATGGTGAAATTGATGCGTTAGTCAAAAGTTGTTGTGTTTGTTCCACTTCCGATAAATCTTTCAAAATTTCTACTCCACCGTTGACACCCATTGATTGTCCTTTGGGGCCTTGGAAACAATTAGGCATTGATTTAGTGGGGCCTTTCAACATTATTTTAACTAATTCTCGCTTTGCTCCTCATGGACAACTATTCCAAATGGCTGTTTGTGAAATTTGTTGGAGAGCCGTATTCCAAAGCTGTGATTCTATTTCTCATAGATGTTTTTATCAGTGAAGGTGTACATGAAGAGATCATCTCAGACAATGGTGTGCAATTTGTCTCTGGTGAGGTTGAGAAATTTTTACGTGAAAGTTCCATTCGTCATCTTAGGAATTCTCTTCACAACCCTCAAACAAATACCCTAGTGGAACGTTTTAATAGAGTGCTTGGTGAATGTGTAAGGTGGGCTTTTGCAAATAAGTGTGATGTCCATAACGCTGTCCAATCCATGTTGCGGTTTTATAGAACCACTCCGCATCCCACAACTGGTTTCTCTACTTTTGAGGCTCTCAAAGGAAGGAAACCTGCTTTGCAATTTAGGCCAACTTGGATGAATAGGTTTTTAAAAACAAGTTTATCTCATCATGATCGAAATGATCAGCATCTACGCAAAGTGGAATGTGCTCAGCAGAAACTGAAATTGTATTATGATGTTAGGAAGCATGTCAATGTCTGTCCATTTTGTGTAGGTGATCTTCTACGGATTAAAACTCCTAGTTTCGTGAAGAAAGGTGAGCCCAAACTTTGTACTAGTTTGAGACAACCCCTGATGATTCGAAACACATCTCGGGTTGTTTGTCCTGGACAAAATGAATGTGATTTAAAATGAATGTGATTTGACTCCTGTTGAATCTCTACGGAGGAGCTGTAGAATTCTAAAGATTCTTAACAGATACCGTTAGTACCTTTATTCATTTTTCTTCATGGTTCTCATGTTTATTTTATTTTTTTTAAGTTTGCTTTGTCCCCTTTGTAATGGAGAAAAAACATGTTTATTTAAAAAAAATATATAAAAGAATAAGTATTGTATATAATGTATTTTTAGTTTTTTTCTTATTTATGTTTTGCTGGGTTTTTATTAATTTATGTTATCGCACACTAAGGCTGTTTTTCTCTCTTGTTTTCGTTGTTTTTTTGTATTGATGTATTAAGACAAGGGTTTTTCTAAAAAGGGAAAACTCAATGTAGTAATGTCTTACTCCTGTTTCCATGGCTTATCTTTTAAATGTGTTCATTCTCTCTTGGAACACAGGGATTGTGTGTTTCAGAGAACGGCGGTTTGCTTTGGTCTGTTTGCCTGAAGCGTTTGGGGTTACTGCTTTGTGACTTATTAAAGAGGTATTACCCTAGGACGTTGTCAGCCACTTACTTCACATTGACTATTTTATCTTGCTGTTTCCCTTCCAAATGTCGCCACTTCACCACTAATACTGGCTAATCAGTCCTCATTACTCATTTCTCTCACTTATTGTAGTCATCCACGCTGCAGGCCTAGCAAAAATCAACATGAACAAGAAGTATGTCGGCAAGCAGATTTAAAGCCTTTCTCTGGCCATATGGTCATAATGCTGTCCTCTAGTAATGTTACCTGGCAACTGCAGCATAATAGTGGGATTTAGAAGGGGGCTGTACTATGCAAATACCATCCTCCTATGCTTACTTTGGTCTGAGATGGTCACAGGTTCACACTGTGATCTGGCCTCCAACTCTTTTGTAATTTGACCCATGTTTAGGTGAATATGACAGACATTGAAATGAACTTGACACTCATTGAAATGAATAGGACAAGAACTGAAATTAAAAATGCACATTGAAATAAAAGATATGTGTTGAAATAAATATGGCACATTTGGAAATTAATATGATGTATGCAGAAGTGAATATAGGACATGCTGAAACATATTTTAAAGTACATGTGACACATTTTTAAATTATTATGGCTTGCATTAAAAATAAATGGCTACACTTGACATGAATATGACATGAACTAAAAAAAAATATTATTCACATTGATGAACATGTGATGTTTTTGTCCGGGTGCATTATCCTGGTAATATTAGCGATGCTAATATCCACACTACCCTCAAGCCACTGACAACAATGCAAAGCATAAATGTGCTGGTCAGCCATAGACCTGATGAAAGGGGGATGGGTCATTTTTTCCCCCAGAATAAGTATTTACAAAACTTTAAATATAAAAATTGTATAATGTACAGTTGACCATATAATGGTTCTTACATGAAAAACAGAAAGAAAGAAAAAAAAAATCAATGGAGATTATTTAAACCAGCATAACCTTTATCATATTAATAGTACATTTCAAACTATATTACAGCAAGAATATAGAAGAAATAAAAAGGAGGAAAGAATAGAATGAGTTGATAGCTCAAACCTAATCCATCAACGGGCCCTAAACTTTCCTACCCCGTTTCATCGACCTCTATCCTTTGCAGTTATAGAGTGCAATTTCAAATCTATATATGTGAAGCAGTATGGTGCACCAAGCTTGATACTCGGGAGGGTCAGTGTCCTTCCACTTTCAAGCAATCAGCAGTCGTACTATTGTCATTGCCATAAAGAAAAATATACCTGTGTTAATCCTAATTTAGCTTTTTTGTCAAAACCCATTAGCATCAAGGTTGGACTACACTCAAAAAACATATGAACCAGGTCTTCTGGGCCCTCACCGCATCTCAGGCCATTATCACTTTCCCTTTTTCCCCAGCTAAACAGTTTTGCTGGGGTGAAATACAAATTGTAATCTGTTTTGAAATGTTGGGCCTTCAGGTTGGCTGAGAGAAAGATCTTCTTTGAAAGAGCCAGAGACCTACTTAGACCCACATCCTGATTCCCTACCTTGCCTGCCCAAGCAGATTCAGCTTTTACTAGGTCATTTTGAACAGCTTTTATAAAAAAGCAATATATATCCATAATTCAGAGCCTTTTATATAGGATGGTTTGTAGCACCGGGACCCTGTCTGTGGAGATGATATAGATAAGCAGGGTCTGTTGGTTTTCCTGATTTGGACATACTTAAAATGTGATCTTGGGTCAATTTTATACTGCGGCTGTAATGCTAAAAAAGGAATCATCCCATTCTCATCTATAACATTCCCTATTCTACTGACGCCTGCCTGCTCCCAATGTTTGCCCATCCCATCAAAAAGAGGGACAGAGAAAACCGGAGTGCACCACAGGAATAGATATTTCTGGAGCCTGGGGATATTTGAGAGTTTAGAAGCTTTGTGCCAGACACTCCAAGCAGCTATAAGAGGCTTGAACCATGTTTTGTTTGTAGTAGCTAACCTCCAGCTGCCTGAGTAGGACCCCTGATGCATCTCCACCTATGTTCAACTCAAAAATTGAGGGGAGGGCCTCACATTACTGTGCACAAAACTGAGATCTTGCTACATATTAGATTTCAACAGGATAGCCATTTGTTGCAGTGCTATGGCCCAATAGTAAAATTGTAAATTGGGGACAACCCAATCCCCCAATCTTGGGGAAGACTCAAGAATTTCAGTGATTGCCTGACCTTCTGATATTGCCAGATAAATTGAGAAAAAATGATGTCCAACTTTAAAAAAAATGCTGGCTCTGGCTCCAACGGTATACAACGAAGTAGATATAATATGTCTGGGAACATAGTCATTTTAAGTACATTACACCCACCTATTATAGACATATGTAATTTATCTATTTTTTTCAGATCTTGACTAATCTTATCTATGAGGGGAGTCGAGTTCATTGTACAGATAGAACCCACATCCGCAGAGATGTAGATCCAGAGACAGGGGGCTATATCGGTCCTACGGGGATCCTGACAAATAATACTTTTAGTGCAGACAATGCTGGTTTTGTCAGATTTCAAACGATATCCCGACTGTCGATCAAACTCTTTAGCCAAATCTTCGATTCTCACAATTGTTCCCATTGGGTCAGGGGTGATGACACGTATGTTGTCAGCATAAGCTAAAACCTTAGTATCATACCCCCTGACTACTATTGGTTTAATCAACTGATCTTACATAATTTACCTTATTAGCGGGTCCATGTATAAAGCAAAGAGAATTGCTAAACAGAGGCATCCCTGTTTTGTCTCACGAGCTACCACAATCTTTTGGAACTCCCTGCTCATCAATTGTATTCTTGCACATCTTTGTACATAGATAGCTCCTATAGCCGATAAAATACGTGGCCCGAACCCATTAGATCTTAAGTTGTCTCATAAGTAAGCCCACTCAACTCGATCAAAAGCTTTTTAGGCATCTAGGAGAATCAGAGCCATCTGTTCTACCGAGAGATCCGCTGAGTCAAACAGGGAGATTACTTGGCGTACGTGATCCGTGGTGCCTCTCCCTGGGATAATATCATGTTGCCATAGACTCACCGAAGAGGCAATGACTTTACCTAATCAGAGTGCAAGGATCTTTGAGTATTGCTTCTCCGCAGCATTAATCAGGTAAATGGGAATGTAAAAGGCTGGATCATCGTCAGGTTTGCCTTTCTTCAAAAAAACAACTATGTCACTGCCTTGCCAAGATCGAGGTGGGAGCCTCTTCTGTTGTACAGCCAGGAACAAATCTAGGAGCAGGGGGGATAACTCTGATTGGAGTGCGTTATACAATTCCATTGGAATTCTATCCAGACCTGCTGCTTTCCCTGTCGCCATCGCTTGTAGAGCATCGGTAACCTCACTAATCGTAATATTTGCATCCAGTTCAGCCAGAGTAGTGGGGTGCCTATCACCTACAAGTCCAGTGCTCTCTATTAATTTGCCCTCAGTCTGATAGCAACCCCTAAAGAAGTCTGCAAATACACTAAGAAATTCTTGCAGATCTGTTGCCAAAGTCCGGTCTTTTCTTTGTACCCTTGTAATGTTGTTTGTGACTGCCTTTTGTCTAAGGCAAAGTGCTACGTGCTTGCCTGTATTTTCCCTAGATTGTGGTGAGTTTTATGATTCATTTGAGAATTTCAACACGAGGGTAAGGTATTTAGAGGTGGTTTACTGAAGTAGTTTGATGCATTTTTTTAGATCCAGTGAAGGACATAAACCAACAGGAAGGAGGGTAAGCTATGTTGTAAGTTTAGTTGTGTGTTACACACGGGTATTCTCCTCACATGGCGGAGTTTTTTTTTAGCAATTCTTATCATTTTCACATCCATCCACGTACATATTTAGGTGTTATATACATGTTAGCTTTGTCATGAAATCTTGGACCCCTTTATGTCTCTGTGAGTTATGACAAGCTATGAAACTGAGTTTATAAATGTTTTTCCATTTGTTTAGATTTCAGGCCCCTGAAAAAGGGCCAATTATGGCTCGAAATGCATTGGGCATTCAATGGAATTCGGATAAAATGTTTATGGTTGTGAATTTCATCACCGTGTGATTACAACTGCTGTTTGATAACTGTTCATGATAACTTCGCTAATGAATATTTCATCAATGTAAAATGTTTGTTTGAAACAAGAGATTGTACTAAGGATTAGAAACAGTTATTGCATCAAGTTTCTTTATGAAGAATTATTTTTGAAATTTAAAAAGATAAAAAAAAATGTGTTTGAAAAATAAAATTGGAAAATTATTCCTGAAACAGTGCACAGTGGTCGAGTGTGATTTCACTCGAGGTAGGAAGGTTCTCAAATAGGCACGGGAGAGGACAAACGTGCTACCACTGTAGCACGCTTTTTTATAAAATTTTCAAAAAGTTACAGCTAAATTTGTATTTAGTAAAGAATAAAAGAGGTTGTGCTTCTCCATTTTATATACTATCTTCTGATTGCACCTAATAAAAGAGGTTTCACCAGCTCCAAACTTTACCCATCATTACATGACTGAGAGCTAACAATAGGCTTATATAACTAGCAGTGGAGAACTGTGGCTCAATGGTTAGAGCGGCAGACCCTGATGCAGAGGTCTGGCCCGGGACCAGGGTTCAATTTCCGCCTCGGCAGGTCTTGGGCTCAATTTCCTCGGACCTGATAATTCTCGCCTCGGTGCCTATTCTAATCATGGGTCCCACTCTGCAACTCTGGGCAATAGCTTGCTTAATCTCCACAACGGCCCCAACAGCGCTGGGATGCCTGGCTTCACCTTGGGGGTGCCCAGGAGTGGACATTTCACAGGGAAGCCAGGAAGGGTTCCTAAGCGGTATACGAACAACGCCGGGAAACCTCCGGTGGAGGTAGCTGTGCGCTTTACAAATGCCGGCATTTCATTTTCATTTCAAACCACACAGGACCATCCTCCCGATTTCAGACATCAGCCCACACCAAAAAAAAAAAAATCTCCACCATTCAACCTATTTCCTCAGTTATGACTACATGTGCACTCTACAGAACACCAAATAAAAGGAAAATAAAATAATACATTGATAAATGAAGATATGGCTTTGCCCATATTTCACCTACTTGAGAAAAGGACCGAGTGTGGGGAAGTTGGGAGGGAAAAGATTTTTATTTTTGGGGTTCTAATGCCGATAAGAGTAGCTCAAATTGCATCTCTGTTTTTCAAATTCCAAAATAAGTAAATGAAACAAAAAACTGCTTAATTTTATTTCCGACTTCAACTTTGCCAGCATTGGCAGGATTCGTACCCTTAACCTGGAGGAGCCTGAGCCACCAGAGGCAGAAGACATTGCCTCGGAGCTATAGCTCCTTGGTGGTATTTTACCATGCAGGAGATACTATCAGCAACATACATGCCTCTATTTCGCACGAAAAGGGATAACCATGATATAGTGAAGATTTGAAAGGCTACAGACATGAAAGCCAGTGTGCTACAGTGGATAAGTCCATGAATTACGGCCAGACAATCAGGGTTCAAACCCAGAGTCAGAACCAGGTGATTGATATGGTGAAGCATAGCTAAGTTGCAAAAGTGAATTGCTAAGTAAATTGTGTTTGGAGTTAGGCCTGGTTGGTGAATGGTGGATTGCAGTGTCTGATGTGTGTGTGGGGCGAGAGCAAGGGTGGGTCGTGGAAAAGTGAGGAGGAGGCACAGGTACTGAGTGGGGTGGAAGTAGAGCTAGAAGGGCATGCTGAGTGGGGTCACAAAAGGGTGGGGAAACAGGTGTGGGAGGAGCATGGGTGGGTGCTGTTACAGAGGCAAAGGGATACGAGGAGCTTAGAGGAGAAGGAGGCATAGGCAGAGTTGGGAGGGTCACAGAGGAGAGGCAGTGTCAGGGAGGAAGAAGGGGCAGAGAAGAAGGCAGAGTCTGGGGCACAGAGCAAGCATGGGTAGAGAGTAGGTGTCAGAGGAGGAGCAGGGGGAAGTGATGCCGATTTTGGGTAAACACGCAGTGCTTTGTCTCTTACAGCACCCGGATGGGGTAATCAAATAGGGCTGGCTGACAACTTAATTATTTTACTGCCTCATCCCAACAATGAGTGTGGGGGGTTGAGGGTGGGGGGCAGTCAGATTTGGGGGTGAAATATTAAAAGGTTAATTGGCGTGACCTATGAAAGGGGTGATAGGAGGCACTGAGTGATGTGGCTTGTGGGTTTTTTGTGGGGGCGACGCATAGTTTTTATATTGCTCCCTTTACTTCATGGGAGGTACCCCAAAAGGGTAGGGGGGCTTGGGTAATAGGCTTGTGATAGTTAACCAACCAAAAGGGGTTAACACACAGACCTACTGCATCTATGGTATTTAACAGTGTTGTAATAATATAAAAACCAAGCACACACTACTGTGTCCCTGAAGGAGCTGCCAAGTGGAGGCTTTGTTAAAGTACCAGGGAGTAGGAGTGATCTTGCTTCATTCGCGTATGATTTCCCCACATTGAGAGTGAAGCCAGTGGAGTGGTCTATTCAGGTTGATCAATTTGTGAAGATTTCTCAGGTATTAGGTGTAGACTGGAAAAACCTTTTCAGCATTGTGGTACAGAGAGATTTATGGGCAGAGTGTAAAGTGGCTATACAGGAGCCTCAAAGAAATCCAATATCTCATATCCCGTCACCTTTGGTGATGAAAGGGTATCAACAGGTGATTACCTTTTTAAAAGGGAAGGTGCCCGCAAAGTACATTGATTTGGTTACGATTGACAGAACGACCCAAGACCCTAGGGAGACTGTGTATACTTTTTTAAAAGAGATTGTTGCAAGTGTTTAGACAATACAGTGGGATGGAAATTCCTGAAACCAAAGACATGGGAAGTGTTGTGTCTTGGTTTGTGACATGATTGAGACCTGAGGATAGTATGATGATTCAACAGCATTTAATTTGTTGGCAAAATAAGTCAATTCATGAGATCTTAAGCTATGCAAAATATTGCTGTGATGAACTGGTAATGAAACCAAAGCGGTTGAAGGAAAAGCTCATGCTGGCTTAGATGAAAGCAGCACAGAGAGGGAGTATGTAGGAAATTGCAGTGTTATGCTAGGTTGTATGAATTAACAGGGATTTCCTGGATGCAGGGTGGCAATGCCTACCCACAACAGGGTAAAGGTCGTGGTGTCCCGATTGACCCGAGTACTGGGATCGAGGAAGCAACATTAAGAAATATAATCCATGTCATTATTGTAACAAATTAGGTTGTTGGAAGCGGGGATATCGTATTAACCCCAACAGAGTTGTGAACCAGAATCAGGTATGAAATTCAGGGTTTGTGATGGCGCAGGTTAGCTACCCTGTACAGCTGCAAAATGTGCAGAGACCAAGGATGCAGTGTAGTACTATACCACAAGTTCTACTGATGCAGGTCCCTAAAGGTATGTGCCACAGCAAACTGTAAAAGTTCCTAGATTTTATTCTAACCAGGTCCTGAATTTTAATCAGAATTCCTTCCAGAACCAAATTCCGTTTAAGCAATTTCCAGTGTTTGGCACACTTGAGGGCTACAGTTCAGTTTTCTCACAATAAAGGTGCCAGAGGGAGAGGAAGATTGTGAGTTTGGGGCAGACTTAGAGGTAGACCAGAGTGGTCCTTTGTGGAAGGTGAGGTGAATGGTCACCCATTTAACTTTTGATCGACACTGGTGCTACCTGTTGCTCTGTTAGAACAGCAGAAGTTCCAAACCTAACCCTCTCTGAAAAAGGAATCCAAGTTGTGGGAGTTGCAAATAAACAAATAACAAACCCTTTAACATGAGAAGTGCATCTTAAAATAGGATTCTTTGTAGAGAACCTTCAGTTTGTGATGTGTGATTCTAGTCCTGTAAATCTTTTAGGATGTGATTTACCAGGTAAGCTAAATTGCACTATTTAATGCATGACAAAAGGTGTGGAGTTCAAGACCTATAAAGAGGATGCTGATTTCAAATTCGTGAGCCAAGGGCCAAACATTGGACTGCAACCTTTGAAGATGACTGTTGATTTACTACCGGATCTCAGACAACTGTAAAGCCTGAAGCCTGGAACTTCTCAGGAAAGGACACATGTCTCATAAAAGGAGTTGAGCCTGTCCGTATAAATGTTACACATAATGGTAAATTTCTAGGAACTCCTCAGTACAGTTTGACTCCCAAAACGATATCTGGGATTACACTGATGATTGGGTCAATGTTACAACAAAGTATTTTGAAAGAGAAAACGGGGTGCAATGTTCCCTCTATTTTTTTGCCTCTGTGTGCAGCAGTCAGTCAGTCAGTCAAATTATCTTTATTCGATTTAGTTAAAAATCATACAAAGAGCATAAAAATGTATTATATACAATTAAAATACAATTAAACAGTTTCATTATAATCGAATGCATATGACAGGGTGTTACAATAAAAGCTAAAATTAAAAATCTATAAAAACAATTTATACAGGATGATTTGCTAAGTTCCTACGTGATTTAGATCTTACTGCCGCCACTAAAAAATTTGCCATGCAAAATGTAATGCGGATATTTTCCAATGATTGTAGGTAAAACATGGCTGGTCTCACCTGGGAAAAGCCAGCTTCCCTTAAAACAGGTAACAAATGTTTTTTTCTCTGTTCAGAAAAATAATCACAAAACATAATAAAGTGCATGGTGTCTTGTGCAGAAAAGTTATCACATGTACAGGGTGGTGCTAGCTCTGGTTTTGTCCAAGTATTAAAACTGCCCAAATAAAAATTAATAAGGTTAAACCTAAATTTCGTTAAAAGAAACCTGTGAAATGGATTGGTGACAAAACATAAATAAGATTCAAGTGCAGGTGAATTAACTAACAAATAATGGCGTCTTACTGTTGGCTTTAACAGTTCAGTTTCTTCTCGGCTCATTCTTGCCTTTAGCATAAATTGTTTTTTTATGGTATCCACATCTTGTTTAGTTATGCCAGAAGGGTCAGTAAATAAATCTGGCCGTCCCAGGTTCATAAAGGTTTTTTTCAAGTAAGCCAGCCATGGGATTGCACTACTATGCTCCAAGCACATAACATCTTTCATAATCAGATGGTTAAGGGTTAGTTCTGTGTTTAGCCATGTCTTGAGCCAGTATATTAGGGGCGCCAGTTTTAACCTGTCATAGACATAATCCATTCCTACCTCCGCGTGAATGGAGAAAGTCGGTGTTGATTGGGGAAGGCACAAAAGAGAGCGTAAAAATCTATTTTCTGCCTTCTGGATGTTTTCCAGACGTACATAACCCCATAGAGGCGCACCATAGAGTGCCACAGAGAAGCATTTACTGTTATACACCTTTAAGATGGCTTCCATCGGTCTATGGCCCAACTTTTTGGCAAAACCCAAGAGGGCCATTGATGTCCTTGTCACCGCTCAGCTTTTGGACCTTACCTGGGGTCCCCAGGTACCCTTGTTGTCAAAAAGCACACCCAGGTAGGGAAAAACGGGAACTCTAGAGACTACTTCTCCTTTGCATCTAAATGTTTTTACCATGGCTCTTTTATTTTGTGGTCCAACGACCATAGTGTGTGATTTATTTGAATTAACCTTCAAATCAAGATGGTCCATGAAGGTACCAAATGCATCCAAAAGCTGTTGGAGACAGACGCCAGTACGGGCTATAAGCACTGCGTGGTCCGCGTATAGGAGAGCAAGGATTTTAACTTCTCCTACACGCGGGACGTCTCTCGCAGCCCCCTCTAAATGATTGCCAAGGTCGTTGATGTAGATTGTGAAAAGCAGGGGTGCTAGTATGCAACCCTGCCTGACACCCCGCATCGAGTTAAAACGGGACGGACATCTACCTTCTCTTGTGACCCTCACCACAGCAAAAAGCTCTTGATGGAGTGAGGCCATGAACCTGACCAGGGCCTCGTCAATCCCTATCCTCAAGAGGCTAACCCAAAGCTTGGACCTGTTGACCAAGTCGAAGGCCGAGGAGAGGTCCATGAATACTAAGTACAAGGACCCCTTCTTGGCCACCGTGTACTTTGAGATCAACAGGTGCAAGTTAGAGCACTGCTCAATTGTACCTCTTTTCTCTCTGAAGCCGTACTGGATATCGGCCAACCCACCACAACCTTGCAGACTATCTCTTAACCTAGCCAAAAGCACTCTACCCAAGATCTTTATTGAGGAGTCCAGAAGGGATATAGGCCGATAACACCCCGGATCGTCCCTTTGCCCCTTTTTAAATATGGGGACTATAGTAGAAGTCACCCATGTATTTGGGGTGGGGGTACTATTAGCAGCTGTAAATACATTAGCTAGGATACCGGCCCATAGTTCTGGTGAATGTATATAAAAGTCAGCCGGTACCCCGTCCGGGCCAGGGGCTTTATTCCTAGTAGTGGCGCGGATTGCTTTCTCAACCTCGTCCCTCATGAAGTGCAAGGGAATAGCCTCGGGGAAGGTCGTATTAAGTGGTTGGGTGATGGCGCCATTATCTCCATAAACGGAACTAAAATGTGCTAACCACTTGTCATCTGGGATGACACAGTCCGTATCTAAGTTTGGTGAATCGGAGAAGTAAGGCTGGTTGATTACAGACCAAAATTGCCTGCTATCCCGCAAGATAGCGATAGAAATTAGATTCTCCCATGCCTCCTGTTTTATCTTATCCTGTCTGTTCTTAATAGCTCTTTTGTATTCTTTTCTTAGAATTGCAACCAAAGCCCTGTCCCTAGGGTTTGCTTTAAGAGCCAGTTTTAGGGCTTTATGGGCTTTTGAACACAGAGCGTCAAACCATCGGCAGTGTTTAATCTCTCCCTTCCTCAGTTGGACTATGAGGTTAGAAGAGACTTTACTACAGATCGTTTGAAAGGCCTCCATGATATCCCGGCCCTGCGAGGATGGGTTGTGGCAAATCAAAATCAGGTTGTTTATCTGTGGACCAATATCAGCATAAAAATCACCAGGAACCACGTTTGCCCATTTCAGCCGTCTACCCTGGTCAATTGAGCATAGTGCAGGTCCAGGGGTAACCTGTCCTGGCTTAGGGCCCATAGAATCCCCCCATGCCACCACCAAAAGGACGGGATTATGGTCACTAACAGGGGAAGGGACTGTACAGTAAGAGATAGTACGGGTGAGAATGGCAGGAGTCACAAAGATATAATCAATGGTTGTTCCAGGCATTGTCCCCTTGAAGGTGGGTAATCTAGACTCTCCCTCCCCATTCCCTAGTTCAGAGAAATTAAAGTAGGCCAAAAATTCTTCCAGTTCTTCACCTGATTTAGTGTGCTCAAAGTGAGGACCCTCCTGTCCCGTTGTCTCCATACAGTCAATTGAGCCACAGCCTAGATCACAGGGGTGGATATTAAAATCGCCCATTAACACGTAATCATAATTAGTATGAGTATTTTGACTGATTGAATTTAAAATCGAATCCAGTGTGGCAATATTGTCGCCACCCCAATCCTTATTACTGGAGTTATAAAAATTGATAAACAAAGTGCTCTTAGAGGGACTAATTACCCTTTCTATAATCAGACAATTCGGGGAGTCATGTTTAATCTGTTGCAGCGACCCTTTAAGGTCAAGTGAAAAAAGAGTCAAAAGGCCCCCCCTAGCTCTGTCTGCATTACTTGGGGTTGCGGCTACAGCGAAACCTACAAAACCGTCCAACCAGAACTGGCATGAGGTGTCCCAAGTTTCCTGTAGGGCGATAACATGATGTTCTCTAATAAAACTCATCCAATCAGTGTCGCTCATTTTAGATCTAATTCCTGCAACGTTTCAGCTAAGGATTTTGCATCCCGTCGCTCCATTTGGGTTGCTTCCCCCCACAGTCGATGTTAACTCAACATTTGATAGTCAATCTGTATTGTCCAAGCCGGACAGGGGGGCATAATGGTTACTCAAGATAAGCCCGCCATCCTCGATTGGATCCTGTGGGATCTGTGGGCAGATAATCAGAGGGACATTTGGGGCTCTTGCTGATTGTGTCGTTGTACCAACGTTAACATTTCTGCATTCCACTGATGCCCTCCTGCCCTGCCATCTAGCTTGGTAATTAATTACAGGCCCTGAGTAGGCTGGAGGTTGATAAAAGAAACCTAAGGGAACAGGTCTCAGGCGATCCCTAAACAAGATTGACGAACCGTCCCAAAACAGCCAATCAGCTACACTGTCCCTGCAGAAGTTGATCACCACGCAATCACCGTATGTAGTTTTCGGTTGTATGCCAATCCTGCCCACTCTCCTTGCATGGATTATCATATCAGCAATGTTCTCCCCACAACATTTCTCAGAGCACCACATTTTCACTTTGGCCATAAGATCCCTGGTAGATTCCCTCTCCCCTTCCATAAGGGGTTCCACCCCAATGAACACAGCTACCAGAGGAGACGCCTCTGGGGGAAGGTGGAGTTTGTATGAACTTGGGGTGGCCCTCGTCTGGGGGGAAGAGATCTTCGGGAGTAAAGCCAATGGTTGGGCTCCCGAAGTGGGAGCGTTAGCCATCTGTTGAGGGGGGACTGGTGTTAAAACCTGGGGCCTGGCATCTTTGTACATAGTACTATTTGTGGGGAGTATATTTGTTGTATTGCCTACTGGTGTCAAAACCCCAACCGCCACCTCAGGTATACCTTTGTTTGTTTGAACTGAATAGGCCGGTAAAGAGCTTACAAGTCTGTCAATGAGGGAACATTTCTTTAGAAGGCCTTCTAAACACGTTTTTAAAGTGTCCACAATGTCTTTGGCAATTCCCACCAAAAGGGGTTCAATCCTCGCCACAAAAAGTTCCTCGAGTTTATCCCCCAAACTGACCGAGATATCAGTTGTGTGTGGCTTCATATTTACTTTTTTCCCTTTTTTATTTGGCTGAGGAGCCAGCTAGGGTGACACTCTTGGAGATGTAACAGATGTCACAGATAGAATGGGGACAGTGTCTTTACTCGTTTGACCCAGAGGGGGAGGATTAACTATAGTGACAAGTGGTTCCAGGGGGAGACTGGATATATTAGTGGGGCCTGGCGCAGCTACCCCCAGAGATTGTGATGATGCAACATATCGAGGGGAAGTTGGAACAATGCCCAGTTCTTGCTCAGCATTGGCGATCTCCTTGGTAAGTGCCCCCACAGCAGAAGAGAGGTATGACATTATAGAGTTAGAGTGTCTTGGTACTTTGGCATTTTTCCCCCATCCTCCAAGGTTACATTTTTTTTCCTCTTACCCATTTGAAGTGGTAGATGTTAGCGGGGTGGCCCTGCCCTGCCTCCTTCTGCCGCGGACTGCCAAAGACTGCCCCGCCCTAGTCCCGGGCTGCTCCCGCGCGCGACTCGCGGGGCGAGTGGAGGGCGCGAGCTATGAAGCGCCTCCGGGCGCGCTGGTGACTCCTCTGTTGTGCGCCGGTCCCGGGGCTGCCAGGTAGTGTAGTTCCCCGATGGGAACTACCGCCGTTCCACTCACGGCTTTCCTGGTCAGCGCGGCCGTTCCCCTCACGGCGCTGGTGTTGGTTGCAGTGCGCCCCTGTGCCCCTGCCACGGGCTGTGCAGGTGAGGCTTGTGGCTTGTTGGTGTCCCCAGGAGCTCGCCGAGGGCGCGAGCTATGAAGCGCCTCCGGGCGCGCTGGTGACTCCTCTGTTGTGCGCCGGTCCCGGGGCTGCTGGGTAGTGTAGTTCCCTGATGGGAACTACCACCGTTCCTCTCATGGCTTTCCTGGTCAGCGCGGCCGTTCCCCTCACGGCGCTGGTGTTGGTTGCAGTGCGCCCCTGTGCCCCTGCCACGGGCTGTGCAGGTGAGGCTTGTGGCTTGTTGGTGTCCCAGTGCAAGGTCTATGTGCACTGCAACCAAGGCTTTTTGCAGCAGTAACCAAACCGCACGTTTGTATGCAGCGCCAAATATCACTCCAAACGTTTGCTTAAAAAAGTGAAAAGACGGTGCATTTCCACACATACAGTGCCACGTGAGGCTGTGGAGTGATTGTGTGCATTTGAAAAGGTTTTCATGTTAATTGCAGGTCATGATGGGTGCTGCAATTAACATGAAGACTTTAGCAAATGCTCTCTTCAAGCAGGAAAAATAAAATCATAATAACTTAGTTATTATCATTTTATTTTTCGCAGGTTCAGGCTGGGTTAGGATAGGGCTAAATCAGATGTTAGACTAAAGATTTTTAATGCTGATGTTCGCATCACTGCCTTAAAATGCAGTAGTCACGCATTCTAATGCCCCTCTGACAATACTGTAATTGAGGTGCATTGTCACAGAGGCAGCACCAACACACTAAAATTGTCTTGTCGTTTAGTTCCTAGGAATCGCCAGGACATGCGTGTTTTGCATGACCTAAACTGAGGGCTTGGTGTCCAAAATGCTTCCCCCACAGGATATGTCAGCCATTAGACCAGCTAGCTCTCCAGTGCTACTACCACCCCCTGTATCTTACAGGGCTTTAAGTAGTTTCTGGCAGCCACTGAAGATGACAACCAGGGCCCAGATGTAGGTAAAATAGATTTACCGATTTTTAATTACCGAATTTTACCGATTCGGTAATTAAAAATCGGTAAATCTAAGGGGTGGATATGTAGGAACATCCAGATGTTCCTTTTACCGAATCGGTAAAAATCTGTATTTACCGATTCGGTAAATACCGACCGGTAATGCCCATTCATTCCTATGGGCTTTGCAGCCCATAGGAATGAATGGGGCATTACCGGTTGGTATTTACCGAATCGGTAAATACCGATTTTGACAAGGGTGCAGGGGGTGTCACTTTGACACCCTCTAGCACCCCCAAAAAAGATTCGGGTGCCATGTGGCAGGCATACCTGCCCTAAGGGCAGGTCTGCCTGTCATATGGCACAGGTGTGCATGCACACATGTGCATGCACACCGGAATCGGTATTTTACCATCAAATATATTTGATGGTAAAATACAGATTCGGTAAGGGTTGTGGGACTCAGAAGAGTCCCACCTACATATCGAAATTAACGAATAGGTATAAATACCGATTCGGTATTTTACAGATTCGGTAAATTTACCGATCGGTAAATTTACCGAATCTGTAAAATATTTGGCCCTACATGCCATTTTGTAAATACCGGTCGGTAACGGACGAAAATACCGATTTTCGGTCGTTACCGACCGACCTACATCCGGCCCCTGTTTCTTCAGGGATCATGGAAAACTGTACAGTATTTATCCCTCAGACACTCGTGCTTACTTTCTCTCAGAAAATACACAGGATGGTGGTTAGGACGTTTCAATAAGTATTTATTCGTCCAGCAACAGCCTTGTGTAAAATATATGTGCTGCGAAAATCAGGAGACAGAAGCATACACTAGAGATTGCTAGTACCTATATTGTAAATAGTAGACACATTTCTACCATAGTGCTAATAAGTTGAACCTAAGCAGTTCCGATAAAAACAGTAGCACTTGCATATTCCTGAAATGCACGCCCTAAGTAATTTGCCTTAATGTATCTAGCCTAGATCCGGTTGTGTAGCATGTGTATGCATGTGTAGTCAAAAAACCCCTAGGTAAGAATGATTCCCCTCACCTGATGGTAAAGAACGAAGGACCATGCCTCCGCTTCAAGGATGACACCCCGCATGGGATGTCAGACCGCTGCATGCCGCAGATTCAGCATGCAGGACCCCGTGTCAGCTTGGAAGGAACTCTCCTCTAATTTGTAGAGGGGAATGAGGGTCTTTTATACTAGAGTGGTTACTCCAGGGTTTCTTCTAGAATCTATATGTTTTGAAAACAAGCATAAATGTTTTGGAAAAAATCATGATTTTTTTTCCAAACAAATACGATCATGCACAGCTGACTGTTGGCCAACTTAGAATAATTATACAGTGCCTGAGTATATGTTTATGTACGTCAGGCACAGAAATTATCATAGAATACATAGAGCCTGGTGTCAACAGCAGCAAGCTATTGGGTAAAAGGTCACCTGTTTAGAATCGTTATTGTCTTGTGGCTGGGACAATGTATGTAAAATGGGGTATACATGAAAGTACTATCCTAAAGGACATGTTACCCACTCCTCATCAAAAGGTCAACAGGGTCAGCTAGTTAATGATAAAGCTACACTATTGAAAGGCATAAAAACCGTTTACAATAAAAACATACTAAAGGCGCTTTAAAAGCCTGAGAAAATGTCCATAAAAAGAGTAATTTTTCCCTAAAAGTGATCACAAGGTCCTCTAAACTTATATATGTGGTTATTATTACACGGAACACCTTGAAAGCCAATACACTCAGTTAAAGCAGATTAAGTAAAAACAATTAAACAAAGTCAGTTGTTGACCTTCAATTTGGTAAATATTTAAAAACTCGCTAAATAGTTTCCAGCACAGGAGAGGCCACATTATTTATGAATCCTGTGCTGAAGACTCAACATCACTGAACATCATATCCACTGGTGGCAATCCCTCCAGAACTTCCAGTATCATGTTGAGTGAGCAAATATGTTCATCTCCGGTTCCCACAGCAAGCGCCGGGGAAGAATTTGATGCCTGAATGCATTAACCTGATGCCTGTACCTCAGGAGCAGAGTCGATTTCCCTTCCAACAGGAGCGGAAGCATCCATGAAGGTTCTAGAAATGCTGTCATCAACATGAGAATACGTTGTGGATAACTGTACACGTGGGCCTACAAGGGCTCCAGGAGCACCTCTATGTATGGCGATGGAAGGTCTAACACACAGCCAAATCCTCAGAAGAGGCAACAGAACACAAGCAAGACACAGTCTAGCCAGACCTGTATAAAATACAGAAACCAATGCTCACTCAGCTCTCAAAGCTAAAGCATGGTCAGGTAGAACACCACACGCTCACAACAACGTCTTTCCATTTCTTAATGGATCACGACGTCCACTGCAAAGCAATAGGATCAAAATCAGTATGACCTCTACTGATAGCAGGACCAAAGGAAGCCAAGTACGGTGTGTATGAAAGCTGGAATCACTCTGTAGATGGTCTGTAAGGTTGTTAAGAGGCCTGATCCAAGATGCTTATATAAGTGTACTATCCCACTTGTATCAGACATGTTAAAGATACAATGGACCATTTCTCCGAAATGGATAGGTAGGTATTTACGGGCCAAGACCTGTATATTTGCTGAAGACTTTGCAACCTGTAGATCAAAAGCCTCTCTGGCTGAAGTTAAGGCAACATTTTGTTGAAACATGTAGCTTTCTGCTCAGCGAATCAAACCTTATACTGGAAACATTCAACAAAGGCCACAGAGGTGCCTCCCTAACTATGCAAAATACTTGCTTACAGCAAACAACCCAGAAGTTTACTGTGACTAGATATGCACTGCCTGGCGCCATCCCGCAGCAGCCTTGATCATTCACCATTATTTAACTTTCATTTGAAAGTAGTTTGAAAACTGGATGAATCACTGCAGCTGGGGAGCCTTTCAAGTAGCAAGATATGTTCACCTTTGACACATTACATGATACTCTCCTCCATAATTAATAAATTCATGCTTGTCTGTTGAGTGCATATACTCCACCTTCTTATCATATATACTGAGATTAATTATAAATATTTGTTGCAGGTTTTTTCCCCTGAAGAAGGGACCCTACTGTTCCGAAATGAATCGGGCCTCATACTAAATCTGGATAAAGAACATTATGAATGAGAAAATGTTATCCTCATATTGTATTCGATTCAAATTTGGTGTTTTTCATTTAGAAAGATCTTTGTTTAGCGTTACAAAGAAAGAATGATGTTTGTTTAAAGTTTATAATGCCTGTGCTATGTTTTTGTGAATCCACAACAGAACATATAAAAGTGACAGATTCTTCCGATTAAGAAGTTGGCTGTCAACTTTAGAGTTGGGCCTTTGGATTCTGGTATTGTGGAATCTGGAGATGACTGTATGTGTGCTAGGAAACTACAGGATTCACCTGAAAAATATGAAATATGGCATATACATGCCCTTCCTCTTTCACACAGTGCAACAAGGTGGCGTGCTGTGTAATATTGTGTGCATGCATCTAAAATATGACTCACGTAGGGCGCCTAAATGCAAGAATGGCATACAAGACAGTACAAAAAGGCAGCTATGTTCCATAGTTCATTGTCGATGGCATATAAAAGTCTTTCTTGTGTGGTTTTTGGGGACCTAACAAAAAACCCCTACAATCCATGTTGTAAGCTAGAAGGGACAAGTGTTGTTTCACCTGTTGTAGTGTTGAGGTTTTAAGCCCCTCTAGGCACAACTTCCCAACACTATAAGAAGTCACAACCCCTGGTTCATCTGTGTGTCCATAGCATGGATCGGGCCCATGGATGCTAAACCCTCCGGTGGTGCCCATGAATCTTGATTGACACCTATTTGTCTTGATAGGCGAAACTAACCATCCCTTCCAATTTGGAGCTGATGAATTGTATGTACCATTCTGTATTATTGGACCCAGCACCTCCTCATTTATCAGTGTGTCATTTAATAGACCTTCAATAGGTGTGGGTAGGGGGATGCGCGGTGTTTTCAGGTCTTGAATTTTTGCAAACCCATATCAGGTATTCTGTTGCACTGTTCTGTTTAGGGATATTATCTATAAAGGTATGAGGCAAGCTTTAAAAATAAAGCCTCAGATCCCTGAAACTTGCCATTCTTTTGTCCCCAAATGGATTCTGTGTCTATCGTGTCCCCCCAATACTCTAAACCTTGTATAGATTGTTGGGAGATGAAAGGTGCTTGATATATGAGCGTGGTATTTGTCAGCATAATTTTCTTCACAGTTGCATTTGTTTGCATATGCCTATAATAATATGACATTGGGTTTGATGTATTGAACCCTCAAAAGTATGCAAATCTATGTGTGAATGTGGCTGAACTACCTTTCAGCGGTATCTGGCAATATTCCCATTGATGGTAAGTGTTAACAGTGTGTGGGATTCTAGCTTTGCGCAAAGCGTGATGACCATAATGCTAGTAACAAACATACTGTCGAAGTCAGGTGTATCTTTATACAATTCCCTGTATGAAAATGCAGCAAATTGTTCTAAATCTGACAGCATAGTACTTACAGTCTCAATGTCCCAATCATCAGAGAGTGTACTCGGGGTAATGAAATCATTCATTGATATTTTAAATACGTATGGAATTTGTAAATGTTCAGTAGGACTAAATACATCACATGAAACCCTATCCCAGACTATACCATCCGGTACTGGAACTGCTTAAATGTTCACTAGGGACAAGTCTTTTTGTTCACGGTGTGATGACGTATGTGGTTTTAGGACCAAGTTCACAGGTTGTACTGCAGACCGTTGTGGGAAGTAATATCCATTCAATAGTAGGAAAAAGACAGTTACTATACCAATCCAAATTAACAGGATCCCTAATGTGAGCCAAAGATGTACCCAAGGGGACACAAAGTAAGTTTTTTTCAGCCAGAAATAGACTTGTCTGAATTTTTCTTTCTTGGAAATGGGTGGTGTTTGCTCAGGTTCACTTGGATCTGAAGAAAAGTCATCGAAGTTGATGAAGGAGCCAGACAGAGTTCGATCTATCTTTTGGAGCTCAGCAGTTTTTGTAAAAATGGCAGTTGCTTCTTGTGAAGGCACATTGATGTAAACTTCATTATTTGGCCGAATTGCAATTTGCATTCCATTTGGATGTTGTTCTGTTTCAACATGTGTAATTCGTACTCCGAAATTGGCTACTCCAGCATCTTGTGCAGAGGAGCTTTGAAACATTATTCCTTTTTCCGTCTGAACTTCCTGTATAGCAGCGAGAGGAGATCTGAGGCTACTCAGGGTTCCACATGGCCTGCAGTTGAGAATCGGTCACATAGTGTGGTTTAATTAGGTGAATGAAGAGAAATCTGTTTTCTTTTTTGCCGGCAAAAGGTGGAAGAAGTACTGTTCTTGTTCCTTGAACTGTCAAGACAGGTACAGGTGTTCTCTAGGATGGCCCAAACTCTTTTTTGTCCATGATCTTTTCTCTGACCAGCTCCCAAATCTCAGGAACCAGACAGGTCTTGCCGGTACCGGTTTCACTTCCCCAGTGGTAGTGCTTTTTAGTTGAACATTACGTTGTAATGTCCGGAATTCTCCGAGTTCCTGTAAAACAGTCAAACTATCACTCAATTCAAATGGTTTTGCATCCACAACTGTACTGCAACAATCGAGGTCATGTACCCCCATTGTTTCCCAAGCAGGATCTCATAGTGGGTACGTCCTCCCAAGGATGCTCTTGGCATATTGTTTAGTGCCCTCTGGGCCCCATATAGGTGATTGACCCAACTACTGCCTGCACCTAATACCCTTGCTGTTAAGGATTGCTTTAGGTCCCGGTTTCTCCTCTCCACCACCAAAATTCTCTTGGGATAGTAGGGGGAGAAGTATTGCAAGGCCAAAGCCATACTTTCCATGGCTTCCTTGTAAGACCGAGAGCTAAATGCAGGGCCACAGCCGGAATGTACTGTGCCAATTGCGTATTTCCAGATGGAGACTCGGATATCCTTTATGACAGTTTGAGCACCAGACACTTATAAATCTAGAGCATGAATCTACTGCCACCAAGATGTACTTGTAAGCCCGTCTGAATTTAAGGGGCCGTAGTTATCCAAAAAGACACATGCGAGAGGTCTGTCTAAAATGAGTAATGGTGTTTGCAGTGGCTGTGCTATGGTTGAACCTTTCATCTGCTGGCACATGTCGCGCTTTAAGACATAAGCCTTTGTTTTTAGACAACCTTGGCATGGGGTGTGCAGCTATAATGAAACCTAATCTGCAATCCATGTTTGGTAGAACTCTATTCTCCACTCCTGGAATAGCAGCATAAGGTGTGTTTTGTGCATCTAATTCATAGGAATATTTGAGTGCAAAGCCCTTCAGAACGGAAGAGCCATTCTTTGAGGCATTGACAGCTGTCAGTATGTCTCTGTCTATCCTCTTGCTAGAATTAGTGATTGCAGCAATGGCAGCAGTTCGCACTGTTGCCTTAGCGGCTTCATCAGCCAGTGAATTCTCTTCAATGTGTAAGCCAAAACGTTGATGACTCAATGTGTGAATTACGTGAGCCCATGGCAGGCATGCTTTCAGCTTTGCCACTTGTTCCCATAACAATGTATACTTAATTAACTTAATTATGCAACCATTGGAATCTCTAAACCCATTCTTGCCCCAGCAATGAAGATATTAATTGTAAGGCTGCACACAGTAGAATGACTCACTCACTATCAGTGTGGGGAATTCCCAATCTGTATACTGTAGTGCTAATATCAAGACTTTCAGCTCTGCCAACTGTGCTGTACAATCTCCTAGAGATTGTGTAGTCGTATTCCTGGGATAAAACTTACAGTCCTGAATATGTCCCTTCACTGTAGCACATGCTGCGTTATACTGTTGTTTACTTCCTGTGGCAGACTGTGCATAAACATCAGTATAAATGATGTATTCATATTTTTCCAGAGCAAGATTACATTCGGGAGAGGAGAATCTTGTTCGTACTGCAGGAACTCTTATGCTTTTAATTTAGAATCGTAATTGTAAACTACATCTGTTGCAGTGAGAGAATTAGTTCATTTTATCCATCGCGAATGCAGTGCTTTTGTATTTAGAATGCTTGCCTTAGTTAAAGCTTCCAAAGTTGGTACCAGGGTTGTAACAATTATGTGTTTCCCCTGTGCTAGTGCTCTTTCTCTTACTACAGTAGTCTCCACTGCGGTCAATATTTGTTCAGTTGCTGAAAATCACATTTTAGCATGTGTATAAATTTGATTTGTATGCATTCAGGACTGTCTCACCTTCACTGAAAGTGATGTAAGAATCTCCTGATAAGCCTGGGACCACCCAGATCACCAAGTTTGTAGATTTCACATAAGTGTGCAAATGTTTAGATGCTATCACGTCAGCCTGAACTGAACAAATAGTAGCTGTGTGTTGCTGTGTGCACTAATGTGCTGTGAAATCAGGTCCGATTGAGTCGTAGAACTGTTTCACTTTTTCTGAAATCCTAATATGGATTGCAAACCTTTGAGAGTCTTTGGAGGTTGGAGCATCACACACTTTTCTAAAAAGTTAGCTGCCAGGGTCTTTCCTTCACTTGACAGCTCATATCCCTAAAATAGGACATTGAGATGGGCAATTTTAGATGTCTTGAAATTAAATATGTAGCCCAAGTTGATGAAACCCACAATTATGTTGTTCACCCTGCACAAGTGTTCAAGTAATAATAGTCCATCAGATAAATGTCATATACATAGGACATAGCCTCCCCATCACATGTTACAATAATTCTGACAGTCTTGCCAAGAATAGCCCCGAGCTGTTCTTAGACCCCTAGGGCAAACAACAGAAGTGATGCTGAGTGCCAAGGGAAGAAAATGCTGTCAAAAATCTGCTTTCTAGAGCTATATTTTGGCAGTAGAATCCATTTAAGATATCTAATGTTGTTTTGTATTTCTTCCACACAATGTTATTCATTTATGATGCACTATGTGCATTTTGAACTGCAAAGGTTCACGTGCATGTGTTTAAATGTTGTTAATCTAAAACTAGACGATATGTGTTGTCGGGTTTCATTACTGGAAACAAAGGATTGTTCAATGGGGAGGTCAAGTCTCGATCACACCTTGGTATTCAAGTTGGTCTAAGATTTCTTTGACCTGTCTTTCTACATCCTTTTTGATAGGGTACTGTGGATTTGGAGTAGATCTTAATGGGAATCGTGTTGAGTAGACTCCGTGACCCACCCTACATGGTTGCGGTATAATTCTGGAGCTAGTGCCCATTCTTGTGCGTATGAATGATTTGAAGATTCTGGAATGAGGTTGGAGAAAGCAGGCAAAATGACGCTTTCCCCTTTTGGGCAATCCATAAAAAACACAGGCGGACAATCTTTTTCTGCTAGAAGTGTGTCATATCCATACGTTAAGTTCTCCCAAAAGAGACCTTTAAACTTTCTCAGGATGTCTCCCTGTTGGACTTGACTCTTTTGGCAGGTTCACCCCTAAACATTTTGCCTTTTTTGTGACCTAATATTAGCAGTATTTGGCCTCTGCGCACTTTAGCATTGTGGCCCAGTGTAAAGTGCGGTGAGATTGGCCTGCCCTCCTATAGGAATGCATGGGGGATATGTGTGTCCCTGGTAATTCCTGGTATAAGAGGAATGCAGGGGCAAGTTTAGTATGTGCGATCTCATAAGAATAAATGCTGCACAATGGTGTGCGCAGATGTATGGTGACTGGTGGAGAAATGCCACTTTTGGAAGTTGGCATTTCTGTGTGCGGTGTGTCTGCCTGCCTGATGTGAATTGCATGTCTGGCTTGTGATTGACAGGTGCTGGATGGTGTGGTTGGCTCCAGGAGCCAGATGAGTCTGCCCAGTGGTGAATAGGGAGATCTTCATGTAGATGGGAGGGAGGAGTTGCACATGGGACCTGATTAGGGCTGTGCCTTCCCTCCAGAATGCTGTCTCTACCCCCTGTGGTGCGTCTGATTCCCGAGCCCCCACCTAACAAAGGAGAGAGGAGCTGAGCAAAAAAAAGTGCTCCACAGCTCCCCTATACCAGTTCTAACGGGTATCCCTAAACCCTGTGCTGTGACACAAAGGGGATATGTGTATAAAAGAAGAGGCTGTGACCCCATGAAAATGGTCTCGACTGGGCTGGTCCTGAAGTTGGGGGGGCTGCTGCTGCTGGGCTCCAGGAGGAACCCCCACAAGGGACTGTCTCCCTGCTGGAGGGCCCTGTGTGCTAGCCTGCCTGAGCCTAGTCTTGTGCCCCCTGAACTTTGCCCTTATCTGGAAGATGTGCTGTGCTCTTTATTACTGGAGAGAGCGCTTTACTTTTATTGTGGAGAGCGATTTACATTTATTGTGAAGAGGGCTTTGCTCTGAGCATCAGGGAAGGAGCGACTGGTGCCCTGCAGTGCTGATTTAACAGGAAGCGGGTGCCCACCTCGCATTATGGCCACATCTTTTACTTAATTAATAGCGGGTGCCCACCCCGCATTTTCGCCCCATACTGCCTTTACTTGATAGCGGGTGCCCACCCCGTGTTTTCGCCTCAGCACGGGAGCCCACCCTGTATTGACTTCCCAGTAAGGGATTCGCCACCCCGACTCGGGCTAAACCGGAAGTTAGGCAACCCTCAAGGGCGGGCCGCGAGACGGAAGCTGAGTCCTGCCGGGGCAGCTTCATCGAAACCAAGGGATCTTCAAGGCACGACCCCCCATAGTGCAGAGGGAGTCCCGCGGACAGTCTCAGTGCAACCAGGAGAGAAGGCAGCAGCACCGTGTCCGCCCGAGTCCCGCGACACGACCAAAGCTCTGCCGGCAGGGGAGAAAGTGGAGAAGTGCTGCCTAATGAGAGCCGTGAGTGGAGCTCGAGGTAGTCCGTGTTGGGGGAGGCAGAGTCAGAGTGGCACGGTCTGGCAGCGGGCCGCTCCAACGTTGTTGAGCAGCTTCTGGAGTGCTCCACAGTTCTTTAGGCGAGGTTCTGTTCTTGTGGGGGCATATGTGTTTTGGAGACCGGATGCATTTTGAGTGCCCTCAAGGCACAGTGGTGGCCATGCCTGAGTCCTTCAGCGGCCCTGCAGGAGAGCGGGCCGCTGCAACTTGGGGCCGCAATTGTTATTATCAGATTCCCGTTGGGGTCCCGGCAGCACGTGAGTGCCAGTGCTTATTTTGTCCCTTCAGCTGCACTGCCGCAGCGGGCAGCTGCAACATAGTGTTAGGATATTTACAGAGCCCCCGCGAGGGGTGTTCACCCGGCAGAGCAACGCCAGTGCCATTTTCATTGGGGGCATTTTTTTTTAAAAGGGGGGTGAGTTACACTCCTCCAAACCCCAGAGCATTAACGGGCAGCAGAGTTCTGTCAAGGCAGTCGGAGGGCCAGCTGAGAGGCCCTAGGTTTTACAGTCCCAGAGGAGGACTTGGGCAATTGAGATAGTGGTAGCCCCGGAGAGGGCCCAGCGAGCACCCATGCCTTCTGTGATGTGTACAGCTTCGCAGCAATTAGTGGGCAGCTGCCATGTTTAGGCTTGAGTCATTGCGCCTTCTGCTTTTGCTGCATGCGCAGCCAGCCTGGACATTCTGGACATTGGGCATTTGAGCCCCTGTGAGAGGCCAGTTGGCCTGGGGCCAGGTTCAGTGTGTTGTGCCACCAATTGGGGCGCCCTGTGTTTATACTAATTGATTTCCTTAGGTGTTTATGCTTGTGATGCCTAATGTGATGCTATGGTGCTTATGCTTAATGTATTTATGCCCCTGAGGTTTATGCAGGATATGTTTTATATCTAATGCTAAGGTCATTCTTTTACCAGTAGTTAATGGTTGTGGTCTACATTCACTATTTGTGCTACATCTACTATTTCTATTAAGTGATGATTCTGACAGTGGTCCATGTGGCCCTGTCATGTGTATATAATCCCCTATAAATATTGCCCAGTGCCAGTTGGCACATTGTATATTGTGTGATTACTATTCTAATGTGTTTTCTATAATACAAAGGCTATTTCAATATATAACCTTGTGTGGAGTTCCTTTGTGTTGCGCCTAGTGTGTTGCTACTGTGTGTGTGTTCCAAAGTTGGTACCTGAGGTTTATACAGGATATGTTTTATATCTAATGCTAAAGTCATTCTTTTACCAGTAGTTACTGGTTGTGCTCTACATTTACTATTTGTGCTACATCTACTATTTCTATTAAGTGATGATTCTGGCAGTGGTCCATGTTGCCCTGTCATGTGTATATAATCCCCTATAAATATTGCCCAGTGCCAGTTGGCACAGTGTATATTGTGTGATTACTATTCTAATGTGTTTTCTATAATACAAAGGCTATTTCAATATATAACCTTGTGTGGAGTTCCTTTGTGTTGCGCCTAGTGTGTTGCTAATGTGTGTGTGTTGCGCAAACGCTTTACACATTGCCTCCGGAATAAGCCTGACTGCTCGTGCCAAGCTACCAAGGAGGTGAGCAGGGGTTCACAGACTAGAGTGCTGGTCTCTGCCTGGCTTTAGAGCAAGCCTTAGCCAACCAGAGATCCCATTTCTAACATCCCCTCTATCTGCAGTGTAATTTTGTGCAATCAATGTGCGACACTAACTCTTGTATCTGTTGTTTCGACTGTAATGTGTTCACTCAAAACTGCTGTCACCAGAAAATTCTTCAGGTTCCAGGTAGCTATTGTTACTTATGCCATGCTGTCTAGCATCTTCAGAGCCCATTCCCTGTTCAGAAGCTGAGTCTTCAGTAACCTGGGCATGTTTAATTTTTAAGCCTGCTACTGTCTTCTTTTTGAATTAAGGTTTTGTTTTATGTTACTCTCCCTGTTTGATAATATAATCTGAATTTCAATGTGTTTCTCTTTTTGTCTTCGGTCGATCTTCTAGTTTTTTTTCTGACCGGCCGTCCCTCTCCGAGTGTTTTAATGAACCCTAAAAGGGACAAACGGAAAGTGTATCAGTGTCCTGATACCTGTCAGGTTTCTTAATGTTATCACGATTCCTAAGGATGTAACTTTTTTCAGAGGACCACCGTTGGGCAGACCCACGCCTTGATCGTGAATTCTTTTCTGAATTGTTATTTTTAGAAGTTTTTACTTTCCCATTTCTTTTTAGAAGAAGCACGTGTTTGCCTCAAGTTGTCCTTGTCGGGACTACCCACCATTTGTGGCTTCCCTTCTTCGTTCCCAAATTATCTCTACCTAATGCAGCATAGGTTTCTTTGATGACCTTTGGCAATTGTCGCTTCTTATTTATAGGTGCTATTCGCCCTTAGGCTGCTGTGAATGCCCTCTAGACATGTGTACTTTCAGGAACCAGAGGCACAGTATTGGTCTTGTCAATTGATCCCGGGACGTAATTGTCATCAGAGCGGCACACAAGTGTTAAAGTGCGACCAACAGAGGTAGGGGTCTTTTTTAAAAAACAGCTTATAATCCATATTTTCAGACATTCTGTTTGTATGATCTGGGTTTAAAGCAATAATTGCTTACATACTTCAAAATACTTGGCTTTGGAAATAATCTGCTTTGCCACACTTTTTGAATCATCGTCATTTAAATAGTGTCACCGTCAATGAACTTTGCATTAGCTCCCAAAAAGACTAACATTTTTTGGGGAAAATTGACTTTGTGAGATCCAGGCCGTTCCCCAACACTTACCTCAGCTACCACCTTTCACCAAAGATGGGGCGTCGCAGTCTTACAGCCTTATCACACGGTAGCTCCTGCTGAGGGCACATAATTTCAGGGGTCTAGAATTACGTTTTTAGGGAAAGAGAATGGTAATTCCAAGTGTACGTGATTTAGGACCCCGGGAGTAAAAAGTAGAGCTGTCATTAGAATACTCTGCATGCTGCAGAGAGAAGGGAATTAAACATCTTTCAGCAATAGAATGAAAATGCAGCTCTGCCGGGGTTTTCTTCCCTCACTGCCAAATAAACTATATCAATCGGATTCCCTTTCTTTTCCATCTCCAAGCACATCAATTTTGTTTGTAGTGACTCTGTCCAATCAAGTTGATTCAGCTCCTGTACTCTAGCTCAGACATTCTAGTAGCAAGACGATCAATAACCCTCAAAGTACTCTGCTTGCTTCCTAAAAGCACCACACATTACATCACAGTATGCATTATCATTACACCTGTGCCTTCCTGTAGAAAAAGTAGCAGTCACGCATTCTGACTGTTCTGCTCAGTTTTAAGCTGCTTGCCCATAGTACACTTTATTTCAATGACTTATTAGAGTTTCTTTTTGCTAAATGGGGGCGTAATTCCTATCATCTTTATTGCTTGATTTTGCTCAGGAGAACGTGTCAGTCATAGTCGATGAAACGTCACTCATAATTACACTGAAATTATGAAAATGTCACACATAGCAATCTGAAACCTTGACAGCATCGAATCACCCTGCAGCCCAGCTTTATTAAGAAAAGAAAATGCAGTGAGCCTACAAACACAGAGTGTGCTTTCAGAATCACCTGAAAGCACACGCTGTGTTTGTAGACTCGTTGCATTTCATTTCTTAATGAAGCGCTGCTGCGGGTTGATTGTGGGCATTTGTTAAAGTTTTCATAATAATTGCAGTACCCGTCATGAGCTGCAATTAACATGAACATTTTGAAAAAGGTACACAATCACCCCGCTGCCCAGTATTTTGAAAATGTCATAGCGCAGCACTGTCAAATTTGGTGCAGTTCTGCGCTCCGCCATGTTCTCATACATATGTCCCTGGACTTTACAGTAACGTTAAATCAATCCCTGGCATTTTTTTATGAATTTCATCATCCCTTTATTCCTTTAAATCTCATGGCCATATCAAATATATAGAAACTGTGGATTAAGAGGAGTGAGAAATATAGGTGACAAAAACTCACCTAGCAACCTGACCAGAAAAGGGATTCAAAATGCACTCTTATTTGCCTTTGACAATTTTTGGGGAAAGAAAAAACATTCAGAGAGATAGGAAAGCAGTAAGGTTCATGGGTTAATAAAAATGTGTAGACTAAATCTTCAAATCTCTAAAAAAAACAGGGTTTTAGGGACTCTCACTTTCATTGCTGGTATGACAGAAAGGAGTAGGTAGTCTTTGGTCTTAAAAAGGATGCCCTTCATAAATGGTACTGTACCTGCTGTACCCATTGATGCTTGCTTTTTCAGTTTGTGGTCACTTTCAAGGTCTACCAGATGACAAGACTGATATTTCCTATCCACCACCTATTACTCAAGCAAACTTCGTTATTTCTGATTGAGGAGACCAGCAGCCCATTATGTTGCCAGAGATCTAATTGTAGCCAGTTCCTACCCCTCAAAGCTGTAGAATTATTATTTGCTACACAAGCCCTGGGAAAAGTTTACAAGCTAGTTCATTAGGAGCCAAGCAAAAATATATAAATAAAATGCCAAGACTTGTATTCATCTCTGAAGAGTGAGTTGAGGCTTTTCCTAATCTCAACAGAGCACGTGGGGGTCAAAGAGCAACCACAGGCAAGTAAAGCTGCTTATTTATAAAAGAACCTCAAAGATTGGGTTGAGGTTAGTGATAAAAAAAGGATACAGAAGTGACAAGCAGAAGTATGCATTTGCTTCTAACCTTATTCAGGATGACCATCAATGGTTGACTGCAGACTGTCAAGCGAAGGGGAGTTATGGACCCATGGCTGACTTTGGATCCAGAATTAGGGACTAATGCATGCGTTGGTCCTTGATACAAAAAGTAATTTTGGGCATCTCTGTTGCGCAGCTTTAAATATGTTTTGTGTGGAAATAGGCAAACCAACAAGTACAACGTGTGATATTAAGTCCTATCCAATCTATGGGGCTCATTTATAAGGCCCTTGCGCCACTTTTGTGTTATTTTTAACATGGGAAAAGTGACTCAAAAGTGGCGCAAGGGCCTTGTGAATCTGCCCCTATATATTTCCATTCCATACTTTGATGGTCTCAACGTGACCCCACACACTATGGACCCAATCCTCTAAGGTAATGTATTAATGGCTGTATTAGTTTGTGGAAATCGCAACATCAATCAGCCTATCAGGTTAGTTCTGACTGTGTAAAATGTTAACTCATCACTTTCTCTTTACAAAGTGCAAATAATAACATATTGTTCCAAAGACAGTGGATAGCATGTGGTGTTTTGACAAGATGGCTGCAGTATCATAAAGTCTAACCATAAAGACAAAGGGGCAGATTTATGTTGGGAATGCGCCACGTTTGCGTCACGCAACTGCGGCGTAAACGTGGCGCATCCCTACGACCCATTTACAACGTGACGCATCTAGGCAGATGCGTCACGTTGTAAAGCCCTGCGCCACTTGTGGGCGTTCCGGCGCAGGGTGGGCGTTCCGGGGAAGGTGCGCCTCGCAAAAGTGGCTGAGTGAAATCTATAAGATTTCACTCAGTCACTTTCAGGCCAATGCTGCGTCAAAACCCTGCCCCTGCTTGAAGCAGGCGTAGGTCTTGACACAGCATTGTAAAGATGGGGCACCCCCGAGCCTTGCTGGAGCTGCGTCGCGCTTGCGACACAACTCCAGCAATGCGCCACCTTTACGGCACAGATGCGTCACGCATCTGTGCCGTTTTTGGCCCATGGTGCGCCGCATTGTAAATGCGGCGCACCATGGGTGGCGGAGCAGCGGCGCAAAATAACTGGCGCATCCCTGGGGATGCGCCAGTCATCATGAATCTGCCCCAAAGGGCACCAAATCCCGTGTGGCATCTAATCAAGATGACTGCATATTTTAAAGTTTGTCGTCTTTAGCACTCAATTTTGGCAACACTTAGCAGCTTGTCATTTGGCAGCGCTGACGATATGGCTCTAAGAACAACGTTGAAACTCAGCACCCTTTTTAAATTAAGCACTGCATGCCTGCCTTGTAATAGACACCCACCAAGGGTTATCTGCCTTTTAAGGCAGATAACTGGATGTACTGGCCTGTAGGAGGATTATGACAGTAGGTCTTGTTTCTAGTTTTTTCTCATAGAACCTGTTCTTTCTGGTCAGTCATCACTCTACAATAAAACGTGATGGAAAAGAAACACATATTAAAATACTCTCACAGGACAAAAGTGGAACTGCTTCAAACGTAATTTAAATATTCTGAAGGTGAATTAAATTATAGTATAACAAGAGTACTTTAGTTGACTTTGTTTCAAGTGTCTAAAAGACTATTGTCGTATTTTTTTGCCTTAATGCAGTGATCAAGAATTTTACTCGGAAGATCAAAAGATGGGGATTTCATTCTCTTGCCTCTACATAGGAAGGCCTTTGTAGTATATAAAATTCATCAGTAATTCAGCTAATTAATAATTCATTTCAAGCTGAGCCCCTCGCTCTACGACTACAGCATTTTCTCTTCTCTTAGCTTATCATACTGCAAGTACAGAATGCCCCATTCGTGCTACGACGATCAACTTAACTGTGACTCAAAGAACCAAAAACGCAATTCCACTAAGTTTCATCTTTCAAAATTATTTGCCCACATTTTAAGTTTTTCATTTTTTTGTCCTTGCCAGAATGATCAGTTGAGCTCGTTTACAAACTGAACTTATTTTTCATCACGCTATAAATAGTGTATTACTTAAATGTCATGCTCCTCTTGTTTGCATTTCAAAGCATGTCAAACCAATGACAACTCAGAATTAATTTGCATATGTAATATTCATGTTCATACTATACCAGAAGCTTAGGTAGAATGCTACGGACGAAATGCCGCCCCTAGATAGTACAAGATATACTTAATTGAACCATACAGATGATCCCGGATCCCACTGCAGCTGTTGCATTTATAATAGATTGTATACACTGGAGCAATATTACCGTCAGCATTATTCTTCTGATACCACTCAATGACGTCAGCTCCCCTCTTCTTCATCCCATCAATGCTGGTATTTCACTTTGTGCTTATAAAACTGTGAGTCATAGAACCTAACACTCTTTCTCTAATAGTGTGTGTGTTTTGCGTATGCTGTTAAATATCCAGGCCAGACCCACAAAGTATTTTCTGTTACTGGGTGTGCTACTCCAGACCTAGCTGTGAGTTACACCTGAATATACATGCCTGATTCCGAACTTTTTTTTTCAATATTAGCATATGTGTCAAGTTTTAAACTGAAGTACAGCTTACTTGTAAAAATTACTTATTCACTGCTTCCGTTAATGAGAATTTCTTACTTCTGGGTACTACCCTAAGAAAATGTTTTATAAATCATACCTGGATTTTCAAGTGTACCTAACATTTAAGACAGGAGAAACACACAACTACTAAAAGAAACTAATTGTGAACTGGGCCTATAGAGGTGCTTTACATATTCTTTGGAGGTGAGAAGTACATGTTGCTGTGCATCAATTTTCGAGCTTCAATTTCACATTCATCTTTTTAGGCCGATTAGAAAGAAACCAATTGTCAGTAATTGAAAATATGTGTCCTGCATAAGAATATGTAAAGTTCTCCAGATGTCAAGAAGGGATGACAACCTCGTATTTCAAAACAACCACAAGAAGTAAAAAAAATTGCTTCCTCGAGTTCCCCTATGCACACTTGAAAGTAACCTTATTGTATGAAAGTAGATTATTAGTAGGTGGGGATATTCACCTTTCCCTAGCAATATTACTAAAATCACAATAGGTCCAGTCAAGTCTCAATAAATTAGTCCTTGCTTATCCCTTGGCAGTTTGGCAAACAATCAGTCAGGCTTAACTTAGAAGACAGGTATGTGTAAAGCATTTAAAAGCAACAAAAGATCAAATAAGTAAAAGACACAACACAACAAAAATACAACATCAATTTATACAAGTAGAGAATATTTGCATTGTCAAAACAACACCAAAATAACAGAATTCCAATGTAGGAAACCAGAGAAATCAATGTTTAAAGGTGAAATAAAAATGTTTGCATTCCAGCAACAGAAAGCTTAAAGCGCCACTCGCGGCTATCTGGTGGAGCTAAACCGGAACAAAGTTAAACTTTTAGGCTGATGACGATGGAGCATGGGCCAGATATGATGAGATCTAACTCCTGGTCAAAATGTTACCTTCGTACTTGGGGCAAATGTATCATTCGTGACCCAATTCTGTGTTGCGCAGTGTTACTTCAGAATGATTTGCACCATGGAGACACGGGGCCTCATTTATGGAAAGTGATGCATCGCTGCGTGAAAACAGGGATGCGTCACTTTTCACTGCGCACTCCTTGCGACACCAATGATGCGTCACATTTAATGTATGACGCATCATGTCGCAAGGAGTGACAGATACGTCAGTATTTCTGACGTATCTGTAAGCGCAAAAGTGACGCATTGCTGGAGTGTGTCACAAAAGTGACGCAACTCCAGCAATGCTCCCTTTCACATGGGGCAAGCCCCATGTGAAAGGGCATGCATCAGTCTTACGCCTGCTGTGAGGCAGGCGCAAGATTTTGACGCAACGGCGTCCTAAAAGTGACGCAGTGAAATCTCATAGATTTCACTGCGTCACTTCTACGACCCTTCCTTGCGTCAATACCCCTCCCTTGAATACATTATACCTAGCGCATGTATAATGTGGCGCAGGGGTTTACAAAGTGACGCATCTACCTAAATGCGTCACTTTGTAAATATGGTGCAACAAGGCACATTATTTACGCTGCTGGTGCGTCACAAAAAGTGATGCACCGGCTACGTAAAAGTGACGCACGGCCTCATAAATGAGGCCCACGGTGTTTATGATACAGCGCACCATGGTGCAGGTTCCCAAGATGTGTCACGCATTGTGACACAACGTGGTTGATAATGGTGTCAAGTATCATAAACCAACCACTATCTACATGACGCAAAGTTGAAATGCATGTCATAAAACACCTTTACATGCCACAAATCAGCATTGCATCACACAGGAGTGCATTGCATCGTAGAAGTGCTTAAAAACGCAAACAGAGTACTGCAATGTACACAATCAATACCATCAGTATCTAAAAGTATGTGAGGAGCCTCTGGAACCCAGGAAGGTAACAACCCTACCCCTGAAGACCTGCCAACATCCCAGAGGAAAAGCAAGATGAAGTCAATCTTCAATCAGGAGGAAAACCACATATTTATCAGTGTGGTCAGAGCGGTGACAATGAATGAGCACCTATTATTTTTCACATCCAAATTGCCACTAGCAAAACAGTATGCAATCTGCCAATCCATAATGGACAAGATAAACTTCAGTGGGCAAACAAAAAGGACAGTACTGGAGTGTTAGAAGAGGTGGCATGACTGAACGTTTTTCAAGCACACGGGGAGAGGAGGAGGATGGGATGGAGTTGATAGATGAAGCTCTGATAAGATTTATGTACCGAACTCCACCCGAAGGTATCAGAGTGCTTTACACTCACCGGAGCATCCAGCACGCCGTGAGGGGAACGGCACCAGCAGCTCCTCACCGCCATTCTGCAAATGCCGTGAGGGCAACGGCTACAGTCCCTGCCAGCGGACTTCAATACCCAGCGGCCTAGGGGAGGTCGCAGTCCTGTGACGCTACGAACGCGCCCGGAGACGTCATAAGATCCGTGAGCACCGAGCGCTCCTTGGGGTCACTCACCGGAGCATCCAGCACGCCGTGAGGGGAACGGCACCAGCAGCTCCTCACCGCCATTCTGCAAACGCCGTGAGGGCAACGGCTACAGTCCCGGCCAGCGGACTTCAATACCCAGCGGCCTCAGGGAGGTCGCAGACCTGTGTCGCTACGAACGTGCCCGGAGGCGCCATAAGATCCGTGAATGCCTCCCACCCCGTGGGACGCGCGCGGGCAGCGCCAGGCGAAGCCCGGGCAAAGGGCGGGCCGTCTGTGGCCGTCCGGGGCCAGATGAGGCTGGGCTGGGCAACCCCCCTTGGCTGCCGTTACCCAGAACGCTTAGTAAGTTAAAAGTGACCCTTATACTTGACTCTTTTAATTGACACATTGTGTTATTGCGCCTCTGGTACCACTGAGCAGTTAAAAACATTTCTTTTGAGTTCAACTGTCTGCCTGCCTGTCCCGTACATACCATAACCAGCTTTTAAAATGTCCAAACACAAATCTACTATGGACAATTATTTAGTAAAGGTTGTAAATAAGATCAACAATGATCGAAGAAAGTCGTTAGGCCGGGAGAACCTCCCAGACTTATCCTCTGCATTACCTATAGGTAGTAATGACCTGTCTGTGGAGTTTAATGGTGATCCTGATGTTATACCAGTGGAAATACCTGCTGATCCAGTTCCAACCCAGGATTCCCTCGAATCATCTGAAACACCTGATGACATTGCGCCACGGCGTTCCCCGGCCCTGCGAACAGTGAGGGCTTGTAGGAAAGTACAAACTAAGCATGGGGGAAATAATAATAGGAGGAAAGCCGAGGCTACGCTTAATAGTAATGCAAGCGACAAAGAGGCTATGATTAAGGATAGTACTGCCAATTGTAATACTGAGCAATTTGACTTATTAGTTAGCATTATAGAGGGGAAGTTGGAAACAATTGTCAAACCTCTTGTGGACAAACTTGACCTTCTCACAGCTGAGGTGTTTAGATTGGGCAGACTACTGGATGTGCACATTGGCAAGAATGACAGCCCTAGGCCCAAAGAGAGGGGTGTATTACCTAATGACATTGCCCCGAAGCCACTCGATAAGAGGTCCAGCCTAAATAAAGTAGTTACAGCCGGTCCGCAAGTGGGTCGTAGGAATGCGCAGGTAACAGCAGCACCAGTAAGCAGGAATGGAGTATCTGCGCCTAAACAAAGCCGTTTTATCAATCTTCCACCAGATTGTGCACCTTATGTAGTTGTTCTATCCAATGTTCCGCCTCTAGATATTAGCCAGTCACACACCCCACAAACCCCCCAGGAATCACATGAATCTCTTAAGAACAAAACAGTTTCATGGTTGCACAGGCAATGTTGGTTCCCCACCAATTACTCGGACCAAATACTGACAACAAGAAGGGTTAATTGGATTGGTAACTCAAGAAAGTCCTGTAGGGGGGATTGTGTCATTGTTAATTTTAAATACCCTCAACATGCCGCAACTGTCTTGCTTAGAGCAGCCTCCCTAACCCCGAATGAGAATGATGTACTTGTACGCCCCTTGGGATACTTTTATAATCATCTCAGTAAGATGCCCAGGCCACCAATAGAGATAGACCCCTTACCCTTAACCATGGTCCAATTTTGGGAGTACCATTCCAGAATAGATATCAAGCTTTAAGATCTCTGGACCAGAATGATTGACATCCAAAGGTTTTTAGGCCTCAGTTTTGTTTACCCCTTAATGTTCAAGGAAAACACTTAGGTGGATATAGTACAGATTTGGAGCAAACTAAGGATACCACTTCCATAGTGTTTGACAGTGGTCTGGAACCCGACCCTGTTATAGAGAGGGGGGCGGCTAATCAACAAACAGCATATGCTGAGATCCCTATTGTTAGTTCAAATGAGGCTGATGTTAATTTCAATACTGTCCAAGATGAACCCAATAATTGTACCACAGGGGGATCTTCTATTGTGAGTTGGAACATAGCTGGTTGGGCTTCAAAAAGGAACAAATTGGGATGGGAGGACATGCTTAGGACTCATGATATTTTATGCCTCCAAGAAACGTGGTGTGTTACAAAACCCAGTTTTGAAGGGTATGCCTGTTACAGTTTAGAAGCTGTAGAGTCAAGACATGGGAGAGCTAAGGGAGGCTTACTTTTTCTCCTATCTGTGGACCTGTCGTTGACAGTTGTAAAACATGTTACAGTTGGAACCCATTCTCAAATGTTATGGGTACACTCGAAGGAAGGCCCAGAGGTGCTCTTAATCAGCTTCTATAACAATATTTTTAATAACTCACGGCACAACGTTATAGAAGAATTGGAAAGTGCCCTCATGAAGCTTGTAGTGGAAGCAAAATGTATTTTTACTTATATTTGGTTAGGCGATTTTAATTCCCCAATTTTTCCTTTGTCACTTTCTAGGGCTTGTGGGGTGCAAAACAATAGTGGCGAAAATACACCCCACTTTCCACATAATGCCTATGGGCAGGCAATCAATGGCATCATGACATTTTATGATTTAGAGTTAGTGCAGCCTGTGAAAGATGCTAGTGGCCTAATTATCCCTACCTACATTGGGAGAAACACTAATTCCTGCATTGACCATATTATGGTCTCAGCTAGCATAGCACCTTATTGTCTGACAGCGGTTATTGAGGTACCTACTCTAAGTGATCATAATTGCTTAGCTATGAGAATAGAAAATTGGAATTGTAGGAATCAGTGGGCATTAAGAACCCTAGATAATATCGAGCCTTATAGGTCAAACGGGACTAGGATAAGGTGGAAAGGGGAAAAATCCGCAACAGTTGTGCCTATAATTATATCTAGATCTCTGGTAGATATTAATATCATTTTGACACCAGGAAGTGGGTCTGTTTCAATTGTAAATAATTTTGTTAACATTAATAAAATCATTGATAGAATTTTTAAGGGAAAAAGGCTAGGTTTGACCCGCCATGGTAAGGGTTGGTTTGATCATGCGTGTAATTGAAGCAGGCTATAGCCCTTAGACCAAGGGATAGGAATCAAATCACACTTCTGAGATGTGATTATAAAATGGCACTCTCTAAAAGGAAGAGGGAATTACAGCAAGAAGCATGGGACAGTTTAACGCAGGCGGCAGAAACTTCTGATAGCTGCCTGTTCTGGTCCATAGTTAACTCCCTCTTCCTCAAAGATGATATAATTCCCCAACTTTCAGCTAATGTCAGTAGTAAGGCATGGGTATCCCACTTTTCAGCCATATTTCAAGCTAATGGCATGAATGAAGCAGTGCCAAGGCATTGGCCTATAGTCCCTTTAGACATAACCCTGGGAGAGGTCGAATAAAGTATTAAAGCCAGTAAGGGGGAAAGGCACAGGGCCCCGATGGAGTCCCTATTGAAGTATATAAGGCTCTTCCTCTACTGTCGGGACCGATACTTACTTTGGTTCTCAACTAAGCAGTTACAGCCTTGATTCCACCCACTTGGGGAGACTCGATTATTGTCCCTATCTATAAGAAGGGGGACAAGACAGCAGCATGTAACTACCGACCAATTAGTTTACTCGACTCATCGGTGAAAATCATGAGTAGAGTGCTGCTGTCTAGGTTGGAAAATTGGGTAGAGGAGAGGGGATTCTTGCTAACTCCCAAAATGGCTTTAGAAAGGGCCGTGGGACCCTAGATCAATGCCTGAATTTAGAACTATTAATTGGCAAGTATACTAAGGCTAAGCCTGGTAATTTATATCTCTGCTTTGCCGATTTAAGCAGTGCATTTGATCTAGTTGACCACTCGCTACTATGCCAAGTTTTGTTAGAGCTTGGTGCACCAGAAGAAATCATCTACTTCTTAGCTAGACTATATAATAAGATGCAAGCTTGTGTGCGGTTTGGAGCTAGTGGGGAGTGCACCCCAAACTTTAGTGTAAAGCGCGGGATAAGACAGGGTTGTGTCCTCGCCCCCCTGTTGTTTACTCTATTTATTAACGGCGTAGACTCCGCCTTGAAAGCAGTTAAGGCCGACGCCCCTTAGGTGGCTGGGTCCAGCGTGGCAGTTCTGCTTTATGCAGACGATGCCGTGCTTTTATCACGGACCCCTATTGGCTTACAGCGCCTGATGGATCGGTTTTCTGATTTTATAGGGTAGAGGAAGCTGCTGATTAATAAGAGTAAAACCCATACTATGATCTGTGGAGCTAGAACTAATAAAAACCATGCTTTTTTTATAGAAGGGGTGAAAGTGCAGCAGGTGGAAAAATTCTGTTACCTGGGTGTTACTTTTTCTAGTGACGGAAGTTGGTCCCTGGATTTATTAAACGTCAGATCAAAGGTGGTAAAAAGCGCCTATGGCATTTTTAAATTCGCCTCTAAGCTAGGGGATAGGCGAATTAGAGCTATGATGCAGATTTACAAGGCAAGGAGTGTCGCTATTGCATTATATGGGGCAGGGCTGTGGGGTCACACCAATATAGATTCGTTGCAAAGGGAAGAAAATATCTTCCTACAAAAACTTTTGTGCTTACCTACTTCCGCTGCAACTGATCTGATTCACAGGGAAGTAGGGGTAGCCTATTTGGGTGACCTTATTCTGCTAAGGCCTTTGATGCTCTGGCAAGCGATTTGGCGCAAGGAAGAGACAGTGTTTAATCAACTTGTTATTAGGGATTGTCTCAACTTGGAAAATTGTACTAAGATACCCTGGCTTAAGTACGTTGTGGACGGTTTTAAAACTATCTATTGGACCAACATATTGTCAGATCCATTTTTACAAGAGAGTTGAGAGGTGCACTCAGTGAAGTCAATGATACAAAAAGTCCATCGATTTTGTCAATCTTCAATTCTTTCTTTAATGGGTTCTTTGTTTTCACTTTTTTTTTTAAATGCACAGATCCATGTTCAGTTGGAATTATTTCTAAGCAAGAAATGAAAGATACTTTTATTTTGCATAGAACCCAAAACCGTCTAGCAGCGAATGGTTGCCTTACTACAGTTCAGCTTTATAATAAATATACCGAAAGCGAAGGCTAACAGCTGTACTTGAACATGGTAACTAGACCAATGCATAGATTTGTCTTAACAAGACTTAGATTTGGAATGGCCCACGTCTTGGTGGCCTTACCCCAACCAAAAAAGCACCCTGTTGGCCCTGCCCATGTGATGGACACTCGAAACAAAGCACCCTGCACTTTATGCTAATTTGCACCCTTTTTTTGAATGTCAGGGTCACTTATTTGAAACCATTGTTTGTAAAGTATGGTATCTATAATGTGGACGACGCCATGAAGTTGATTTATAATATGAACTCCCCGGACAAAGGTTTTTATATCGTCACTTTTATATATAAATCTATCGAATTTAGGAAAAGTATGTTATTTTAAACTCGTCTATTTTAACTTTTGTTTTACCTGTAATTTTAATCCGTATTCGCTGCTTTGTATTGTACTGCTTGTGCTTTTATGGTCATTGTTTTATGCACCGAATAAAGCTTCATGAAATGAATGAATGAATACAAATGTGAGACTAAAGGAAAAACCCACCAGGATCCTAAAGGCAGCCATGAGGACCTGATGTCCAGGGGAGAGTTGGACCCACTGGAGGAGCAGGTGGCATCCTTCATTCCCACAGAGTTGGTAGCTGGATTGGAAAGTCAGGACAGTGCTGATGTAGAGAACCAGCAAGAAGTACAAGGTGAGTGAAAACAAGGGCCCATATCTATCAAACTTTCATGTAGCTCTATACAGCTATAATCCTTGCTGCGCTATGCTGTGTGAAAGGGCAGGAATGGCTCGTATTTAACCTCATCCTGCACATAAATGTCCTTTCTTTGGGCAGTAGAACTTTTTGTAGCCCATTGCCAATGCATGTCCTCTTGCACCATGATGCAAGTGGGCTTGTGTTGGGGCTAGGCAGGAAAAAGTGTAATGTAATGTAATGTGGAATGTAGAGTATGTGCATGCTCTGCAGGTAGAATCAGTGGAAGATTCGTGTGTACAGTTCCTGGTGCAAAACCATAAGCGATGCAGCTCTCCTGATGTGCTAGAGGATGGTGTTCTATTTGTACCCTGTCATGTAAGAGAACACCTTACCTTCTGTCTTGTGTCTATGGATATGGGGGGTGTGGGTGAGCGCAACTTATAACCAGCGGCGGTTCATGATTGGCTGGTGGAAGTGTAGATGGTGGGTGAGCTAGATGGAACCCTAGTGGGGTCGTTTCTTGTAGGCGTGGGTGAACATCTTGAACTGTCAGTGGTTGTGACACGTAAGGTATTGTATTTTTCTGAGGTGAGGTGTGATGTGCGGGCAGTGAGGAAAGTTAAGCACTAGTCTGGCTGTGGTGTTGCGGATGGTTTGCATCCTGTGTAGCAGCTGTGCAAAGATGCAGTAGTAGAGAGCAATGCTGTTGTCCAGTCTTCATGTGATGAGGGCCTGGGTGATGGTCTTACAGGTGTCAGGAGGGAGCCACATGAATAATTTTCTGAGCAAGCAAAATATGTGAAATAAGGGGGTGTTGACAGTGATTTGATTTCTCATGGTGAGGCTGGTGTCCAATAGGTTGGACAGATTTCTTATTTTTTTTTTTTTTTAAATATATTTTATTTTAAATTTCAAAAAAGCACACATTACAGAACAATACAAATACAAAATTTTGCCTCCTACATTTGTTCGTCTCGCAATATTGCCGGGAGCTTTAGATCAACTACATTTAAGCACCGAAGGGGGGGCCAAAGCAACATAATATCATATTAAAACATTTCGAAGAAACACAATCATAAAAAGAAAAAACAAACGGAAAAGAAAAGACAAATTAGCAAATTGGCAAATTGGATCATCCTATTCCTGTTCTCCATTTCTCCAATGGTCCCCATATTTTAATACCTCAAGCTCTCCCTACCCTACCCTTCCTTGCATATATATATTTCTCTAAATTATGTATAGCAATGAGATTTGATAACCATACTTGCATGGTTGGGGGATTCTTATCTAGCCATACCCTGGCTAACATTAATCTAAAGACAGCCGCTGCCATAAACATAAACATTACATCACCTGGATCCATTTGGACGTTTCCTGCGTCTACTCCCAACATAATTAAGCTTACTGTAAAGGTTGTCCTTATCTTCAATGAGTTGACTAGAAATTGTTCGATATCCTTAATTAGCGTATATAGTTGAGGGCATGTAGCAAACATGTGAACGATGTCTGCCTCTGTGGAATTGCATCTGGGGCATATAATACCCTCGGTACCCCCCCATTTCGCAATCCTGGCTGGGGTGTGGTACAGCGAGAATAGTGTTTTGTAGTGCTGGGATTGCAAGGGGGCAGAACATAGCATGGACCGGCCTAATTCCAATGATTCATTGAATGATTCAGGGGTAGCCTCTATCTTATCCCCCCATTTAGCCCTATGTTTATCCAAATCATCTGCTCTATTTTTTGCCAGCGCAGCATATATTAGCCTAATGGAGTACTCCTCCCCCATAGTTAGCCCTTCCATCAGTTCGTTTGTGTGAAAGCCCAACGGCCCCCCTTGTTTATTTCTAAGAAAACTCCTAATCTGAAGGTATTTGAAGAAGTCCCTTCTGTTTATTTTATATTTTCTAACCAATTCCTCAAATTGTACGATCCCCTCTGAATTTAATAAATCCCCAATTTGATGTATCCCTTTATTCTCCCAGTCCGCCATTACTGCATCCGCAAAAATTTCTTCAGGGAAGGATTTATTTTTATAAACTCTCGTGTACCTATTGAATCTACCAATACCTGTCTTTTTCAGAAAAGTGCTCCAGATTTTAAGTGCCGCCCTAAGAGTCTTATATGCCTGCCTTCTAAGATGCCCCAAATCCGTATAGTACAGGAAACAATTTGCAGTATTTTGTCCTAGTACCACTGAGTAAGCTTCGATTGACATGGTGACGACCTTTGATGACCCCGCGCCTCCTCCTATTATTCCCTGCATGTACTGGAGAGCGGCAGCCAAATAATATAATCTAAAATCTGGAGCACCCCAGCCCCCTCTATCCCTTGGCAAAGTGATAAATTTATAAGCCCTGCGGGTTTTTCCTCGTGCCCAGATAAATCTATTAGCTACGCTCTCCAGCCTGTTGAACCATTTGTTCTCAAAAATTAAAGATTGACCTGAAAAGATACAAAAATTTAGGCAAAACCATCATTTTCAACACATTTGTACAACCGACCAGAGACAGATGTAGATTGTTTATCCTTTCCAGGTCGCTATTAACCTTCGCTAACAGTGGTTCCATATTACGCTCGACTAACTCCTCCAGTTTTACAGATAGATCAATCCCTAGGTATGTTGCATTGTTGACCACCCTACTATCTAAGCTTGTTGCAAACCTGTTTATGATAATCTGGGTTTTAGTTTTATTCAGACTGTATCCTGAAATCAGCCCAAATTCATGCGCTTCTGCTTCTACTCCCACCATAGCTATATCCGGATTTGGGGTCAATATAGCGACATCGTCAGCATAGGCGAGAGTTTTCACAGTACAACCGTTTAGTGCCATAGGTTGGATATCTCGGTTTCCCTCCAGCTTGCGTAATAGTGGCTCTATATACAGGGCAAACAACAATGGAGAAGACGGGCAGCCCTGATGAGTCCCCCTTTGTATATGTACTAGATCCGAATGCCCTCCATTTACTCTAATTTTAACAACCGGGTCTCTGTACAGGGCTTGTATAGCTCCTATGTACCCTGGACCAATACCACACCACTTCATAACTTCCCATAGATATTCCCAGGCGACCCTATCAAAAGCTTTCTCGGCGTCTAGAAACAGTGCTGAAATAGGGTCGCCTGTGACTTCTGCCGCATCGATCATGGTAATCAGTGTTCTAACGTGCTGTGTAGTACCCTTCCCGGGTATGAAACCATGCTGCGATGGGCTCACCAAGTGTTCAATACAACCTGCTAATCTCTTTGCCAACATCTTGGAATAAACCTTGCTATCTGAATTCATTAGCGTAATGGGTCTGTAAGAACCAGGAAGAGTTGCGGGCTTCCCTTTTTTAGCTATAACAATTATATCTGCCCCACGCCATGAATCTGGTGACTGCCCCCCTTGTTGTACATATAGCATAACCTCAAACATATAAAGCAACAAATAATCACGAAACACTTTATAAAATTCAACCGGGATTTGATCAGGTCCGGTCGCCTTTCCTGATGGTAGACTATTTAGTGCATCGATACATTCCTCCAAACCTAAGATAGATTCTAACATTTCTCCTTCTTCTCTTGTGACAGAAGATGGGCAAATATCACTAAGATAATTCCTTATTTCCACTATTCCCTCTGTGTCTTCCTGTATATACAATTTTTCATAAAAACTTCTAAAGACATCTCTGATCTTATCTGAGCCTGTGACAGTGACACCCATTGGATCCAATATCTCTTTTATCTCCGCAGCTGCCCTCTGTTGTCTAACTTTAACCGCAAGTATGTGGCCCACTTTCTCACTGCACTCAAAGGCCTCTTCCTTCTTAGCCAGGTATTTTTCAGCAAGCTTTTTCGAGAAACTTTCTACTGCGTCTGCCCTCAATGCTACTAGTGCTAATAATATATTTTCCAAGCTAGATTTGGATTTTACTGCAGCAACTAGTTTTTCTTCCTCGATAATTATCTTTTGGCGAATAGCTTCAGTCTTTACCCTCTCTTTCTTGTGTTTAGTCAACACATAGCTCAGTGTCTCACCTCTAACACCTGCTTTAAAGCAATCCCAGGTTTGCCCTACAGAGGCAGTTCCATGATTGATCTCCCAAAAGGACCTAATCCACCCTTCCATGTATTTCCTATACTCGAGGTCTTGGAGAAGACTCCTCTCAAATGTCCATGTGGACCTCTTACTCTGTACTTGTGGGACCTTAACTGTCAGTATTAGCGGGCTGTGGTCAGAAATAATCCTTGGCTGCTTTTCAATCTGTGTCCCCAAAACAAAAGACCCTGAGACTAAAAAATAATCTAATCTCACCAACACCTGATGAGGTGCCGAAAAGAAAGTGCTCCCATCTAACAGTGGGTGTTGCATTATCCAGGGGTCTTCCAAAAGATTATTTTTACCCCTTTTTGCAATAGCCCTATTTACTTTTCTCTTTCTGCCATTATACGCCACTCCTGTACCCATAAATGAACTTGTAGGGTCATGCATATTAAAATCACCACAACATATTACTGATTCGGGCCATTGTGCCAGTTCTATATCCAAAAACTGCCATATCTCCGGATCATCCTCGGTGGAACCATATACATTTACTAATGTTATATTGAGGCCTTTAACGCTTAATTCCGCCATAGCCCATCTCCCCCACTGGTCCTCTTTCTTTCTTTTAACTATCACATCCCTTCTTCTCCCCAGTATCGCAACACCTCTTGTCCTAGATCCTTGCCTACTGGCAGCAAGTACATCAAAACCCAATTGATTCATCAAGTAAATCTGCTTTTCTTCTATATGCGTTTCTTGTAGGCATACTAGATCCACTTGTAAAGTTCTTATATAAGCTGCTACATTTGCCCTTTTCCTTGGATCATTCAGCCCACATACATTTATAGAAACTATCCTACATGCCATTGTGTATTAAAAAAAAAAGACATCTCTTCCTAACCCAACTGTTCCTTTACTCCTTCCCCCCCCTTCCGAACTTCCTCCCTCTTCCCTTCCTCAGAAATATAGTCAATGAACAAAATAGATAATCAATGTGTGCTAACTGCCATACCCAAACCATACATTTCAGCTGCTTTTTGACACCCCCCTTCCCCCTCTCCCCCCTCCCCTGCCTTTCCCCCCCTCCCCTCCCCCTGCAGGCAAATAGGTCAGCAATGACCTATGTGTGGACGCTTCCTGGTTGTGTTAGTCGTCTCCAGTGTGCCCCCCCTCTCTACAACCTAATAACTTTTCTAATCCAATACCAATACCTTTCCCCTCAGTGCCCGTCTTTCTTCGCCCTTTTCAGATCCTGAATAAACTCCTGTGCTTTCACTTCTGACATAAACATCCTGACCCTGCCCTTTGTGACAACTTTCAACCTGGCTGGGAATAGCAAATACACCTCTGATCCTAAAGCCTGAAACTCCGAGATCATTTTCCTAAGCCTCCACCTCCTTTCTACTGTCACGTGACAAAAGTCAGGCCTAGTAAAAAATGTAACACCCTCCGCCGTTCTTTTGCTGTCTGGTCTGGCTTTCTGGATAAGTTCCTCTCGGAGTAGAAAGTTTCCAACGTTCACTAATATTGCTCGGGGGAGTGGCGCTTTGGACCCTCCTTCAGCTCCGTTTGGCTTTCGCTGGACAAAGGGGAACCTATGCGCCCTCTGTACCTCTGCCTCCCACTGCCACTGGGACTCAGGGAAAGCACCCCTTAATAGCTTGACCACAAAACCCCTAGGATCTTGCCCTTCAAGCCCTTCTGCCACTCCCAAAATTCGAACATTATTGCGCCGTTGGCGATTTTCGAAATCCTCCATCTTCCAGAGGATATCATCCGCCTTCTTTTCCTGTTGTACTTTGAATTCGCTAAAGCTCGGTTGGACAGATTTCTGAGGTGGTTGGTGGGTGAGGGGGTCAGTTATGGTTATGTGGCAACCATGCGTAATACCAAGCTAAGTAAATGTTGCAAAATATCATCACTTCCATCTTGTTAGGTTGAGTATGAGATAGTTATCTCACATTGAGTTAGCCATGTTGGCCAATACCATATTGCATTAACTTTTGGTGGTGTTGGTGTCTTCTGAGAGGGATAGGATGATCTTGGTGTCATTGGTGTAAGAGATTATGTAGGGTCCGTTGGTGTGAATGATGCTTGCTAGAGCAGAGATCTATAAGTTGATAGGAGTGGGGCTGAGTACAAAGCCCTGTGGGACTCCGCAGAGAAAGCCTGTTGGTTCTGAGGTGAATGGAGAGAGTTGGAGCCATTGCATTCTTACAATTATGAAGTTGGCTGTCAACTTTAGAGTTGGGCCTTTGGATTTTGGTATTGTGAAATCTGGAGATGACTGTATGTGTGCTAGGAAACTACAAGATTACCCTGAAAAATATGAAACATTTAACAGTATAACGTTGCCTTACATCTCTCAGCTAGTGCTGGGGCACAAACTGATACCAAGAGCAAATGCAGGCACCCTTACTACTTGCTGCAAGGGTCCCTGCGGTGGTGCTAGACAGCACCATTTGTGTCAGTGCAGGCAGAGAGCAGCCTTGGGTTGTATGAAAAAACTGAAATAAGCCCCCTAGTGAACAATAATGTTACGTGATCAATATACATGTATTGCCATGTGAAAAATAACAATGGTGCAACATGGGAATATTACCTTGTAGAAACATATGTTTAACATATCACTGTGTACCTGGGAGTTAGGAAAATTGCTGCCCGGTTGTAAGAGAAATCACTTATCTCATATCCAATCATGGAATTTCTGTTACATTCCTATTTCTTTCCCGAGGGACAAACAACATCTCCCGGAAATCAGCCTGTTTGTTTTGTACAACCTTTTGATGACACCACCCTGCCCCCCATGGATGAAGATACCTTGCAGCAGCTCATGGGCACTTTTGAAGCATCTCCTCTACTTTTGTCAAGGGAATATAATGTTGTTGGGTCTCTGGGTGAACCAACTGAGACATGAAACAGCAGCCTATCAGTTCAGTTCAGTTCAGTTCAACTTTATTTCGGCTAATATAGCCATAAAAGCAGGAGTACAAAGACAACAAGAAAACATTTACAGCCAAATATTTACAGTGCCCTGACCAACAATTAATCACATATACAGGTGGCAATTAATAGAATGAGACTAAGTAACAATTGATTCAAAACGGGTACATTTACAATACTGCGTTAAAATCGAAATAATTAAAGGTTTTTTCTATGGTTAAAAGGCCAGACTAAAAACCAAAGTTTAAAACCTTTAAAACCACACATTTAACAAAGGATGAACTCAGTGCATTGTGCATTGGCTAATGCTGAATGGAGAGGGCTACAGGCTCCAATGTTGATTTACAGCTTGTATCCAAGCCGTTTCCTGATGAGATACACATTAATCAGAAACCTACTTATGGAAAAAACTACCAGTTGTGAGGTATTAGACTTAATGATACGCTCTGCCTCTTTGTATGACCTGACACCCGTATTTTTACAAAGGGGTCTAATCCACCGGTGCCTAGGTGATTTATATGCTGGACAAAAAAGCAGTAAATGGACATTGTCTTCCTTTGTCTTTAATGAGCAGAGGGAACAGAGGCCATTATCATTCTTACCTCCCCAATTGCATGTTTTAGCATTTATCTGTAATACCCCATATCTAAATTGCAAATATAAGGTTTTTGCTAATGGTGGTCCTATCTCATCCATAAATGGTTCGAATACAGCTTTATCTTTTATAATCATAAATTCCTGAGTCAATCTGCCAATAGATGAACTATGGGATAGCTCATCATTGACGTAGGACCAATAACTACACTTTAAAAGCTTTTTACACACCAGTGTCATATTCTGGGGTTCGTCCCAAAAATGGCCCAGCCCTACCCTGGTACACCAAAGAGAAACATGTTTTAACCAAGCGATTTTCTTGTATTCATCAATCTGGATAATTTCTATCAGACCACTTTTATAGTTACACAACTCCGGGGTTGTCCATAACCTTACCCAATACAGCAATGGTCTAAGAGCTGCTTGGTAATCTGTCCGTTTAAGATCCAAATCCAAAAACATTGGAGTTAGAGGGGTTCGAGTTGGTAGTTTAAGTAATCTACGCAAAAAATGTTTTTCTTCCTTTTCAAAGTTGCTTTTACAGTGATGTCCCCAAATCTCGGCACCGTAAAGTGCCGCTGATTGGGCCTTTGCCTTAAATACTTCAAGTGCCGGTGTAATGGCTTTAGAATAACTAGCTCCGTGCACTTTTAGGATGGGCATCGAATTCTGCTTAAAGGATAACTTGCTTTTTGCTAGATGTCCCTTCCATAAAAGGTTACTATCCAACATAATGCCTAAGTAATTGAAAATCCCCACATATTCCAATTTTTGGTTATTTAGAGCCAAATTCTTTCTAAAGGACTTTTGCGGGTTTATGGACATATATTTTGTTTTAGATGAGTTTATTTCCAACCCCTTCTTTACACAGCAACCATAAAATGAATTCACCAGATTTTGAAGACCCTTCGGAGTCTGTTAGATGAGTATTGTATCGTCGGCAAAAAGTAATGCCGTAATCGCCTCATTTCCTAGCTTCGGGGAGTCATGATCGCAGTCCCTTAGGTAAACAGGTATATCATTAACATATAGTGAAAAGAGCATGGGCGCCAGAACACAGCCTTGACGTACGCCATGACTCACCGGTATGGGCTTTGAAAGTTCGCCTCCCTTCCCCCATCTGACTTTAGCATAATTCCCTGTGTATAATCTGATAAGTTCTTTGAGTAGCTCGCCAGGGACCCCCATATCTCTTAATGTGATCCACAGAAGATTCCGTGGAACGTGGTCAAAGGCGGCCCTCAAGTCTATAAATGCCACTTACAAACTGCCCTTCCTTATGTTAATATACTTCCAGAAGATGCACGTGAATCTGAACACTTGGTCCACCGTACTAATTTTTGGTCTAAACCCTGCTTGGTATTTAGACAATATCTGCGTCCCCTCTATCCATTCTGTGAGTCTATTTAAAATATGTCTGGCAAAAACCTTCTGTAAAAGATCAATTAAACTAATTGGGGGATAATCGCCCGGATCGTAACGATCCCCTTTTTTGAAAATCGTTACAATTTCTGCCCCTTTCCAACTGTCAGGGATTGGTGTTCCAGCCACTATAGAATTACATAAAAAATTTATGTATGGCCCCCATACTTCTACGTCTTGTTTAAATAAATCTCCAGGAATCTTGTCCGGTCCTGGAGCTTTGCCCGCTTTAATGGCTTGTAGTGCCTGGATAGTTTCCTCTATACTAAATCGTAGTGGCGTGATACTCCATTCTAGATTACTCTCTTTGTTATGTAAGGGCGACCCCTGTTCATCATGGGAATAGAGTTTAGTAAAGTGGTTACACCATGTGTTTTCATCTAGATAAAGGTCCTTAGATGATCTACCCTTGCTGTTACCCTTGGCTATTAAGCTCCAAAAGGTACCCTGATCTCTCAGTTTGGCTGCTGTTAATAAATCGTCCCATAGTGCATCATGCCATGTTTTTTTCACCTGGGTCAAGGTTTTATTGTATGCATGTCTACTTTCTTTTATGGAATGGGAGTTTTTAATTTTGACAGCCTGGATCAGATGGTGCTTTGCTAAACGGCATTCTTTATTGTACCAAGGGTTAGCCAACTCTAGATGGCCTTCGTTTAGGTTCTTGTCCCTTTTATAATTTTTACTCAGAAAGGGGATTAAAGCGTCAACCAATTTATAATGTAGATCTAAAACACCCTGGCTGCCTAATAGGGGCTCCTTACAAGACGCAATAGTGTCGGAAAAGGAGTTATAAATATTTAACATTGTCTCATCTTTAGCTAGGATGTAGGGCCATCTCAGAGCACGTCTATTATTAGATATCTGCGGTTCCCCAAGGGAACTATTTAGTGCAACCTCTTCGTCTTGTTTAGCTAAAAAAGGATGAGGATTTAGCCATAATTGGAGTGGAAGATGGTCCCTCTCTGTCCTAACATCTAATTTGAGATCAATGAGTAAATACCATAAACTCAAGGAGACCAGTATGAAGTCAATATGTGACTTACAGTTGCCTTTATAAAATGTTGGGGCTGCTGGTCTATCAGACTGCAAGCGGCCACTACATGCCCTAAGATCAAGGCCTATAGTCAATTGCAAAATTTGGGTTACAGCTATGGTACATTTAACAGACCCAGTAGAATCCAAATTTGGAATATCATTAGCCATGTCCTGTTCTTCGAGTAAGTTGTCAAGGCCCAACACAGGTTCATATTTACAATGAAAATCCCCTCCTACTACTGCTTGCGCATTTGGTCCTAGAGTGTCTAAAAGGGAGTCTAAAAGTTCTATAACCTTAGATTCTTTATTTGCTGGGTGTGGCCTATTGTATATGTTTATTAAATATACAGTTTCATTTTCCCTTGTCACCACCTTTAACCCCAGTAAATCAGGGGAATGGGTTGTCAATGGGGTAATTTCTATTTCTAAATTGATTCTGACCCAGATCACCAGACCCCCTGACGCTCTCCCTCTTACTGAGGGGATTGCGTTGCAATAAAAGGTTTTGTACCCAAGCCTGTGCGGGGTTTCTAGAGCCCAGGTCTCTTGAAGGAGGATGATGTCATAGGCCTCAATGTAGGTACACCAAACTAGGTCACGAAGATTCCTAGCTAACCCTGCTATGTTCCATGATATTAGTCTTACAGATAATTTATCCTTGGAGCCGGATAGGGGTGCATTCAACAGTACATCTTGTATGGATTTATCATCTAGTGGAGCTGGTGTAGTACTTAGTACTTCCAGTGCGGTGTTTCCGGAAGTAGATCTCTCAGGCACAGTACTATCGGTACGACATGTACTGGCCTCTCCTAGGATACTAATGTTGTCGTTATCACAGTTAGAATACTTCTCCCTCGCCAATGCCATTGGAATAGAGCCTAATATAGGCTTATCATCATGATTCAATGTGGGCGCCACTATCTGTGATTTGTCGAACTCTAAGTTAATCATATTTGATTTACCTACTTGAGTAATTAAGGTTGGTCCCAACCCAGGGCTATCAGTCGACGCAAGTCAATCATTTTGATCCAACGCACTCAGTGCCTGATACCTGTTGGTGTTGTGATCTCAAGGACTGAGCTTCTGTCTGAGTTAAGAGGCCTAGATGATATGTTATGCTGGGGAACCTTGGCTAGATGACTATAGAAATATCCCAAAGGGTGCACACCCACACTATATTCACTCTGCTTCAAAGATGCTGCTCTAAGAAGCACAGTCGCAACATGCTGGGGGTGCCTAAAGTTAATGATGATACAATCACCCCTACAAGTTTTCCTGGTATTTCCGATCCAAGGTACCCGTCTAGTTGTCAATATCTGGTCCGAATAGTTTATTGGAAATCCACAGTTCTTGCTCAGCCAGGAAACAGTTTTATGTTTTAGTGAATCGTGTGATTCCTGGCGGGAATTGGACTCTATAGGGTCTAAAGATGGGACATTTGAGATTAGAACCACGTATGGTTCACACTCTGGTGGGAGGTTAATTGGACGAATTTTCCTCACTGGGATCAATGGGCCCCCTATAGTTGCTGGGGCCTTTTTGGTTTGTATACACTGGCCATCCAATTGGCTCATCTCCCTAGGTTTAGCCGTGCTTGCCTTTCCCACCAATGTCTTCTGTACAACGTTAACTGGTGAAACATCCCTTACCCTCGGTTTTGGGCTCTCAACATTAGATAGCTGGTTTAGAAGGCCACCTAGTCTAGACACTTCAGCTGTCAAGGCATCAATTCTTTCCACTAGAGGCTTGACAGTAGATTCTAGTTTAGCCTCAAACATCTTAGCAATATGGTCCAAAAGATCAGAGTCCGTATTAATGCCACTATTAGTAATCATAGTAGTCATAGTCTCCTTGTGGCCAACAGTACTCCTCTGCACTGTATCGGGCGTTTTCTTTTGGTGAGTTCCTCCCCGCTTAGTCGATGTTTTCCTGCATTTCCTCACTGCTGTCTTAGCTGGTGAGCGCCGTGATGAAACATCCATAGATATATCTGGTAAATCCTCGTCTATAATGTCCTGGTCTACCACCAGCATGTCAGGAGTTTCCACTATAAGGGCATCAATAGTAACATCAGTAGTGAAAAAGGGGGCTTGATTCAGACCACTACTGTCATCAAGTGGAGTATTTGTTATCACAGGCAAGTTGTCCCGTCCCAGTGATTTCCTTCTGTCGCTGTTGATTTTACTCACCATTTTGACTAAATAGTTGTCCATAGTTCCTTTGCTCTTAGCCATCAATAGTAGCTAGGTACTGGCCCCTGGAACGCTAGTGACTTTTGGACCAAGCTAAGTGTGACTATGCACACAAGGTCTAAAATCTATAACGTTACATATACTTCCTTTCTAGAGTTGAAAACATGAACTGCAATTAAAAATATGTCATACAATCCAAAGGGGGGTGGCTCTGCACTGCCTCGATCGGCCCGGACTGCACAGACTGCCCCGCCCTTGTCCTGGGCTTCCCCCGGGCTTGTCTCGCGGGCGGGAGGTGGAGCCGGTGCTTTGTAGCGCCTCCGGGCGCAGAGCTCACGTCACTGTTCAAGCGCCGGACCCCAGGGGAGCTGGGATATGTAGTTTCCCGCTTCCCGGTCTGGCGTGGAGTGGAGACAGCCGCCGCTGCCCACGCGGCACTGTAGAAGAGCTGGCGTCCCAGAACATGGAGCAGGTAGGTTCAAGGCTGGCCGTTGCCCTCACGGCGTCTGTTCAATTGATTCCGGCCCCCCATATAACAGAAGAGGACTCTGAGGACCCCAAGTTAAGTTCCAATGGTGATTAGTAGGACTTCCGCAGAGAATGTCTGATGAAGTCAGGTTGGGGATGGAGACTATAGAAAGGAGTCTGTAGGTGTCTTAGCCCAAATAAGAGGTTGACAAAGGCAATTATAGACACCTAGTGTTGGCTCCATGGGATTGATGACTCTCTAGCACATATCACTGGTGTTATGATGCAAAACGAAAAACAACACCAGCCTTCAACATCTGACACCCGTGATGTTGCCAGGCAGCTTGGAGCGATCAAGAAAGCTATTCAGTCCTCAGAAAGAGGACTGGAAGCCTTACGTCATCATTTGGAGGCCAAGATGGATTGGGTCATGGCATCATTGAGTTCTCTATATAGCCACGTTGTTGCTGTGTTGTCCATCCAGCAAGCCCTTGCCAGGGGCTACCATGATACCTTACTGGCATTCACAAATGTAATTGGAAAGATGGGAATTACAACTTCTGCCTTTGATGTTTCTGCTTCAGAGGCAAGTAACATCACTCATCTTCCTTCCATTGCAACACCACAACTTTCAGGGGAAGCAGAACACTCATCAGAGGAGGAAGATATACAGTTCCCCAGTTTCTGAACCTGACATTCCCCATAAGTATTTGTGAATACAATCTGTCCTGCGTGGGACATCATGCCATCTTCCTTGGAACCCTATGCTTGTGCAGTATTTGATTTTTTCCGCTTTTTGACATAAAAAATATTTAACATTTACTAAAGGAAATTTGTTCCTCCACACTTTCCTCATGTATCACATGTAAATGTGATGTCACATTTCTAGCTACATTTATTTGGAAGCACTAAACGTTGCAATTTGGCACTATGTGTTGATTATCAAAAAGTATATTTCTCTCACAATATAATGTGAGAATCTGAATCTGGTTAATAATAAAAATGTTAAAACCCATTAGCAGATTTGTATGGTCAAATCTCATAAGTATTCATACAAGATGTAAAAAATGCAAAAACAAAACTTTTTTTAACCTTAAAAATAGGGACATAAAGTAAATAGCACATATTGTCTTTGTATGTGCGACTACAGCAATCACATCCACTGTAATGGTATAATGATCAATATGTACTATCCCTATGGAATGCCAGAGTAACTCAACAAGCAACATCTTCTTGATGGACATACAGTAAGATTATTGCAAACTACACACATTTTTACCACCTATAAAAGGGATGTGTGAGTCACGTGACCCCAAAACTCTGTTCCACTGATACTAAGAAAATTAGCCAACATTTTTTAGTAATTGCTTACCTCACTGCACGCACAAATGTCTATCACAATTCATTACTCTGGATGGTTGTACCAAAACTAGCCAGATGTTCATGCCCATATTCCTCATTGATTTGCACTGTACTTATACTGCTCAAGGGCAACACAATACCTTGAATGAAAGCTACCAAGACTTGCAAAGGCACCTTGCATGGCCGTGTGTCATGGTAAATGTGCAGTAATGCAACACAGTCCAAAATAGCAGACTTGTGTTATTCTCCCTCAGCAAGGTGTCACATGTGTTGAGTGTGAGTGCATCCATACATCTGCAATTGGATCATTAGCATACACAAATGTTGTATAAGTGGCAGACCAGGAAACCTTTAACAATGGTACACCTCCCCAGTGGAGGGAAAATTGGGAGATATATCATCAAATCTTCTTATTGTGTTCTAAGTGAGTTGCATTATGTGGCACACTTAGCAAGACGTAAATGCCTATCAGGATATATTTTGTCAAAGCAGGTGGGAATTCCTGCACAACAATAATCCAGCCAACAATGCAAGCCCCCTTGCAGTATGGTACAAGGGTATCTGCGCTGGCCCTAGGCAGCAGTTTGTGTCCCATCGCAGGCAGAGAGCATCATTCTGTTGTATCATGCCAAACCCAACACTTTACTTTCCCTTTTACTCTTGACGCTACAGTAAGAAGTCTACCTGTGATTTGCTGTATCTCAAATCAAATACTGAGTTTCCTTCCATTGTCTAAGGTATGGCTATCTATGGGTCCATACATTACTCTACTGTGAGGAAGACCAACAGTCGTCCAGAGGAGTCTGTCAATGCAACATTTTCCTACTGTAAATTCAGGACTATTTTAACATGATGTACTCTTATAATCTTCACTTAAAGAACAATGATTGATGTATTCAATTGGAAAGCATAATATCTAAAATATTGCCTAACCAACAGCTTTCCAAACTTTCCACGTCGGTGACACACCTTTTCGACAATCTTCATCTTGTGATACGGTAATGCGAGCGAGCGCAGCGCGCAAGCCGAATCTCCTACAGGCGGTACTGGGGGGTACTCCTGCATGAAAATGTTGAAAAAATAGTGGGCCAATCGTTCAGTTTCAAGCAAATTTGAGAAAGCAGGAAGGTTCTAACAAAGACAGTGACTAGCAAACTGGGTGTAAGCAAGGTTAGGTGTGTGCCTAAAACAAGAATATAACCATGCACACATTGACACATGCCCCATGGATTTACAGCACAAAAAGGGGGGGTGCACGCACTGCCAATCCTTCCAACCATGCACAAAGTCCACCCGATGCCTTGCTGTATATGAGTTATACAAAAATCCGTTCAGGACCAATCATGCAACTTATCAGCCGGTCTCTTCACATTAAACTCAGGTTAGGCCACTTTTCTCAGCGCAGCGCGCCAAAAGGCACATCATTGTTACTTCACCGTGCCTTGCTATCCATCTCTCTCCCACCTCTCCCTCTCCCATCTCTCCCTCTCCCATCTCTCCCTCTCCCATCTCTCTCTCCTCTCCCTCCTCTCCCTCTCTCTCTCCTCTCCCTCCTCTCCCTCTCCCTCTCTCCCTCTCCCTCCTCTTTCTCTCCCTCGTCTCCCTCTCTCTCCTCTCTCTCCCTCTCCTTCCTCTCCGTCTCCCTCTCACTCCTCTTCCTCTCCCTCCTCTCCCTCTGTCTCCTCTCCCTCTTCTCCCTCTGTCTCCTCTCCCTCTCCCTCTCTCTTCTCTCCGTTTCCCTCTCACTCCTCTCCTTCCTCTCCCTCTCTTGCTTCTCTCCCTCTCTCCCTCCTCTTCCTCTCCCTCCTCTCCCTCTTTCTCCCTCCTCTCCGTCTCCCTCCTCTCCCTCCTCTCCCTCCTCTCCCTCCTCTCCCTCTCTCTCCCTCCTCTCCATCTCCGTCTCCCTCTCACTCCTCCTCCTCTCCCTCCTCTCCCTCTGTCTCCTCTCCCTCCTCATCCTTTCTCTCCCTCCTTTCTCACTCTCCCTCCTCTCCCTCTCTCCCTCCTCCCCCTCCTCTCCATCTCTCCCTCCTCTTCCTCTCCCTCTCTCTCCCTCCTCTCCTTCCTTCCCGTCTCACTCCTCTCCCTCCTCTCCCTCTCCCTCCTCTCCCTCTCCCTCCGCTCCCTCTTCCACCTCTCACCCTTCCTCTCCCTCTCCCTCCTCTCCCTCCTCTCACTCTCTCTCCTCTCCGTCCCCCTCCTCTCCCTCTCTCTCCCTCCATCTCCCTCTCACTCCTCTCCCTCCTCTCCCTCCCCTCCCTCCTCTCCCTCCTCTCCCTCTCTCCCTCTCTCGCTTCCTCTCCCTCCTCTCCCTCCTCTCCCTCTCTCCCCCTCTCCCTCTCTCTCTCCTCTTCCTCTCCCTACTCTCCCTCTCTCTCCTCTCCCCCCGCTCCGTCTCCCTCTCACTCCTCTTCCTCTCCCTCCTCTCCCTCTCCCTCCTCTCACTCTCTCTCCCTCCGTCTCCCTATCACTCCTCTTCCTCTCACTCCTCTCCCTCTCCCTCCTCTCCTTCTCTCCCCCTCTCCCCCTCTCCACCTCTTCCTCCCCCTCCCTCTCCCTCCTCTCCGTCTCACTCTCACTCCTCTTCCTCTTCCTCTCTACCTCTCTCCCTCCTCTCCCTCCTCTCCCTCTCTCTCCCTCTCTCTCCCTCTCCCTGCAGTCTCTCTCTCTCCCCCTCTCTTACTCTCTCTCTCTCTCTGGCTCTCTCCCTCAGTATCTCTCTCTCCTCTCCTCTCTCTCTCTCCCTCTCTCTCCCTCTCCCTGCAGTCTCTCTCTCTCCCCCTCTCTTTCTCTCTCTCTCTCTCTCTCTCTGGCTCTCTCCCTCAGTATCTCTCTCTCCCATGTCTCTCTTCCTATCTCTCTCCGTCTCCATCCTTCAGTCTCTCTCCCTCCCTCTCTCTCTCTCTGTGTTTCTCTCCCTCGGTATGTCTCTCGCCCCTCTCTCCATCCTTCAGTATCTCTCTCTCTCTGTCTCTCCCCTCTCTCTCGCTCACTCTCTCCCTCTCTATCACTCCCTCTATCTCTGCCCCCCCCCCATATCTCTGCCACCCTTTCGCCGTTACCCTTCTCTCAGGAACTTCTTGCGTGAGCCGCCCCTGGAAAAGCATTGCCTCTGCTGTTTGTGCATTACAAGGAGCCGTTGGTTGAGATATGATTATTAAATGTAACTACTGAGAAATAAATTCAACAAAATAGACTAATACAATTATGTAATGTTTATAAATAAATGCGGAGGTCATAAGATAAAAAGCCCATGGACCTGAGGCTGGACAGAGTCCCCACCTCTCTGCTAACGCCTGAGTTTTCTAAGTAATAAGATGCAGCGCCTTGAACCAGTGCGCCAAGCAGAGACTCCTTCCGAAACTGCTCAAAAGCTTCCACTGCCAGGTGTCCGACAAGGTCAAGGAGCAAGAATCATGTTCTCAGCAGCCGGTGCCCCTGGCTAAGGCTGGTGCTTGGCAGGCGAGACTGGTACCTGCTGGGTCCAGGGTGGAGGGAGGCGCTACAGAGCATATTAAAAGCAGCAGACACCCCCCAGCGCGGAGGTGATACTAGAGCCACATTTCAGGGGGAGGTTGGGGGGGCTGAAACATTAAGCAGTAGGTAGAGTGGCGCTGCAGGGGCTCTTTGAAGGGGTGAAACATCAACAAAGCCTCTTTAACATGCACACGGTCTTTAAATGAACTGTGAAGTGCTCGGATGCGGCTGTGTGTGTGCCCGGGAGCTGTCTGAGCCCGGGCTGCCACACACGAGGGGGAGGTCATTGTCACGCGACACACCCACAGAGTGTAGGCGACACAGTACGGTGTCCCGGCACACACTTTGGAAAGCTCCGGCCTAACCCATCCAACCAACACTATTATTTAAACTATCCTATACAACCTAATGTAACACTTAACATATTTTAACCACTATTAACACATGGGAAGATAAACATCAACTCACATAGGTCAGTACAATATAGACATAAACTACATCCTAAACATATACTATCTACACATATACGCCTAAACAAGTGTGTATTTCTTTATTATTTTTTTAGGTTTCGTAACCTGGCGAGGGGCGAAGCCCCTCCCAGATCGAAATCTGTTGTTTTTAATAGTGAGGTTAGGACAGCCTCTGTTTCCAATTGGCTAGCTCCATAAATGGAGGCTAGCCATTGGGAGGCAGAGGCTGTCAATCGCGCTTTCTCACGAAAACGCGATTCGGGGGCGTTTCTGGTGCTTTTTTTAAGCCCCGCCCCTTTGTCCTGGGCCGCGCTGTCATTGGCTGCCGGCCCGGGACACCCCGTGACGTCATTCCCCGGGCCGCGCTGTGATTGGCTGGCCGGCCCGGGACCTGACTTGTTTCTTTGTGTTTTGAGTCTCGGCACGTCCTAGGTGAGGCACTTGTTCCAGCGTGTTGCGTAGTCCGAAGACATCGCACGTGCGTCGGTCCGAGTCTCTGTTAGGCTGACTGAAGATGCAGTGTCTGGTTAGCGAGGCTCTGAGGGAGCGAGTTGCAGAAGAGTGGACGGTCGTCCTCGGAAGAAGTAACGCGAGGCGCTTTCAGCACCGCGAGACACCGAGCGGCGCTCAGCTGGCACCTCGACGGTGGAGCGAGAGCGAAGGACCGAGGCTGTGGATCAGTGTTTTCTGACTTAACGTTTTGGACTCGATTCATTCAGGTGGGATGCTCGTCTCCTGGCAGGGCTGACGCAGCCTTTCTTCCTTCCAGGATCAGACCGCGATCGCAATTGAGAGTGAAACTCGAGTATGTTTATCAGGCGCATGTGGACTAACTGGTTGGTGTGCTGGTTACGGAATTGGTAATTCAGAGAATCGATCCTTTTGTTGAACTTAATGTGTATGCATTTCTTCGTGCTTCCAACTTGCTCCCTCTGTCGGAAGACCCAACGACCATGAGCATGCGAACGGGCTTTACTACGCCAAAATTGTACAGTTTATAGGATGTCGGCGAGTAGAATTTAGAAGCCCAGTCGGGTCCATAATAAGTCCTTCACCAACCATATCATTTCACACAGAGTGGCGCGAGTAAAGAAGCCGGGAGAGATATGTGTTATTGGACAGAAACACTGGATCACTAAAACAATGTTCGGGTTTTTATCTGAAGCGCGGGTCGCGGAGTTTGTTTTACGGCTCTGCTCTGGAAAATGTGCCATGGTAGAGATAGCTTGGTGAACTGCGCTTATCCCTGCGTTCGTCTTCCAACTACAAGTTCTCAGCCTAAATGTCCTCCTCATGTTTCTTCTCACTAGTATGGGTGCGCGGTGACTCCCTCCGGCTGGAGGTGTTCCTAGTTGCTGGGGAGAAGGAATGACCCCCTGGTGACCACTTTGCTGTTGCTTTTCGCTCCTGCATCTCCTTGGGAGATATGAAGTCACAACCTATGCAGGGGACACAAAACCCTCCCCCCGCACAACACTTCTTCCCACCCACAAAGACCGCACACGTCGAGAAGAGGTGGTCCGCAGACCCCATCACTGCTTGTGAATTGGAGAAGACTGGAGTTTGAAGCTGATTTTTTTTTTTTTTAAAACACTGTGATCCTGTGCAATTCACTTATTTCCCTGCGCCGCTGCTCGTGTGTTCACCAACATAATCTTTTAAACACAGCCTGTACACCAGGATTAGGCGCTATGCAACACACACCCAGACCCTTTCCAATTACCTCCAGTCAGCAGACATTTCGTAAAAACGCTTTCCTTTTTACCCCCTCCCAAAACTGAAACGTTGCGATGTCCGGTATTTCAACAAATATTCGCTCCACATTTCATTAAAAACAAACATAGTTTATATTTAACTACAAGGTGTGTGCTCCATATCGCCCAGACATTTAATATCAAGTGCCTTCAACGCTGACAACATGCTGCAGTCGGAATCTATGCACTTTAACACCAGTTACCCCTTCCCGAATTCTAACATCATAGATGCAAATAACCCCCCCCCCTCGGCTGGAGGGTCCCCCGTTCACCCCACGTGTCCAGTACAAATATACACCTTTACATACGGGACTCGACACCTACATCAATTATAACAATTTCAAGAGAAAATGAAGTTTAGACCCGACGTCTAATGGGAAGTGAACTTGATCACAGCGGTGAAAAGTTGAAATACGAGCACTTTGGAGGTATGAGCACTTTGTTGCTGTACCCACAGATTAGTTCTCACCTGCAGCCCTCCCCCCACCCCCTTGCACACGTGCTTGTACACAGGGTATGCTTGGCACTGCACGTAGCGCAAGAGGCAGCAATAACTTCAAGCTGTCACAAGATCACACAGCGCGCAGAGGGGACGCGGGGACTGGCGGCGCCGTCTCTTACCTGCAGCAGGCACATGGACGGAGGCAACAGAGTGCTTTACAGGAGTACAGGTACCAAACTATGATAGCAGGCGCATGGCCCGGAGGCATCAGGGTGCTTTACAGGAGTACAGGTACCAAACAATTATAACAGGCACATGGACGGAAGCATCAGAGCGCTTTACAGGAGTACAGGCACCAAACTATGATAACAGGCACATGGACGGAGGCAACAGAGCGCTTTACGGGAGTACAGGTGCCAAACTATGATAGCAGGCGCATGGACGGAGGCAACAGAGCGCTTTACAGGAGTACAGGTACCAAACTATGATAGCAGGCGCATGGACGGAGGCAACAGAGCGCTTTACAGGAGTACAGGTACCAAACTATGATAGCAGGCGCATGGACGGAGGCAACAGAGCGCTTTACAGGAGTACAGGTACCAAACTATGATAGCAGGCGCATGGACGGAGGCATCAGGACGCTTTACAGGAGTACAGGTACCAAACTATGCTTGGCAAGTGCAGTGACAAGAAGTTGAGGACCCCGTGGGTGGCACGGCACCTGCAGAAGTGGTGTCCAATTGTATTTGTGTAGCGCTTGCAAGCAGCCAGGATCTTTCACTCATTGGTGCAGGCGCTTGTCTGTGGTTCAGCGTCACCTTCAGGACTGGTGCTTAGGTCCTGCCTTGGGGATCTAAGCGCTCTTCCCATGGTTTCAGATATCAGCATTTTCATGGTATGGCTTCTTGGGTGCGCCTGTGGTGTTTTATGGTACATGCTTTCCGATCCCAATCGGGTCGTTTGTTCTGGTTCGCTGGTGTTCGGCTTCCGGCTTCACTTATGTTTCTGTAATGTCATGTGTCTTCCTTTCTGAGTGCCTGTGGGCAGTGGCAGAAAGGTCCATTATCCATGACTGATGTTCGGTTTGTTATGGCATTGTTAGGGCCTGATGTAGCTGGTCTTATCCTCTCATTCTGTGGTTTGCGCGGTTGACCCCAATGTATGCGCTACTAGCACTGGTAGCCTCTTCTGACCCTACTTCTTGTTTCTAGGCTCGAATTGCGCCCTCATTTTCTATTGTTGTCTGTTGCGACATGTGTGCTGTGTTTTTGGCCTTCTAATGTTCCGGTTGCATTCTGGCACTTTTGGCCGGTATTTGTGATCATACTCCATCGCTTTAGGTGGCGTCTATGCCTTTCAGGAGGCTGTCTTTTCTGCTGTCCTTTCCACTGGTGTCACTCAGAGACTTCTTGGCACTATTCGCTCTTCATCGATTCGCTCGGTCTGACTTTGTTTCTTCTGGGTTGCTGCAATATAGGTGCTGTGGGCCCTTTGCCCGCAGTGTCAAAGCTGCCCTGTGCACAGTCCTCCGCCACCCATTGGGAGCTGTCCATGTTTAGAAAACTGCAATTTAATGAATGAATTGGTATCACAGACTATGAGGTAGTCTGCACGCTCACAAGGACACCATTTCCAAAAAACACAAGATTATCACCATCTTTTTGACAAAAAGCACAATATACTTAATTCCATTTTATTTGCCCAACCCTATTAATTACTGAATCAATAACCTAAGATTCGGGCATATTGCTTAAATTTGCATTTTATTTTATAAACAATCACTGCTATACTATTCGTCTGAGGTTGTATCAGTCCTCTGTGGCATTTTAAGCATTCTTTCATTCAAAGGCACTATCCGGTGTCTTTAGACCTCCCTGCAGCCAAGTCTCAATGAGGATATCTCTTCATTCTCCTGGTTTTTCCATCCTAGATAATCCCTGTTTCCACACTGAAGCTTTTCAGGATTAGTAACACAAAGGGGATTATCTTCAACATGATATCACTTTACCACGGCGGCTACATGCAACGTGGAGCCCGAGTAAAAGGAACGTACTGGGTGACCAGTTGAAGCCCATGTCTGTCTGTTTCACTTCCTGTCGAGCAGTCTAGAATACCCTGTGATGAGCCATCAGGCCCAGTACCGTATAGTGGGGCACCTCCTTTAATCCTATATCCAAGGAAGTGATGTGGTAGAACTGATTTTCCCACATGCGAAGATGTCTGTCTCCCGAGGTGGTACAGAAGGGGAGTGACTGCAGAGTGCTAGGGAGTGCAGAGTGATTGCAGAGTGCTAGGGAGTGCAGAGTGACTGCAGAGTGACTAGGGAGTGCAGAGTGACTGCAAAGTGACTGCGAAGTGACTAGGGAGTGCAGAGTTACTAGGGAGTGCAGAGTTACTAGGGAGTGCAGAGTTACTAGGGAGTGCAGAGTTACTAGGGAGTGCAGAGTGCTAGGGAGTGCAGAGTGCTAGGGAGTGCAGAGTGCTAGGGAGTGCAGAGTGCTAGGGAGTGCAGAGTGCTAGGGAGTGCAGAGTGCTAGGGAGTGCAGAGTGCTAGGGAGTGCAGAGTTCTAGGGAGTGCAGAGTGCTAGGGAGTGCAGAGTGCTAGGGAGTGCAGAGTGACTAGGGAGTGCTAGGGAGTGCAGAGTGACTAGGGAGTGCTAGGGAGTGCAGAGTGACTAGGGAGTGCTAGGGAGTGCAGAGTGACTAGGGAGTGCTAGGGAGTGCAGAGTGACTAGGGAGTGCTAGGGAGTGCAGAGTGACTAGGGAGTGCTAGGGAGTGCAGAGTGACTGCAAAGTGACTGCAGAGTGACTAGGGAGTGCAGAGTTACTAGGGAGTGCAGAGTTACTAGGGAGTGCAGAGTTACTAGGGAGTGCAGAGTTACTAGGGAGTGCAGAGTGCTAGGGAGTGCAGAGTGACTAGGGAGTGCTAGGGAGTGCAGAGTGACTAGGGAGTGCTAGGGAGTGCAGAGTGACTAGGGAGTGCTAGGGAGTGCAGAGTGCTAGGGAGTGCAGAGTGCTAGGGAGTGCAGAGTGCTAGGGAGTGCTAGGGAGTGCAGAGTGACTAGGGAGTGCAGAGTGACTAGGGAGTGCTAGGGAGTGCAGAGTGACTAGGGAGTACAGAGTGCTAGGGAGTGCTAGGGAGTGCAGAGTGCTAGGGAGTGCAGAGTGACTAGGGAGTGCTAGGGAGTGCAGAGTGCTAGGGAGTGCAGAGTACTAGGGAGTGCTAGGGAGTGCAGAGTGACTAGGGAGTGCAGAGTGACTAGGGAGTGCAGAGTGCTAGGGAGTGCAGAGTGCTAGGGAGTGCAGAGTGCTAGGGAGTGCTAGGAAGTGCAGAGTGACTAGGGAGTGCTAGGGAGTGCAGAGTGACTAGGGAGTGCAGAGTGACTAGGGAGTGCTAGGGAGTGCAGAGTGCTAGGGAGTGCTAGGGAGTGCAGAGTGACTAGGGAGTGCAGAGTGACTAGGGAGTGCAGAGTGACTAGGGAGTGCAGAGTGACTAGGGAGTGCAGAGTGACTAGGGAGTGCTAGGGAGTGCAGAGTGCTAGGGAGTGCAGAGTACTAGGGAGTGCAGAGTGACTAGGGAGTGCAGAGTGCTAGGGAGTGCAGAGTACTAGGGAGTGCTAGGGGGTGCAGAGTGACTAGGGAGTGCTAGGGAGTGCAGAGTGCTAGGGAGTGCAGAGTGACTAGGGAGTGCTAGGGAGTGCAGAGTGACTAGGGAGTGCAGAGTGACTAGGGAGTGCAGAGTGACTAGGGAGTGCAGAGTGACTAGGGAGTGCAGAGTGACTAGGGAGTGCAGAGTGACTAGGGAGTGCAGAGTGCTAGGGAGTGCAGAGTGACTAGGGAGGGCTAGGGAGTGCAGAGTGACTAGGGAGTGCTATGGAGGGCTAGGGACTACAGAGTGACTGCAGAGATTAAGCTAATGGCAATGTAAATGACAATGCCATTTATTTATCTGTTTTCAAAACCAACACATAAATACAAATTTTGTAATTTACAATGCCAATAGGTCTAACTTTTCCAAAGGCGAAACCATTGCATTGTAAATGCTTGTTTATATTTGGTTTTGTATTTCCTTTAAACACAAAACATTCACCCGCCACCCACTAAAAAGTGTAACATGATCAAAACGTGCAAAAAAAACTACATACAATCATCTAACTCAACTATTTCTAGTCTACACTATTCCTAATGCTACACTAAACACTAACTAACTATAAACACTTACAATACTAATTTGAAAGGTATAGAAACAGGGAAGTGGATGTCCTAGCTTAGATCTGTGTAGCAATGTTCTGTAGTGCCTCCTGGCACTTCAACAATATTTCTCTCTTTCTTTTTTTATTCTTTAGCCATCTTGGTAATCCTCCTGTCCATACAATCCAATCTTTTGACAAGTATCAAGTACATTTTTGGGGATGCAACACCTCATTTTTTTATTAGCACTGAAGCATTCAGCTTCTGTCCACCTGAAGGCTGAGACATGCTTTGCAACTAAGCGGCCTTCTGAGCTGATGTTGCCGAAGGTATCTTCTTGGCCTGTGACTTCATTGATGCTGCTTATATGCCTGCTGCCTTCTTCTTGTCAGAAGTACACCTCGTCTTCTGGAAGACATGCACAATTTTGCAGGTGTTGCCATATTGTGCCCTTCTCAAGGCCACAGTTTTAGCCATATCTGCTGGCACGTGAAGTAGGGAGAAAATATTACATTATTATACGCCACGTTTTGCATGCACAACCTGTATTAAGGAATATAACTAATATTGTTAAGAAATTATAAGGGTTAGTTCATACATACACCTAATATCTGTATACAAAAAGGTTCAATATACCTTCCTTACAATGACAATTCCAATTACAATATGTCGATCTAACAAGATTAAGGTTAGTGTAGGGGTATGAAATTCTCGTGAGTAACAATATACAAACACACATTTCACTCATACCATTGATACCCCACTCATACTAATGTTTTAATGGGAGAAATAATTCATATGGGCCGGATATGTAAAATATTAGAGTTGAACTTGTATCATGTGTGGGGGGGTGGCACGATCATGCCAAAATCATGCCAAAATCTAAGTGAGATGTGTCTGACTGTGCGATCCGGCCCTCCAGACGGTTGCTCGAGTTCCAATTGAACTCAAGGTGCCTCATTGTAGGCTCACTCCGCTACGCGGCAATATCCTTTTAATTATTCACCGCTATATTGGATCTTCCTGTCATTTGGTGATCCCAATCCTGGACCGTCTCTCCCATTAACCGCATCGGTCTGCTGGAGACAAGTCCCGCGCTACCGAGGCTCTTTAGCCCGGAAGCCCCACGACCATCCGCCCCAGATTTCGGTTCACATTCCATCGAGGTCACTACCTACAGGCACTTCAATTGCCTTCCTCGACTGTCACCCTAGGCTTGCACATTCAGGCAATACATTGGTTGTCCTGATGATGATCCTTGAATTTAACTGGATCGAAACGCCGTCGACAGTTGATGTAGTCTAAACACTAGTTCACCATTATGTGCCAGTATTGCGTTTTTTCTGCATGAGTCAAGCTAACTGATTCTTACTTAATTCTAGCTGCTCACTTATTGTAAATTGCCTGAGAAACTCCCTACCCCCTGTATATTGTATATTGTTTGTCTAGCCTTGTTGGATACAGGATTGTGTCCCACTGTAAATATGTTGCCTTGATATTCTTCTTATTACATTATCGATTAAAATTTAAGGTCCGGCTGGACTTCATGTTCATTATAGCGCAGATTGTGGCCTATAATTATTCAATAATTGTATCTCCCCTTGTCAAGGACCGCTGTTGCTCCTGTATAAGGTAACCAAGGGTAGCTTGTGTGGCACTGCATCATTTGAGTAATCTGAGTTATGCAAAGCAGAGCAACTTGCTGACGTGCCTTACTGGTGTGGTAGTGAGGAATTCCATAGGTAGTGGGTGAATGGCTCACAGTATCAATCTATTTATTGTGATGGCTTCCCAGATTTACCATCGGTGCTAGACCTGGAAATGTGTTAAAATGCATCAAGTCCCCAGGTGAGCCTAAACCAGGTAAAACATTTAATTTTGCATTGGTTTTATCTCGAAATTAAAAAAGCCTCTCTAGGGTGTGTTTGTGCCTGCAGACTTCTCTACCTGCCCCAAAACTATTCTGCCTACAATACAAGACTCGTTGCACCATGATGCAAGGGTGCTTTCATTGGAGATAGGCAGGCAAAAGTACCCCTTCACTAGGAAAGGACAGGAATGTGCTGTATAAAGGAATTACTGTACATTCCTGCCCTTTCCCTTTCATGCAGTGCGTGACTGGCTGCCTGCATGTGATCCAGCGCTCCTGATGAAAACTGTCTCACCAACGCTACCCATCTCCACAATACACACCATTAATCATGAATCACTTACCAAGGCCCATAAACCTATGAGACAATTTTGAGCAACTGAATCATGTGACCTAATTAATCGGATCTATTCACAAGACTATTTACAAATTTATATACAACTGCAGATTATCATTTCTTACCATGGTTTTTAAACAAATTTATCATTTAATTAAGTCACTAAGGCAAATGAATCAACTAATGGTAACTAGAAATGAATAAACAAGACCAGCTTGTCGTTTCCAAATCTAATTTTATTTACTTTATTATTCAATGAAAGAGCATTTTCAAATAAGAATCTTTATTCTATTAGCAAAGTGAAAACAGCATTTTACTAAAGGAAAGACTTATTAGACTGACATTTTAAAGGCAAATCAATTAGCATGATTTAAAGCAAAATAAAGTTTCCATTCCCTAAATTCTATTTTTCCTGTCTAAAACTCTCTTTACCTAAAAAGATTAGTCATTAAAGACTGCTGTCCTTACGTGCGTCAAAGAGTCCAACAGCACGTCACGCCCTTCAGGAATCGGAAATCAAGAAGCGCCCTCCTGCCCATGAGGCCAGGTTTTATACCTTTCTAACTAGCTAAACTTTCTACAAATGTATACTTTTCTTTGCCATCCAGAGTTTTCATTGGCTGTCTGATGTCAGCCCATAACGTGTCATCACCATTTTCAATCCAAAATCGAGCCTTTCTTAAGCTCTATTGTCCTTTAGCTTCATGACTTTTAGCTTCCTCGAAAATGAAACATTTCATGAGTACAGTTCATGGCTTCCTAGGCTTTGGCAATCTTGCCGCTTCCTGTCCTTGAATCTTTCTCTTCGAGAGCAAGTTTAGCACAACTTATTTAACTGTATTTTCTGACAAAACTGTCAACGTGGTAAAAGTCTCCACTTCTGAATATGTGCAAAGCTCTTCTCTGGACAGGATTCTAAACGCCATCTTTACAAGCTAGGCCTCTCTCTCGGAAACCCATTCTGTTACCCCCCCCTTTGCTAATTATTAACCCATTAATTTACGTAACCTAGCTTTAGCACACAAAGCAGCATTTATATCTACCTTCTTCATTTAGGCCGCAAAGATCCTCCACAAGCTTTTGCCACAGAAAAGACATAACATAAGCACATAAATAAGCACATGCCATTAATTAAACAGCCGCATTTAATACTGACAAAGACAATAGACAAGATTAGTTTATTATTTTTCAACAAACTTGCTACTGCAACATAGAGCACACAAGTTAGTCCCTCATGTTTCTGTGGAAATGCATTTTAAAACTATGTTGGTTAATACTTTTCATCTCATGCTTATTAATACAGTTATGGTTTTATGGAAGTTTAACTTTGCGAGTTTGAACAAAATTTCATTCTATACCTCGCTCCATCAACTCCCTCATCTGGTGATTTCAAAATCACCAAACTACACCCAAAATATTTAGCAATTTTTTTTTAACCCTTGAACATGTTTTGTACATTCACAATATTAGTGTTTCTAAATTCTTGACTCAGCTGTTTGTCTGCTACTCTCATATTGAGATCTACGAAACTCTTCTAATTCTATTTCTTTTTCCTGTTCTCTTCTAAGTTTTTAAATTCTTTTCTTTTCCGTTAGATATTTCTTTCTCTTGTGTATCATGCAACTAATTTTTTAACAAAAGTATCACAAAGACTATGACTAATAAAGGACACAATATTTTGCTTAAAATTGAACTACCAATCTCTTGAAACCAGTTTTTGATTGCTGCAAATTTTTTTGCTCAAACGTTCTGAAAAATCTTCATCTTCTTTAGGTTCTATCTCAGCATGTAATTCTGTAATATTTCTGATATTTGATTCTATGTTCTGGCTCTTGTCTGGGATATATGTGCAGCAATGCTGAACATGCAAAATTCCACAGACTCCTCCCTCTTTAGCTAGCAGAATGTCTAGAGCAAGACGGTTCTGCATTACCATCAATCTCATGGCAATAGGTTCTGTATTAACTAATTGAAATCCACCAGCAGTATCAGTTGACAATCTATCAACAATTGTAGACATTTTTCTGATTTTGATTGCATTCGGGTTATACCCACCATAGGTATTACTGCACCAAATATGTCACCCAAAATTTCTTAAAAGCTTTCCCTCTTGAACCTATTCAGGTGTTTGCCAATTTCAAATGAACCTTTCGCATTTCTATCTACATGAACATTTTTAGGAAAAACTAAACCCACGTAGGAGTTTCATTATAATTTCTATTTTCTCCTGATATGCTAGAATTAGATCTTATCTCTACTCTTTCAGGTGTTTTTCCATAATTTTGATTTGATATGGGAGATGTCTCATCAATAATTTCTCTTGGAGGAGGAGGAGCACTTGGGGAGACTCTTGGTGTGACTGGAATTCTTGGGGAAGACCATGAACAAACTGGTTGATATTGGTAAGGTGGTGGTTTCGGTTTTGTGATATAAATTTCTTCTAAAACCACATCTTCTGAGTCATTTTCTTCATCATTATTATTTCTCTTTTGGGTATTCTTTTGACCTGGTACTTCAGTAACCATCATTCTTACTGGGTACAAACCATCGCACATGTCTGCATGTCTCCATCGACGCATTCTATCTTCATGAGTTTCCCTGTTAATATCTAATTTTGTACCTCTTGTTACACCTCTGCTTTCTCGTTCGAGTTCGAACATCTCATCCTCCCATTCAGCTAAAGCCTCAAATTGAGAAGGTCTAGGCTTTGGTACAAGAGTCATCATCTTTTCTCTTAAGTTTTTCAAAACCTTAATATTAAATGATCCGTCTTCCGGCCATGCTAATACACCATCATCTTTGGTATATTCCATCCAATTCTCAATCTAAAGACAAGTATGATAACCATACTCATCAGACATATAGGCTGCAGGTGTTTTGTACTTATGAAGTAACCTTCCACCTCGTGTTTTAATTTTCTTGTCAGGTTTAAATATATTTTTCAATTTCTGAAACCATGAAAGCTTCTTTTCCTCTTTCATGTAATAATAATCCATGTTTTAAAACGATTCCGCTTGATTCTGGAAAGATCGTAAGTATTTCCTTGTTGTTCCGCAAAACCAACCAATCCGTGCGCGAAACTCACCAATAAGCCCAATCAGGTTAAGCTACGTCACCACCTTGCTCAACCAATCGAATTACTGCTTTCAGAATGAACCAATCAGCTGTCAGCTCGTCTTAGTCACGTGAACCAATCAGTGCGTCCACTGTGACGTATGCTAACCAATCACAGCGCGGACCCTGTGACGTACACTGCCGCTGCAGCTCCGCTGTCTCTCACTCCTTAAACTAACCCCTCCTTTACAAAATATTTTCACAGCGCCATTTTTACAAATCTTTTCAATGAAAATCAGTTAGTAACTACACAAAAACAAACCATTTGTCTGTTTCGCTAAAATAAAGCAATAGCTTTTACAGTCATTCAAGAATTCTTTTGCGTGAAATAGAAGACGCTATTCTCACAGAATATTCAGATACGTTGATAAAGTAAGGCTACTCTACCCTTCTAACAAGTAATAACGAAAGAATCCCTAATCATGTATACATGAATCTAAGTAGGACTTTAACCAACCATAGAAACCCACACTCGCCAGTAAGATAGACGACGCTTCCTTACCCTCCACTCAAGCTTGGATAATTCTACTACTCTTTTCGCAGTAAGTTTTAAAACAGTACAGGTGTCCCTATACTCGAAAGCTACGATTTCATAGACAATCCTCACTATACATTCTACCTAGCACACCTAAAATCCTTAAACTTGTGCTGTACGTCCACAACACCAGTGATATATAATAATACCACTATTTTGAAACAGAACAAATGCACTGTGCAACTTCACCTGTTACACTACACTTTAGCCGGCATACCAGGAATTTTCAAACTGCTGGAAAAAACCTTTCGACAACAGATAACAACTGACAAACTTAACATGTTTTAGACATGAATCCTATGTAATTACCATGTAGCATGTCAGTTACCATAGAAACCGTAACTCTGCTACCAAGTTATTGATCCAGCGCTCCTGATGAAAAACTGTCTCACCAACGCTACCTATCTCCACAATCCACAACATTAATCATGAATCACTTACCAAGGCCCATAAACCTATGAGACAATTTTGAGCAATGAATCATGTGACCTAATTAATCGGATCTATTCACAAGACTATTTACAAATATATATACGACTGCAGATTATCATTTCTTACCATGGTTTTTAAACATTTATCATTTAATTAAGTCACTAAGGCAAATGAATCAACTAATGGTAACTAGACATGAATAAACAAGACCAGCTTGTCGTTTCAAAATGTAATTTTATTTACTTTATTATTCAATGAAAGAGCATTTTCAAATAAGAATCTTTATTCTATTAGCAAAGTGAAAACAGCATTTTAGTAAAGGAAAGACTTATTAGACTGACATTTTAAAGGCAAATCAATTAGCATGATTTAAAGCAAAATAAAGTTTCCATTCCCTAAATTCTATTTTCCCTGTCTAAAACTCTCTTCACCTAAAAAGATTAGTCAGTAAAGACTGCTGTCCTTACGTGCGCCAAAGAGTCCAACAGCACGTCACGCCCTTCAGGAATCGGAAAGCAAGAAGCGCCCTCCTGCCCATGAGGCCAGGTTTTATACCTTTCTAACTAGCTAAACTTTCTACAAATGTATACTTTTCTTTGCCATCCAGAGTTTTCATTGGCTGTCTGATGTCAGTCCATAACGCGTCATCACCATTTTCAATCCAAAATCGAGCCTTTCTTAAGCTCTATTGTCCTTTAGCTTCATGACTTTTAGCTTCCTCGAAAATGAAACATTTCACGAGTACAGTTCATGACTTCCTAGGCTTTGGCAATCTTGCCGCTTCCTGTCCTTGAATCTTTCTCTCCGAGAGCACGTTTAGCACAACTTATTTAACTGTATGTTCTGACAAAACTGTCGACGTGGTAAAAGTCTCCACTTCTGAATATGTGCAAAGCTCTTCTCTGGACAGGATTCTAAATGCCATCTTTACAAGCTAGGCCACTCTCTCGGAAACTAGTATTCAAACAAACACAAAACATTAATTAATTAGAGTATTGAAACTCATTCTGTTACCCTCCCCCTTTGCTAATTATTAACCCATTAATTTATGTTACCTAGCTTTAGCACACAAAGCAGCATTTATATCTACCTTCTTCATTTAGGCCGCAAAGATCCTCCACGAGCTTTTGCCACAGAAAAGACATAACATAAGCACATAAATAAGCACATGCTATTAATTAAACAGTCGCATTTAATACTGACAAAGACAATAGACAAGATTAGTTTATTATTTTTCAACGAACTTGCTACTGCAATATAGAGCACACAAGTTAGTCCCTCATGTTTCTGTGTAAATGCATTTTAAAACTATGTTGGTTAATACTTTTCATCTCATGCTTATTAATACAGTTATGGTTTTATGGAAGTTTAACTTTGCGAGTTTGAACAAAATTCATTCTATACCTCGCTCCATCACATGAAAGTTTGAGATAAATACCACATAGATTAGAGACTTCCCACGAGGCTGGTATTGAGTTGTCAAAATATGGCAACACTACTGCATATGTATTGCTGGCCATACTTAGGCAAATGCTTTCGTATCCATGCTGTGAGTCTCACAGGAGCCTCATGGGTTCATCATAAATTATATTGCCACTCCGCTCTTTCAGATACATCAATAAATGAGAAATGAAGGCTGCCATCCACAGGACAATTGCTAGGCCTCAGCACACATTACCTGCCATTAGGACATCTACCCTTACATTGTGCATAAGACTGGCTGAGAGCTATTGTTTTGTAGCAAGCTTTGGATCAATACATTACCTGCCCTACATCCAAGCAGGCACCAGGGCATCAATGTAATGGGGCTATAATGGGGCTACTGTCACTCCATTCTACATACATGGACACCTCTTATGGAGTGCAAGATTCCCCATGAGACAGGATTACAACAGCTATACCTCCTGTAAGTGTTAATAGCGAGGGAATATTTGGAAAATATAAAATGTTTAACACCCCTGAGCCAACGCATGGTGAGATGTCAAATTTACTTTTTGTAGGTTGATATCAAGATACCCCTAAAGTTGCAATGTTGCTGCCACATTTCCAGCATCCACCTGTTGTGCAATAATTGCAATGTGAAGGCTAACCTGGTGACACTGTAAAGAATGTCTATGCAGAGCATAGTTAGGCATTACACAAGTGCTGTTACAAATATACCATTGCCACATTTCAAGTGGTGTACAGGAGTAATACCAACATTTATGTTGACACTTCATTCACATTAATTGGCTCCTTATTTGTTTGACAATATATCTAAAGATGTGGTGTTCTGATTACTAAATAAATCTGAACGATTTGTTGCCAGGTGAGGAATACCTCACCATACACATTACACTACTGGGTGAATTTGATCAGAAGCACGGCTGAGGATTGCCGGCTTCGCAGTGTACTGGCTACCAGGAGGGTATTTTGGACAAGACAACATAGGAGGAAGTGTTAAGGCTCAATACAGGAAACAGATTATTAGTTGAATATTAACCACTAATCCAAATTGATTATTAGAAGTCTTACGTGGAAGAGGATACCTTAATCATACAGCCAGGACGGAAGTAGAACCGGCATAGCGGTGTGATGAAAAGAACAGGCAGTTAACGAAAGTTTACAGCCCGGAAGAAGTCGTGGGGAACTCCCCTGGTGATGAAACATGTGTTGGCTGGGAATTTGAATATCAAAGACAAAGACCAAGAAATATTCATCATGTTGTAATTACTTACTGAACACATTGTATAATATTGTGTGTGCTTAGGATTAGTGCAACTGTTTCTAGTAGATAATGAATCACACAGACCTGTTACAGAGCAACAACAATGTTTTCATGACTCTTACTTATCAGTATTTCTAACACAATCAACTTTATTTTATTTATTTATTTTTATTTAGAAAGTTTTATATAGCGCTCGCTAGACCCGGAGGTATCAGAGCGCTTTACATGAGCATCAGATCATAGTTACAGGTTACATCGTTACAAAGGTTACACAGTTCTTAGAGCATGGCAACATAGATACTTGTAAGGTCGAGATAAAAAATAAGCACAAATACGTAAGGGGAAAAGAAGGCAGGGTGAGAGATTCAGGGGTGGGGGTTAGAGTAGTGGAAGTATACAGATAATGAAGGTGGGAAAGAGGAGGGGAGGGTGAGAGACATAGCATGGGGAGAGGAGGGGAAAGGTGACGGGGACACAAACCGGTAGACGAGTCAAGGCAACGTCCAAAGTCCAGTAAGCTGTGATCCCAGGGGAAGTGGTATCCCTTCCCTATCTCTATTGCAAGAGGTTCCCTTTACGCAGTGGACTCTCTCAGAGGGGTCTCTGAGACTCCAAGGCCTACATACTAGGGCAACGTCGACCTGCTAAGCAAATATGGTAAAATTGAAATAAAAATAGAGGAGCTACACACACTTCTAAATCTAAACTAAGCACTATGATATTCCAGTGTAATGGCACATTTAGACATATATTTACACATTTTCAGACCATGGAACACAGCTAGTCCCCTTGCAGGGCAGAGCTGCCTGAAGGTGAAAGGCCATAAATGTCTAACATCATATGTCAAAATCATTCCCCATGCATATGCTGTTGTACGAACTGCTGCCCAGCTTCATCACAGGTCCCCTTGCAACATGACACATGTGCGTGAGCTAGGAAAGGACAGAAATGCATTATATGTTGTTAAATACATTGCATTCCTACCCTTTTCCTTTCACACAGCGCAGTGCTGCAAGGTGGCTTGCTTCATTGCGGTGCATTATGCTGCGTGTAACATTGATAAATCTGCCCCTAAATGTTCAATACTATCTATTTGTGCACACATCTTCAATAAATCTGAATATGCACTGCTTCTTGGATGTACCTTGAGTAGTACATATATGAAAAATGCGTCATGCACCAGTGCCATGAAAGGACACACAATTAAGCTCTTGGGACATAAATACTAGCCTTGCCACACGTACATACCTAGTGCAGCGTGGGTAATTATACGTATTGTAAATCTAGGGATAGGGATAGATTTAGCTACAGTTTGGGCAGTGCCTGCATCGCAAAAGTTAGGAATAACAGCACAATATATTAATTTCCTATTTTACTTACACACCCAAACCTTCATTAGTGCTGGAGATTCTCAATAGAAATACTCATTTGGGCAAAGGGCTGCTTTGCATTACTTAGCGTCTAGAGTGCTGAATCTCTTGTAGCACAATGCAACACAGCATTTTTGCCTGGTGTGCTACTTTGGATGACAGTTTGATATAGGTATCAAACTTTCACAACACGGCACAGCCCAGCAAAACACCTTTATGCGCGGAGTGAAAGGAAAAGGTCAGCAACGTACTGTATTTAACAGTACAAGGCACATTCCTGCTCTTTCCTTGGACTGGCACCCTTTTGGCTGCCTAGCGCCAATGCAAGAACCCTTGGGCCTCATTTATGAGGCCTTGCGTCAGTTTTGCGCTTCCGATGCGTCACTTTTTGTGAGGCATTGGCAGCGTAAAACATGCCTCCTGTTGCGCACTATTTACAAAGTGACGTATCTAAGCAGATACGTCACTTTGTAAACCCCTGCGCTACATTATACCTGTGTCAGGTATAATGTATGCAGGGGGGGGCGTTCCCCCGCAAAAAGCTTCGTAGAACTGACGCAGTGAAATCTATGAGATTTCACTGCGTCACTTCTAGGATGTCATTGCGTCAAAATCTTGCGCCTGCCTCACAGCAGGCGTAAGACTGACGCAGGCCCTTTCACATGGGGCTTGCCCCATGTGAAAGGACGCATTGCTGGAGTTGCGTCACTTTTGTGACACACTCCAGCAATGCGTCACTCTTGCGCTTACAGATACGTCAGAAATACTGACGTATCTGTAACTCCTTGGGACATGATGCGTCATACATTAAATATAACGCATCAGGTATGTCGCAAGGAGTGCGCACTGAGAAGTGACGCATCGCTGCTTTCACGCAGCGATGGGTCATTTCCCATAAATGAGGCCCCTTGTGCCATGGTGCAAGGGTGCCTGCACTGTAAGCAGGACTGTTTTGGGCAGAAAGGGACACCTTCCTTCACAAAAGTAATCCTCAGAGGCTCTTAGCTCTTTGTAAGTGTGCTGCACATCGCACTGGTGTACTACATTGTTCAGTAATCACATTTATTAAAAAAAAGCTTGCATCTGCATTTTTACTGATCTTTTGTTTAAAGCCATAGGGTTCTGTTTGCCAGATCGCAGATCTTAGTAAAATTGGCATGTTGGAATCTGAACCACGTGTTTGTTGTTTACAACGTATTCATTATTTGATAGGGTTTGATAGCGTTTAGGTTAGGAGATTTATGTTTATGATCAAATATTTTAGCGGTTTTCTGACATAGTCAATTCGATTTCTATTAAAATGTTGCTTTTATATTGTTCTAAAATGACCTGGCTTTGGAATGTCTGCCACAGTCCCAGAAAGTAGTTGGTGAAGAGGCATTGCTGCAGCACCCCAATATAACCATGCTGGAGTTCTAAAAGCGTATGAGCAATAAAGTTGCCCTTGCATTTTGTTTTTATCATGTCATAGCTGTTTTGTGTTCACAGACAGAAGCAACATGTCAGGCTTTATCATTTGAAAATTGCTGCCGATTTTCTAACATGCAAACACAACAGTGATGGACAGAATGTGGATCAATGTCACACATTCACCCCAGTCCAAAGATCTGGGCCCAAATCCATCGTTTTTCCACTCCACACCACCCTGGGTTAGACAATGGCGATATGCAAATCAGCGCTGACCCTGTGCCCCATGGGAACAGTCCAGTCCAAACTACAAAAGCCATGTCCTTCCCAGAACGGAATCAAGCATCCGAGGACCGGCCCGGTTTTGAGGTAACACCTCTCATCAGCCCGGCTAGCTTGACTCCAGTGGTGTGGAGTGCCTGGGACTCACGTCTGAGCATCCCCAGTACACTTAGAGCGGTAATTGCAAACACAACAGTGATGGACAGAATGTGGATCAATGTCACACATTCACCCCAGTCCAAAGATCTGGGCCCAAATCCATCGTTTTTCCACTCCACACCACCCTGGGTTAGACAATGGCGATATGCAAATCAGCGCTGACCCTGTGCCCCATGGGAACAGTCCAGTCCGAACTACAAAAGCCATGTCCTTCCCAGAACGGAATCAAGCATCCGAGGACCGGCCCGGTTTCGAGGTAACACCTCTCATCAGCCCGGCTAGCTTGACTCCAGTGGTGTGGAGTGCCTGGGACTCACGTCTGAGCATCCCCAGTACACTTAGAGCGGTAATTGCAAACACAACAGTGATGGACAGAATGTGGATCAATGTCACACATTCACCCCAGTCCAAAGATCTGGGCCCAAATCCATCGTTTTTCCACTCCACACCACCCTGGGTTAGACAATGGCGATATGCAAATCAGCGCTGACCCTGTGCCCCATGGGAACAGTCCAGTCCGAACTACAAAAGCCATGTCCTTCCCAGAACGGAATCAAGCATCCGAGGACCGGCCCGGTTTCGAGGTAACACCTCTCATCAGCCCGGCTAGCTTGACTCCAGTGGTGTGGAGTGCCTGGGACTCACGTCTGAGCATCCCCAGTTCACTTAGAGCGGTAATTGTAAACACAACAGTGATGGACAGAATGTGGATCAATGTCACACATTCACCCCAGTCCAAAGATCTGGGCCCAAATCCATCGTTTTTCCACTCAACACCACCCTGGGTTAGACAATGGCGATATGCAAATCAGCGCTGACCCTGTGCCCCATGGGAACAGTCCAGTCCGAACTACAAAAGCCATGTCCTTCCCAGAACGGAATCAAGCATCCGAGGACCGGCCCGGTTTCGAGGTAACACCTCTCATCAGCCCGGCTGGCTTGACTCCAGTGGTGTGGAGTGCCTGGGACTCACGTCTGAGCATCCCCAGTACACTTAGAGCGGTAATTGCAAACACAACAGTGATGAACAGAATGTGGATCAATGTCACACATTCACCCCAGTCCAAAGATCTGGGCCCAAATCCATCGTTTTTCCACTCCACACCACCCTGGGTTAGACAATGGCGATATGCAAATCAGCGCTGACCCTGTGCCCCATGGGAACAGTCCAGTCCGAACTACAAAAGCCATGTCCTTCCCAGAACGGAATCAAGCATCCGAGGACCGGCCCGGTTTCGAGGTAACACCTCTCATCAGCCCGGCTAGCTTGACTCCAGTGGTGTGGAGTGCCTGGGACTCACGTCAGAGCATCCCCAGTACACTTAGAGCGGTAATTGCAAACACAACAGTGATGGACAGAATGTGGATCAATGTCACACATTCACCCCAGTCCAAAGATCTGGGCCCAAATCCATCGTTTTTCCACTCCACACCACCCTGGGTTAGACAATGGCGATATGCAAATCAGCGCTGACCCTGTGCCCCATGGGAACAGTCCAGTCCGAACTACAAAAGCCATGTCCTTCCCAGAACGGAATCAAGCATCCGAGGACCGGCCCGGTTTCGAGGTAACACCTCTCATCAGCCCGGCTAGCTTGACTCCAGTGGTGTGGAGTGCCTGGGACTCACGTCTGAGCATCCCCAGTACACTTAGAGCGGTAATTGCAAACACAACAGTGATGGACAGAATGTGGATCAATGTCACACATTCACCCCAGTCCAAAGATCTGGGCCCAAATCCATCGTTTTTCCACTCCACACCACCCTGGGTTAGACAATGGCGATATGCAAATCAGCGCTGACCCTGTGTCCCAGGCACTCCACACCACTGGAGTCAAGCTAGCCGGGCTGATGAGAGGTGTTACCTTGAAACCGGGCCGGTCCTCGGATGCTTGTTTCCCTTCTGGGAAGGACATGGCTTTTGTAGTTCGGACTGGACTGTTCCCATGGGGCACAGGGTCAGTGCTGATTTGCATATCGCCATTGTCTAACCCAGGGTGGTGTGGAGTGGAAAAACGATGGATTTGGGCCCAGATCTTTGGACTGGGGTGAATGTGTGACATTGATCCACATTCTGTCCATCACTGTTGTGTTTGCAATTACCGCTCTAAGTGTACTGGGGATGCTCAGACGTGAGTCCCAGGCACTCCACACCACTGGAGTCAAGCTAGCCGGGCTGATGAGAGGTGTTACCTCGAAACCGGGCCGGTCCTCGGATTCTTGTTTCCGTTCTGGGAAGGACATGGCTTTTGTAGTTCGGACTGGACTGTTCCCATGGGGCACAAGGTCAGTGCTGATTTGCATATCGCCATTGTCTAACCCAGGGTGGTGTGGAGTGGAAAAACGATGGATTTGGGCCCAGATCTTTGGACTGGGGTGAATGTGTGACATTGATCCACATTCTGTCCATCACTGTTGTGTTTGCAATTACCGCTCTAAGTGTACTGGGGATGCTCAGACGTGAGTCCCAGGCACTCCACACCACTGGAGTCAAGCTAGCCGGGCTGATGAGAGGTGTTACCTCGAAACCGGGCCGGTCCTCGGATGCTTGTTTCCGTTCTGGGAAGGACATGGCTTTTGTAGTTCGGACTGGACTGTTCCCATGGGGCACAGGGTCAGTGCTGATTTGCATATCGCCATTGTCTAACCCAGGGTGGTGTGGAGTGGAAAAACGATGGATTTGGGCCCAGATCTTTGGACTGGGGTGAATGTGTGACATTGATCCACATTCTGTCCATCACTGTTGTGTTTGCAATTACCGCTCTAAGTGTACTGGGGATGCTCAGACGTGAGTCCCAGGCACTCCACACCACTGGAGTCAAGCTAGCCGGGCTGATGAGAGGTGTTACCTCGAAACCGGGCCGGTCCTCGGATGCTTGTTTCCGTTCTGGGAAGGACATGGCTTTTGTAGTTCGGACTGGACTGTTCCCATGGGGCACAGGGTCAGTGCTGATTTGCATATCGCCATTGTCTAACCCAGGGTGGTGTGGAGTGGAAAAACGATGGATTTGGGCCCAGATCTTTGGACTGGGGTGAATGTGTGACATTGATCCACATTCTGTCCATCACTGTTGTGTTTGCAATTACCGCTCTAAGTGTACTGGGGATGCTCAGACGTGAGTCCCAGGCACTCCACACCACTGGAGTCAAGCTAGCCGGGCTGATGAGAGGTGTTACCTCGAAACCGGGCCGGTCCTCGGATGCTTGTTTCCGTTCTGGGAAGGACATGGCTTTTGTAGTTCGGACTGGACTGTTCCCATGGGGCACAGGGTCAGTGCTGATTTGCATATCGCCATTGTCTAACCCAGGGTTGTGTGGAGTGGAAAAACGATGGATTTGGTCCCAGATCTTTGGACAGGGGTGAATGTGTGACATTGATCCACATTCTGTCCATCACTGTTGTGTTTGCAATTACCGCTCTACGTGTACTGGGGATGCTCAGACGTGAATCCCAGGCACTCCACACCACTGGAGTCAAGCTAGCCGGGCTGATGAGAGGTGTTACCTCGAAACCGGGCCGGTCCTCGGATGCTTGTTTCCGTTCTGGGAAGGACATGGCTTTTGTAGTTCGGACTGGACTGTTCCCATGGGGCACAGGGTCAGTGCTGATTTGCATATCGCCATTGTCTAACCCAGGGTGGTGTGGAGTGGAAAAACGATGGATTTGGGCCCAGATCTTTGGACTGGGGTGAATGTGTGACATTGATCCACATTCTGTCCATCACTGTTGTGTTTGCAATTACCGCTCTAAGTGTACTGGGGATGCTCAGACGTGAGTCCCAGGCACTCCACACCACTGGAGTCAAGCTAGCCGGGCTGATGAGAGGTGTTACCTCGAAACCGGGCCGGTCCCCGGATGCTTGTTTCCGTTCTGGGAAGGACATGGCTTTTGTAGTTCGGACTGGACTGTTCCCATGGGGCACAGGGTCAGTGCTGATTTGCATATCGCCATTGTCTAACCCAGGGTGGTGTGGAGTGGAAAAACGATGGATTTGGGCCCAGATCTTTGGACTGGGGTGAATGTGTGACATTGATCCACATTCTGTCCATCACTGTTGTGTTTGCAATTACCGCTCTAAGTGTACTGGGGATGCTCAGACGTGAGTCCCAGGCACTCCACACCACTGGAGTCAAGCTAGCCGGGCTGATGAGAGGCGTTACCTCGAAACCGGGCCGGTCCTCGGATGCTTGTTTCTGTTCTGGGAAGGACATGGCTTTTGTAGTTCGGACTGGACTGTTCCCATGGGGCACAGGGTCAGTGCTGATTTGCATATCGCCATTGTCTAACCCAGGGTGGTGTGGAGTGGAAAAACGATGGATTTGGGCCCAGATCTTTGGACTGGGGTGAATGTGTGACATTGATCCACATTCTGTCCATCACTGTTGTGTTTGCAATTACCGCTCTAAGTGTACTGGGGATGCTCAGACGTGAGTCCCAGGCACTCCACACCACTGGAGTCAAGCTAGCCGGGCTGATGAGAGGTGTTACCTCGAAACCGGGCCGGTCCTCGGATGCTTGTTTCCGTTCTGGGAAGGACATGGCTTTTGTAGTTCGGACTGGACTGTTCCCATGGGGCACAGGGTCAGTGCTGATTTGCATATCGCCATTGTCTAACCCAGGGTGGTGTGGAGTGGAAAAACGATGGATTTGGGCCCAGATCTTTGGACTGGGGTGAATGTGTGACATTGATCCACATTCTGTCCATCACTGTTGTGTTTGCGATTTTCTAACATGAACATTTGTGCTTACTTTTCTTTCTCTGACTGCCAAATGATAGGATTTTTTTTATGAACTATCTAGCAATCTTGCTGATGTGAAAGGAAAGGAATTGCAAAATACCTATAAATGATTTGTAGATATGTTTCAAAAGATATCTGAAAGCACAAATGAAGCACTTATCTCCAATTCCGAAGAATAATAGAATTTTTTTTAAAAAATCAATACAATTCAAGACGCTTGCTTGGCAATGCCCAAATTACAAATATTCACAGAAAACCTATTTCCACACATTCTCGTTTGTGCGATAAACAGTTTTATCAGTAAAACTGTGGGGCATATTTGCAACAGCAGCCATAATTATTGCTGACCTTGTATACCGCATCATTTTCAATCGCTGGAATATTTCGCCAGGCTAGCGTTGTATTAACAACGGTTAGCGCCATGGCGATGAATATTCCAGCGATATCGCCCTTTTCCGTGGAACATCGTTGATTTTTCAGCGATGTTCCATGTAAAACAGGGATATGCTTGATAATACGACCCTGTGGTCGTATCACATGAATCCACCTCCCATGTTAGGTATGCCTTAGTCATGAATTTAACAGACGTTAAATTCCTGCGTTAAGCCAAACTTAGTGCGATTCAAATAATCGCTTCCACGCGATATTTAGCCATGGTGTTTCCACAGACACGCCTACTGTGCATCTCATTAGCGATGCAAACTTAGGCGTGCTGGAAACGGGAGCAAAATCAGCAAGACACGCGATAGCGTGTCTTTGCTATTAAGGTGATAAAATTAGCGCTGCTTTATGGCCTTGTTAATATGCCCCTGTATGTCTTTGGAATTTTAGGGCCTATTTCAAAGGAGAATGTGCTGACTATAAATGGCAGTGCTGTCTCATACTATGATTTAGTAATATTTGCGTCAGTGTACTCCAAAATGCACCACCTGTTACATACTACATCCATACCACGAAAAGACGTGCCTCATTTGCTACACTTGTTCTTTGTGTGACCTTGATTATTCGGAAATCCTACGAGTCAGTGATATAACATTGATTTCAGCACCACTACTTTGAAAATTGTTCTAGCACCACATTGGCATTGTCTAATGTCCAATGCTCAGCTTGATTTATGTGTAACATTTGCACTAAATTGATATTTTCTTCTATGATACGATTTATGTTTCTAGTGTTTTGTCAGGAATTCATAGCCCTTGTTCAGTATGTTAATATGCTTTTAAACAGTTACAGTACTACTTTATTTTTAAATCATGCGTATTTGCTTTGCAATCATTTTTAAACCTGCCAGTATTTTATTGAATCTGTAGCAAGAGCTTGGAACACATTTAATAAAATATTTCCAAGAAGAAATTGATAAATCATGGTTTTGTTTCTGTTTAACATAAATTCAGTACTGATCTATACTGACAGTCAAGTTCTGAAAATGTCACCAGATTATAGAGATTAAGTGTTCCCTTTAACATAAGATAAATCATAAATGGTTTAGTACATGAATAGTAATAGTTGTATTTGTTGTGACAGATTAGCAAATGTGTTTTCTGTGCAAGGTCGTTACAAGCTTTATTTGCCACAGGCATAAATATGAAACATCTCTGAGGTTGACTGAGTGTTTCTGTGGCCTTGACAGCCTATCGTGAAATGTGAAGTGTGGAGTTTATTCGCCTGTTGGCTTTATTGTCTGAATGTACAACAAACCGCACACAATTGGTTCACCATGTCATTGACTTGGTCTTAATAGAATACAAAACCGCCACCTACACACAGTTCAGAACCAATTTACTACATACAAATGATGAAGGTCAAACACTGAATGTGTTTTAGCAATAATACCCAGGAGTTGTAAAAGGCGAAGTGACGGTTTTGAAGAGGTTACTTATCTTCTGCATAGCTCCTGTGTGCGTCGTAGCTATTTCTAGCTGGTGAAAAATTTCCTCCGATAGGTGCATAATAATATTCTGAGAATGATGCGGAAACTGACTAGTGTGAATAGGAAAAAGTTCACTGTTGCTCACTGCCATCCAGCATACTATTAAAATATTGAAATCCTTGTGGATTAAAACATTTGCAAGCTGTTAAATCTAAAGGGCCACAGGTACAAGGAAGAATCAAAGTACCCTCTTAAACCTATGACTTACAAACAGGTTGTCTCGAACCTGTAGTATGAAGAGTTATGCATTGCAGATCTGTGTACACGTGCAAATCTGTGCACTTGACAAATGTACGAAGCAGAAGATACCCACGTTTTTCAGACACGTTAACACCTATAGACATGGCGCGGTATAAAGATATTATCATCAGCATACATGGATGAGCATTTATCTAGGAGTAGAACAGCATGTAATAGGTTAAGGGCCAAGGGACAAAACATTTTTAATTGGCATGTCCTTGTTGATAAGCAAGGTAGTGCTTTTTGTGAGCACCTGTTGCCTCTGTATTATGAAATCCGTTTTCTAGAGGTTGTAATGTGTATGTAACAAGAATGTTTGTGTATATTTTGTTGCATTTTCCTGTTGTGGTATTGTGTTCTGTTATTTTTTATTTTACTTTTTCTTTGTGCTACATCGTAATTTGCTTGTGTGCTGTACTGTGGTTGTTGTGCTAAATTTAGTTTTTAGTGTTTTGCTTGTATTGTACCCAGCTTTAATTGTGTTGTTGTGTTTCTTTGAGTATGTAAATGTGTTGCGATGTTTATTTTAAAGGTTTCAATAAATGTGGCTACATTTCTAGCCAAAAGCAGTTCCCATGACATGTAACAATTTAGCAATGTGAAAGGTAAAATAGCTCTGCTCTTGCTCTTTAACTATTTAAGACATCAGTCATCCCGAAACTGTGGCAGAAACTGTCTCTTAACTTAGCACAGCAGGCCGCACTTTGCAGCAGATTTATTATAAGTTTGTACTACAGACAAGTGATGCAGAAAGGTGTCATTTTCTTCACATAAATAAAGCCTTCGTTGGTTTACACCACTTGGCATCAAGGTGGGTTACAAGGGTGGTATCTGGGCATTACAGAACTAGCACCCATAGCATGTGACATGAAGCCTGATCTACTAATAGTCATACTGGTTTTGCATTAAAACAAACACCTTAAGTCAGGCTGTGAGAAAGTCATCACTTTTGCCCTAGTCACCCCAACTTTTTGCTTGGTACTGGTGGTAACTGACTCTGACTGTGTCCTGGGCTCTGCTTTCCAGACCCAGGGCTAGTGCACTGCTGTAAAGGCAAATGTTCTAATTGCAATTGGCAATGACAGATCCCTGTAAGTCGATAATGAGGCAAGGGGGACACGAAATACCTGTAAGTCCCAGTATATAATAGGGCATGGAGGTTTAGAGGCCAGTAGATTTGGACAATGGAAAAAGGAGTGAGCTTTACCGTGGTGTCTGCTGTTATTATAAAAGCTAGCCCTGCCTTGTAGGCAGCTTTTAAATTGAATTATAAGCAAATTCAACTTTTGATTTAAAGGTACTTTCAAAGTATTAATCTACCTTATTTTGACTTATATATCACCCCTAAGGTCTCCCCTAGCTGCCGCAGGGGTATGGTGCCTTGTAACTCTGTAACTTGTAATTATAAGTAGGGACATTATAAACAATGTTTTTTAAGCCATGGTGAGGGGAATACTGTCAATTCTGTTTTCCCCATTGTAGTGAATGTCTCCATACACAAACATTAGTATATATAAAGGAGACCCCCTACACTAATAGAAAGTTCCTGAAGCAGGATAAAAACAACTGTACTGTAAATCCTCAGGCAACCCATCTACTAATTCATATATATATATTTTGTTTTATTATCAATATTTAAGTATTGTACACATTTGTTACAAATACATAAGTATAAAAGCATCAAAAGATACAGCTCTCAAAACATAACGTGACAGTCAATCACATCTATCATAACCCAAACATGAACAAGGATCTCATTTGATAAACAAATCCACATTAATTGTGTCTCCTTATTGATGATGACCCTTCAAATCTATTTTGACATGATTGTTTATGATTCAATGTATAACAGAAAATCCAATCGCCTAATGTCAACAACAATTGATCAGTTTGTAACAACTAGAGTACATGATGCACTTCACGTTTGTCTCTAATTTCATAATGGCTTGTAGTACATCTCTCTACGTGTGTTTCAGCTCAATGGCCTTAATCACGAGAGCCATATTTCTATTATTTGAATTATACCTAAAAACAATTGATAATGAATGTCAGAGCTCTACAGATCAGGTATATTACTCGTTATAACTTGGCACCTGGATATTTTTTAATCTATGGGTCTGTGCTGCTTGTTCCCAACACATTGCAATGCAGCAACTTTCGTTGTTGCGCTACAATGCACAAAGATTCGATAAATCAGAACCTTGCATGTGTGCTATATTGTGCAGCAACCATCCACTGTGTGAAATGTTGTAACAATTCCCTAGCCAAATGTATTTCTAGAACATTTATGCTAAATATCACACATGCAAATCTATGCATCATGGTGCATAGGCATTTTTTGGGTGCTAGGTAGCATTTTTGTGCACCAGTGTAGGGGAAGATAGCAGCAGCAGACCACTTTAAATAAATATGGTTCAGTGCTTCTTTCTCCTCCTTTGCTCAGTGCAGCGCAGCACCTTTGTTTGCCGTGTTGTTCACAAATGTGGTTAATCTGCCGCAGTGGCGTCACTAGGGTTGGTGTCACCCAGTGCGGGTAAAGGTGTCACCCCCTCACGACAGGAGGGAAAGACAGGCAGAGGGGTGTGTATGGGTACATGTGTGAGGGAAAGGGAGGAGAAGCGAAATGATTTGACACTGCCTATTAAACAAAGATTACTTTGGACAGAGCTCCGAGCTCGAAGTTGCCTGCGCAGTTTGCCTGTTCACGTTTCTTTTTCATCATCTGTTCACTTAACCCTGATGCGAACACAGATTAGGATTTTAGCGGCTTTCACTTGTGTCTTACCCCATTATTCATCAAAGGGATTTCCTCCTATACAAATCCAACAAGCATTTACAATGCAACGGTTTCGCCTTTGGAGAAGTTAGAGCTATTGGCATTGTAAAAGACAAAATTTGTATTTATGTGTTGGTTTTGAAAACAGATAAATAAATGGCATTGTCATCTACATTGCCAATAGCTTAATCCTCATGAAACCACTAGCTTTTTGCTGGCGTTTTCATGAAGTTCACGTGGCCACAGGCACACGCTTTTGGGCCATAAACTTTGTTCCCCACAGCCTTACATTCATTTCTCCTCCCCCTCCCCAGCCAGCTTCCCCCAGGCCGTAGCAGCACTCCTCCCACACTCCCATACTTCAAAGGCTTATCACTTCACACGGCCGCAGGCCATGCAACCAGAGCACTTCAGTTGGTGCGCAGCCCCCCTCCCAGCACTGCCTTGTTACTCTCGGCAGCCAACTTTCGTTTCATGGTGGAACAAACCTCACTGATAACACTTCACACGGCCGCAGGCCGTGCAACCAGAGCACTTCAGTTGGTGCGCAGCCCCCCTCCTAGCACTGCCTTGTTACTCTCGGCAGCCAACTTTCGTTTCATGGTGGAACAAACCTCACTGATAACTATCGTCTATTGTAGCGAACTACACCAGGTTCAACTTGTGACTTCAGGCGCTACACGCATCTTTGCAGGGTGTGTGCACAACCTTACGCCATTTTTTGTAGCTGAGGGTGAGGGAGGCAAATGTGACCTTCACTCTGTAGTGAGCGAGGAACCAGTTCCTGCTTGGTAGGAACATGATTGTGCTTCCCAGGCTCAAGGTCAAGTAACTGAGATGTAAGTATAGCCAACCAGGCACAGGTTAGCACAACGAAGACTTTGAGTATCTACTACAAGCGGATGAGTACACAAGGTGATGAATGAATGCTTACCATATGCACACTGAAGTATGTGTGACATTTTGGAGTTGATCTAAGTAGTCTACTCTAGGAACACTGTGCATACTTTTAAACCTACTCTGTAGGAGAATGCTATTCCAAATAAGACGGATAAAAGATGTATTTATTTACCGCGTTATAGAATACGATATGTCTCCTTTGAGTTAAGCCACAAGCCCCTATAGAAACTGAGCAATTGGGCAGGGCAGAAGGGAAATGAGTGACATGAGTTAGTCTTTGGGGTGGCGAGCAGAGGGTCATTGGCTCTCGGTAGAGAAGTCAACTTTGATGGAAGCAGCTGTAGGCTGCTCTCCTCGCAAAGAAGTTCTGCGTGTAACCCACACTCAAATCATTCATCAAGAATTTCAGACAAAACTTGCTGTAATAGTGGAGTGAGAAGAGATATGTGTGCAGGGTGCCGCTCACCCTTATGAGCGTGGGGGCGTTGACCCCCTACTGTGAGTGCTACATATCTTTTGGGATTTGGTTCCTGTAGCGTAAGGGCGGGGCTACGGAGAAATTCAAACAAGGATTGAAGGAGGCTGTGAAAATGAACTGGGCACGTCATATTGCCCAGTGTTTTCCCTGTGGCCAACCAAACATGCGCAGGTCAGGCTTCCATGATCAACTTACCTGGGAGGTGGAGTATCTTCACCACAGCCCATAGAGCTGTGAGTGAGCGTTGTGTTTCCCTGACCCAGCCAATCCTGGCACTGCTCTTATGTTTGGTATGACAAGCAGCATAACAGAAGTGTTTCGATTGGCTGGGATGCTTTTACCCACCATGCACAACTTCGGCCGGCAGCGCAAGGCTGAGGAACGAATCAAGGTACGAATATGTTTTTTTATTAATACCAGTGCTCCATTTCATGTTTTACATGGTTATCTCTCTGTGTCACTTGGAATACTTATCGCCAGGGTTAATTCAAATCAAGTAGGGCAAGTTGCTCCTGACGATTACATTCAGTGAGTGTACAGAGCTTCAGTCGTTCTAATAATTGATGACAGAACTTGCTCAAAACGCCAGCCGACTCAAACGTATCTTCTGACCTTGATGATTTAGGAAAGGCAGAAGAGAGCTTCATATCTGCACGAGCAAGATGTTATCGTCCTTTTAATTAAGGTTAAAGGGTGAACCGAGTGTGAAGACACCCGGGCGCCATGTCCTGCTGACAAACGTAGTGACAGCCGAGCAGCCCCGGTCACAAAGATGAAGCTGCTGTGAGCAATGGAAAAGCATGCGCTCCGCATGCGAGCTTTTTGTGCAGCACATTAAAGACCTGTTATCTTTGGCACTGTGTCAATGAAAGATGGTAACACAACTCTACATTTGAACAGAACTTTTGTTTTGAATATATCTCGCTATAAAAACGGCAAAAAGAGTGGTACACCTGTTAGCAATTGCCTAAAAAGTATAAGCATTGCAATAATATCAAGGACAACATGGCTAGTGTCACCAATTCCACATACTCAGGTACCACATGCTGATAAATTAAATTTGTGTTGCAGAGGTGATCGGTGCACACTCTATGTAAATGTACCTAAAATAGAATCGAATGTGCCTGAGCCTGATCACTTCTGCAATACAAATGTAAGCATGCACGCCCTTACAAAAATGATTTAACCTTTACGTGCTGCACATGCCCCACCACTTTCATTTTTTTTTTTTTTTTTTTTAATATTTTTTATTTGGCAATTCACAAATGCAGAAATAACAATATTTTTTAGTCACCAAAAAACAAATTTACAAGAAGAGAACAAAAAAAAAAACAGCAAAACACAAAAAAAAAAAAAAGACCAAGATATTATTTACACAGGTGGATACATTCTAACTAGCAATTCTAGTGTTTGCTCCAATTCTCAATTGGTTTCCAAATCTTAATACCACATGCTTGAGCCCTCAACCCTTTACAGGCAAATATCGCTTTCTCTTGATTATACATACCCAACAGTCTTGATAACCATATTTGAAAGTTGGGGGGATCTGTGTCTTTCCACCGTGCTGTTAATATAATACGATAGACTGCTGACCCCAAAAAGAGCAGTACTTTTTCTTCGATGGTATGTGATAGTGTATTATCATATCCCAAGATATACAAGGAGGGGGATTCAGCAACTGGATGACTAAACACTTCCTGCCAGAAATCCATTATCATTTTTTTCAATAATAATAATTTTTCGCACTCGTATAGCATATGAATTAGATGTGCCGGATGATTTCCACATCTAGGACATTCTGAGTTAACTCTTTTCCCCCATGTAAAAAGTTTAGCTGGGGTAAAATATAAATCATATATGGTCTTATACAACTGTGCTTTTAAATTAGAAGACATAAACAATTTTGTTGTCAATACCAATATCTTATCGATATCAACATTAGGGTTATTTAATTTCCTTGACCAGCCCTGCTCCACCACATCAACGTCATCAGATTGGCTGTCTATTAGTACATCATAAATCGTACCAATCCTGGTTGATGATCTTAGTAGACAGTCAAATAAAGGAATATTCTCCAGTGTAATATCTGCACTCCTTAAGTCCAATATCGTATTAATCTGAATGTACTTAAATACACCATTGCTAGGAATAGAAAATTTAGATTGTAACTGTTGGAATCTTTGTCTAACAGGAGGGGACAGAAAATCACCGAGAGTCGAGACTCCACATGTTTCCCATTTCCTGGCGATTGTATCATATATAGCTGTTGGCAGTATGGTAGAGTGCCAAAGCGACGTGTACTTATTGTGCTTAGTAATATTCAGTTGTTTTCTAATTTTTTTCCAAATACCCCAAACACTCAGTATAATCTTAAATTTGACTTTTTTATAGTATGAAGACTCAAGCTGTTTTACTAAAAGGCCTCTTGCCTTATCCCCGATGACTAGTTCAAATATTGAGGGAATATAACTCTCACCTACTTCACTTCTCAAAGATCTTATATAAAACAGTGGCTTCATCTGATGTAGTAAAGCTGCAAGCATATAATATCCCAAATTGGGTATTGCCAGACCCCCTCTTATGACAGGGAGAGAGAGAAAACGGATAGATCTCCTTATCTTCCCATATCCCCATATAAACTTACTCATCTGAGATTCAAGGATCTTAATGGTTTTGTCGTCCACCAATAGCGGGACCGCCCGGAACAAGTAGAGAACCCGAGGTAGAATGTTCATTTTAAGAAAGTTACTTCTTCCAATGATCGAGAGATGTATGCCATCTATCCGCTTTAAGTCTGTTGTTATTTTCTGTACTAATGGATCATAGTTTATTTTAATAATCTCATCAATTTTAGAGGATATACGGACTCCCAGATATACCGCGCTATCTACTTTCCTAGGGTCTGTAAATTGGGTATTTTGTGTGCATATAACCATCGTTTTATCCCTATTTAAGGAATATCCCGAAACCTGACCAAAAGCATGAGTAATTCGTTCAATTTCCGTTATTGCCTCCTTGGGGTGTGATGTTACTACCGCCACGTCATCGGCATAAGCTAATATTTTAGTGTCGAATGGGCCAAAAGTTATTGGTCTAATTGCCTCGGTGTTTAGTAATTTTATAATGAGGGGGTTTATATACAGTGAGAAGAGGATAGGGGAGCATGGGCACCCCTGCCTAGTCCCACGGGATATATCGAAAAGACTCGATTCCTGACCCATCGCCAAAACTCTGGCCCTAGGTGAGGAGTACATTGCTTTTAGAGATTTCATTAGACATGGTCCCATGTTATTATGCTCTAACACTGCCCACAAAAAAGCCCATGAAACCCGGTCAAAGGCCTTCTCGGCATCCAGGAGGACCACCGACATCCGGCCCCCCGCGACAGCCATGGCATAAAAAAGGGCAAGGACCCGTCTAGTATGGTCCGTAGTGTCCTTGCCCGGAATGAAACCATGCTGCCACGGGGAGACCAGACGCTCGATCGTCCCCCTGAGCCGATTAGCCAAGATCTTAGAGTACAGATTTGAGTCTGAATTGATCAGAGAGATGGGTCGATAGGATGATGGCAATTTGGGAGATTTATCTTTTTTTGGAAATACCACAATGTTCGTTTCCAACCATGATCTAGGGGGTTTACCACTAACTTGAACGCCGATAAATAAATCAAGAAGTATAGGAGTTATAATATTATCCAAAATTTTATAAAGCTCAAGGGGAATTTTGTCTGGGCCTGCTGCCTTGCCCGAGGCCAGTTCTGCTAAGGCTAGTCTTACTTCACTCAGGGTTATATCCCTTTCTAGGTCTTGTCTAGTAGCCATATCTACCCCTGAAATACTACCTGATTCAACAGCCCATCTAGCCACTTCATTTTGGATTGCATTGAGGTCAAGAGAGTCCTCATTATTATACAATTTCTTATAAAAGTTTTTAAAGACTTCTAATATTGCTTCTGGTGTTGTATATTCTTGACCCTCTGACTCAATGCACACAATTAAATTGAGAGATTGTTTTTGCCGAGTACTAAGTGCTAGTTGCTTCCCTACCCTCTCTCCTGTTTCATAGATCTTATTGCGGTGGGATTGATAAGTCTCAGCTGCCCTTTCAGTTAGTTTGCTATTTATCGCTGCCTTGAGGATCGTTATTTCTCTCAAAATTAAATCCCCCTCTCCATCCTTGCCACCCTGAGCAATTATAGCAATATGCCTCTCTTCTTTTCTAGCTAAATTTTGTAGCTGAAAATCATTTAACATAGCAGTCTCTCTTCTGTGCCTGGCTACGTAACTAATTGTCTCGCCCCGTATCGATGCCTTAAAACAATCCCATACCGTGTTTCTAGATGAGCTATACCTATTACAATCAAAAAATCCTTGAGCCCATACCTTAATGTGATCAATATATCCCCTATTAACGAGGAGTTTTCGATCGAAAGTCCAGCTTGTCCTAGGACTAGCCATATTATCTATATTAATATAGAGTACTAACGGATTATGATCCGCTATGAGCTTTGGTAATTTACAAATTCTTGCCTGACTAACCCTGTTACTGGACAACCAGATGTAATCTATTCGGACATATTTTTTATGAGGACACGAAAAGTATGTGTATCCTGGATCTTGTGGCTGTTTCAGGTCCCATATATCGGACAGGCCTAAACTTTCCTTTAATTGAAGAAGAGCGCTATAAACTCTAGGCTTACGGCCAGTATATTTGTCCCGGGATTGATTGTAAGCAAATTCCATTTTTGGCAGGGAGATATTGAAATCTCCACAGAATATAAGTGCTTGAGGCCACGATGACAACTCTGTCTCGAGATCCAAAAATATAGAAGGATCGTCCTCATTTGGGGCATAAATAGAGCATATTGTAATCCCCTGCTTAAGCTCCACTATAACCCATCTGCCCAGTGAGTCAGCAGCTACGCGTTTGGGTTCACCCAAAAATGGTTTAGCAAATATAGCAACTCCTCTAGTCCTTGAGGTATGAGAAGTACATCCCAACAGTTTGAATCCAGGGACCCTTAATACTCCCCTTTCATCCCAAGGAATATGAGTCTCTTGAAGACATATAATATCAAACGCATTCTGTGTAATTATCCCACACACTTGCTCTCTTTTTGTCCTATCATTGAGGCCAGCCACATTCCAGGAGCAAAGTTTTATCCTAGCCATATTGTGTTTTGTTTTTTCCCCCATTCCTGATCCATTATATTGCCAAACATAGCTTTATTTTTTACGTTACCAATACAAATTACTTTTCTGATTCTACTTCTACATTCATGATTACCTTTTTTAGATTTTTTCCCCCAGCTGCTTCCCCGCCCATTCCCACCCTTTGACCCTTCCCTCCCCCCCACCCTCCAGAAACAAAGGCATTTAGACTCCGTTAGAGTCTGTGGTGATGTGCGTGCATTGTCACTCTGGTGCTCCCAGTCCAACAGTTAATAATTATCCATAAGGTCCTAATCCCATAAGTGAAAAAACCAGAGAGAGATTGTAAATAAAGAAGCAAAATGCAAAGTGAGCTAACAGATATAGAAGGTTTTAGTCTCGTCTTTTCCTTCTCATGGAAGGCTATCTAAGTACTCTTTTGCCTGAACCTCAGAGGTAAAAAACTTTATCTGGGTGCCGTTAATTACTTTCAGCCTAGCAGGATTATTTAAGTATGCCTGGAGCTTCTTGTCTTGAAAAGGTTTTATGAGCTGGCGCAAGCGCCACCTCCGCTCAACTGTGGTATGACAGAAGTCAGGGAGTACAAAATAGGTTATCTGCCCGCTAGTTGTTTTTTTTACTCTGGACTTGCTTTCTCCCATATTGCCTGTCTCAGCATAAAATTACCGAAATATACAAGTATAGCTCTCGGATATGCACCGGTTTTCGGGGCATTTCTCATGGTGAGAGGTACTCGATGTGCGCGCTGGACCTCTAGGTCCCAATTCCAGGCTGAAAGTTCTGGTAGGGAGTCTTGAAATAGTTTGACCAACAAGGGGCGGGCGTCCACTCCCTCTGCTCCTTCAGGAACACCTAGGACTCTCAAATTATTTCTGCGTAAGCGGTTCTCCATATCTTCGAGCTTCCACATCACATCGGTAAGCCCCTTCTCATGGTTGTCAATCTGCTCACGATTTACAGCAATCTCAGATTCATTACCGACCACCCTCGCTTCTACCTCAGTCATACGATCATTAAACGAGGTAATTTTCCTTGAAAGTTTACGAACCACTCCCTGGACTTTCCGTAACTCCGCTTGTGCCTTCCGCCCATCCTGAGAAGTCTCTTCCCGATGTGCCGCAATAGCTAGCAGCACCGTCTCAATTGTAGGGGCAGATTTATCAGTTGGAGTCCCAAAATCCGGTTGTTGGGTCGAGCCATATACGTTTGCTAATGCTGCTGGCGGTGGTAAGCTACTTGTAGTTGCGTAGTCCCATGTTAGTTCGTCTGTATCATGTTGGCTCCTTCTGTGTCTAAGTAAGATTTTTTGAGCAGTTTTCACAGCCTTAATGCTAGTTTCATCATCACTAGAGTCACTTAAATTTGAACCTGATGTCCAACCGGGCTCGTCTGAGAAGGAATAGAAATCACTCGGGTCCTTATCCCTTTGCTTATCCCTATCTTTGTCCTTATCTGTATCATCTTCGACATCGCTCTGACTGTGTGATTCTACTGGGAGAGCCACCCTTTGTTCCGAATGTTCCAAATGTTCCAAATGTAGAGCAGCCTGAGATTTTGTCTGCCAATTTATTTGAGTTTCCGTAGGCTCAGTTACAGCTGGGACTGGGTTTATAGGCTCCAGACTGCAAATTCCAGACTCAGCAGGAGTTTCAGAGATTATACTCATTCCGTTATGCTGAATATCTGTTTGTGCATTAGTCTCGGGGAGTACATTGGGGTGTATATTTAGTTAATCGAGCCCTATATCCAACCCAACGTCCATGTCCTTTGGTACCTCTCGTGAGTCTGATTGAGCTGGTAAAACATTTGCCTCCCTAGAGATGCCATTCACTCTCTCAGTAGTTATAGGCCCAGGAGTCAGCAAGTTAGTTTGTATAAGAGAATCAGGCAGTTCGTTTGTGATAGTTGAAGCATTCGCAGCTACCAATGCTTTTCTATTCACGCTGCTCGTATTCTCCTCACATCCCACATTGACATTGACATTATCCCGGCTCACCGTTTTATCCTGCGGGATTCCTTCCTCTGTCAATGCACGTCTGTGTGGAGCCCTTTCACTTTCAGTGGCTCCAGCTGATTCAGCCGGACCAGCCTCTGTTGACGGCGTCTGAGGTCTGCGCTCCGCTCCTTACTGACTCTGCGGGCCTTGACCCGGAAGGAGCTTCCCTGGGGGTTTGCGAAGGAAGTCGGCGACAGAGGGAGTATTCTGCCCACCTTTCCGGGCGGCACCAGTAGCTGCACCCGACTTGCCAGGCGTCTTCTCAGGGGTCCCCACAGCTGCCGGACTCCTCACTCCACCTCCCCTACCCGAAGCCTCCATATTTTCGCGCAGAGCAAGTCGCGCTGCTCTCGTCTTCGCTGTAGCCGCTGCCGAGGCAGCATTCTTCGGCGCCATATCCTCACAGCAGTCGCGATCACCCGGCACACTCGGCTCTGTTGGCTCCGACGTCAAATCAGACTTCGAGTCTGCTCCCGATCTCACAGAGCAGTACAGGTAGGTCAGGCAGAGGCTTCTATGTCTCCTAATAAGCTGGAAGTAGTACTGTATGAAAGCGAGCCCTAGTGCCTTAGCCAATATGGGGAGCTGGTTCTTTACTTGATTCTTTACTTGGCTCTTTACATGCGCGGCCTGTTCTTTGTAGGGGGTGTCTGCAATCATTATGTGTAGGGCAGCTTGTAATCCCCGACTGTAATTCAGTGTAAGCCAGCACAGACCTTCTACTTTCCTTAATATCTCTAGGTTGTAGTCTATTCAGCATTTTCGTTCAGGATTTCTTCATTTTCCGCGCTCATTCTAGGGTCGTTTTTCTTCCAATTGACCGAGAGCACTGAGTGACCCGCACTGCGGTCTCAAGCGGCCGCCATCTTGCCCCACCACTTTCAAAAGATGCCACTTTTAAAAGTTGCCAGCAGCCACTGAACGCATCTGTTGGTTGAATAGCACAATGTGAAATCAACGTCCCCACTTGAATCAAACTATGTGATCCTAGGAAGATATTTTATTTCACTGTGCCTCCTTTTTCTACATAATTCCTTTTGAGAGCACCTTGAAATATGTGAGTGCAGGATTTGCAGTGTACCAAAACCTTAGTTTTTTTAGTAGACAATAATGTTGCCTCATATAGCATACAAACTTAGGTCACATATAGAGTCCATATGAGATCTGACTTACCTCTTACTTCACTAATCGCATTGTTGTCATTCTGAGTTGAGAAACATGAATGTTTCTAAATTCACGTTTGAAAACTATCCCTTTTAATAAGTGCCTCTCAATGCAGTGTTATAATCTGAGGTACATTTTTTGAATTTTGAAGAGAAGTGATTATATTTCTACATGATGTTTGTTGCACCTTTTACTTGCCAAACACACCCACTGCACGGTTCGTGCGCAGGCTCCCAGGAGGCTCGGCCCCTCCTGGTCTTTTGCTAGCTTGCCCTCCTAAATTTTCGGCACGTTCAAAGGAGAATTTGTTTTGCTCTTGACCTTAGGGAGGAGGTTCTAGGTGTAGATATACTACACCGAGCAGCAACGGTCTCCTCTGGCCTTGGTAGTTAATGGGGCGGGGGGCTTTCTGGAAGGGTACTTACAGAGGCAGTTATGTCAGAACATTTGCTGCTGATCAGGGGATTTTCAAGTTAACGTAATCGCCACAAATAAGACAACGATGAGAGGCAAACAGCGCAGACTCGAGAGCACTCTTTTCAGAGATCCTAATGAGCCTGTCTCTGATGAGTGTCTGACCCCTCCCCAGTCCTACAGCTCTTTCATATGCACAGACCTGGCTGGATATTCCCAAGAGATCAGATGGGTCAGTTCTCACACAGATCTCCTGTAGGAGGAGGCGGGTTGTATCAATAGCCCACCAATCAGATCATTTCTTATTAACCATAATGATGCATACTTGTCTTTCAACTCCACTGGAAGGCAGAAGGTGATCAGCTGGTGAAACAAACTCTAGGGCACCACTTGAAATCCCTCAGACTTTCATCTTTCTCGAAAAAAGAGGTAGGCTCCGTCTTTCATCCTTCTGAGGCAGATAGGGTGAAATAAGTAACATGGAGCTGAGCATTAAAATACAGTTTAAACCATTCTGGTTGTGGTGCAGTTTGAACGGCTATTGTTGTATTTATTATTAATAGGAGTGTGTGCAGTAGTAGTAGCATTAGTAATTGAATGAGTAGTAGTAGCAGGAGGAGCAATAATATGAGTAGTAGTAGCCTTAGTACGGGTAGTGTAGCCGTAATAGTATGAGAAGTAGAAGCAATGGTAGGAGCAGTAGTAGTATGAGTTGTATTAGTGGTAGTAGTAACAAGACTACTAGTAGTTGCATGAGTAGCATTAGTGTGAGTAGTGTATGGCTAGTTGTAATGGTATGAGAAGTACTAGCCAGAGTAGCAGAATTAGTAAGCGTAGTGTATGATTAGTAGTAATAGCAAGAGAAGAAGTAGCAATAGGAGTAGTATTAGTGGTGGTAATAGTATGAATAGTTGTATTAGTATTAGTAGCCATAGCCTGAATTTTTATTACAAATTCGGAATATTAATTTGTTGTTTAGTAACCTGGGTGGTCGAAACTTACAGCTGGTCTCACTGCCCAGAGATAAGATAAATGGCAAGTGCTGTCCAAGTGTAGTGATTGTAATGTGACATCCTGATTAGAAGTTCAAAGATGTCATTCAAATGTTTGTGAATCATACAGATTTGGAGACTTTGAGTCAAATTCTGGATGTTTATCAACATGATTCCACATCTAAGTGGTATTCCACTGGAAGCAAGATACTCATCAATTGATGTCAAGTATTGGATTACAATACAATTGGGATCGCGCCACAGCAGAATGGTTGCAAGTGAGGCCGGCCCCATTGCTGCGGAGTCTGATTCAGTGAATGGTAGAACTGGATCTGATCGAAGGACTGCGGTACACCACAGGTTTAGCAGAGCAGTGACTACAGTGGACTCTAGTGCTGAAGTGTAGCATTGGTCAGCAACTCATCATGAATCTGACTCCAAATGGGAGAGCACACTCAAAGTGCAAGAGTTCTTCTTCAAAGCATTGCTAAGGAGTTGGAATGGAGGCAGTTTATAGGTCAGTCAGGTCAGACAACCTTGGCAAGTCGGCAGAAAGGATTATGGGGGCAGAGAATTGGATTTGAAGATGTTGGTAAGGCGTCAAACTGTATAGTGTTGCCATGGGGCTGGATGGATCCTGGAAGTTAGTTACATTGAAAGGAATAAGCCTGGCATATAATGAAAGGATGTCCAACTTGACGACATTGACGGCAAGTAAGCTCAGAATTTGTTGGACAGGAGATGGATTGGAGGCTGATCAATGGCAGTTAGAGTTAAGAACGTTTGTAGTCTTATTCAAGGACAACATAGAAGTTTAAACTGGATGGTAATGCCATCATGTCTGAAAAGAAGAGTTGAACAAAAGCAAGTTGCCGAACAGCCAGATTGAAGGATGCAGGCAGGATGTAATATTTAAGGTTTGCCATTTGTGAGCTGGATTGGGTGGTGTTATTTGTTTGGCGGATGTTGCCTGTGAGTTGTTCAGAAACTGGATCACCGGATCAATCGATGCTAGCAGGGTACCAGGTGAGAAGATGTTGGCAAAGTGTTGCCACGAGGGATGTTGAATGGGAGTTAGATTGGACAGAGCAGAAAAATGTAAGAATGTTGGCATGTCGTTGGATCAGAGTGTGTTCTCTGGGGGTAGTATCTGTGAACTTTCATGGTGAGTCACAACAGAATCATGTGATAATCCTTGGGAAGGCAGAAGACAATGTTTGTGGCCTCACATAAGAAGATGTTTGGAATCTAATCTGGGCATGGCGGGTGACGCGCAGTGGCTTAGCTATCATTAGGGTAGCAGGTGCAGTGGCGCCAAGGGTCAGGAAGAGTGATGGGCTGTTCTGCAGCCAACTGTGACTATTGTGGTTCTCGCTTCCCAACTAGGCCGTAACTTTATTTGTGATTGCGTTCGGGTGCACACAGTGCCCAGTACCCTTTTAAGACCGTTAAAGAGGTGATCAGTGAATGGTGGCTAGATATAACATAATGTATGGCTAAGAGGAGGGAGATGGGAGTCAGACCGGCGGAACTTCTGTAAATCTGATACTGAGGAAATGTTGAGGAAGTCAAGCATTATGTGACGAGCGTGATATGGCGGGTGTTGTCATGTGCAGCAGCCGCGCATGCCTCAGCCTTGCCTGTATATTTCGCTGTCTGGAAGGTTGCAGGCTCCGTCACGTCACTTGGTGCCGCCTCCGGTTCCTGGTGAGCAGGCCGCCTCGGAGTAAGCCTCGGTGCTCGTCCGTGCAGTGAAGTGCGCCTGCGGGCCCCCGTCGGCCCCAGCCCCTCCTGTCTGACTGCGGCTGGCCGAGCTCACAAGCCGTGGGGCCTGCATCAGGTTTCACGAGTGACGCTTCTGTACAAGGAGAGGCGCCTGACCCCGGCCCAGTGCCTCGGCCGCCCGCCCGCCCGCCCGCCTGTCAGATGAGGCCCGTGGAATGGGCCTATTAATAGGCTGGGGCCCGCTGCTGCCAAGGCTCGGGCTAGGGCTAGCGTGTGAGAGCTACCTGAGAGGCGGAGCTCTCTTAAAAGCGCCAGGGTTCACCTTCACAGCGCTGTCTAAACTGACAGCTGTCCTCGAGCAGGTCTCTCCCTGAATATTCGGATCTCCCTAAAGTGGGAGTTGTCACGGGGTGGGCAGTAGAGGTCACCGTCTCCCTGAATATTGCAGTCTGCCTAAACTAGCAGGTGTCCAGGGATGTGTAGAGGTCTCATGAAGGATGAAACTCCACACGGGCAGTCGCTTCCCTCTTACCGATTAGTTCTCCATGCAAAGTCAGTTTTCTGTCCGCCTTCGATGTATTTAAACTGGGGAACATACGATTTTGTAACAAGGGGTTTTTAGCAACAAAAAGAATGGCATTGTTGACAGCCTATATTTTAAAACAAGATGTCACCAGCGCTTCTTAACTCCCATCACTGAACAAGTCAGGTCCCGGGCCGTGCTGTGATTGGCTGACGTCACGGGGGTGTCCCGGGCCGGCAGCCAATCACAGCGCGGCCCGGGAAATGACGTCACTGGGGTGTCCCGGGCCTGCAGCCAATCACAGCGTGGCCCGGGACACATGGCAACAAGGGGCGGGGCTTAAAAAAGACCCAGAAACGCCCCCGAATCGCGTTTTCTCTGGAAAACGTGATTGACGGCCAATCTCTTCCAATGGCTAGCCTCCATTTATGAAGCTAGCCAATGGAAGAAGGGGCGGTCCCAAGTCCCCAATATAGAGATAACATTAGATTTCGCCTGGGCGGAGCAACTGCTACGCAGTTGCAACGCCAGGACGAAACCTAATAAACAAGCAGAATAGCCATCGCTGTGTGAGTGCAATCTAAAATAAACACTTCAGAGAGATACTTTAAAAGAAAGCAATGAACACGCTGCCTGATTTCGGCTGTAAACGCAGTGGATGCGAAACGAAATCATGACTGAACCCGAATGCAATGGGGGGGGCTGTTATAATTAAAAAAACGTACCTTATGGCCTGATCCCGCTCCGCGCCACCTCAAGGCTCCTGACGGGTCCTGGGCTGCCGCATTTTTTCGAAGTAGGCTTCAAGCAGCCTCCGTCCTTTCCCTGTGCCAATCACAATGCTGCAATAGCAGCGTTGTGATTGGCTAGAGACCGGGGGTTGCTGCATGAAGCAACCCCAGGTCTCAGCCCAGAAAACGGAAGATGTGCTGCGCTAGCCTGGGCCTGTCAGTCAACTCTAGACTGCTGTCGAGTAGAACGGTGACATGACTTCTTCCTGCGTGGCGGACCCTCGTTTCAAAACACAAATGAGATTTTTCCTGGCATTAAGGAGGCATCGGAGACAGCAAGAAGCGTGCGGCGAACACTAATATCCATGCATGTTTATTTTCACACTGAAGGACTTTGTGTATAGTCCAGGCTCGGAGCGTCAGTGAGCCGCAGCTGCGTTGTCCCCCTAACCACGATCACCTGGGGTGACACCAATCACCTGGTGCGTGATTGGTGTCACCCCAGGTGATGGTGTCACCCGGTGCGGTCCGCACCCCCCGCACCCCCCTAGTGACGCCACTGATCTGCCGCATTATTTAATATGGCACAAGTCAGCCCAAAACGGTGGCAGAGATCGTAACTTTAATTAGTATTCACGCTGCTCACTTTAAGTGGTTTGACATTAGGATATTATGAAGGAATGCCCCCCCGACATGTGTCCCCTTCTTATGTCAATAAACAACAAATAAATCTCTCAGGTTGTTAAGAAGCTACCAGGAAGTCACCTCTCTCTGCCCAGGAACAATGACTTTCAACAGCACCTGGAAGCTGGAGAAGAGCGATAACTATGACAAGTTCATGGAAGTCCTGGGTGGCAACATCATGAAGAGGACGCTGGTGGCCCACAACAACCTGAAGATCACCATTCAGTAGGACGGAACAACTTTGTTGTCAAAAAGTCGAGTACATTCTGGTCCCTAGAAATCATATTCACCCTCGGGGTTGAGTTCGACTACAGCCTGACAGACGGGATGGAACTAGTTGGCACCAGGACCAGGGAGGGAAAATAATTACATGCAAAACTTAAAATTAAACAAATAACAATTTTTTTTAATTACATTGAAAAAAGTATCTTTATAATTTAATATTTACTAATTTTATACACAAAAAAACATAAAATTAAGTGGCGGATTACAAATTTGGTGCTCCTACCGCCAAACAGCAGTGGCTGTGCTCCAAAGAAGACCACCAAGCTGGCGTCCTATCCCCACTTTATGATTAGGCATGCAACCTGACCTGTCAACCGTGTCGATGGAGTGTCCCCTGCCTGTGCCGTGGTGGACTGCAATGCTGGCAATGCGTTCGCTGGCAGGGCTGCGGGGTCAATCATGAAAACCACAGTTGTACAGGCTGCTCCCTATTGGTGGTCCCCCGATGGCAGGAGCCCACCATGCTACACTCTCAGCAAAGCACCATAACAGTGGCTATTGTTTTGGTACGAATACAACACACCTAATGTCCATTGGACAAGAGGATACACCTGCAAATCACACTTTAAAACACATCCCATTTCAGACCATGATCCTTTGGCAATTCACTGCAACACAGCAAGGCAGAGCCCAAGTATTTAGTGAGGCTAGGCATGCCTTTGTTCCCATCAGTTACCACTCTCCACACAGATTTGCTGGACGTTTTTCCCACATGCCTTGCTTTCTTTGTTTATTTTTTTCATAGTCACTAACTTTAATTTGCAGTTATGTCATGACAAAAAGAATCTATGTTTTTCAAAGGCTGAGTTATCAGTCATGGTTGAAGAAAGCATAATAGTACAGCCACAATTGTTTGGAGCCCAAGTCCAACATACTCCTCTCAGTAAGAATAGGGAAATGTAGTCCAGAATAGTTGACAGAGTGAATGCTGTTGGTACCACCCTGCGCACATAGGAGGACATTCGAAAGAGGCAGAATGACCTGAGGGGGAAGGTGAGTTCCATGGTCTCTAAGCAACACCTGGAGCCACAGAAGACAGGCGATGGTCATACCAGCACCCCATTAAAAGGCTTTCCCTGGGAGGGTAAGGTATTGGCCATCCTAGGGCTTGACAGTAACTCATGGGGGAGTGGAGTCTGGTATATTATTCCTCACCAACTGCCACAATACCTCAATGTCCTGCATGCAATCCTCAAAGTATTAGAAACGTAGGTTTGTCTGTGTTAATGTGTAATGTTGCATATAAGATCATATGTATCATTATTCATTACATGCCACATGTTGAAATTTTGTCTATAAGTCTAGCACTATAAAAATATAGGGGCATATAAGCAAGAACCTTGGTAAAATTATCCCCTTTTTAGAGGCAGGAAACTGCTGCTAAAACGGTGATAATGGGCTTGCTAATATGCGTTATAGAATTCCAATAGAAGCCCAGGTTAGATGTGCAGGACATCTAACCTGGGCTTCTATTGGAATTCTATAACGCATATTAGCAAGCCCATTATTGCCATTTTAGCTGCAGTTTCCTGCCGCTAAAACGGCGATAATTTTACCGAGGTTCTTGATAATATGCCCCATAAATCCTGGAACCATGTGTTAATATGCAAATGTTTGGTTCATCCCAACTGCAGTTTATCAACAGGTATGCTACACTAAAAAGTTTGCAAGTATTGGCTAGCATAGATTTAAATGACTACAACTACCATAAGGCCCAGTTTCTGTAACTCAAAACAGGATAAAATTGTGACTTTTCACATTCTCACTTGTCTTACATTACAGCTGATATTAATTTCTCATGTAGTTAACCATTTTCCAAGTGTTGGCACATAGAGATTGAAATGACTACAACTACCAGGAGGTCTTAGTCTCCTCAGCTGAAACTATTAATGTCAAAAGTTACACCATACCAAGTGTGCAGAGCAAATATTGGTAAGGCATAAAGGTAACTCAGCTGATTAGAAGTGGCAGGTGAACCATTGACTCGGCACTGCTCACATGATGACTAATGCTAAATATGAAGCCAAGTTGTGTGATCGCTTGTTTTATACCAGCCTAGGCTTTTAAATTGTCAAATACACCTGTTACCTCTCTACTGCATTGCCTGAAGTGATTGGGATATGTCATATGTATTCCTTATTCCAAAATGCAATATCTCAAAACATCTAATGAGCTGCTTAAATCAAGTACATGTATATAATGTGTCCAAATGTCTTGTTAACAAGTTCAATACCACTGAAAAATTTCACAGTAGTAATCTCTACCTATTTTATTTTTCCTAGGTTTCTACTTACTGTGTCACAAAATAAATCTGGCAGAGCACATGGTCAGAGCTTGGCCGCCGAAGGACTCCCACTCCACCCCAGGATCAACCCCTCAGTGATTGCAACACTCCCGGCGATATGGACGTGGGTGGCAGTGCTGATCTATATGGGCAGCCTGGGCAGATGGCAACTGTGAGTCTCACTGTTCCCGCACCAACATCTCCCACCCCAGTTGCACAACTCAGCCAACCCGCATTCCCCTCAACCTGTGTACCAAGCACAGTTACATCCATCGTGTGCCTCCCTTCCTGGATCCTGAACGGACAATTACTAGCCCATCTAGAGAGGAGCCTGGACCCAGTGGGCGAGGGTTCTCTGGACCAATGGGCACAGGCTTCTGGTGGTAGCTGGTGATAGGGGTCATGAGAAGGGTACTGTGGTTCAGCTGAGTGAGTTCACTAGGGCCACTCACACCCAGGCCACCATCAACCAAGCCTTAGGAGCCTATCAGGATTCCCAAGGTGTGAAGAGCAAGGTGCTAACTGAAATCCGTGAGATGACGCAGTTGCAGAGGGACATACACAATAAGATGCAGGCTCATAACACCAACATGGGCTCCTCATAGAGGTGCAGCAGGACATCCAAACACACCTGTGCAAGGCCTTTTCAGCACCAGTTACCTCCTCCTGTAGTGCTTATCTACATGTGCGGCAGCCATAGGAAGGGAGGCCCTACCAGGGGAAGACACACGTGCAGACACCCCGGTCCCCGCAGCTGCGGTTCCTCCCCGCACTCTCAAGCAGGGAAGCCCACGCACATTTCCAGGAGGTGCGGATGGCAAGACCTGTACCACCACTAGCAAGAAAACTCACACCTAATTTCCTCCAGTGTGTGTGACGCTTTCACTCTGTGGGCTATATTTGGACACATTTACCTTTCTGATGGGAGTAGTATTTTGGATATTTGACTTCAAACAATGTGTCAGGTACAACTATGGTTTCATTCACCTTGACTGACTTCTTTACTTTTGTCTTTTCCTGTTTGGTTTTGCCCAATGTTTATTTTCTCCTTGTGCACTGCAATCAATACACTAGTCACAAATGTATTGCCTGTTGTAGTATATCTCACATCTAGCAATGTATATGTGTACTTTATCTGAAATTTACAATGCCAAAATCATCAACTTAGGTAAGAATGAATCCGTTGCATGTACAAAACGTTTAGCTCAGGATCATAACCATGTCTCACCAAGACACATATACAAGTGTATTATAATATATAATCTTCATTCCGTAGTTCCAACTATAGGCTGACATTATGACAGAAACATAACAAATCACACATGACTCTAATATTCTGTGACAGGGATCACATTTTCTGCTGCAGACCTTAACAAACATAGAAGGAGGGGCTACATCAGATAACTTCCTATTGAATAGGCAAAATGAAAGGTCAATATCATAGGCTGGAGCCATATCGTCTACCTCACGCATGGAATTACTAATTTCTGATCACAGGATCATTACAATCCAGTGTTGCCGCATCTAGTGGAATGTCACAACCAATTGTCAGTGATGTGCTACAAGCACTTTCCCCTACAATAAGAAGACACATCAACAGCTACATGCACTTTACACTCAATGAGGATTTAGCCAATGTAAAGAAAGACTAGCACGACTTGGACGCACAAAAACATCGTGTTGGAGCACATGATGGCACACATATTTCTTTAGAACCACCGCACATCAAGGTACAAGTCTAATGGATTTCTCAGAACTTCCATCCTTTCGCTATGCAACTGTCTTTTTACAGAATGTTTACACCCAAAGTTTGGGACATTTGTTTCCAAGGACAACCCATGTCCCCTTTGTACTTCCAAATGGCATCATATACCCCAAAATGTCACAATTCTGAAATGTCCAAATGAAAATGCCATAGTGAAGGTACCTTAAGCAGACCAAAACAAAGTGATTAGCGATCAAACCATACATATAAGAGAGAACACATAGTCAAAACCTGAAGAGCACAGTCCATGACAAAAAGTGAAAGCTGGACAAAGCAACACAAACGAAATGACCATGTGTCAAAACCTTCCTCAACAAACACCTTTCAGCTGGATTTTTCAGAGCTTGACCTTCCTAATAGTTTACTTCAACATACTTCTCACATCATCACAACAAGAGTTACTGTAACAGTCAAAGTCATGACATTTCCCAAAATGCTTACACAAATGAGAAGAAGTTGTCAATGAGATCTTGATGCAAGTCAGCTCCTTCCTCTTCACTACTGTCATCATCATTTGGCATTACAGGATCCTCACCCGGTGGGACTTTGTGTTCTCCATTATCTGCGATGTAAGGGATGTTCTGTCGCAGGGCAATGTTGTGGAGCATGCAGCAGGCCACAGTTCCAGTAAACCTGTTCCCTGACTTGCAGTGGTACTAAGGCAACATGGGTGCCATCAATAGCTCCAACCACATTTGAAAGGTGACCAGATCCATAGAAGTCAGCCTTCACAGTGGCTAAATCCTAACATCTGGGGAGTTAGATGTAGCCATCAATTTGACTTATCAGTGATAAAAGCATGTCTTGTGGTAAACTATTGAACATTGCCTGGGACAAATCACCAGAAATAGCCACAGTGTATTGAAAGGAACCTGTGGCCAGAAAATGCAATACTGTGAAAAGTTTCACTTTTGGTGGGATACATGTGGGAGAAGTGTTTTGATGAAGGAGATCAGGGTCTAACTGGTGACATATATCTGGTATGGTTTGCCTATTCAAATAAAACTTCTTGAAGATACCACGTTGTCCATGGACTGGAGGTCTGGAAATGGGCAGTACACTAGAGGCTGTCTCCTCCTCCCTCTCCTAGGGTACATATGTGTGTAGTGAAAACAAATTTGAACTTTATTCACATAACACTGTCTACTGTCCAACATTCACCTATAATCACCATTGTTGTCTTCATGAGTGCCTGTAACATAAATGTGCCCCTCATTCTACATCCAAAAATGTAGTATTATAAGCACTGCCATATTCAAACTATTTACTTTTCTTTCAAAATGCAGTCACCTTCGGTGTACAGTGCACCGCGCAAATATAGTGTTGATGCATAGTTATGCACTTCACAGATGTTTTTGAATAGGACATTAGATGGCAATGAGTACTACATATTGAAATATGTAACACCTCATTTGGACTGGTGATGACACACTTAACAGTCACCAATACTGTGCTTCCAACTGCTAAAATGGTAAAATGCCTGACCGTGCATATTTGAAATTCTGAACCTGCAGCTGAAAGTCGACTACGCAGTGGACTTTTTCATCCATGAGAGATACAACCATAACCTAACATTGGTTATTGTGATGGTAGAGGGCAAGGGCTGTGACTGTCTATGCTGATGACAGCGTGCGTGGTGTACATGTATGCTGCGGTTTGAAAAATAACTTACTTGCCTCTCTTGATGCTGCTGCTATGAAAACCTCTTCCACTAGAGCTGCTAGGAGCAATCATGCCAGGCCAAGCAGGTGCCTTCTCTGCAGAGGAACTGTATAAGTTGGCAGATGAGGTCCTTTCCCTGTATGGCCAGCTCTATGTCTCAACAGATGAACATGTAACTATCTGCAAAATATATTACTCGGTGTAACTCCCTCTCTTCAATGTCTTTAGTCAACAATATGTGCATGAGTTCCAGTGTCACATATATTTAGTGGTGCATCATTTGTTGGTCCCTACTTAGTACAATTAGACTAGGGATTGTTGAGCACTAGACATTGTGACTTCTACATCATCATTGTGATGTCTAATGTGTATAAATCCCTAGATTCTTGTTTGGGTGTATGTAACCATCTATGCATTCATAAATTTCATGGTACCTGTAATACAGTTACAACTCTAATAATGCCAAATATGAATACATGTTTAATTCCTTAGCAGGATGAGGAGTCTGTGTACCGTCTCAAGAGCCGATGAGGATGATGTGAGCTATGTGTAGTCCCACATATCACTCAGCCTAGATTCGGCCTCTCTAAACAGTTGGCTGGGAGCTAGCAATAGTTCACAGGGTCCCTTCAGAGTGCTAAAAAGCATTGAGGTGACTTAATGTATGGGCATAAGATGACCTTTGTAATTTAGATATGTAGGAAATGTACGGGACATGTGATATCTTAATGTTCAGCCTGCAGGGAGCAGGGCATGCGAACTAGCTGTGCCCAGTCAGAACCATATACTCATGCATAGAGGTACATACATGTGGACCTGTACATCCTTGGATGATCACAAATGTAATTGTCAGACACTGTACTACCCTATATTGGTTTTATAGGTACTACATGTTATTGTTAACTGAAGCTTGTATAGCGCCAAATCACCGTCAGGTCTCTAGGCGCTCATGACAGATGGAGGTAACAACAACTGAGTAGATGAAAAAAAGATGCGTGTGGCCGAGGCACTATACGGTGCTTAAGGCTTCCCTAAACAGGAGCGTTTTTAAAGACTTCCTGAAGTGCAACAAATTTGACTCTTTGCGGACAGACTCTGGAAGTTTGTTCCAGATCTGTGGAACCAACACGGAAAAGGATCTCCCTCCCTTGGTTGCCAATTTGTATCGGGGACAGGACAGCAACTGTGTGGTAGAGGACCTTAATGATCGTGTGGGGTTATAAGCCCCGAGACGTTCTTTGATATAGGCAGGTGCTTGGCCATAGATTGCCTTATGGGCAATGCATAAACTTTTAAACTCCACCCTTTGCTTTATGGGGAGCCAGTGTGACCTACACAGCAATGGAGAGGCATGGGTCCGTCTAGGTAGCCTAAAGATTAACCTAGCTGCATCGTTTAAAACCACTTGCAGCCTACTGGTCAAAGTTTTAGGCAATCCCAAATAAAGTGTATTCCCATAGTCCAGTCTTGAAATTATTGTGGCGGAGACAATTGTACGAAGCGTGGAAGGGGAAAGAAGAGGGACTAGCTTTCATAGCTGTCTAATTAGATTTGTGCAAGTCCCAACAATAGAGGAAATCTGGCTGGCCATTGACAGCTCATGGTCAAACTTTATACCAAGTCTTTTTACATTAGGACATGGTTTCGGGGTAGGGCCAAGATCTTGGGGACAAAACAGGTCACACCAAGGTGAAGCAGCAGTTGAAACCACTAGGACCTCTGTTTTGTCCGGATTTACCTTCAACGAATTCACTGTCATCCAACTCACACTGTGTCTGAGAATATTTTGGGCTTGGATCTGTGTAGATGCCGTGTTGTCAATGCTGAGTAGCAACTGAGTATCGTCAGCATAGTTGAAAGTTCTGCAGCCCATGTTTACCAAAGAGTCAATTAAGGGTTGCAGATAAAGGTTAAATAAAAGCAGATCCCTGAGGGACTCCGCACTCAAGGATGCCCAGGTCTGATGTACAGTCCCCTAGTTGAATCCTTTGAGTTCTCCTGAAACGAAAGGATTTTAGCCATTGATAGGCTAAGTCTTGTATCCCAAATGCGGCCTTTCTGTCCAGAATCAGGGTGTGGCTGACAGTATCGAATGCCACTGACAGATCTAATAATATCAGGGCACTCGGCTTCTTACTGTCAGCCATACCTCTGAGCTCATCCAGCACTGAGAGCATCACCAGTTCAGGGCTGTGATGCGCATGAAATCCCGCTTGACGCTCCTGGAGTAGATGGTGTGACTCCAGGAATGATGAAAGAGACATAAAAACGTGTTGTTCCAAAATCTTGGACAGAAAAGGCAGCTGGGATATTGGCCTATAGCTTTTTAGATTAGCAGGTTCAGCCCCAGGCTTTTTTATTAGGGGCCTAACTCGTGCTTCTTTAAGGCTAGAAGGTAAATGGCCAGTATCTAATGATTTATTCAGTAAGGAGGCAAAATGGCTCTCTAAAGTAGGAGGCACCAGTCGAAAGACGCTAGGGGGACATGGGTCTGCTGGGGAGCCTGACTTGGTTCGACTCATGAGCTGCCCGAGGACTGTAGAATCTATCAAGGGAACCTTAGAGATGATGATATATAGTGGGGGGGGTTTGAGAGTGCAGCAATGTGGGGTGACTGCTGGAGGTATTCTTGATGTCAGAGAGAATAGTTTTCACTTTATCAAGAAAATAGTATTGAAAGGTGTTACAATCTATCGGGGTTTCTGATTTTTCTGCTTTCTTACTCAGCTCTGTTAGAATTTTAAAAGTTTCTTTCTGGAAATTATCTGCGTTGGTAATTCGGGATTCATAGTATTCTGCTTTTACTGACAGAATACACTTTTTATACAGCTTAAGAAATGCTTTATAATGATCCCGATCTATGTGATAATTTGTTTTCCTCCAGCATCTCTCTAAATGGCGGAGCTTTCTTTTGCGTTCCCTCAGAGAAGAGTTAAACCACGGGGCCCCTTTTACTGCTCCATTTATCTTCTGTTTCCTTTCAGGTGCTATTTGGTCGATGGCCTGACTAAGATTTTGCATCACATTCACATATTCCTGATCTAGATCACCATGGGTATCAGGTGACTGTGTATATTTAAACAGGGAGTCCGTCAGTGTTTTTGAGTCAACTTTCCTCCATTGACGTACTTTTTTAATTTTTGGGGGTGGTGGTTGAGACAGATACCCATCTATTGGGATATCACAGTTTATTAAGTAGTGATCCGACCACATACAGGGTAGGATGCCTGTGAGAACTACCTCCGGATCTGAGGTCCAAATAAGATTGAGGGTATGGCCTTTATTATGTGTGGGTGCCTCTACTAGTTGTTGGAGCCCAAGTGTGGTCATGATGGTCTCCAGCTGTCGGGATGCCACATCTTTATGAGTTTTGTCCCAGTGAACGTTAAAATCTCCAGTTACTTGGTAGCGTGTGCAAATATCTGGGATGATGGGGGCAAGTAAGTCATTGAACAATGGGGTAGATTTTGGGGGACGATAAACTGTAAGAACAGCAAGGCAGGTGTTTTTTAAAGTGATCTTCACCCCAAGTATGTGGACTGGTGAGTAACATAACATCTTGACCTGATACTTCCACCCATTGGCAAGCATTTCCAAGGTGTCTGATTCTAATGACTTGCTCCTTACCTTACCTCCACAGGTCTGTTTCACTGCTTCATTAGTCATATTAGCACTGCACAGGCCTATTTTACGTGTGATAAATTTACACTTCAGATAGTTGTTAACTTTTAAGAGCTGTGGAATAGCAGAATCATCAGTATTGTCATAATCAACTGGTACAACAGGACATACTGTTATTTCTGTAACAGTGCCACATATGGCAAAAGGTGTGTACTGAGATGCTAGTACATACCACACATACTTAATCAGCTGAAGTATGCTATCCCATCTACGAGTACATATGCCCACACATACCCATAGAGCAAGCTTTGACTTACACACATGCCAGCACTAAAATAGTGTCCTAAGTCATGGGCTGTAGTCTATACTACTATACCAGGTGCCATAGACTATAGACATTTAGTCAATGGGCCTGGCTATAAAGGTGTTTGTACACTATTGCTAAAGTATTTTAGCCATCATTAAGTCACTGTGTTTTCTACTGTGTGATAGTAGCTTTGATCACAGTACATGTATGATAACCCTATCCAACGTGATGCTAGTTTGCTGGCTTAGGCAGTTCAGGACATGACCAGGGATAAGAATTGTCGCAGATTGATACAAATGTGTGTACTGAGGTAGTTGTAGTGCTAGGCATGCAAAATATACACATGTTGTGTGTTTACTATTGAATTTAGCTTGTGGTAGTGATGTAAATAAAGTGCGGACCATAGGAACAGGTATGTTGTATGAAAGCTTTAATGCAGCACAGAGATGAGTAGGTCAGCTCCCCGTCCAACCAGAGCTCCAACTGCCAACTGGGCACAGGAGAGTTCCAGAACATAGAACCTAGGGAGGAATCCAGAGTGCTGGCGCAAGGAAGAAGCCAAGCACTGTACAACATATCTCCCCTCTTAGCAAGGAAAGGAAACACGGAAGAGAATAAAGGAACACTAATGTACATAATCATTCAGGTACATGGGTGGACGACGGGAGCGAGAGCTCCTCAAACCAGCATCAACCAAGGAAGAGGAGGAAGAAACAGGATCACAAGATACAGAGACAGGAGCAAGAGAAACAGGAGAGGAAGAATTAACTGCAGAACCATTATAGTAGGAACATGAAGATGTGGAGGCATCACCACCACCCACCTCCCCCCGTCCAGTTGACAAAGGGGTGAGTACAGAAGGACCACCAGAAGACAGTAAATAACCATTACAACCAACACTCTGAGGAGGAACCAGGTCATCAGAAGAAGAGTCTTTACATTTCTGATAGAGAGCTACTCTGCGGTAGTTCCAACTCTCACCATTTGCTAAGACGATGAAATGAGGAAAAACCTTCTTGACTCTGAAAGGACCCCTAAATTTGCTGAGACCCTTAGCAAGTCTTCCCGGCTTAACCTTAACTAGGTCACCAACAGAGATGGGAAGGAGGGTATTGTCATGAATTAAGGGGACATCGCCGCCAGAACCCTTTAACCAAGCAGGGGTCAATTTGCTTACAGGAATGCGACCACGCATAAGCTCGAAAGGAGACTTTTCACCACTCTTGTTGGGTGTGGAACGATAGGCCCAGACCATCTCCTGGACACGCTCATCAGAGAAGCAACCAGTCTCAACAAACAACTGAATCACACCCTTGACAAGGCGATTCACTCTTTCGCAAAGGCCATTACCCTGTGGGTTGTAAAGACTAGTCTTCTGATGCCTGATGCCACACTCATTAACAAATGAAGTCATTTTCGAGGAGGTGAGTTGAGTCCCATTGTCAGAGATGAGAACACAAGGATACCCCTCGTTGATAAAAATACCCTTCAAAAACTTAATGGTAGCATCAGTGGTAATCTCTTTAACAAATTGTACACACAGCCATTTTGAAAAACAATCGATTAGAACAATTGCGAAGCGGTGGTCGGTGGGTAATTCACTCATGGGCCCTATAAAGTCTATGCAGACACTGTGCCAGGGAGTATCATCAAAAGAAATTTTGTGTGCGGACTGAGAGCCCAAGACCTTGAGGCGCTTCTCCCCTTCTTTGCAGAAGCTACACTTTAGAACACAATCAACTGCCTCATTGTCAATAGAGGGCCACCAAAAGTTCTGTTTGGCACGGCGTTGAGTGAGACTTTGACCCAAATGTCCTTCATGGGCCAAGTCTAGAATCCTCCTTCTTAATAGTCTGGGAGGGACAAAACGATCACCTCGCATCAAAACATCTTTACCTTCTAAAGAAAGTTCATCTAAAATTTTTAGGAAAGGTCTGACAGAAGGACTAACCGTACTTTCTCTCCTAGTACCATTAGAGACAAGACTGATAACAGCCTTCAAGGTCAGATCTTCTTCCATTCCTTTGGACCATTCATCACGGGAAAATGAACCACCACCCACCAACAAAACATCTTCCATAACAGCAACCGCTAGATCATCAGACATGATCTCAGAACTACCATAAGTGGAAGGAATAGGGAGCCTGGACAGGCAATCTGCCTGGATATTCCTCCACCCGTGGACAAATTCGATCTCACACTGATAATCTTGCAAGCGAGAAGCCAGTCTCGCCAACCTTGGGGAGCCTTTACCAGCCCCACCCGGAGCTAAGATGTTTAAAAGGGGTTTGTGGTCTGTGCGCAAAACGAACTTGTAACCCCACAAATAGGTACGAAAGTAGCTTGTTCCCCAGACAGCGGCAAGAGCCTCACGCTCTATTACCGAGTAGTTAGACTCGGAGGTGGACAAAGGCCTAGACGCGAAAGCTACAGTTTTCTCCACACTGCCATGTCTTTGTAAAAGGACCGCACCAAGGCCAATGGCACTGGCGTCAACCATGAGAATAGAGGACCGAGCAGTGTCAAAAGGGGTGAGCACATCTGCAGTTTTGAGTTCCCTTTTGATCAATTTAAAACAAGATTCGTGCTCAGTGGTCCAACAAAATTTGACACCTTTTTTAAGTAAGGATCTGAGGGAAGCAGTCTTGGTAGAGAAATCTCTTACAAATTTCGAATAAAACTCGATCAAGCCCATAAAGGATCGAAGTTGATCCTTATCCACTGGGGAAGGTGCTAACTCAATGGCTTCAAGTAAGTTTTTCTTGGGTTTGATGCCTTCTTCTGACAAGCAAAATCCTAAGTACTCTATTTCTCTCAACAGAAAGGCGCACTTCTCTTTCCTTAATGTCAACCCTGCCTCATCCACTCTACGTAACACATCTTGTAAGATTTTGTTGTGTTCCTGTAGAGAGTTGCCATAAATCAAGATATCATCTTGAAAGTACAGTACCTTATCAAGACCCTTAAAGACTTCAGAGACCAGTCTCTGGAACACGCTAGCAGCTGAGACTAGCCCAAAAGGTAGTCTGGTGAATTGGAATGTGCCCTCGCTGGTGATAAATGCAGTTAAATGCTTTGAGCTTTCATCCAGGCAAATTTGATGGTAGGCGTGTTTAAGGTCCAACTTACTGAAGAACTTCGCTCCTTTAAGAGTTGAAACTAATTCGCCAATATTTGGTAGAGGAAATACGTCAGCTACAACACACTTATTTAGAGAGCGAAGATCCACACAGAACCTGATCTTGTTGTCTGGTTTCTGTGATATCACAACAGGCGAAACCCAAGGAGATGCTTCGATGGGTTCGATGATACCCCCTTGGAGCATCTCCTCAAGAGTAGCCTTAACCTCATCCCGCAAAGCAAAGGGTACCCTCCTTACTTTGTGTTGTACGGGTGAACTGCCCTCCTTGAGAACTATGCGATGAGAGTAGCCAATCAGTTCACCCAACTGATCCCTAAACACATTTTTAAATCGGGTCAATATATCCTCCATGGATGAGGCCTCGACAATTGAAATAGGATTATCAGATCTAGGATCAACCACTATGTGTAGATCATATTGATGATGACGCCCCAAAATTGCTGGTCCATCTGCTGAAATATATATTTTACCACTAGCTGATCTTCCTTTAAAAACAATATCAGCTTCGAAGAAGCCCAGTATGTCAATTTTCTCCCCCTGATAGCCAGACGGGAAAATGTCGCATGTCTTCAAAACTCTTTCACCCCACACTCTCTTCATCAAAGAATTGGGGATTATGGTCCACTTTGAACCAGTGTCAACCATAAGTGTAATAACTTTCCCATCAATTACAAAATCATCCTTAAAAGGATTACCTCTCTGGTTATCACATGCGCACACAGTGTCAGTTAGAACTAAGATTTTGTTGATATCACGTCTCAAATCAACACATTCATTAACAACTGTAATTCTCGAATTATTCTTATTCTTACACATTTTAGCAAAGTGTCCTGTTTTACCACACCGTAGACACTCTTTGTTGTTTGCAAAACAAAATTTCCCTTCTGAAGAGTGGGAAAAACTACCACATCTAGAACACATTTTCTGATTATTTTTGCTAAAAGATGATTGTTGTACATTCTTTTTCTGAAGAACATAACCCTTCTTCCTAACAATTGCAATGGCAGCAGCTTCATCCTCACTATTTTCGCTAAAAGTGCTCTTATGAGAGATTTCTGCCACTTTGGACTCCAAACTACTTTTCTGTAGTTCTCTCATACACTTTTCACTTTCTTCTACAACCTTGGCAAGTTCTATTGCATCTTTTAAGGATGGGTTCTACGCCGCCCACAAACGTTCCTGTACTTTTCTATTGTTGGCTTGAACAACCAGCTGATCTCTAATTAGTTCATCTGTCATTGACCCAAAGTTACATTTGATTGATAACTCACGCAGTCTCGCTACAAACTCATCAATACTTTCTTCAGCCAATTGTTTGTTCTTATAAAATTTGTATCTTTGAAGGATAAGATTCTCTTCTTTACCAAAACGAGTTTCTAATCTTGTTATAGCCTCTTTAAATTCATCAAAGTCAGCTTGTGACCCTGCAGGTAGAACTTGTGGCAAGTATCTGAACAGACGCTGTCCCTCTTTACCCAACGTGGTCATTAACAAAGCTTTTTTCCGTTTTGGAGAATAGTCTTCACCATCTAAAGCTTCAATATAATTATAGAACATGCCTATCCAGTCTTCCCAGGCAATAGGGGGATTGCCTGGTTCTGACAAAAATTGAGGAGGAAGAGCGACATTAATCGCTTGAGCCATGTTCAAATACTTCTAGCTGGGTAAAGAGAAGTAAGTGTACTAAGCAGTAATGTTAGAATAAATGCTTACTTCAATATAGAAAGTCTGTGGCAAAGAAATGATGTTTACTGTTCAATCAGGAGTATATCCATGAAGATACGTTACCGGATCACAGCGGGTCAATGTACAACAGGAATGCGCCTCAAAGATTCATCAAGTGCGTCTTTGTTTAGATAAGCTGTGTGTTTCAATGATGCTGCTGTTTGTGTTTCAGTGACGCTGCCACTAGAGCGGTGCTTTTCTGTTTCCAATCGTGTGTGCGATGCACTTCTGTTCTCCGGCGTGTAACCAAGGTAACAATGAAAAACCAATAATGCTGCTAAGATGGCCGACGACGTCGTGCGTGTACGTCACACGTCAGACGTTCCGCGTCAACCACAACGTGAATTTACGCGCATTGGAGATGCGCTCAGTGACATAGCGTTGCCAAGCGACTCACCGGACAAAGGAAGTTGGCTCCGGTGACGTTGCCGCTTGCGTTGTTTGAAGACGTAGGCTGGTGATGTAGCTGCTTACGGTCTGTTGCTAGGAGACGCGTTGCCGTGTGACTCACCAAAGTCTTTAGACGTTGGTAGAGATGACGTCACTCACTGCGCTACGAACAAGAAAATCAGCAATAAAGTCCATAAACTATCTCCCACGATGTCGCAGTCACTGAGAAGAGGAGATATTCCGCATTCACGCTGTGCATCACACGTGGATTCTTGAGGGAGTTGATATGCTACTTCTCTGTAAAGTCATCTTAGGCTGCAGCATTCAGAAGGAAGCGATGGTCGGACATCTCGCCAGTTCAAGTCGCCAAATGATGTAAATAAAGTGCGGACCATAGGAACAGGTATGTTGTATGAAAGCTTTAATGCAGCACAGAGATGAGTAGGTCAGCTCCCCGTCCAACCAGAGCTCCAACTGCCAACTGGGCACAGGAGAGTTCCAGAACATAGAACCTAGGGAGGAATCCAGAGTGCTGGCGCAAGGAAGAAGCCAAGCACTGTACAACAGGTAGATGTAGTCAAATGGTCTGGCATCAACACTTACAGTTCCATTCTGTTTTGTTCCTGTCTTGTATTTATACAGGTGAACACCCATCAAAAGCATGACATATGGAAGGTCATAGTCAAGAAGGTGTGGACCCTAGGAGATCTACAAGCGGCAGAGTGTCCATAGCTGTAAGAGGTGAGAGGACCAGAGAATCTAGACCCGGAAGATCAAGTTTAACTCGACAGAACACAGCCACAAACACATTTGCAGTAAAAGTGTTTCTTCTTTTTTGGGATACATTTCATTGTGATGCTTCTGATGAAGCAAAGCTTCGCATATTTTGCGGCTTGCCGAAGTCAAGAACCTCGTTTATGTATAACAAGGTAATCAATGTACGTCTTACTAACATTTATATTAAGTTTGAGTAAAGTTTATGACGCTTGCCTATGTGTATTTCTAATACACTTACTCCGTGTATTTTAACATGGCCGCCGCTTGTATTTTAGTTACTGCGCATGCGTCAGCCACACTCACGTGTCCTGACGCGTCTGCAGAAGTGGAGGGAAAGTTATGCGCATGCGTAATTCATAGCTGTGCTTATCATGTGGTACTGCTCGTGCCACTGCTCTTGTGACTGTATCAATGTAGCTAACATTTAGATGCAATACGTTTATTTCTTGATGATGAGTTAAAAGTACAAACCCTGTGGTGTGTTTTCATAATGACATTTTTATGTATTAATTTGTTTTTCGCTTACTTTTCATGTACCGCGGGGAATGGGGGTCTGAGTGAGAGGAGAGCCATTTTGGAGGTCCTTCTGCGCCTGCGCGACTTGCAGAGGCACAGCAGACCTTGGCTGATGGAACATAGCCAGTTGGCAGCGATGGGCGAGATGCTCCTGAGAAAGTCACCTCTGCCCTGCGAGAACAGCGAATGTGGCTCCTTATATGTTACAATGTAATTATATTGCTGCTTGCCGTGTAGTCTCTCATGGGAACCACTATCCCACTAGGCGGTACCAAAATATGTTAATGTGGCATACAAATAGACTGTTATGATTGGTGTGTTACCCAAATCGTACCTTAGGACCAATCGAAATTGAGGGATTCTGACCCTTTGCAACATTGGGGGGTGGTACGCTGTCCCCAAACTGTATATCTACCCTGGGTTCCCCTGGGGAGCCGTCCGACTTGTCTGGTTTAGCTGACCTGTCACTGACCCAACGCACTCAATAGGTGACTGAAGATACAGAGCGCTGCGAAGCACTCTGTCCGAATTTGACCATAGACTGAGGTTCTACTGAACCTTAAAGTGCTGGCGAAGCACTTAGCTGGGAGTTCGCTGACCCAATCGGGGTCTTGATCGATAGCTGCAGAGCGGGTGGAGCGCAGGCGTTGCTTCCGAACTGTGGGTTCCGGTCCTGTCCTGAAGAGGTCCTGTCCTGAGGGTTTGCTGTCCTGTCCTGAGGGTCCTGTCCTGATTCCTATTCCGAGGGTATCCTGTTCTGTCCTGGGTGTCCATTCTGCACCTGCTGTCCTTTGAGGGGTATCCTTCCTTGAGGGTTTCCTGTCCTTAACTGACCCGTGGCCAGGGTTTGGTTTCCACACTTTTCTAGGTAAATATTGCTCTGAAAACTCTTAAAATCTTGCACCTTCTGAATTTCTAACTTTTGCTTTAATAAAGTTCATCATTGCATATGTTATATTTTCCATGCCTTTCCGCAACTATTGAAAGTCAATTACATATTTTCATAAGTTTGTTCCTATGTCTTCTCACTTGTTAGAAATTATATTTTGCATAGCAGTTTGTCATTTTCTGATATGGTCTAGAACTTCATTGCCTAGATTGTTCAAAGGCCCATTCACCTTAAGTGAAGCGTGTTACTCATTGTAGGCCTTCCTATAGTTACCCACACTTAGTCTGCCCCTGTTTAGATAATACTGAATTGCATAGTATTTTTCCCGTTACATTTTATCAGTACTTCAATGATTACTCTGTCCTTATTTCTTTATAGCTACATAATTTACGTTATCTTGGTTATTGATTGCCTTATTTTACTGTACCTCATGCAAGAAAATAATGAACTTTAGATAAACATTTTAAAACTTCCAGTTGTCCGTGGTCATTTAAACAGTATTTGAATGTTATTGGTTGGGTTTGTATTTTGTTGCCTTTCTTTTACAGCTAGCTCCCTGATTCATTGTGGTCATTAGGTACCCGCATCGGTGGATGGTAAGTCGGGTGCACTGAAAATAATAGTAGGGAACACACTCACACAACTTGGTAGAGCTCGTGAAGTCACCTGATCGATGTATATGGTGATTTGAAAAGTATATGGGCCCTGAAGCCGGAAACGGCGAAAACTATTGGTCGGGTGGCCTCGCGCGCTCTATCAGTTTTCTGGTAGCTAGAGGATGGTTAGGGACTAGTTGAGAGTAAGGCAGGGATTAGTTGGACTAGTTGAGTCGGAAGCTGCTAGTATATTGATGCTGCTAGAAGAGCGGCTGTTCTAAGAGACCTGATCATTCTCTTGTGAATACGCTGCTGAAACTCATGAATTTTTGTATTGTTATTTTTCTTGTTCTTATATTGTTATATGTACTAATCCATGCATTTGTAAACCGTATCGTTTCATGTTGTCCGAACTCCCCGGGGAATTGAAAGGGCAAGTGGTGAATAGAATCCATTGTCCTGAGGTCACAGGCTCGAGGAAAGTTAGGTGCAGGTTAGGATAACCGGGAAGCACTAACTAGGGTTTTCTGAATACATGTGTGAATAAATGACAGTAACGGGGTTCATTGGCAAAATTCCCATAGTGGCGTAACCTGGTAAGGGTCACATCGGAAGAGTAGCAGGTTCCTCGGAGCTAGCGTGAAAGCAGAGGGGTCCGCTGAGAAACCTTAAACTCGGAATATATCCCGGAAAGAAGTGGATGAGTTTAGGGGAATAACAGGTTCACCGATGCTAGAGTGAAGGGTAGGCGGAAGAGATCTACCCGCAGCGAGTGAAAAGTAAATGGAAGTAGTTTACTTGCAGTAAAACAATTCTTTCTCTGTCTAGACACTTGAGCACTGTGGCGAATGTGTATTTGTTGTAAAATAACCAAGCACTGAGCACTTTAAAAGAAAGAAAGTTTCCGTTACCTTGTGAAGGGAGGGAGTCAGCCGCGAAGCGTCTCTGACGTCACTCTGTGCCGCGCTGGGATTGGTAGAAGCAGCGGGCGGGTAGCGGAGCTGAGTTTGTAAAGGAGGGGTGAGCGCCGGAGCGTGGGAACTGTCTCACGAAGGGGCCGCGCACCCATTGGCGGAGCTTATTTAGTGTCGCGCACCCATTGGTTGCACGAATTTCTGAAGCGCGTTCTGATTGGAGGTAGTTTGTAAACAAAGTTTAGTGTAGAAGTCGTATGTGGCACTCGCAGACGACAGGAACTCGACCTGATCCAAGGCACCTAGGGTTTGAAAGGGATCAGTGGAAGACTAATAGATACGATATTATGTACGGAACAAAGAGAAAAATGTCCCTTGTAAGTAAGGTGAAAAATTATTTTAAAACGGACAAACCGATTAAATCTAGAGAAGGTGTTCTTGTCCCACCACCTAATACTCCCGCCTCATTCATGATGTTTGACCGAGGGTACAATACCTGTGTGTGGTTGGAGAACTGGGTGAAGTACACAAAAGATGACGGAGTATTGGCTTTTCCGTTAGATGGTACTTTCAATGGTAGGATCTTATTTAATTTAAGAACCCGAATGAATGAGCTGCATCCCAGGCCAAGACTAACGCAGTATGAGGCGTTAGAGGAATGGGAAATTGAGGCTTTTGAAAGAGAAAGACCCCGAATGGACAAGGGTTTGACCAAGTGGTACCCCAGACAGAAACAGGAGTCCAGGGATAAAAGGATGAAACAGTGGAGGCAGAGCATGATTGTTGAGGGTCTGTTTCCCATGATGCCGGCATGTCATAACCCTGCAGCGGGTGAGAAAAATACTGAAAAGTGTAAGCATTGGGGGGCCCCGGGGGAATCAGATGATGAATTGATAGATGACATTTGTACCAGAAGTCCGCCACCTTATAATGAGGGAACCCGACCTTCCAGTGTAGGAGATGCTCCCCGACGCCACTTCCTCAAGGAAGAAGACAGGTCCCTAGGACTGGGAGGGGGTGGTCAAGGGTTACCCTATTTTGAGAAACCAGAACCGACGGAAACCAGGGATATATATCCCAAAGTGCCCGTAAGTCAGGAAGAAAAATACTCACGTACAAAAATGTTCCTTCCCAGACCCCTGTATGAAAAAGAAGAAAAACCATTGAATTCAGGATTGCCTTTTGTTCAGCCTCCATATGAGGAAGAACGCAGGTCCTTTAACACTGGAACTTTATTACCGAAACCAAATTATGGTGGAGGACCAAGTGAAACGCATCCTACTGCCCCGAGTTTTACTCCTCCATTGACCCCACAGATATTACATGACACAACTTTAAGAAGGATACTAGTGGAAAAGGAGCAAGAGGCTCTAGCTAGACAAAGGACAGAAATAATTCAGAAAATCTCCCAGTTAAATACCAGTCCTGAGGCATTGACTATTCCAGTAACTATTGGACCGGTGGTCCCGTTATACGGAAATGGTCAGGGAAATCCGATTACTCCAGTTATGACCCCAGTCATGGCAACCCCGAGACAGGAACCGATAATCATAGATGATCAGTCCAGTGAGTGCGAGTCTGAAGTTGCGTTCTTGGACTTGCCAAACAAACCGACCGGAAAGGGAATGCAGCAGAGGCATAACCCTTTTAATGCGAAAGAGATTAAATTAGAATCAGCAACAGGTACTAGGAATGTCTCTCTGGTAACTCCGGATGAAATTGAGAGTTGGAGTCGTGAATTAGAGAAACAGACTCCGCAAACAAAACCTTTAGACCTCTACAAGCTGAGGGTAGAAATCGAAGAATTAATGGCAGGAAATGTGGGGTTGGATCGATTGAACACTTACTCTGAAGAAGAATTGTCGTTCATATGTAAAAGCTTTACAAGGAATACCAGAGTGCTCCACGAAAAACTGAGCGAAACAGCAGTTAGTATGGGGGTAGATATCTCAAAATCCAAGCCCTTACAAAAACCGTACAGAGCAGACTTCTCAGACAAAGATATAGAGCACCTGAATGTGGCGGGGAAGAAGTTGCAGATTAAAGAATTAATAGGGGTACTGCAGAAATGGGGAGATGTGGAAAGATGGAGAAGCAGGTGGGCGAAAAAGAGGGAAGAGGTTCGCTCCCGACAAGCGACTCCTGAGTTTGCTTTAAGGGAGGTAGAAAAACCTGAGCAGTTATGCCCCATGCGCGAAGTTCCAGGAGGGAAATATGTGCATGTCCCCTGGTCTAGACAAGATATTGTGTCCTTCACGAACGATTTTCCAAAATTACGAGAGAAACCAGTTGACTGGTACAGGCAGGTGGAGAGGTTCGTGAAGGTACAGAAATGTCTGTGGAAAGACCTGGATGGGTTTTTCGACATTGTGGTTCCAGTAGATTTATGGACCCAGTGTAAAATAGCCATAGACTGGCCTAGTGAGGAGTACCCAAGAAATAAGGAAACCGGGGAGCCATCAAAGGATGTCATGCGAAAATATGAGCAGGTAATTCAGCATTTGAAAGAAAAGGTGCCCGCAAAGGAAACTGATTGGACAAAAATAGATAGAACAACACAGGAAAGGGACGAGACAGTGCACTCCTTCTATGAGAGGTTATTGCAGGTATTTAAAACATACAGTGGTATTGATAACATCGATTTGAAGGACATGACACACTTTATTTACAGGTTTGTAAATGGATTAAGACCTGAAATTTGTCAGTGGATAAAAGATAATAAAATCTGTTGGCATACTAAGAAAATGGATGAGGTCCTGCGGTACGCTAAGTACTGCGAGGACGAGATGGCAGAAAAGAAAAAGGCCCTTAAGGAAAAGGTGATGTGGGCTCAGGTGAAGCTCGCAGAACAGCAGGAAAAACAATTGAGTAACATGGTTAAAAATGCTGAGAACAAAGGTCCTGGGGGAGGGGGTGGAGGAAAGCCCCGGCCCAAATTTAGCAGGGAAGAGGCTATGAAGAAATTTCCCTGCCATCAGTGCGGCGAAATTGGACATTGGCGAAACGAGTGTCCCCAATTATTAGATAATAATGAAAAAACTCCTGATTTAACTCCACAGACGCAGACAGAAAGACCAAGAAAGACTCAACCCCAGGTAAAATCAGTCCAGGTGCCTCGAGCACCCAAGCAGGTATACAGGGGAAGACAGGCAGATGGTGAGGAGATAGAAGTTTGGGAAAACGGGGAGAACAGAAATACAGCAACTTCGCAGTATCTGCTAAATGATACCTTCCTTTGTAATGATCAAGACTGACGGGGCCTGAGAGGGGAGGACGAGGAGTGCGTACTTGGCGCTTCCTTGCCGGTAGACCAGACTGGACCATACATTGAAGGAAAGGTTGACGGAAATGATGTCACCTTTCTGTTGGACACTGGCGCTACCCGTTCTACTGTAAGAACAGTGGACGTTCCAAACCTACCCCTCTCGGGAGAAAATATCCAAGTAGTGGGTGTATCTAATCAATTGATTAGTACTCCTGTTACCGAACCAATGGAGATTTCAATTGGAAATTTTAAACAGATGCATAGATTTGTCGTCTGTGACACCAGTCCAGTGAATCTACTGGGTCGTGATTTGCTGTGCAAAATGAACTGTACTATCTTTTGCACACCAAAGGGTGTTGAAATACAGACCCCAGATGAAGATGGCATTTATAAACTATTGTTACTTAGACCGGACTCAGAAATTAAAAGATTGACCCTGCAGGACTTGCCCCAAGAACTCCAGGAAGCAGTAAAGCCAGAGGTGTGGGATTTCACTGGAAAAGATGTGGGGTTGATGAAAGATGTGGACCCCATACAGATAGCCATCAAGGACAATGCAGTATATCCTAACACTAGGCCCTACCGAATGAATGCTGAAGTGAAAGCAGGTGTCACTCTGGAAATTCAAAAATTATTAGAAGGAGACATCATACAGGAAGTAATGAGCAGCCCATGCAACTCACCGATTATGGGCATCAAGAAGCCTAGCGGCAAGTATAGGGTAGTGCAGGACCTAAGAAAGGTAAACAAAATTGTAGTTCCTTGCTGCCCTATTGTCCCGAACCCTGCAGTGATTCTGTACCAGATTCCTTGGGATGCTGAGTGGTTCACTGTGATTGATTTATGTCATGCATTCTTTTCGATACCCCTGCACCCCGACAGCAAATTTCTTTTCTCATTTGCCTTCGAAGGTCACGTGTATTGCTGGAACAGGGTCCCTCAAGGGTATACAGAGAGCCCCTCTATCTTTAATCAGATCTTGAAAAAATGTCTAGAGACTTTGATCTTACCTGGGAATTCGGTCTTAGTGCAGTACATAGACGACCTTCTACTGGCGTCTAAAAGTCATAGGGACTGTGTAGTTGACACCATTGCCCTCCTAAATCATCTGTGTGAGAAAGGGCATAAAGTGGCCCCCGACAAACTACAGTTCTGTGCGAAATCAGTGAAATATCTAGGACACCAGATAGAAAAGGGTGTCAGAAAAGTCACATCAGAAAGAGTGAGAATAATTCAAAAGATGCAGTTGCCCCGTACTCAAAAAGATGTCAGAATGTTCCTGGGTGTACTAGGCTACTGTAGACAGTGGATTCTGGGATTTGCAGCCTTAGCCAGGCCTTTGATAAAAATGACCACGAGAGGAATGCCAGATATTGTAGAGTGGGATGATGAAAGCCTAATGGCTTTCACAAGACTGAAAAACTGTCTGTGTACAGCCCCTGCGCTGGGAATGCCAGATTATTCCAAAGAGTTTGCCCTATTCTGTGACACTCGCGATAATTGCGCATTGTCAGTCCTGACTCAAGAACATGGCACGACCAGAAGGCCTGTGGCCTATTTCTCTGCCACTTTGGACCCAGTAGCTGCTGGGTTACCAGGCTGTCTGAAAGCAGTAGCTGCTACCTGTGCAAGTTTGGAACAGAGTGAGTCCATTGTCATGGGACATCCTGTGACCGTGTATGTTTCACATGGAGTGGTAATTCTATTGACCAGAACTAAAACGCAGTATCTCACCCCTAGTCGGCTGACTAAATACGAGAAGATTCTTGTGGGTGCAGCAAATGTAAGCATTGTTAGGTGCGGTATTCTGAACCCTGCCACTTTACTCCCCGACCCCTTGGAAATAGAAGGTGGGGATGATGATGAACATGACTGCATTGACCTGACAGAGTTCAGTACTAAACCACGCCCAGACATAAAAGAAGTGCCATTGCCTGAACATGATAAAGAACTATTTGTGGATGGTTCCTGTCTAAGACATGAACTAGGAGGCCTGAGTGCTGCTTATGCAGTAGTCTCTTTCACAAAAATTGAAGAAGCAGGTTACCTATATAACATCAAGTCTGCACAAGTAGCCGAATTGATAGCTATGATAAAAGCTTGCAAAATTGGGAAGGACTTACGCATAACAGTGTATACTGACAGTCAGTACTGTTATGGAGTTGTGCATGACTTTGGCCAATTGTGGCTACAGAGGGAATTCATGACTTCCTCAGGTACTCCCATTCGGAATGCAAAGGTTGTTCATGACCTTTTAGAGGCCATCCAGTTACCCAAGGAACTGGCAGTGGTAAAATGTGCTGCTCATAAAAAGAGCATGGACAAAGTATCACTGGGAAACGATTATGCTGATCGAGTGGCCCAATGGTGCGCCAAGGATCGGTATATTGTAAATCCAAAACGAGGGGGGCCAGGAACCAGCTGCCAACTTCAGGTGTTTGAAGAAGTGCCTACATGGGATGAAGTGAGAGAGTGGCAGGAATCGGCTCCTTGGCAAGAAAGAGAGAAATGGAAGGAGGATGGGTGTAGACCGAGACGTGTGGATGGTGTGATTTTGGGCCCAACTGGTATGCCTGTGTTACCCCGACACTTGCTTGGCACAATGGCAAGATTAATACACGAAGGATCACACATTGGTAGGGATGCCATGATTCTGGTATTTCAACAGACTTGGTACAGTAAAAAGTTCAGGAAGGTAGCAGAGTCCCTCTGCCAGAGGTGCCTGTCATGTCAACAGATGAACCCAGGCAAGAGGACAATGGTTTAACTGAGCAAGATTGGGAGATCAGGGGGTCCCTTTATAAAGATACAGGTTGATTTCATCACCATGCCCCGTTGTGAAGGAAAGCGATATGTCCTTGTCATTGTTTGCGTATTTTCAAAATGGGTAGAAGCTTACCCTACTCCCAAAAGTGACGCACTGACAGTAGCGAAGTGTTTACTAAAAGAACTGATACCTATATTCGGCATACCATACATTATTGAATCAGATAAGGGTGGACATTTCCAGAATGAAATACTGGCTGAACTCTGTAAGGCCTTTGGAATAAGGCAGAAACTGCACTGTGCATACCACCCAGAGGCTTCTGGAATAGTGGAACAAGTAAATGGAACTATCAAAAACAGACTAGCAAAACTGACAAATGCTACTGGCCTGACCTGGGTGAAGGCCCTGCCTCTGGTCCTGATGGGACTGAGAAGTGTTCCTGACCGCAAGACAGGCCTAAGTCCCCATGAAATCATTATGGGAAGAGTGATGAGACAAGCATGGGTGCCAGGAAGCAAACTGTTGAGTATTACTGATGATTTGGTGCTTGAATACTGCAGAAGATTGGGTGACCAAGTGCGTTCTATCTCTCGCCAGATTGGAGACGACGGCATCCTCAATCCAACGACTCCTCTCCACAGCTTGGTTCCAGGAGACTGGGTCAAAATAAAGAAGCACACTCGATCAAGCTGTCTGGCACCAAGGTGGGGAAAGAAACGCCAAGTAATCCTGGTAACAACCACTGCAGTGAAGGTCGCAGGTGTTCCCCAGTGGATCCACGCTGGACACACCCAGAAGGTATTGCCAGACAGAGGGTTTGAAGAAGAAGGGCAACCAGCAGAGGACCCTGCCGGAGCCAGTCCAGAAGCAGCTGACAACGAGCAGCCCAGCACCAGTCAGGTTGCAGGAACAGCAGACGTTGGCCCAGGAGTAGTTGACTACGAACTGCCAAGAATCCAGCCTGCTGAAGAGGTCCAGGAAACTGAGCCAGGAGTAGCTGAAGACGAGCTGCCAAGCATATGGCCAGAAGAATGGATACCGATGATTGATCTGACCGAAGATCCCATCAGAACAAGAGAACGACTTTGTGAAGGTAGAGAGTGGATTAGTCAGGAAAAGCAAGGCACAGGCGAAGAACCTCAGCCGCTTGAGATTCACATCAAAACTGAGGAAGGAGAAGGTCAGACAGGGACAGAACAGGTGTTCGATACACCACCGCTAACACCTGATGCAGATAAGGGAGAGACTAGAAATAGAGTGATAGTTCGAGCAGAAGAAAATCAAGAGATCGAAGTGCTTGAACAGGATCAGAGAGGGTTAGAAGAACGGGTTCAGGAAACAGAAACAGAAACAGAGAAAATCGAAAGCCAAAAACAAAATATTCCTGAACAAGGCCAGATTAGCAACCAGGCAGAAGAATTTGATGCTAGCCCTGGAACTAGCCAGATAGGGGAAGTAGAAGAAGAAAGTGGAGAAGAATTGCAACAAGCTAAAGAGAACAAGAGAATAAGAGAAGAAAGTGAAGTCCAAGTACCGACTAAGAGACTAAAGAAAAGAAACAACCTTGAGCCTAGGTTTGTAAAAAGATTGAGGCTAAGGATAAAGACAGTGGAAGAAAAACGTGCAGAAGCAAGAAGAAGTGCTCGGATAGCAGAGCAAGAAGAAAACTCTTCCAAAAGAAGGAGTGAACGAATAAAAAGACAAAACAAAAAGTACAAGTCTCCTGAATGGACACTGGTTTTGGAAGAACTTGAAGATCTTGATATAACTGACGTGAGCGACGGAGAGCCCGTCCCTGAGTACTCAGCTGAAGAAGAAGACGAACCACCGTGAATTTGCACAAAGTAAGCTAGTTGTGTAAAGCCAAAAAGAGGGGTCGAAAACTCCTTCTGAGCCAAAATGTCTGATTCAACGGTGAATGGTAGACCTAGTTGCAGCCGTTTTAAGACGTGTTGCAAGGTGTGTATATGTAGTGTAGTAGTACTGATAGTCATCTGGATAGGACTAACAATTTTCATTCCCTTTGCTGTAAGTAAAGATACTAACATTGTCCCTACTGAAATTGTAAATACTGACAGTGAGGAGTTGACAACACAGAGTGTAGAAAGACATGAGAGAGCACTGAGACAAACAAAACGAGACTTAGAAGCATCAGATGAGGGAGGACTACATTATCATGGAATGAAGAACAGGACACACTTAAATGTTTTCGCAAACTTGTTAATACACTATGTAGAGACTATGGAAATTGAAGATTGCTATGTCTGCATGAAGCTACCTACTTCTGTGGCTGAAGGCGTGACATACCATCACTTGCCATTGACATATGGAATCTCCTGTAGCATTTTAGCTAGTTTATTTTACAAAAGAGGACCGTTACAATACTATTATTCTAATAATGACGTGATCTTTTCTGAACTTCCTATACGTGGGAACTTGAATCCTGTACATACCAAAAGTGACACCATAAGATATATGGGCGACTACTTTCTGACTATAGGTAACATTGACATAGCAGACGCACACAGAGATAACTTGACTTGTTCTTTGCGTGAGCAGGAAAAGATGTTCCTGAACATGGCAGAGAAAAGAAGAATTAAAATTCAAAAGAAGGCTAATGACGAAAGTCAGAAAAAGCCAAAGTGGGCAGAAAACATGGAAGGCACCTCATCTGGTGGAGCGGGTCCTGCTCTGTTGCTGGATTTTGAAAGGAAAGGCAAGCTATGTCTTCACCGCGAGAAGACTAGCTATTATAATAATGTTTTCATTGGTTCCAGTGAATGCGAACATAATTACAAGGTAATTGGAGGTTGGGGTTTCAAAAATGGGTCAGAGCCGGTGTTTCCTGGAATTTATTATATTTGCGGGGACAAGGCTTATTTCAAATTGCCGGATCACTGGTATGGAAGCTGCTATTTTGGCATTGTCTTCCCGAAAATATACCATGTGAAGGGGAAAACTGGAAGCAATGAAGATACTAATGGCTTAGTGCGTAGTAAAAGAGAAAGTATAGGTGAAATTATGGGTAGTATTTTCAGTGCACTGATACCTGGAGTGGGAGTGGTTCTGAACACTCACAGAATTTGCAAATTGTCTACTATAGTGGATGTGCTGTCTACTGAAACAGCTCATGGATTTCTGCTGGTCAATACCGAAATGGTTGCGATCAGATCAATGGTTTTACAGAATCGACTTGCTCTTGACACCTTATTAGCGAAAGAGGGCGGAGTCTGCCGGATGTTGAAGGCGCAACATTGTTGCACTTATATTCCGGATAAAAGTGTACAGATCAAAAGATATGTGAAAAACATTACTAATTTGGCAAAGGAACTCAAACCACTCGAGGTTGATAGTGCCTGGAAGAGACTGGTAGATGGTCTCTCAAATGTAGGTCATTGGCTTGCTAGCATAGGTAAAAGCTTATTGTTCAAAATACTGATGCCAATTGGTATTATAGGTCTTATTGTACTTTTCATTTTCTTGTGCTGTAAATACCGCAAGCGCACCAAAAAGCACGAGGTAAATGCAAGAGGAGTGAAACGAAGTGTGGATGAGATTGAATTAGAAGAAGTGAATGATCAGATATTCAAAAAGGTGAAGACTTCTCACCCTACTAGAACTGAAAGAGAAAAGTTAGAACGATTGCTGGAAGAGATAGAACTTTATAAAGTGTGAAAGAAAGTTGGCATCTGGTTCCATTATATTTTGTGATGATAGTAAATATCATCAAAGAGGGGATTGATGAAGCAAAGCTTCGCATATTTTGCGGCTTGCCGAAGTCAAGAACCTCGTTTATGTATAACAAGGTAATCAATGTACGTCTTACTAACATTTATATTAAGTTTGAGTAAAGTTTATGACGCTTGCCTATGTGTATTTCTAATACACTTACTCCGTGTATTTTAACATGGCCGCCGCTTGTATTTTAGTTACTGCGCATGCGTCAGCCACACTCACGTGTCCTGACGCGTCTGCAGAAGTGGAGGGAAAGTTATGCGCATGCGTAATTCATAGCTGTGCTTATCATGTGGTACTGCTCGTGCCACTGCTCTTGTGACTGTATCAATGTAGCTAACATTTAGATGCAATAAGTTTATTTCTTGATGATGAGTTAAAAGTACAAACCCTGTGGTGTGTTTTCATAATGACATTTTTATGTATTAATTTGTTTTTCGCTTACTTTTCATGTACCGCGGGGAATGGGGGTCTGAGTGAGAGGAGAGCCATTTTGGAGGTCCTTCTGCGCCTGCGCGACTTGCAGAGGCACAGCAGACCTTGGCTGATGGAACATAGCCAGTTGGCAGCGATGGGCGAGATGCTCCTGAGAAAGTCACCTCTGCCCTGCGAGAACAGCGAATGTGGCTCCTTATATGTTACAATGTAATTATATTGCTGCTTGCCGTGTAGTCTCTCATGGGAACCACTATCCCACTAGGCGGTACCAAAATATGTTAATGTGGCATACAAATAGACTGTTATGATTGGTGTGTTACCCAAATCCTACCTTAGGACCAATCGAAATTGAGGGATTCTGACCCTTTGCAACATTGGGGGGTGGTACGCTGTCCCCAAACTGTATATCTACCCTGGGTTCCCCTGGGGAGCCGTCCGACTTGTCTGGTTTAGCTGACCTGTCACTGACCCAACGCACTCAATAGGTGACTGAAGATACAGAGCGCTGCGAAGCACTCTGTCCGAATTTGACCATAGACTGAGGTTCTACTGAACCTTAAAGTGCTGGCGAAGCACTTAGCTGGGAGTTCGCTGACCCAATCGGGGTCTTGATCGATAGCTGCAGAGCGGGTGGAGCGCAGGCGTTGCTTCCGAACTGTGGGTTCCGGTCCTGTCCTGAAGAGGTCCTGTCCTGAGGGTTTGCTGTCCTGTCCTGAGGGTCCTGTCCTGATTCCTATTCCGAGGGTATCCTGTTCTGTCCTGGGTGTCCATTCTGCACCTGCTGTCCTTTGAGGGGTATCCTTCCTTGAGGGTTTCCTGTCCTTAACTGACCCGTGGCCAGGGTTTGGTTTCCACACTTTTCTAGGTAAATATTGCTCTGAAAACTCTTAAAATCGTGCACCTTCTGAATTTCTAACTTTTGCTTTAATAAAGTTCATCATTGCATATGTTATATTTTCCATGCCTTTCCGCAACTATTGAAAGTCAATTACATATTTTCATAAGTTTGTTCCTATGTCTTCTCACTTGTTAGAAATTATATTTTGCATAGCAGTTTGTCATTTTCTGATATGGTCTAGAACTTCATTGCCTAGATTGTTCAAAGGCCCATTCACCTTAAGTGAAGCGTGTTACTCATTGTAGGCCTTCCTATAGTTACCCACACTTAGTCTGCCCCTGTTTAGATAATACTGAATTGCATAGTATTTTTCCCGTTACATTTTATCAGTACTTCAATGATTACTCTGTCCTTATTTCTTTATAGCTACATAATTTACGTTATCTTGGTTATTGATTGCCTTATTTTACTGTACCTCATGCAAGAAAATAATGAACTTTAGATAAACATTTTAAAACTTCCAGTTGTCCGTGGTCATTTAAACAGTATTTGAATGTTATTGGTTGGGTTTGTATTTTGTTGCCTTTCTTTTACAGCTAGCTCCCTGATTCATTGTGGTCATTAGGTACCCGCATCGGTGGATGGTAAGTCGGGTGCACTGAAAATAATAGTAGGGAACACACTCACACAACTTGGTAGAGCTCGTGAAGTCACCTGATCGATGTATATGGTGATTTGAAAAGTATATGGGCCCTGAAGCCGGAAACGGCGAAAACTATTGGTCGGGTGGCCTCGCGCGCTCTATCACTTCAACCTCTTGTCTCATTTCTCAGCCCATGCACAATAAAGCTCTCTGTTGTTTGTTTCTATTTTTAAGAAAGATCTTATGTCAAAAACTTCTCTTAATCTCCTGCATTCCTGGTTGGAGGGGGTCCGACCCTTACAGTACCCGTCTGTATACAGCATTCGCCAGGCTAGATGAAGATTTGCTTACTGCTCTGGCTGTAACTGAAGCAGTTCGTAATGTGGGAGTGGACTGTAAACTGGCTGGTTTAATATATCGCACCAGCCCTTTTTTTTTCAAAATTGCATTTGTTGTTAAAAGGGCAGGAGATTTTTACAGCAAGTCGCCTGGTCATTACAGCAGGTCGCATCCAGTTGTGGTCCCAGTGCTGGCCCCCACGAGACGTGCAACTGGACTGCACTGGTGTCAGGAGTCGAGTGAGTGCATGGCATGGGTTGCAGCGGCAGGGTTACGAGAGACCCAGCTTTATGCTAGACATTCTGTAAAGCACACAAAACTGAACAGGTCTTCCCATGATAGGGGGCACTACCAGTGCCAATCACTGACTCATTGCTCTCAACATTACTCCAATTCTTCTGTGCTGCTCTCAATGGGCTGCAACGTCCGTCCTCAGAGCAACAATAATAAATTAGGTCACAACTCCACCTCTGCCCTGAATAGAGGTGCAGAGGCTAAGTGGGCAAAGGAGAAGGGAGAGGTACGCTACAAAACACCTAGGGATTGTATGTTCAGCGGCCAATGCAAAGTGTCTAGTCACTAGACACCATTTGGGTGCATCTCAACTGTTACACTTTAATTTAAAGGTTAAAAACTTCAAGGAATAAAAATAGAAAGGGAGGTAGGATCTCGAATTTACCACCACATTAATAGATTTCTGCACACAGGAATGGAGGAGAGGACAAAAGGGAACGAGGAAGGGAAGAGGTGGGAGAGGGGAGGAGGCAAAGTTTTTTCAGCTTCATGAGTTGCTGGTAGAGTTCTGTTACTGGGAGAATTGGAAGACGAAGTGGACGACGATGAGGAGAAATTCATGCCAGTCAGTCTAGGGGGGTTTGTCTGACATTTTTCTACTCCAAAATGCAGCCTCAGGAGGAGAGAAAAAAGTTTTTAAAATACAAACAATAAGTACATAACTAAATAAAGCAAGACAGAGTAGTTGCAAAGTGGCCAGATTGGTTTTATTTACACTGAAACACCTTAGCGCCACCTTACAGATTTTGCCAGTGAAGCAATACTTTTCTTTTCCTGTTGTTAGCTTTTCAAGCAAAAACAGTCATTGATTTTTGAATAATGAGTGTAAAAGCTGTAAGTTGTATTCCCTATGAGTGTCTGCTTTTTTCCAGTATGTTGTTACTTTTTCAGGCAGCATATTACTGTAGTGTAGTGCATAACTTGGATTGAATTGCTTCCAGGTGTTTATAGCGGGGCACAATTGGGTTGCAGCTGAAGGCAGTGTGAGTTTCTCTCAGTGGGGCAGTAAAGTGTTCAGTGGGGGAGAGGATGTGGCACTCTGCCAATGGCAGAAACTGCAAGGCTCTGAGACAAATGGCTTGTGATAGCACTTTTAAGCATATTTGGGACATTCTGCAAATGGCAACGTTTTCAGATGAATGTATAGTGTTGACCACTAACAACCGAGCGCATGTGTGCATTCACAATTTAAATAAATGTGGAAAAATACTAGCTGTAGCGTCGTCTTTTGCTTGTGACACAAATAAATGAGGATAAATACAGAAAAAATGCCCAACAAATAAATATGGATACATGCAGACGGAAATGGCAAAAAAATAAATACCATAAAACCGGGAGCCCTAATCATAATATAATTATTTGCAATGTAGTGGTTAGGTTTTTTAAGTGGATGCTACAGTATTGTAGGTCAATATCATCAATCTTGATGTAGTTCCATACATGCGAGTGACTCCGTTTCCACTTTGTGTTTAAAATACATACTGAGCCGCTTTTTCAGCCTAAATCTTTAACAACAGTAATTGTCAGCACTTAAAACAGTTATTCCAGAAGCCCACATGCCTATATCGTTAGATAAAATGAAATAATCCTTTTCTCTATATGAATATGTCTAGATCAAGATAGACCTCTTGTAAAAGAATTTTCAACGTCTCCATCCTGATATATCTCTGACAGAATTGAAACAACTGGAGATGCTGTTTTGGCTAGCGCTCTAATTGTCAAGTCCGGGCTCTGTATTTAAAGAATGCTATGATGCGGATGCACCGCTTGCTTGCACAAGGTGTGCCAAAGGCCTGTCTGTGTGCATCTGTCTGTGCCCGATCGGGGCCAGGGGCCAGAACCCCTGCTCGTTCACCTAAAATGTGGACAACCTTCTCTGAGGATGAACTTCTACAACTAAACATGTCTCTGGGTAAAGATTGCTGTCACATAGTAGATCTTAGGAGTACCTCCCTTACATATGGCGCATGTAAACAGAATGTTAGGAGCCAGAGCTGAGAACACATATGTCTACTTTAGAGCATTTGAACGATAATTACAAAAAATGGTTAATGAAGCAGATTAATTGAAGATCTCTTCTCAGGCCCAGTCTCGAGCTGGTCACTTTTTTTGAAGACAATAAGCCAGAGGCACTATTCCTTACAGAAACCTGTCTCAGGGAGGAATCCATGCATGATGCAGTGAGATCATCACACAAGGATATACGATTGCTAGATGTGACCGGCAAAACAAAATGAGTTGCCGGGTTGCCATAATTTATAAGGCAGAGCTGAATGGGAAATGCTCCCTATTTGTATTCCAAGGAGCAACAGTATTTTTTTTTCACTATAGAACTTTTCTCAGCCTTTCCCTTTTCAGGGAGACTTGTGTACCACCCCCTGGGGAACAGCTACCCAATTTATTCAGGCTGTGCTGGATATTGGGGAAGAACAGAGCTTACAGAAAGCAACTTTGTGGTATAGGGTGATTTAAATCTATATTTTGAAAATAATAACTGTGAAAATGCAAAGAGTCTTCCACCATCCTTCTTATTCAACTGGTAATGCTTCCCACACATAAACAAGGACGTCTTCTTGATCCCATTATTTCTAAAGTACCTATTATGAGAACTGAAGCTCCGCTCCCAATATGTTGGTCAGATCACTACATTGTTCTGTTCTTTCTGCAGAGAGCAGAAAATACAATTACTTCGGCCCAACAACCGAGGCTCACTTGATACTGGTCAAAACTAAATGCACAAAGTTGGGGATTTCCCTAATAAATTCTATCCCCAAAATGAATGGAGAAATAGTAGAAATATAATCAAAGTTCGAGGATTGGATGAAGTACCACTTGAACAAACTCATTCCTATGAGACTGTAAAAGGGCAACCGATCTGGTGGCAATGGCCCTTGGTTTACTATGGCTTTAATAGGAAAGAAAATAATGCAAAAGAATGGAGAGTAAGTTGAGGAAAACATAGGTGAAACCAGCAAACTAAAGTATAAGAAATTGGTAAAGAAATACATTTACGCTAAAAGAGAAGCTCGAGCCATTTGCTGTGGTACAAAGACTGACAGTGAACCTAACTCCTGGAAAGAGTTATTTAAAATTGTTACATCTTGAGTTAATGAGTCCCCACTGTCTGCGTCCCACTTTAATATGCTAGCAAATCACTTTCTAGAAAAAGGTACTGCCACCAACCGTGCCAATCCAAACAGACCCTAAAGTGTTACCTAAAAATCTGTTTTAGATGGGAGGACAAAGGAGTAACTGTTAGCCTTCCTTGACATTAGAAAGAATGGCATTGGAGAGCTCATAAAACCATAAAATCCTGATCCCTGTGTGATCCCTGTTATACCTAGTGCCTCCTGACATACTTAAGAAAAGGGGAAATGCAATTCCTTTGGCAGACATTTGGAACTGTTCATTGAAGAGTGGTAATGTCCCACCCACCTGGAAACATGCAATTGTGAGACCTCTGCTATAGAAACCTTCTACAGAAGCTTCATGAGTTGAAAATTACAGGCCAATCTTCTTACTCCCAGGCATTAGCAAAATTGTAGAGAAATTTGCCACCAAACATCTCTCCTCATTGTTAGAGACCCACAGAATGTTATAACCAACTCAAACAGGCTTCAGGCATGGAAGTAGTATGTAAACCGCCCTGTAAGCTGTCACAGAAAACCTGAAAACAAGATAGATCAGCAGAAGTCATGCTATTGGACTACAGCACTGCCTTTAACACCGTGTCCTACCCAATCCTAATCCAGAGATTGGAAGAGGCAGAAATTACTGGGTCAGCTCTCAAATGGTTTACTTTCTTCCTGAACAGCAGAAGATTTCAAGTGTGTAAGGAGTACTTCTGCTTAGCCTCCCTTTTTCAAAAGTGTGGGGTCCCGCAAGTATGCTAATTGAGCCCTACACAATTTAATCTTGATGTTCTCTTGCTTGCATAGATCATTTGTGGTCATGGCCTTTCTATGGTATCTCATGCAGACGACAAGCAATTTATTAACACCCAACATAGGAGAACTTTCCAATCACCTTAATGTTTGCTTAAAGCAAGTAATAGAATGGATGTACATCACCAGTTTGAAATTAAACGGAAAAAACAGAAGTGCTAGTAGTTGGTAATATTCCTTCCTGTTGGTCTGAATTGTGCTGGCTTGACACCCTTGGTGATCATCCGACCCTGAAATCACACATAAAGAGCCTCAGAGTCTATCTTGATAATAAACTTACCATGGAGTATCAGGTCAGGAAGTTGGCCTCAAATTGTTTTGGTTTGTTGAGGACCACCGGATAATTGTTGGGTTGGTCCCTTGTGCGACACAGAAATTGGTAGTACAAGGACGTGTTACGATGTTTAGACTATTGGAACACTCTGTGTTTGGGAAGTCCTCAATCAGTGGTCAACAGACTCCAAGTGATACCGAATGCAGCAGCACAAACTTTGTTATAAATACAGAAACACAATTCTGTCTTATCTATTTTGGCCTCTCTACACTGGCTGCCAATAGCCAAGAGGATACATTTCAAGACCCTTTGCATAGCCCATCGGACAAGGCAAGAAGAAGGGCCCTCAGCTGTTACAGCATGTATTACTCCCTTACAGCCCTAGAAGATCTTTATGATCGATTGTTCAAGGGCCGTTCACAGTTCCTAGGATCAAAGATTCCAGGAGTGGCGGGTGATCGTTCGCCTACTCGGTGCCTATACTACGGAATGCTCGACCTTTAGCTCTAAGTAAGAATAAGGTGCAATTCAGCTTCAGAAAACAGTTGAAGACTTTTATTCTAAGTTAGTTTTCCTCTATTTTGCAACGTGAGTCTGCAACTGGTATGTTCATAAGTGCTGGGAGCCCAGTGGGTAGCCAGGTCAAGAATAAAAAAGCTCTCTATACTCATGTAAGGGATTTCTTAAAGATTGAAATCTTAAACCATAATCAGATCTCCCACCAGATTTTAGGCATAAAAACTGAGGAAGCAATCTTGGTTTATGTTAAATTGCTATGATGTCTAGTAAATAAATTAATTATGCATTAAGAATGCATTAAAGAGTAATAACACACCCATGCATGAAGAAATATCTGCTTCTTCTGTCAGAAAGGCCAAAAATAGATTGCCTATTACAGCCAAGTTGTAATATTAAACATTTGAAGCAGCCGCTATCCTTGATCAACTGACAAAATCATAGAATTAATAGTCCTTAGTGCTTTTCTATAGTTCAAGATCAGGTATATAAAACTGAGTTCACCCATTAGAAAGAGCTTCTGTGTTGCATATAGCAGAAACCTCTTACAAAACTATAGAAAACATGGTAGAACCAGCATCTAATTAATTGTACAACATCCTGTCAGAGTTAGGGGGACATAATGGCATTTATTCTAGTCAATCACAGTTTTCACTAGGAACAACCAATAGTTCTCATCAAACATATATTTTAATTGTTGCAGAGCCTGTACCCAAAGCATAATATAACTTGATTGTGTTACCTTGGGATTGAGGGTGTTGTTAGGGAACACATTATCTCTGTCTTGCTCATATTAAGCTAATAGCCAGATAACATTTCAAATGTTCTTGCCTCATTCTCCATATTCTATCAATGGTCTAAGTGAATACTGTGTGCACAAGAAAATTGTCAGAATGTGCCTATTTCTCCACCTGTTGAGTAAGACTCTTTCATTTCAGAATATCGTGGACAAGTTACTCCTATTAGAAAGCAACCATTAAGGTGTAAGAGGATGCCCTTGTTGATTCCCTGTGTCATAGTGATCTCAGGAAACTGACAAAATGGACGCATACTCTAGCTTTGACTTCCAGGTAAATCTTCTGAATACATGTAAAGGCTGATGTATTAAACTTTAACAAAGTGCAGCAAGCCACCTTGCTTCACTGCACTGATTGAAAGGGCAGGAATGCATTGCATTTAAAAATAAATTAAATAAAGATATTTCTCCTCGTTTTGCCTTCCCTAGGGAGGGGTAGCATTTTTGCTCATTCACAGGTTCACCAGTAACGGTAATTCTGGAAATGTGGCAAAATCCATGGGTGGATGTGTGAGAACACCCACACTCTACCCATGGAATGCCTCGCTGGGGCACAGTAACGCAACGCAGCGATGTGTGCTGTATTGCGGGACCCAGTGTGGCTTGATAAATAAGGGCGATGCAAAACCATCATATATATGGATAATAATGAATATCTGAAGGAAATGTGCTTGACCACCTTTTCAGAACCTAGTAAAATAAACACTAACACTAACTAACTTAGAGAATATTTCATTGGTTATCCATTTACTCAACTTGCCAAGATTTCAAAGAAATTCATGGCCTTAACATTTGTTAAAATGATGTTGGTTGACAGGAATTCATAGTTTCTACAGAAGACATTGCAATAGTTATTTCACTCTAGGAATTGGAAATATTTCCATCTTGCATGATAGCTTAAAGAATAGTGTACAACGTTGGAGACATCTTCTTTATTTATATGAAATAAGATTCCACCCTTAGTCCTCTGGGGCTAATTGACGAAGTAGCCAACAACCAAGTAAATTCTTGATTTATCATCTTCACAAAAAAACTACAGCTACGCCACAATCAGTGACCACTTGTTTGTAAGAACCTGCTTCTGGGCCACATTGTCAACAGAGTTTAGTATCTGCTGAGTTTAATTCATGAAGGTTTAGAGTGGCCACATATAACAGAGCAACAAACTACTGGTGTACATGCCAGTCAAATGCATATCAAGAGCCATCATAACACGGCACAACAACATTGATTCCACAACCATTGGCAAATATTTTATTTAATTCTTACCTCGACCTATAATTTACTATTTGCATATTCACTCAAGCCTGCCCTGTGCGTCAATAAAAACTTGCTCTTCATAGAGCCATATACTTGTGACATGTATGCACCGTATTGATGGTACAATGCACCATGTCGCAACCTCTGAAGCTGTCTCAAGACATTTGACACAGCTTCTAAACAAATAGCACAACGTGTCATAAGGCTACTGCCATCTTCTTGAAGCAAAGGCTGATTTCTGTGTCATTAAGCACTTGTAAGTGCTGCAAATCTACATTGCATCCTGTGTCATTAAGCACTTGTAAGTGCTGCAAATCTACATTGCATCACTTAGGAGTGTGTTGTGTGGCATAAGATTAACACAACACATTTCAAAGGACAAAACAGCAGACCAAAAATAATTTCAAAAAAATAAGGGAGCACCATCCACTAGGCAGGAGGGCAACAACCCCAACCCCAAGCAGGATGACCAGTCAGCAGGAAGAGGAAAAGGAAGAGCAATTTCAGTGAGGCAGAGAATCAAATATTATTATCTCAGGTGATAAAAATAAACACCTTCCCTTTGTCCCCTCCAAATTGTCATCAGGGAAGAATAAGCCATTTGACAGTCCATAGTTGATAAGATCAATTGTGTAGAGCAAACAAAAAGGACAGTGTCAGAGTGCAAGAAGCACTTGAAAGTGCTGCGCCAAAGAGAAACTGACCAAGAACCTGAGGTCAGGTATGAGGACCGGAGGAGGACCAGATCTCTAGGAGGAGCTGAAGCCATTGGAGAAGCAGATGGTGTCACTCATCCTAGCAGTTAATGGCATGGGTGCAGGTACGGGACAGTGCTGTGGTCGAGGACCAGGAAGCATTTCAGGGTAAGTGAAAACAAGGCACCAAATGGTCAAACTCTCATTCAGCACAGTGTAGCAACACACGTTGCTGTGCTGCACTGTGCTGTGTGCAAGGGAAAGGCGCGTCTGGTAGGAGTAAGGAGCAAGTGCCGTTAACGTACGCAAGGTATTTAGGAATCAGAATCGGGAGATGGTCTGAAAAGGAAGAGACTTTCCCGGGTGGGGCGCCCGTGGGCTGAGAAATTTCTCTCCGGTCCCGGAGATGTGGACTTTTCAATTATACGATTGCAATTGTAAGCCCGACAAAGAATTGGATATCAGACATTTCATTTCACCCTCCTCCTGAGGAGGCCAAGATATCTGGAGGCCGAAATGCGTCCGCGCCGTCATGCTTCATTTCACAAGAGGAGTCTGAGGATATTTGTTTAATTATTAGAATTTGAATCAACACAATCTTTGAATTTTTGCTCTGGATTTGTTGGAATTGATTGTGTATATGCAGGACAGGTAACAGATATAAGTGCATTTCTGTTCAGATGTGAACAAAAATGGATATTCAGACTTAAATCTGATAAAGTGGGGCTGAATGAAGACATTCCCTGGATGGCGCTGTAGGAAGGCACCTATCTGGCAACAACTATATATATATTTACCTGTTGTATGTATTACAAACAGGCGTTGGAGACGCCTGATACAAGAGGTTTAGTTCTGTTAATAAAGTTGGCTGATTCAAAAACTTGATAAGTGGGATGTAATGAGTAGAATCCGAGAGAGATGCAAGCTATCACAATCATGACCTCGTCTCCAGTCGAAGCATAATGGTTTCATAGTCTGTCCCCATTATTGTTCCCAGTTCATGTACTAATATCAAAATGGGGACGCATTGAGAGAAGAGGTCGGCTATGGAATTACATTACCCATCTACCCGAATGCGGGACATAAAGATGACGTCATGCACACGGGCGACGTTACACTTGGAGGAATATAATGGCCGCAAGTACACCGCGTCGGTACCTCCCCGATAGACAGGCCAGAGGGACGTCCGGGGTACCGACGGGCAGGTGAGTCGTTGTCTTATCCTTCTAAGCAGCGTTGTTTCATTTGCGAATGGATATCTGCTAACATAAATGAGCGGCAGAGCGAAACTCAACTAGATGTTGCCATGGGCATGATTGTGCTTGCGAGCCGGTATCTATGTTTATTTTCAGTTTTGTAGAACAAAACTGACTGTATCTTTAGCCATTAACGTTATCGGGGCAACCGAGCGCCTGGTTTATTCAAATGAGCATTGGTTGTGAGAAATAGCCCCCGATACAACTGCACCAAACAGGAGACACGAGAGTGTGATTGGTTACTCATTGCACTTGATACACTGTGTGTAGTATTATGTCTATGACAGTAAGGTACTTGTCCATGACTAAGCTATATTAGGGCTCCCATATGCTGAAGTCGCTATCACAGTGTGATTGTGTGAGAATTTTATCAGTACCCTATGGTGACGTGAGTGACTGGGTGTTTACTGTCGCCTCTGGGAAACGAAGTCCTACAGTTCAAATGGCACTTTCTCTATTTTCCTTCCACCAGAGCGGTGCTCCATTTACCTGTGCTGAAGCCAGGTGAGGTGGGGCTGTTCCCTCCTGCCGCAAAGGTGAGTGAGCATGTAATCAATGTATACATGGGGCAGACATGTTTGCCCATTTTGGCTGGCATGTACAAGCTGGCTCAAAGAAATGGGTTAATAGATCCAAAAGTTTCAGAGCAATACTATTGATATTGACTATAGTCTGTCTGTTTGTCTTTCTTTTTATGTATCTGGCATTTTGTCCAACTGACCCTTTCATCTTCAATGAACTGTGAAGTCAGGAGGACGAAACTATATCACACTTTCAGGTGATATCATTTCTTTATATTAATTTTTATTTAGCAGTAGCATTAATGGTCCTGAAGAAGCAGCAGGAGACCACGGGGCCCCGTTTGACTGCAGAAACATGTCGACCTAAGATACTCATTAGTAGTTATTTGTTGCACTACTAATAGCACTGTTTTTATTGATTTGGGATTGAATGGGTGCAGAATAACGTTTTTTCTCCTTCACTACCCAATTTTAATATATTTTACTCTTCACTGATTCGCTATTCACTTTATATTTGCACTGCTACTCAGTTGTCCACAGACATATTACCACACTTCACTTTCTATCACTGGTATACTCGCTTCAGATTAGGTTTAAAACATCTGCCTAACTGTTGAGGGTATGTTACCTTCAAAGTGTGAAGGATCCCAGTTGATGAAGGGTGGTCTCGGTCGATGACTGATGGGAATTCTTTCACTTTGAAGGAATACCTTAGGCACAATTTCTTTTTCTTCCATACAGATACATAATTAGTTAGCTCTGTTGACCCACTGCTACTTTTTGTTGGTGTAATTGTTCAGTTAGGGGTAGTAACAGTGCTTGGTCGTTAAACTTCCCCTAGGACCCTCTACCCTCTGTGTTTTTTATATATGCAGGACTGCCTCTTAGTGTTCTCCCTGAATAAATAGGGGGACACTGGTCTTTTTTAGCGTGACCTTCTGGGTGAAAATGTTTTTGACATAAACATATTATTTATTGTTTTTTCTGTCAGTTGTATATATTTGTTGTAGAGATATGTGTATATATATATGTGTAAATTGTGTGTCATTGAAAGGATTATACAAAAGCATTTATTTGTAGAACGGATTACTATAAATAAAATTGGTCATCTTGCTTAAGATTAGGTATGCAATCATTGATGTAGATTAAAATTGATGTGGAGGATTTTGTTCTGAGTATTAGGAAATTTTGAGCCCTTTATTGTTTAAATAGTGGAAGATCTATCCCTGCCGACCCATTTGTGTTTTTTGCAGTGTGCAAGGGAAAGGGCAGGAATGTCTCATTGGTTTACTCATCCATTATTTAAATGTAATTAACTTGGGCAGTAATAAATCATTCAGCCCAGTCCAGTCCTGCCAAGTTTCTCAGGTCAATGTGTGATGTGCAAGCCCAGTCCAGGTTATTTGAATCCTGGGACTTGTAGTGTAATGTACAAAATAATTGACCAGGACTGCAAGTCCCACAATAGCAAGCACAAACCTTGGACTGGAGCAGCACATCATGCAGGTACCATGGAAACTTTGCAGACATGTCAGTGACAATCAGGCTCCCTTGCACCGTGAAGAAAGTGTGCTTGTCTAGGTGTCAGACAGACAACAGTGGAATGTAATGCCATGGAATGTGGTGTGCCAGAGGGTAAACTCCTCACCCGAGAGGGGATTCAGGTGTTGAGTATGGGAAGGCTACCTAAGTAGGATCATGTGAAAAGCCAGGGGTACAGTCACCTCCGCTAAACCATATTACACACAGCTTTTTCCGTGTGTACTGGATGTGAATTTTTACAGGTGTTGCATACAATGTAAGCGATCACCCTACTTCCTGTCTTACTCAAATGACTATTGGGGGTGGGGAAAATGCAACTGATGGACAGCAGAGGTCCATAGTTGTAGCTAGTGTTGAGCTGGGTGGGTGCCTCGTAGTGTAGTGCCTTGTAGATATGGCTGAGCACATTGTACTGGTAGTGTCACAGGAGTAGACATTGTAATTCATCAATAGCATTATTATGACAATACATGTCATGAAAGCATTATTACATAAAATACAATATAAAAAGGTAAAACAATTAATTAAAATATCATACATACATGCTCAAGTGTTCATAAATTATCAATTGATTCTGAAACAATAAAATAGGAGCAGCAGCAAAGAAAATAGACACATTTCCAGACTTACCAGACCTGGTAAATATGGTAATGCGTTAGAAGGCAACACCTTTCCATGAGAGGTCAAACAAGGGGTAATATCTTTGATTGTCCTACCAACTACTTCTTCAAATGTGTGCTGTATTCTGTTGCATACATAGATTGATGATTGTGCCTCTTAGGATTTGTTGTTTTGCAGGAAGGTGCCCCTTCATGCACAAAAACATTTGTGCATTAGACACAAGCACCCTTGCACTATGTTTGAAGGCTACCTGTATTGATGCTTGGCAGGCAAAGTTGCTCCGGCGTCTGACAAAAGGCTGGAATGAATTCTATTCAGTTAAATACTGCACATTCCGGCCCTTTTGCTTTCACACATAGCAGTGCAGTTAGGTGACTGTCTATGATGCACTGTGTGACCATGCTCTGATCCTGCCCCTCAGTGTACAGTCACAGGACAATTGGTGACCAATACTGTAATCCACATGTATCAAGCTACCACCAGCATAAGACATGCAGCACATATACTCCATCCCCACACACTGTTTGGTTCTACACTCGCTTTGAACTGTACTAGAGTTTGTCATGGTGATCACACACTACCTGCACACATATTCATTAATCATGTGCACACTGTTCCACAATTAAACCCATGTGTTGTGTATGTCTTGCTCGAGCACATGCATTCTATGCATGGTTTTATCACGAAGACATTTCATGATCAACCTGATGTTGGGCAGGTGTGACTGTCGCACACAGTCGCACATAGTTTGAAGAGGTGAGTGAGGCAGTAGACCTCACTGCAGTACACCAGGGTGGATGGTATATTACACTACTACTGGTCACTACATAAAATGCTTCCACACCAACTTTAGCTCTGTCTTAATCTTGGCAAAGGCTGTCATGTACATCTATTATGAGGGCAGGTGTTTGTATGCAACTCGTGAGTCAAGCAGATTGCAATCCTTGACACAAGCCTCTGTTATACCACACAAGCATATTCCCTGTTTCCCTTTGGGTATATACCAGTGTTTGTGAGCCACACAACTAGGCAGTTATAAACTCAGGGAAGGAGTGCAATGATTTTACTATTCAAGGGTAATTTCATAACCAACATCTTTGTTGCACCACATTCAATGAGAATGTGAATGTACACAATCATTTCGGTTACCTGTGGCCAGATGTGGCATTTAAATTATTCATCCCTAAAAAGATGTCACATGTGTATTGTTTAGTGACTCATGTATGCATGCATTCTTTACAAATCACATTGCAATATTTACACCTGGGACTATGCCTTTGTGCATGACAAGTGTCACTCATGATTTGTGATGGTATCTGTAACAACATTTGCTCCCGCAAAGTTGTGCAATTATGTATGTTTGTCCATTGGTGAGACACACTACAATGAGGGGTTTGCCTCAGGTAGTGACATTTTGGGAGATTTGTCTCCCCGCAATCACTAACTACAATATTAAAAACACTTTGCTGCTGTACAACACACTAACATTGCTACCTGGGCTGCACTTCACTGCTTAGGTGTGTGAGGACAGTAATGGACTATTAAGATTAAGATATGTGGCAATCCTGCCATTTCCTTTTAATGCAGTATACTGCATCACATTGGTTGCTTCAATGATTGATTTATTGTATTGAGCTATGGCTTTGTGCTAATTAACAGCTCAGATAACATCATTGTTACATGGTGAGGCCTATATCTATTTGAGAAGATGTGAGTAACTTGATTTTTAGATGGCTTTTACATTGAGACAACACAATAGATGAGTTTAATTATTTATTTTTATGTTTATAACTTAACATATTTCCATCTATGTGACCATCAGGTGATATAGTTTAGATTAAAAAAAACTAGCCACAATCTGGTCACATCTCTGCTGACCAGCCAAGTGTGCTGCATATCTCCTACGTTGTCTTCATCCTTTTCCATTTCTTCCAGATGTAGTGGTTCATAATCCCACTGGAGATTTGTTTTTACACATATGTTGAGCGATATGGCACAGGCGATGATAATTTTGCAGACCATGGGGGGGGAGTACAACACTCTTTACCACTGACATATCCAGACATCTGAAGCTGGACATCTGGACACCAAAAGATTTCTCCACAACATTCCTCATCCTGCTGTGTGCTGTGTTTTGTCATTTTACAGCCTCTATTTGGAGATGGGTGAATGAGGTCATGACCCATGGTTGCAACCCATATCCTTGATCACCTGAAAGTACAATCATACAACAGTAAATGATTGTGCACATTGTTACAGAGACATAACTGTCCATGTGTGTTCCGTATACTGACAAACTCAGACACATTTCTTACTTTTTGGATCAATATATGCTAGATACTGTTGACCATTGGTTTACACATTTGTCTTCAAGTTCGATGTAGCATTGCAAATGTTGACAATGCCCTGAAACATTAGACACTTCTACATGCTCACTGTCATGTTTGGGCAGTATATTACTATGAAATTTATTTTCAAATGGTCTTGACCCCCCTATGCTATTTGCACTCACTAAATGTGCAACGTATCAAAATTATGATCAGAATCTATGGCATATATTCACCCTTAGGTAGGTTGTGACAGTGCAAACATGTTTGACATTCACACATACATTTATCCTTTAGACTCCACTGGTGTCATTGCTTTCCTACATGACATTAGCACAGCCTTTGATTTGTTCATTTAATGTAGCTTGGCTATTTGCTTAGTAGATATAGTGAATTTCTAACATGTGACATGGATCTTTATATATTTTGTGGTCAACAGATAATACTTTTTTTTTAGTAGGCTGTTTCATTTTGTATGAACTGATGTAGTTACAAGTAACATTCTATTATGGACTTGAACACAACAGGGACACAACACTTAAGCATTTCACATGTATGCATGTGAGTTTGCTTTGGTGGTTCAGTATTTATATGCTCTAATTATGACATCATGGATGTGCCAAGAGTGTCACATCAACAACAGCACCAAAGCACATACATTGTAGTATTTTGTCTCAAATCCCAATCCTTCATAAGAAAATCCAGCTCAAACGTAAATTATGTGATGTTCTCTTTTAAATTCATAGATGTTTCCAAGTATATCATTTTTCAACATGAAGCAGCCAACACATGTTTTGTCCTCCCGGACTTGTTCAAGGTTATATTGCTTTAAAGTAACTATATGTCCAGTTCTTTATCAAACTCTCGTTTTTTTCCTTATTCTTAGTTGTTATGTGGGTATTGGTGATAGTCAATAAATAGGCATACCAAAGGGAAACTGTCCCCACTAGTACATCATTAAGGTCCCGCATAGCAACCATGTCTCTTCATTTTACTATAGTAAACTTCCACTGGTATGGCCTGTGGATTTGCTGGTTTGCAGGTCCCGGATAAGCCTGCCGTAATTTGTCTGACCCAAGTGTAGTGCACCAGCGAAGGTCCTGAACAAGAGTGTGATGAGATCGGGATCCTAAGTATACAGTTAGACCTTAACCTGGTGGCATTTTATCCAATGTTAGTTACTGGTGTATGACATGTTTGGGAGCATGTTGGACATGCCCTTTTTGCAGGGTTATCCCCAAACATTTTGCCTTCCTCTGCCTATTTTTCAGGCCTTCTTTTTGTTAGGTTTAGGACTCTGGGCACTTTACCAGTGCTACTCAGTGCTAAAGTGCATTTGCTTTCTTCTCTAATCAAGGTATGATTGATTTACACCTGTTTGGCATATTGACTTTACTCATAGGTCCCTTACAAGGTGGTATCCCATATACCCACGTCCTATAAATTAAATACTACAAGTGAGCCTGCATCACTGCTTGGTTCGCCACCCACGGAAGTAGACTTTCAAACCTTTTTCAGGCCTGTCACTAAAGGGCTTGTGTGCGTAGTTTACTGTCATTTAAACTTGGCATTTAAAACTACTTGCCAAGCCTTAAACACACTTTTTATTACACATGGGTGACCTACGGTAGGCTCTAGGTAGCCCTATGGGCAAGGTGCTATGTAAGTAAAAGATAGGACATTTGCCCCTATGTGTGGCATGTCCTGGTAGAGACTAACAGCCTATTTCGTTTTCCACCACTGCGAGGCCTAATCCTCTCATAGGCTAGCATTGGTAATTTGCTTATATCATTTTATTGGTAATTCCTGATTGGAAAGGAGTGGCATTGCCATGTTTGATATATTTAGAATAGTGGTGATAAATCATACTTGCTGGTGTAGTTGGATTTTACATTACTATTTTAGAAATGCCACTTTTACAAAGTGAGCATTTCTCTGTACTTATGGCTCTTTGTGCTTTGCAGCCTGGCTTCAATACATGTCTGAGCGAGGTGACAGCTACACTTGGTTCATACTTTCCAGACAGCCACCACACAGGAAGGCCTGGGTGTGACAAGGAGTGCATCCGCATACTGATAGTCTTTCTGGGCTGGTAAAGGGAGAGGTAATTTACACTTTACATTTGTTTAGGTTGCGTCCTGCCCTCACACAAAGAGCTGATTTACCACCTACTCATCATCTACAGCCAGGGCTGAGTTGAAAGGGACTGGTGCACACTACTAAGGTTTCCTTTGAAGTCACCCTTTGAAGTCACCCCAGCATCAAAAATATTTTTGAGTATAAGTACAGAGACTTTGACCCAATGATTTAGACACTGAGTAGGACTTGTACCCAGACACTGCTGGCTCTACATGCTGCGCATTGCCAGAGTACTGCTGTGCTGCCAGGAGGAACCGCCATCTGGACTGCTTGCTTTGTTGTGCTGGCATGATGGCTTTTGAGCTGCTGGAGAGACTGCCACCCTGCGATTGGACTCTTGTGCTTGCCTGCTCCTCACCTTGTGCCTAGTGTTTTCCAAGGGCATGTTGGCTTACCCCCTTTTCTCCCCGAGGTCTCAGGAACACCAACGACCTTGTAATCTGTCTGATTTTAGCTCATCACAATATTTTCCAAGTGCCAGCACTCTGCTTTTTGTGAGCATTCCTGGCTGTCAACTGGTGTTGCTGGGAGTCAAGGGTGGTGCTTACTTGCAGCTCACTGCACTGTTCTACCCCTGCCAGCCCTCTGCTCTAAGAGAACATGCCAGATTGGCAGCTGTCGCCTCTGGAAAATAATTCTGCTCATATTACCATTTTGGTTTGCCAACTGAAGTACTCTGCTCTGTCCGTTTTGGAGCCCTGTAGCCAGGGGACTCAGTAAATTGATCCACCCCCTAAAAACAGACAAGAGAAGCACAATTTTGACTTTTCACCAGATGTACTAAGCTATTTTGTGTTCGCCTCACAGAATCAGCCCAGTTGTGTCCGCAAAAAAGCATTTAGTAATGCATGAAATTCGAACTGTGGTTCGGTAATTGCAATTTGGGTTTGTGACCAAATACCAATTCTGTATTTCGAAGGGGCATATTTAGGGGGTGCATTCCAAATGCTGAATCAGAATTGTATGAATTAATGTTTTGCGACTGAATTCCAGTTGCAAAATTGTAATACTTTACAGATTTGAACAAGCATGAAGTGGTAACTCATTCGCAAATAGGAAGGGGTTATGTTGGGCCCCCTTCCCTTTGGAAATGCATAGAAAAAGGTCTGTTAAAGAAGATCCATGGGACCACTACATCTTCCTAAACAAAAAAAACATAAAACTTCTGCTTAAAAGCAGTTTGATTTCATGCAAGGGAAACAGGTTGCATTGCAAAAAAAGTTTGCTTTATTAAAATGCAATCAAAGATATGATCTTCTGCTAACTCCAAAAGGTCACCATTCTGTAGTGGCTGAGATTCATAATGGGTCGCAATTTGCGACTTACCCCATTAATATTCAAAAGGTAGGTCCAATTGCAAACCACCATGAATCGGTAATTTGCAAAGCAAACTTTCATTACATAGAACGGTTAATAAATTACCAGACTGGTGGCAAAAATATTTAGCATACCTGAAGCGAGTGCCTAGAAGAGTATGAATGCTATTTAAGCCATCTTTAGAAATAATAAGGAATCTATAAATAAGAGTTTAAATACTTTTTCTTGAGAAATTGTTAAAGCATAAACATCAGGTTAGAGCAGGATCATAGGATAGGGCCTAATTTACATAGAATTGGCATTGAGCAGCACACAAGTCTTCTTGCTGCGCTGCTCTGTGCCAAAGTGAAAGATCAGGAATGCACGGTATTTATGAAATACAATGCATTCCTGTCATTTCCCCCTGTGCTGGCATACAATTTGCTGCCTAGCGCCAACATAGGCACCCTTGTAATAAGGTGCCAGGGTGCCTCTGTTGCAGTAAGAGTACCTTCCTGCACTAAAACAATTCAGAGAGGCTTTTATCTCTTTCTACATGGGCTGCTAAATGCAGCACACAAGGAAAGAGGAAAAGAAGAGGAAAATAAAAATATGTCTCCCCATTACAACCTGTTCTGGGGAAGCGTAAGGTTTAAGTGCTGCTCCTGGTTCACGTGATTAAGTAAATGCTTGGCAGCATCAAAATCCACGGGTGCTGCTTGGGGGGACCCACAACAATGCCCATGGAGCGCCTCCTTGACGCAGAATAAGGCAAGGCAGCGACTTGTGCTGCTTTGTCTTACTCAATATCTATCAGGCCATGCTAAGCCTGCGTCGCCCCATAGATATGACTGATTGGCTTATGCCACCGGAGCATTAAAAAAAGTGACACTCCGGAGGCGCAGGCCTTTCAGAAATAAACCCAAGAGTGAATCTTATGTTAATCATCACTTTCAAAAGAAATACATTTGCACTATTAAATATGTGGCATGTTGCTGATAATTGTGCGTACTTTCTCGTCCTTTAACCTAATTGGCATTCGTTTTAATGAAATGTCAGATTTGGTGTGCATTATTATTTAAGAAGAACAAAGATGCACAGCACTTTACATAGAATATTTACAGAAAAAAATGAATATTTCATGTTGTTTATTTACAAACCAAACTCAAAGTGGTAAATTCAGAAACGTTGTAGTATATCTGTATGCAGCTGTTGAGAAAAATACAAAAGTTTAGGTCAGTTATTATAACTTGGCAAAAGTTAATGAGATTAAATTACATTCAGATATTAGAGTCATAAATCAGCTATTTACTCGGCTGGTTATGTCATTATGTTCGGCTCATATAAATCAATGTGGGAATATAAATAATACACATTAAAAACTAGAGATGCCCTTTGGTCGATTTAAGATGTGTACAGGGAAATCAATTCTTCATAATTCATCGGATTCCAAGCTCTGCGAGGTACTTTTTCAACTGTAAACTCAACTCAAAGCTAGAATGTAAGCTGTGACTTGAGTATTAACTTGCATGGAATTAAAAATGTGCATTTTTTTTATATTATGGATAAACCATTTCAAGTGTTTAATTCTATTTGCTTTAAAGTGAAACCATATTTGTAATGCCCGGCACAACACAGCGTTCAGCTTTGAGAACTATAAAGAAAGTTGGAAATCAATATGAATGTCTTTAAAAAGATATTTATTATCAGAAGCTGCTGCTTGACTTTGTAAAATCATGTGTTAAGGTAGAAATAATTATCTGAAGCACATCTAATGGGAAATTAACAGAACGTTAAATTAAACAAACGCAGTGTCCAGCAAGGCATTCTAGAGCTATTTTGAAATTGTAATTGTTTTTTTTATTGTGAAGTCAATACTGAGTACGTATTTGCTTTAATGGAAAAACTCAGGTGAAAAAAGTTATTCGTTTTTTTGTGAAAACTTTATCTCCTCTAAGTTGTGCTGCCTTCATTATAGTTGAAAGTCCCTCGTTTCTCATGAAGCATATGTGGCTCCTGCGCAGTAAATCATTCCCAGGTGCTCTAGAGCCTATGTGATTATTTAGAAGGTTGCACACCACAAGACTTCCAGGGGCAGATTTATGAGGCACTTGCGCCACGTTTACGCCGCTGTTGCGTCACGCAACGCGGCGTAAACGTGGCGCATCCCTATGAATGATTTACAACGTGACGCATCTAGGCAGATGCGTCACGTTGTAAAGCCCTGCGCCGCTTGTGGGCGTTCCGGCGCAGGGTGGGCGTTCCGGGGAAGGTGCGCCTCGCAAAAGTGGCTGAGTGAAATCTATGAGATTTCACTCAGTCACTTTCTACGTCAATTCCTTACGCCTGTTTGAAGCAGGCGTAAGGGTGACGCAACATGCATTGAATAGGAGGCTCCTGTGCATTGCAGGAGTCATGTCGCACTTGCGACATGACTCCTGCAATGCGCCGCCCGTGCGCCGAGAGATGCGTCACGCATCCTCACTGTCTTGCACCATGGTGCGCCGCATCATAAATGCGGCGCACCATGGGTGGCGGAGCAGTGGCGCACTGTGGCGCATGTTAACTGGCGCATCCCTGGGGATGCGCCAGTTAACATAAATCTGCCCCCTAGCCTCTGCTGGAGATAGGGCATAGTGAAGTGGTGCTACTGTCACCGTGTGATTTACAGACTTTTTTCTCTATAACCTAAATTGGAGAGAATGCCTAGTAGGTCTTCGAGATAAATGTGCATAATGTGTATGTCTACAGCATGCGGTGTAGTGCCCAGGAGGAGCATGAGGAATCCCAAGCTGAGGTGTTTATAGCATGCGGTGTCGTACACAGGAAGAGCATAAGGAATCCCAAGCTGAGGTGTCTGGCAGTGTATACGAAGCACCAAGGGGCAGATTTACAAGAACTGGCGCATCTCTGCATCTTAGCAGAGATGTGCCAGTTAAAATGCGTCACGTAAAAATACCCTTGATGCTTGACGCATCTTTTGGCGTACAGCCAGCGCATTGCTGGAGTCATGTCGAAAGCATGAAGCAACTTCAGTAATGGTTAGGAATGCCTATTCCTTGCATGCTGTGTCACTCCATACACCTGCTTCAAGCAGGCGTAAGGGTTTAACGCAGTGGCGTCGTAAAAGTGACTCAGTGAAATCTTGTAGATTTCACTGAGTCACTTTTATGAGGCTTTTTTGCGTCAGTATGCCCATCCCGCATTTATTATACCTGACGCAGGTATAACGTGGAGCAGGGCTTTACAACGTGACGCATCTCCCTAGATGCATCGCATTGTAAATATGTTGCAAAGTGGCACATGGTTTACGACGCTGCTGCATCACAGAAGTGATGCAACGGCGGCCTACTGTTGTCGCAAGGGGCTTGTAAATCTGCCTTGAAGAATGTGGATTGCCAGGTTTGACAGCATTAAATTTGAGGTAGCTGCCCCCCACCTCTCACTGCATATCCATGTGTTATTCACGTCCCTGCTCCAGGCAAGTCCAGGCCATGAGCGCCAAGTTGATGTGGCTGTGGGCCCGATACTCAAACTTCCAAAAGAAAAGGGAAGAACGCTTTTTGCTCATATCCCTGGATAATAGCCTGCAATGAAGTCTAACCGTGACATTTACTAGGGAACAAAGTATGGTCACAGAGAAAACTTAAACAAAAGGAGATGTGTTTAGTGTCCATACTGAACCAGCTTCAGTCCGCCCAAGCAGAAGACTGAAGTCTGTTAACAAATACAGGTACGCTAAACTGCTCAGTGAACTCCACAATCCATCAGTTTGTGCCCTCTGCTAGCCAATGGAATTTGACGCACCAAAGGCATCATGGAAAATTTACCTGGAAACACCACACCTTGCAGGTTTCTCTACATAAAATAGGATATTACATAGAGTCAATGTTTTCTGCTCCAAATTCACTTAGATCCGAATTTGCTATGCCTTTCCCTAAGTAAATTTTCACCTGCCTAAATTTGCCAAATGCATTAACCAGATCGCTACTGCCTGTGTAATTTTTTGTTTTATTGTTTATTAGAATGTGCCCCTTTTTATAATTAGGGGTCTAAGAGGTTGAGGTTTACTGTGAGCAAGATGCATTTGAACCAAATTGCTGCAACATTTTTGAGTGGCTGGTTGCCTCATCCCTAAAGGAACAGTATTAGAAAATAAAACTTTTCCTATGACCTGTGGAATGTGTTCTCACGTGACTTCCTGCTAAAAACTCTCTGTTGAGCCAGAGGAAGGAGTGCAACAAGGACCAGAAGTTGTCTGTCCTCCCACAAGTTGGGACCAGACTGATATAGCTGAGAAGAAAAGGTGCGTGCTTTCTGTGATTTGAAGGCAAAATTAAGTAAACAGTTCTGTTTACACCTTTCTAACGCGTACAAATCCTGAGGCCAGCTGCTGAACTGCTGCCATGTGGAATGTCGCAGGGACAGAGTCCATAGCATGAATGGATGCTTTGACTTAGACTGAAGAGTTTTGCTGCTGCCCTGCCCAAGAACAAAATATTATCATCGTGTCGTGTGATGGGAGAAAGAAGTGAATATCACTGTGAACTGCTGCCAGTAGTGTGAGGAAAGTGCTCAACCACTGCGCCCTACATCTTGAAAATTTTTCGATTACTTACCGGTAATCTTCATTACCCCAGGTCCCGTTGTCCTCGTCCCATTCATTAACATATTGGAGATAACCATCTCCCGACAGAAAAAAAAGAGTAGAGGCATGCTGGGACACTAATACTGCCCCTCCCACCGGGAGTACATGAGCAGTACTTACCCAGCATCCCGTCTGTACAACCAAGCCCAGACAGGAAGGCCGGCCGCCCGGGAGGGAGGGAGGGGCGCATGAATGGGACGAGGACAACAGGACCTGGGGTAATGAAGATTACCTGTAAGTAATAGAACATTACCCCTAGGTCCCGTTGTCCTCGTCCCATTCATTAACATATTGGAGAATACCAAAGCAGAAAACCGTCCTTCCGCACCCACAAGCACACCCAGGAAACCACAACAAAAGCAGCAACCGAAGGGAGCACCAAGGAGGAAAAGGGAACCACAGGAAAAAACCGGTCCGCAACCCAGGACAGCAGGGCCATAACAAGGACCAGAGACAACCTAAATAACAGAAGGCCAGGGTCCCAACAAGGAGGCCGCCAACCAGAGAAACCGGAGACAGGGCAACCAGTAGCAAGACCCAAAGGACACAGCCAAGCAACCCACCAGAAAAGGCCACCCAGCGAAGAACCAACGGGACGGCACACAGGACACGCCAGCCATAAAGACACGGAGCAAACCGCGACCGCCCGAAGAAGGCCAAAGAAAAGAGGCCAAGACCCGCCAACAGAGTGCAGGCACAAGCACCCAGACCAACAAGGAAGGAGGAAAGCACAGGCCAGAAACCAGCCCACCCCACCAAACCGAGCAATGCGGCCCCAGAGAGTCCAGAGCAGGGGCCGAACAGGAGCGATACCTCAACCAAACAGAAAAGACAGGGAAGGGGAAAGACAACCAAAAATCCCAGGAGGCCAACAAAAAAAACAAAGGAAAGGATGCCACCAACCAAACCAGGAGGACCACCCAACCATGAACAGCAGGGGTAGAGGAGGCCAACCCTAAGACCACAGGCCAGAGATGCCCCCAGAAGTACCAGTCGAAAGCCGACCAACAAAGGAGAAGCCAACAAGACCGGAAACCAAAAATGAACAAGAAACAACAAGAGGGGGGACAGAGCCACCGGCCACAGCCCCCAGAAAATCCTCAACCCCAAAAGTGAGAAAAAACAATGCAGGCACGGAGGCCAGAGCAACCGGGAACACGCAGCAACCCCCAAACCAGGCACAGGGGGCAGAAAAAAACAGGCGGCAACACAGCAGAGGACCGTACAGGAACCCCACACCCAGGCCAAGCAAGCAGCAAGGGCAGGAGCAGCCGAAAAAGAAACTGCCCCAGGGTGCACTGCACCCAGACCAAAAGCCCACAAGGCCCGACTGCAGCAAAGCCAGAGAAGAGCCCAGAAAACAGCCCAAACCAGGGCAATAAACGCCAAAGGAACCAGGAAGCCAGGACCAGAGTCAAGCAACCCGACCACGCAGGAGTACCCGCAGGCCCAACCAAACCCCGGAAGGAGCCCACGCAGCGCCCAAAGCAAAAGAGCAGGGAGGAACAGCACTCCACCGCCGGACCACACAGAAGGCCGGAAAGAAACAGAGGAAACCACCAAAGCGGAAGACGGAGGAAGCAGAGTAGGTCGAGTGCCATGCAGCAGGAAACCTCAGACAACTCGCAGCCAGGAGGGAGGACCCCACAGAGGCAAGAGCACTATGGAACTGCACCCCAACCAGATATGGGGGGAGGGGGCACCCAAACTGATCCATACCTGGAACAAAGCCTGGAGAAGCAAGGGATTCAGAAGTGAACCCGGACAGGAGAACCAGGAAACGCCCAGCAAAACACCCCATAGAGCAGGCCGAAAACCGCCAGGAAGCCCAGGTGGCACAGCTCAAGGTCACGATTCAGAAAAGGGGGTGGTGATGAACAGAGTGTCTGAATTAAGCAGACCACTCTTACCCAGTCCAAAGATCAGGGCTTGATCCATCACCGTTATTTAGCTCACTGCCCCATCCCAGCTCAGAACCTGGCTATATGCAAATTAGTCTGTCCCTGGCCCAGTGCATCATGGGAACAGGGCAGACCAAACTACCAAGCCAATTCTTCACCAGAAAGGAGACAAGCTACCGGGGACCGGTTTCTGGCATTTCAGCCTCGTCGGCCCGGCTTGCTTGAATCCTGATGGAGCAGTGAGCAAGGGACTCATGTCTGAGTATACCCTGCCACACCTAAAGTGGCCAAAAACGATTCAGAAAAGGGGGTGGTGATGAACAGAGTGTCTGAATTAAGCAGACCACTCTTACCCAGTCCAAAGATCAGGGCTTGATCCATCACCGTTATTTAGCTCACTGCCCCATCCCAGCTCAGAACCTGGCTATATGCAAATATATAACAAGAGCTCATCGTGTTCCACCGCAACCTTTTCCCAACTCAACTCTTCCGCGTACAATCTTGATCAATTTTGCAGACTTCCATATTAAGGAGGCAGTTCTTAAAAAAGCTTTTAAAAAAAGACTATTCTCGGTCAATGAAACTACAAAATGTCGTATCTTTTCAGTCATGTCTGCTTCGGTAGTTTGGTTTGCCCTGTTCCCATCATGCACTGGGACAGGAACAGACTAATTTGCATATAGCCAGGTTCTGAACTGGGATGGTGCAGTGAGCTAAAAAACGGTGTTGGATCTAGCCCTGATCTCTTGACTGGGTGAGAGTATTCTGCTTAATTCAGAAACTCTGTCCATCACCACCCCTTGTTAAATATTTTGTCCACCCTAAGCGTGGAAGGGTATACTCAGATGTGAGTCCCTTGCTCATTGCACCATCAGGATTCAAGCAAGCCGGGCCGACGACGGCTGAAATGCCAGAAACCGGTCCCCGGAAGCTTGTTTCCTTCCCAGTGTACGAATTGGCTTGGTAGTTTGGGTTGCCCTGTTCCCATCATGCACTGGGACAGGAACAGACTAATTTGCATATAGCCAGGTTCTGAACTGGGATGGTGCAGTGAGCTAAAAAACGGTGTTGGATCTAGCCCTGATCTCTTGACTGGGTGAGAGTATTCTGCTTAATTCAGAAACTCTGTCCATCACCAACCCTTGTTGTTAAATATTTTGTCCACCCTAAGCGTGGAAGGGTATACTCAGATGTGAGTCCCTTGCTCATTGCACCATCAGGATTCAAGCAAGCCGGGCCGACGACGGCTGAAATGCCAGAAACCGGTCCCCGGAAGCTTGTTTCCTTCCCAGTGTACGAATTGGCTTGGTAGTTTGGTTTGCCCTGTTCCCATCATGCACTGGGACAGGAACAGACTAATTTGCATATAGCCAGGTTCTGAACTGGGATGGTGCAGTGAGCTAAAAAACGGTGTTGGATCTAGCCCTGATCTCTTGACTGGGTGAGAGTATTCTGCTTAATTCAGAAACTCTGTCCATCACCACCCCTTGTTGTTAAATACAGCTCAAGGTCAACCACAACCAGCAGGAAGCCAGCAGACCCAGAGCCACGGGACCCCACACAGGCACCAACGCAGGCGAAACAAGGCCAGGAAGAGAACCACCAGCAGGAGAAAGGCCCGAAGGACCGACCAGGACGCGACCTCAACTGCAGAGTGCCCACCAGAACACAAAAGAGAGCCCAGGCAAGGACGCAGAGCCCAAAAAGAAGACCAACATGGTGGAGCGGAAAAGCTGCAGCAGACACTCAGCCAGGCACCCAGCACGGGACCCAGACGAGACCAGAACACCCCCAGGGAACAAACACACCAGAGTGCAGACGGACCAAGAAGCCAACAGCACCCAGCAGTCCCAGGCGGCCAAGCTTGCACCAATCCAGCCCGACCATGCACCACTACTGAGAACAGATGAAAGCAGGTGCAGACACGGGAGCACGGCCTCAGGCCACCAACCGGGAGCACTGCAGAACAGAAGAGGGGAAACAGGAGCTCGCCAAGGGCTCGGCAGCAGCGAAAGACAGCCAGGCCCAAACAGCAGTGGCACGAACTCCAGGGTCCAAAAGGCGAACCGCCACCGGAAACACAACCCGGCAGGGGGGTGCCATGGAAAAGAAGAGCAGGCGCCCAACAACCCCAACCAGAGAAGCTGCACCAGACACCCTTAGGAGGCGCCAACCAGGAACAAACCAGACAGGGACTCCTGCAGAACCATGAGGGACGGGCAGGAAACACCGGAAGCAAGCCAAAGTTAAGCACAGGGACAGCCAGGGCAGGAGCAAACAGGAACAGAAGCAGCCAGACCCCAGAAGCAACCCAAGCACAAAGAAGTCCCAGGGACAACACCCGAAGCCCCAGGCCAGAGCAAAGGACAACAGAACAGCCTCACCCAAGGCAGCACGAACCACCCAGGGGCAGGCAGAGCGTCCCAGAGAGACCAAGGCATGACACCAGGAAGCTGAAAGCGGAATCAGGTGCTGCCCAAGGGACGGGAGGAACAAAGCCAGGAACCAGGAGCCCTCGCGCCCCAAAACCCGACCAACCACTCAGAAGCCAGGAAGCAGAGGCGCACACCCAGAAAATGCAAGCGGAGCACAGGCCACAACACAACAGCCAGCCCACAGTGGAGGCAAGGCCACCCAAAAAAAGGGCGGACGCAGCACAACCAAGGCCAGGCCACGACACCCACGACCCCGAGAAGCAGTGATGCAGAGGGACAGAAAGAAATGTGGAGAAACCCGTGGCAAGCCAACAGGACCCAGGGGAGCCAACAGGACCCTCTCCCACGCAGCCCCCCCAAGGAGCCAGAACAACAACCCACCACCAGCCGGGGGCAGGGAGTCACTGAGGAGCCTAAAGAAGGGGGGAACAGAAGTGCAACCCAAACAGGCCGCCGACGAGGAAGCAAGAGGTGACCTCAACACAAGAGCAGCAGAGGGCAAGGCGCAAACAAGCAGGCAGGGAGACCCCCACAACACAAGGAACCCCAGGAGCAAGCACAGACAGAGCCAGCAAACAAGGAACCAGCCACCACAGAGGTGCCAGGAACCCACGCCAATCCGAGGCAGGCCACCAAACGGAAAGAGCGAATGCCAACAACATAGAGAAGCAGCAAACAAACGAAAGGGAGAGGAGAATCCCCCCCCAACAGCGCCTGAAAAAAAAACTCAGGAGCACGAGTGGCCAGGAGCAGGGGCACCACCCAAACGAAGTGAACCAAAGGGAGAAGCCCTGCGGCAGAAACACCCACCACACAGACCAAGGGATAGGAGCACAGGAAGGAGGCACCGCAGAATGGATCCAAACCTGCAACCCCTGGCGAAGCCGGAAACAGGCCAGCACCCCCAAGCAGAACGCCCCAAACGCAAGCAGCGTGAAGCAAGGCCCACACCAGGAGACCAGCAGCAACCGGAGCACGAAGGTGAAGAAGGCTCCGGTCCAGAGCAGGGGCAAGCAGCAGAGCAAGAGTCCCTGCAGCCTCTGTACGTAGAGAAACGGAGCCTGAGAAGAGGAAGTGGCAGTGGCGGTAAAACCCCACGCAAGCCAACCAACAAAGTGCCACTAGCAACCAGCACCTCCACAAGACAGAGGAGCGGGGAGAAAATGAGCCCCAAAGCATGCCGAGATCAGAACCAGGCACCCCAAGCGACTCAGCAGCAGGCACAGCCGCCAACGCAGCCCCCTCCCCGGGAGTGTGATGCAGCAGGTCAGCCCGGAGGAGGAGGAGAGCAGACCAGACAGGACGCACCTCAAGAGGAGCCAAGCTTGCAGAGCGCGCACACATCGGAAACACAGCCCCCAAACCAAGGCAAGCCAGGGCAGCAGACGCCGGGAGCAACCAGCACAGCAGGGATGGAGACCGCAGGAGGCCACCCGCTAGGCAGAACATGCAAAATGCGTACGAGGCGAGCTGGTGAAAAACATCCGGAGTGGGGTCCACCAGAACAACAAGGTCCCCCCGCCACCGGGAACAGAGGAACATGCAGCCACACGCCTAAAACACAGCCTGCAACGCAACCCCCGCAATAAATGCCCGCATCGGATTTGTGGTAGAGCGCATGTCAGGCATGTATAAGGTCCCAGGTTCAATCCCCGGCATCTCCAGGAGTCTCCGCTTCTCATCCTGCCTCATTCCGGAAGGCTAGCCTGCCAACATATCACCCAGCCTTGCCATGCCGGGAGAGGCAGGGGACAGAAATGCAGAGCCACAGCCCCCAAGGCACCGAAAAAGGAAGGAAACGAACACGCTACACCAGCGCTCGGTACCCCACACCAGCACGTATAAAGAATTAAAATCTGGCAAGCGGGACTCACCCGGGGGGGGGAAATCCCAGGAACAAGACCCCCCACTCAATGTCCAGGATACCAAGAGACCAGCAGGAACACAGCATGAGCAGCACATCCACCCGGCCAGGCTCGAGAAGAGGAGCATGTGACCCGGAAGAAACCCGGGAGACCAAGCCACAGCCGCAAAGGACCGGGAGGTCAAGCAGGATACCGGCTCCAACAGGGACAGACTTCAAGCAAGCCCAGCAGGCCAGGAGAAAGCCCACAGAAAACCCCACGCCTGCACAGCCAGGCAGCCGGGCGAGGGGGGAAGAGAAGCACAGCCACTCCAGCCCAGCAGGAGCAGCACCAGCACACCATAATTCTGTCGACAGGCAGAAAAAAGAACAGACGGGATGCTGGGTAAGTACTGCTTATGTACTCCTGGTGGGAGGGGCAGTATTAGTGTCCCAGTATGCCTCTGCTCTTTTTTCTGTCAGGAGATGGTTATCTCCAATATGTTAATGAATGGGACTAGGACATAAGGGAACTGGGGGTAATGTACTGCTCCTGAGATTGGCATTTTACCAGTGTGAACTGACCACAACATTCCTGATTTTGCTATGTCATTGTGTTGCTTTCTTAATGTGCCACACAATGCATTGGGATATTTGCAGTCACCTGGCTTCAAAGGTCATATCACAACTTGTGGCAACATGTCAACTCGAAGTGTGTGCGCTATTATAACCTGTGTGTAGGAAGTCAAACTTTGAAATCTCTGACCTTCATGAAAGCGCATACAACTTCCCAACTTTACCTAAGACAAAGTGTACCTTCACCTGTCAGTCAAGTACTTGCTGCTGGAGGTTCACCACCAGAATAAAAGAACAACAAGCTGTAGAGAATCATGAAATTGGCAGGTAGCAAGGGAGATTTGCTTACTGCATCTCAGAGGTTAAAGAGTCAGAATATTGAGTTGGAAATGTCGACTTGCACTAATATCGAGTGCAGAATATCGAGACAGAAATATCGACTGCAAGAATATCGTGGTCAAGAATATCGAGTTTAAGGTAAGAAATATTGTTTTAAAAAATATCAAAGTAATAATATTGTTTGTAAAAATATAGTTGTTAAAAAATTTGTTTTTTTAGTTAGTGTTATGTATTTTCGTATGTATTTTAAATGTATGTGCTCTATTTTATTTTAATTAAATGTTGTGTATTAGTTTCGTAGGGGGTTGTGGGTTTATAGGGGAATAGGGTGGGAAGTATTTTAATGATAATGTATTGAATATTAATTAGAATTTATTATTATTTATGTAATTTTGATTTTATAGTGTTAAATGCGGAAATGTATTAATTAATTAAGAAGTGGCTGTTAATTTTTATTGATTCATTAATTGGTAAATATGTTGATTGTGTCTTTTATTTGTAGCGGGTTGTGGGTTTATACGGAAATAGGGTGGGAAGTGAGACGTAATTTCATTATAATTAAATTATTAATACTGTTTTAAAATAATATTTATTCATTTAATATTTTATATTGTTATTTGTGGGAATTAATGTATTATTCATTGGTTGTTAAGTATTATTAATTAATTGGTAATTATGTTATTGTGGTTTTTTTAGGAGTGGGTTTGGGTTGATAGGATAGTAGGGTGGGATGGTAGGAAGTAATTTAATTTTAATACATTTATTAATATGTTTTTTAATTTCATGTTGTAGTGTTAGTTGTGTGAATTAATATAATAACAATTATTTATGTTTTGCTTGTTAATAGTTATTCATTAATTAATTGTTAATCAATTATGTTAATTGTGTCTAGTTTGTGGCATTTATAGAGGAATATGATGGGAGGTAATGTATTTATAATTAATCAATTATTTGTTAATTAATTCTAATTCTAATTAATTAACAAAATTTTAAATATATCAATTGTGTAGTCATTTTGATGTGTGAGTTGTGGGGTTTATGGTGGTAAATGGTGGGAAGTAATTATTTTTAATCAATAATTTGTTGTTAATTGATATTTATTTATTAATATAAAATTAGTTATGGAAATTGTGTAAATATTTTGGGTATGTGTGTTGGTGTTTATCGAGGTAGTCGGTAGAAACTGATGTAGTTTAAATTACATAATTATTACTTGATAATTAATATTCATTTATTAATTGGTAAACATTTTTGCTGGTTGTTTATTTTTATTTTGTTTGGGGTTTTAAGTTCTACAGCTGTAATATTTGGTTAGTACAATAATTTGTACCTTTTTAAATGTGTTTTGCAATTAATAATAATTGTTCAATTAATAATTAATTGTGTTAATTACGGAGGTACACTTTTTTCTAAATTTAGATGGGTGTTGTAAATTGTGTGGTGTTATAGGGAAAAAAAATATTACATTTATGTAATAAATAGTTTTTTGATTAAAATTAATTTCTATTCCAAAATATTTATTTGTTTATTCATTTGTGCTACATTAAAAAAAAATTCTAATGTCATTTTTGATTTCTTCTATATTATAATATGTTTCTATGTTTTGTACATTTTGATATTTGTTTTTTTCCTTATATTTTGTATTGTAGTTGATATTTTGTTTGTTTTTAAAATTTGAATTTCCTTCATTGGAAATAATAATTTTTACCCCTCTGCTATCCACACTTTCCCTACTGCTGCATCGCAAGAGTGGGAATAGTAATTTATACCCCTACACTATCTAACACTTTCCCTACTGTTGCACTCGTTGAAGTGGAAATCATAAATTTTTCCTCTCCACTATCCATCACTTTCCCTACTGTTGCACTCACAGGAGTGGGAATAGTAATGTTATCCCCTCCGCTATCCAACACTTTCCCTACTGTTGCACTCATTAGAGTGAGAATAGGAAATGATTCCACTCCGCTGTACAACACTTTCCCTACTGTTGCACTCATTGAGGTGGGAATAGTAATTTTGACCCCTTGGCTATCTAACACTTTTCCTTCTGTTGCACTCACTGGAGAGGGAATAGTAATGTTATCCCCTCCGCCATCCAACACTTTCCCTACTGTTGCACTCATTAGAGTGAGAATAGTAAATGATTCCACTCCGCTGTACAACACTTTCCCTTCTGTTGCACTCACTGGAGAGGTAATATTAATTTTATCTCCTCTGCTATCCAACACTTTCCCTACTGTTGCACTTGCTGGAGTGGGAATAGTAAATTATTCTCATCCGCTATCCAACACTTTTCCTACTGTTGCACTTGCTGGAGTAGGAATAGTAATTTTTTTCCCTCCTCTATCCAACACTTTCCCTACTGTTACACTCATTGGAGTGGGAATAGTATTTTTTCCCCTACGCCGTCCAACACTTTCCCTACTGTTGCACTCAATGCAGTGTTAAATGTAGGTTTAAAACATATTTAATATTTTAATATTTTAATGTAATAATATATATTTTTTTTAAATAATGTTTGTGTTACATGTGTATGTATATCTATATTTATTTATAATTTTTACTATATTTGTAACACTTTATAATTAATTAAAATTATTATTTATTAGTTATGTTTAAGTAAATATATATGTTACATTTTATATATGTATGTTTAATTTATTTTTAAATTAAATGTATTACTTATAATTGTTAAAATTTACAAATAAATCTACATGTATTATTTAATTATTTTATATATTTTTTATGTACATATTAAAAAACTACATATTGTACTTCGATATTTTTAACAACGATATTTTGTTCCAATATTTTTGTACTTACCATTATGAAGATAGGAGGTCGATATTTTTGACAACGATGTTTATGTCCCTATATTTTTGTAACTTGATATTCTGGTACACGATATTCTGTAAGTGATCCCTTCAAAGGCCACTCTTTTAAGTCACCCCCACTTCAAAGGCACTTTTGAGTATAAGTACTGTCTCTCAGCCCCTTAAATCAGATACTACTGGACATGTAACTGAAGCTCTGCCACTAGAGCTGGTCTGCTGGTTAACGGACTCAACTGAACTGCTGAATTGGAAGGTCTGAATTTCTGTTTGATGCCCTGTTGCCTGCTGTTTTCTGACTTTGCTGAAGGAGGGCTGAACTCTGCCTTCATTCAAAGTGTGCTCAAGGGCTTGTTGGCATGCCTTCTGTGAATTGAGACTCAGGCACATTCATTTCTCTAATCCTGCCTCTGTGTTTGAATCACTGGAGGTCGACCCAAATACTTACAACATGGACATCGATGCAGCTCCTGTCTGCATGTAGCAGAATTTCTGTATCAACCCGGTTGCAGGAGTAAAATCAGTGCTTCGCTCTCTGAGCCAACAAAGTGCCTCTAGAGCCCGATGTATCAGAACTATGCATTTGTGCAGCTCAAAGACATCGATGCATCCCTCCACTGCACGGAGAAACCCTGCACATTGCTATACTGAATCAATGCATCTTGGCTTCTCGCCTTCGGAACCGACTCATTGCTATCACTGCATGGAAAAAAGTAATTGCATCCTCAACCTGCGGTATCAAAATCAACGGATCTCCCGACACATCTCTCAGTTGTGACCAGGAAAGGTTCTTTGTTCACCAGGGCCTTCTTGAGTCCTGTACTTGGCTCACTCTCAATTGCAGTCTGCCGGAATTTTGACTTTGCCCGGGTACAGCACGACAATGAGTAACCCCAATAGCGCTCCTTGTTTCTAAGTGCTAGTTTTCACCTATTCTTCCAAATCTCATATCGCTAATTCTATCCATTGGACTTTTGTCTTTTCGGTCTTGTATTGTTTTGAACATAATAATCTATTTTTCCAACCTTGTGTGGACTGCTTTTGTGGTGTATTTATTGTGTTTGGGTGTGTGTCTCTATACTTTGTCTTACTGTGGTGAGGACAGGACCTCTGTTTGTGCAATACCATATAGTACCTCATTGTTCACTACAACTCTATGATAAGATCAATTTGAGTCCTTTTTAATTCTCCCTAAAATGACAGCATTATTTTATCTGAATTCTTTTTGCCCTAGTCAAATGTATTTCTACAATGTCTGTGTCCTTACCTGGCATGATGGAATTTGATCTGTCCAATCTGGATACCTACACAATGGTCCAACTCAAGGGGTTATATCAGGAGAATTTAGCTGTTCATTAAAGGAAGTATTAAGAAGGCAGAGCTTCAAACGTCCTCTAGCGCATGGGCAGCAGCCCACCAGGCTAGTTCAGATGATAAAGATAAGGCTGAGGAGGAGTTGGAGCAGGTCCTATCTGGAGGTCCTGTCATTCAGCCTACTGAGGGAAAGGATAATATCCTCCCAGGACTGGGGGTCACCCCAGAGCAGGCAGCAATGTGTGTATTCAAGGGAACTGTCTTCTGAGGACTTTGAGGACAAGAGGGAGGTGAGAAAGCAGATACTAGAGATGCCAATTTGAGGCTGTAGCAGAAACTTCCTATGGCTGAGAAGAAACAGGTTCTAGAGTAAAAGAGAGTAGCCATGTAGAGACGGAAGATGTCCCATAAGGTCAGTCTCAGAGAACTCTACATGAGAGCCCTACAAGTAGGGTCCAGCAACAGCAATAGTGGCAGCATACCTGCAGTGCCTGCTGCAGAAACAAGAGCGAGGAACCCAAAGGATTAGGTGTTCAGCTATGTGGTGAGGAATGACATAGACAAGCGGTTCTCAGCCTATGAAGTGCCTCTAAGAGTGAACAATGTCCCAGTGGATTCCTGGGGTGGTAGTTGTTGGAGGTTCATGCTCACAGTGGGGAAGGATACACTTTTCACACTATGGGTAGAGGCAGACGTACTACACTTCAAAGAGGGCCATCTTGGTTTGTAAGTTTGGGCTGACAATTGAAAATAGGCATGGGCGGAGTTCACAGTAGCCAATGTGGCCTTGCGGAAAAGTCATCCCTGTGAGAAACTGGCCTGTTATATGATGTTCACTAATGTAAGTGGGTTCCTGGCACCAGTCCAGATGCCTCTTATCGTGATTTAAGAGGTCTTAGACAACCTCATAAAGCTCTCTAAGTGGTAGATGTGGAGAGCAGCCTTCAGGCTTTGTCTTGAAGGAGTGTAAAGCGGATGTATGACGTTACAACGCATACTTTTACAACGCCTACCTTTACATCGCAAGTTTTACAACGCATACCATTACAACGCATAATGCTTTTAGGCGCTGGCTAGTGAATAGTTTAATTTACTATTCCAACTCCAGTCCCCGTGGATAGTAGGGAAGGTTATTGGATAGTAAATTAACCTATTCCCTATCCTAGAGCGCCCCCCAGCGCAATGCGTTGTAATAGTTTGCGTTGTAAAAGTTGCGTTGTAATGGTAGTTCGTTGTAAAAGTCTCGTTGTAAAGGTTGTTTCCCGTGTAAAGCAGCTTATTTTACCAATATGCAATATTATAGTATATATTAATTGAAAAAGAACCACACAAAGTATTTACAAAAATATATATTTACTATATAACACTATCTAGTATGTTACAGTATCTACCACACGGAAACAGGCACAAAGCACACAATATGTTAGCTAAGAAATCACAGTAATTGCACTGACACATGGTGGGCCTGAGGATGGGACCAAACCAAACACTAAGAAAGTGGTATAAGAACTACAACTCGAGTCAGGACAATGTTAAGAGGAATTAGAATTGCTGGGGACCCACAGAATGACCCAAGGTAAGTAGATAGGGAACCCACGGAGAGATTGTGCAGTGTGTGAACACGACCGCGTGCTCCGTAAAAAGTTTATCTTTAAGTCGCAATGGGATTTTTAAAGATTAGGGACCCTTCCCAGTGGACCCTGAAGAAACCCTGTGGAAGAGAGAAGTTTTGAGAGCCACCCCACCCATGGATGCTGTGGTACCCATGTTACCTATCCGAGGGAAGCCAGGTACATAGGTGTGAAGTGGCATCAGAAACCGAAGTCAAACCCATTGGAGGACTTTAGGAAAGTGTCACTGCTGAAGGAGGAGAAAGTGTCCGGAGGAATCCAAACGTGGATTCTTGAATAGGAGTACCTGAAAGCAAAGGGGACAGAGTCTATGTCACTCAGGGATGACCAGGAGACTTGGAAGACGAATGCCCTCCGATGTCGGATGCTTCAGGCAAGATGTTGATGACCTTGACTCTGCAGCTGTGATGACCAGGTAACACTGAGGAAGACCAGGACCCAGGTACAAGCTGTCCCACAAAGGATATCGGGTGTCGGCAGGAGCACCACAAGCTTTGGAAAATGCAACACACGCAGGTAGTGGAAAATGTGCAACGTTGGGACCAGCGAAGTCCAGGGGACTCAATACAAGCAGGAGAGTTAAGGCAGGCCCGAGCAATCAAGGAAGCTCAAAAGAAATAAGTGTGACCCTCAAGTGGACCCACAGGCTGGAGGCAATGGAGTCGTGATAGGATCTCAAGCAGCTCACCAAAAGATGCAGGCCACGATGCACACAATGTGGTGTGGCCAAAGATTCTGGTCACTGGAGGTGCTCGAGGTTGGGGCAGCTTAGAGCCTGAGAATCTTCTTTGATAGATGACAATAAGCCTTTGCAACTGCAAAAGTGAGGTGGTGCGAATGGGTTTGGTAATTGCAACTCAACGAGGACTACTGGCCTCAAACTTAGTGAGAGAGTAGAGTGGGCTTCGGTAACTGTGGAAAACAGTCACCTGGATTGCAGAGCCCCCTGAGTCCAGAGGAGCTCAGGATCTGCAGACTGGTAAACTTAGTTGCTGTGCCCGCGAATGCAGGGGAATGACTTCTCAAATCTAAGGAAGATTACTTCAGTTGTCCTGGATGCTTCATAGGTCTTGGAAGCCTCCTGTATGATTCACAGGCACAGATGATGCAGCAGACTAGAAGTGAGACAAAGTCTGGCCCAAACAAAATCCAGAGAAGTCCAAAGTACCCTGAATGTAGAAGTGCAATGATGTCCGATATGAATCTTATCCCACGGTGAATCTAGGTACCAACACCCAGGTAAGTCCTTAAGTACCCTAGGGAAAGGTTTGGAACAATACAGGGAACCCTCCCAGGAGAGGGTCTGGACAAGGGGGAGTTTACTCCCATGTCCTTAGTCTAGTTTCGCGCCAGAGCGGGAGCCAACGGCTCCTAGGACTGATGTGAACTGGACTATGCACAGGGATACCAAAAGTGCCCCTCATGCAGACTTTCTGGTACCTGCAAGTGTACCCGCCCAGCCCTAATACAGTAAATCCTGCCTTGGAGGTGGTCACACCTCCCTGTGATAGGATGCCTATTCTTCCACCTTCCTCTGCTCAAGCATGGCTCAGCAGCAGGAGGGCTGAAATGTGTCTCTGGTTGGCAGCAACCATAATGTGCTGTCCATGTCAAGAAGGCTAGTAACCGGGAACACTGAGAGCCTAGCGGAGGGCTCTTCCAGTGCTTGGAATCATACCTCCCACACAGTTGACGGTGTGGTGGTTTGATTCCAACATGTTTGATACCTAACATGATTGAATTCGTGGCAGCTGTTTTCGAGATGGCAATCATACGATTAAGTGGGGTCCTTCTAAATAGTATATGACTGCTTCACTGACAACCCGGGAGAATGGTCCCTGTAGGCTGCAGGGGTGTCCTGCTCATGCAGGGGCACCCTCTCACTTGGAACCAAGCACCCTGCCCTCAGGATTGCAAAGGCTTGCTATAGGGGTGACTTATAGGTATTAAGTGCAGTGACCCTTAGATATAGTAACCCTATATCTTTAGTTAGGGGTGCATGCACCAATTTACACAAGCTGCAATGGCAGGCTGGTAGTTCCAATTTGAATGGTCTCCCATGGGTGGCATAATACATGCTTCAGCCCATAGGGGACCTTTGGGGTACATATGCCCTAGGTACATAGGTACCTTATACAAGAGACTGACAACGGTGTCCCAGTATCTGATGGTGCCGCTCGTTGTGAGAGTTTCCTGTCATTGCAGCCTGACCCTTCGCTACAGGAGAAGCCCTCAATTTGAACCTGTCTGCCAACTGATCGCCTCTACAGCGTGTGGGAAGCACCATCTGTGTGGCCGCAGCGGAGGTGAGAGGCGCCGCTCCGGGACAGCGAGGACCAGCATTCACCAACAACAGCTGGTCCTCTTCCCGCGTGAGCCGCGCCCCCTCCCAGTGCCACGCCCCCTCTCCGCCCAAGGGAATATCAGCAAGACCAACGACGCGCACAGCGGGACGCGCGCGGGACGCGCGCGGGTCGCAGCCGGGGCGAAGACCGGGCAAAGAGCGGGCCGTTTGAGGCCGTTCGAGAACGTGAGGAGACCGGGCCGGGCCCTCCCTCTAAGTCCTCATTTCTACATCACCCCGCTGCATATTAACGAGGCAAATATCTCCTAATCCATCTCATTGAAAATGAATACCAGAAGTAACAAACTGAAAAAACTAAAAAAGGGTGGGATAGGAGAACAACTTTTAGGTCCAATGGACGATTTTCTTACCAAAGCTAATACCTTTATCGACCAAAGCATTAGCTTGATAGAGGGAAGAGTATCTACAGACCTCGCGATTGCGAGACGTTCCTCTATGGGCCCATTAGCCACAGCAAGAACTCCAGAGCTAGAGAGTGCCTCAGCCGAATCACTACAAGGCAGTAAAAGGCTCAGTCTCCCGAATAACGTAGACCTCTCAGCCTCTCAACTTTCCATTTCACTTACTAACTCCGACCTAGAAAAAACACCTGAACTCTTACGCGAGCATATGCCAGAAGAAGTAAGACAAGCTAGAGGGAGGAGGGAGGGCTCCGTCAAGAAAAAGAAGGATAAGGGAAAAGCAGCTACAGCCAATGGAATCGAATCAGTTGAGACAACTGACCTAATTACGCCCCCAAACCTGGCGTGCACGCCACCAAGAGTGGCGGATACTATTAATCATCAGGTTTTAGTACACCATTCCTCACCTAATAACAACATAAATACTACTGTTACAGGCTCACCTGTTATTATTCCCCACAGCAATGAATCAGGTCCTTCTGATCTGGTAAACAAAATTACCTCAGTATTAAAATCTTTATTTCAACCCCTCGAAATAAGATTAATAAATATTGAGAGCCAAATGCTAATAATTACTAAATCTTTGCAATCTAACTTAACCCATGAAACCCCAAAAAAGGGAACAAATAACCAACCTGTATCCTCCCTACAAAGTAAAAAAGTTATTCAAACCCGTCCCGTAATAAAACCGCAACCAGCTGCAAAAGATCATGTAGTAGGAAAATCGCTTCCCGCAACAATAATTCCAATTCCTAAATCCAACACACTTCCAAAAGTCCCTGTTACAAAACCAACAAAAGTAACCACGCCAGCCCCTAAAACGCCAGTTGTTTCAAATATTCTCCAGAGTAAACCAAATCCCACGGTAAATAAAGGTACCGCGAGGGGAGCTTTTGAAGCCAGATCTTACATGCATCTACCACCTGAAGCATCGCCATTCGTGGTCGTAATGACGGGAGTACCAGAATTAGTAGGGGAGACAACAGAGCCTAATTGGTCCTTAAAGAATAAGGTCCAATATTGGCTGAATACAAATCGCCCTTCTCCTCCTAATTGGACAAGCAGGATAGCAACAGTTAGTAGGACCCCATGGGTGGGACATACAAAAAAAGTAATACAGGGTGATTGCATTGTGATCACTTTTGAGGACCCCAAAGTTGTTGAACACATATGCTCTTGGGATCAACATACCCCAAGTGGGGGTATAGACACAAAGAGTCTTTCCTTTTTTTATCCCAAAAAGCATCATAATAGCCATTACAATGAACAAGACAACTTGTGGCGTAAACCAGTCCCACAGCCTTGGGATTTTACTAGTGCTAGACCCAAAATCCCCCCACAGCAGAATGGCCAAGAGCCCTCCTGGTGGTCGGCCGACCCAAATTATCACCAACAGGACGGCCCATGGCAGGTAATGGGACCCCGTAACAGAAGAAGAGACTGGGAACAATGGGGTGTCCCACCACAGCGGCTCTTTAGACCCAGATATGGAGATACACCATACTGGGAAAATTGGCTGGGTATCCCAACAATGAATCGATATAGTAGCCTGGAGATGGTCGACTGACCATTACCAGATCCCACCAATGATAAACCAATTACTTCATCCCGGGTCTCGGAAAGGAAAATGACTACAGGACAAGATAACAGCCCACGATCACTGTCTGTCATTTTCTGGAATACAGCGGGACTCCGCCCCAAAATAGAAGATGGTTCAGCAGCCCAATTGTTGGAGGATGGCAAAATAATATGCCTCCAGGAAACATGGGCCACAAAAGAGCTACACATCGCAGGTTACAAAACTCTTTTTTCCCCAGCCCTTCCTAGCATCGCGGGTAGGCCCAAGGGGGGTCTGATCATCTATATAGCGAACACAATCCCTAACCTGAAACTCCTTAAAATTGAGAATACACCAAACCTCCAATTACTCTCCATTTCAGTTGGCAAAGAAACTATTGTCATCCTAGTAAACCTCTACAATAACTTAGAAGAGGACAATTTCATCAAAATTCTTCTGACAATCCAGGAAAAAATCGCTAGATATACTAAATTATACGGAAAAAAAGCTACTGTCCACTTATTATGGGGAGAAGACTTTAACATACATCCCTGCCCATCTTTGAACAACCATAACTGTGGGATAGTGGACGAGCAAGATAATCCCCTTGCTCATTTTACCCATGATGGAAAAGGGCAAGCAATGAACAACCTCCTTACAGACCTGGAACTGTCAATAATAAATAAGCAAAACCCGGTTGATAATACTTTCTCTCCCACATATCTAGGGAGGGGACACAAGACCACCGTCGACTATGTCCTTTCAACGGATGGGCTGAGACAGCTTACCATGGATTTTACTTTATTGGCAAATAACCTAAGCGACCACTCAGCGCTTAGAGTGGATTTGGACCTCTTAAAGCACCCAACACAGACAACCATAATCGCACACACTCTTTCTCAAAACCGCCTAGAGGTGGGCAGAGTAAATGGTTTTACGGTGAAATGGGGTAAGATTGAGCCAATCCAACTAAGCAGTAATATAATAAAAACTCTATATCCTTACATAATAAAATGCCTAGATTTGGACTCTGATGATAACACCATTCTTGAAAACTTCAAGATTATCTTGGATAAAATCAAACTAATGCTGACTAGGGAAAATAAACCAAATAATACAACAACACCAGGCTGGTTTAACCATGACTGTACCACCTCATTGAACAAGCTAAAAGAGGACCTCAGACAACCAAAAAGAGACAAACAATTGATTAAACACTTAAGACTCCAGTATAAAAAGGTCAGGAAACAAAGAAAACAAGAGTTGAAACAGTCCCTATGGAATGATTTACACAAAAGCACACTTACAAAAAACAGTGAGTCTTTCTGGCGGATTGTGAAAACCCCTTTTCTTTCTGACTCTAGCAGACCTCAGATTGACGTAGCGATAGAAGAGGATACCTGGGTAAATCACTTCTCCCATATATTCAAACTAACATCACCAAATGAAGAAACAACTTACTCTCATCCTCCTGTCGACTTTCCAATAAATATGCAGTTTGATATCCTCGAGGTACTGAAAGCGCTGAATCTAAGCAAAGGGGGCAAAGCCCCAGGACCAGACGGGGTCCCTGTGGATCTCTTCAAACAACATCTGGATCTTTGGGCCCCTATACTCACCAGAGTATGCACTGCAACAGCGAGATTGGGCTTAATTGAGTCCTGGTCCAACTCCATCATGGTTCCTATTTTTAAAAAGGGGGATCGCCAAGATGTCAAATGTTACCGACCGATTTCTTTATTAGACTCTGTAGGAAAAGTAGTTGGCAGAGTAATCTTGGAACAACTCCAACAATGGGCTGACGACAGTAAGATTTTATCGGACCTTCAATTTGGTTTTAGAGAAGGGTTTGGAACCGTAGAACAGGCTCTCAACTTAAGTCTAATCGTGTCCAAGTACATCCACGCAAAGCAGGGGACAATGTACATGGTATACGTGGACTTGTCCTCTGCCTTTGACTGCGTTTCCCATTCAAAGCTATGGACCCTTCTGCGAAACATGGGGGTGGATCCCCCACTACTGGGCTTCCTAAGGGAATTATATACTGACGCTTCTGCGAGAGTGCGCTATGGGATAAAGGGAGAGCTTACTGCGTCATTCAAGGTAGAGCGAGGAGTCAGGCAGGGGTGCGTCCTAGCCCCCATCCTCTTCTCCCTGTACACAAATGGGCTGGAAGAGAAAATGCTGAGAGGGGGGCAGGACCTCCCAAGACTAAAACAACGCATGATTCCGGCACTGCTCTACGCGGATGACGCGGTCATCCTGGCACGCACCCCCATAGAACTTCAGAAATCCCTAGATAAATACCCTGATTTCATGGGCGCACTAGACCTGCACATAAATGTGAAAAAAACTTTTGTAATGGTGGCTGGTGGTGGGAGAAAACGAATAAAGAATATTACTCTAAATAATCAAAACATTGAGAGAACCCCACAGTATCCTTATTTGGGCATAATGATCGACGAGAAATTAAATTGGAAAGCAGCTATCGAGTCGAGGAGACACCTTTTCAGGAGAGCCAATACTGCCCTGATTAGTTTCTCACAAAGACTTGGAAGGAAATCACCAGTGGAGATGCTACAAATCTATTCTGCAAAATGCCTGGCCATTGCTCTATATGGGGCCGGCGTTTGGGGACACGTTGACGCCGGACCTCTTGAAATAGCTGAGAACTCCTTTATAAGATTCCTTTTATCTGCTCCCAAGTGCTCATCTACATACGCATGCCACATGGAATTGGGAATTCCCTACATAGAGGACCTAATAAAAGTCCAGCCACTGCTACTCTTGAGGCGCATATGGTTATCCGACAAGAACATGCTGACCAAGGCCATCCTAGAGGATTTAATGGCCCTGGATAACGCGCACAGGATAGCCTGGCTTACCTACGTCAAACGATTCTTTACGGATATGGGTCTAGAAAGACTTTATTCTAGTCCACAATCTCTGACTGAGATAAGCAAGAAAGAGCTGAAACAGAAAGCAATGAGTCACCTAGAGTCACTCAGAATTATCCTGCTTTCAAATAAACAATCTGTACAACACGCACACATGGTACAGCTAACGCCACAAATTCAGCCTTATCTTGCACTGGAAATTAACTCATACGAAAGGATGCTTTTGACCAGGTTTAGGCTCAATCTGTTCCACAGACTAGTAGTTTTCTCGCAAACGAACACTTGGGAATCAAAATTGACTTTATGCCCCTGTGATGAGATTTCAGCACAAATATGTATGCACACGATACTGTTCTGCAAATACCATCTCCCCCACAGGAAAATCTGGCTTTTTCCATTACTAAAAGCCTGGGGTTTCAGACAATGTCGTCCGGCCATGATTTCCTTACAGATGTTAGACTCTGAGCGCACCTGCTATCATATATTGAACTTTTTAAAATGTATCATCAGGCACCGAAGGAATCTTTAAAAATCTTTCTGTGTGATTTATTTTTATGCTGTAAATTTCATACTGTTGCTTTTATGGTTTTATAATGACAAAAACCGAATAAAGAAATTTATTATATCTGATCTGGGATGTACCTAAGAACTGAACTTACCAATTTAGGGAGAAAGCAGATAGACTGAGGTCCTGATTAGCAGGATCCCAGTCAGAGTAGTCCAAAACAGCATTACATCAAGCAAAAAGTGGGGGTAACCATAAGTAGCAGATCCTACATTCCTACAATTCCCATGCCATGATCTGCCTCAGCTGGGAGTTAGTTGGTAATCCCTGAGGGTGGGAGTCATCATGTTCACCAGTTGGGAGTAAATGGGTCCCAATCGATACTCTGAGGGATACTAGGGCTAGCAAGATCATGGTTGTGGAAGAACCAGTCTCCCCTGAGCAGTACACAAGCCAGGCGTGTCAAGTGACTCAATCCCAAGGGCAGGACTCCTTCGGCCCTATGGCCCTGGTGCCCCTAGAATGGCATGGGGAGGTGGCACATAGATGGGTCATAGTTAGTCCCCTCATCCACATTGACTGCATGCTGGGGAATGAGTTGCCTCCAGGGTCAGGTGAACTGGGGAGGAGTCTAACACAGGTGCCCTGACAGTTCAGTTTTCTGTGAGTACCACTTTCAAATGGAAGGTACAAGACCCCAGATGGCTAGTCCAGGGAAGAAGCACTCATCGCTAATTCCTGTCCAGACCAAAGGTACAGACCCTGGGTTGGAGGACCAGTCGCCGGATATCACCCCTGAACTGGTGGGATGTGAAGTGGAAAAATGATGCAAGGCTATTGCCCCTCACTCTGAGAAACCACAGAGAATAGCTACCCCTGAATGGCCTGTGGCTTGGATCGTGAAGCTGACAGCTGTTAGTGGCCTCTGTTGGTTGCTGTCCTTGTGGACAGAGTTTACCTTGGTTTGACAAAATTCAGACTCAGGGGTTGGAATGGGCCACAATCTTTTGTTGGCCATGGTGGTACTATGTGTCTACTGGGATGCATCTGTGAGCAGATTAACATTCCAATAATGCTTCATTTGAAAAAAAGGATCTAGCGTTTATGGTTTAATAACCCTCACTATAATATAAAACAGTTAAAGTGTAATCAAAGGTTCAAATTGTATGACACCCCCAACCATGTAACCAAGGTGAAAACAAGTGTTTATCATGACAATGCCAGTGATGCAACACTTGTAACAAATGATCTAAACATTATTGAATAATTACCTTGAAACACTTAGCATAAGTTTAATTAGAGGTCACATGTCATGAGCTCTCCACCAATTTGTACAGAGAAAAAAAAGTGCTTTCCATGTCAAGTCCAAGAATTACACTTGTAGAAATTGGTCCAAGAGTAACTGAATAAAAACTGAAAAACATTTTGAAATGTGCATTTAAAAGTCAAAGGTCACATTTTGTGACGTCCAACTCATTCTGGCTAGTTACAACTAGATACCCATGCACACAAAAAAAAGTCTAGAAAGGTGTGTCCATGTGGACACATGTACATTTCAAAACAAAGCCTAAGGAAAAAACAAGTGGTTTCTTGTCTGTTTTGTGAGTGATTCAGTATTTTTAATGTTTTCTCAAGCAATCCAGCCAACACCTGTTTCGTCGCATGTGGGATAGTCTTCCTGCGACTCCTCAGGGCTAAATGGGAATAAATGTATCTTGGGTAGTCGCTCCGCCAGTGATAATTCCGACCCGGCAGGGTCCAAGACTCTAGTAATGGTGTACCAGTTGGGTAAGAAGAATATCAGATGACACCTTTCTAGACTTTTTTTGTGGTGTGCATGGGTATCTAGTTATAATTTTGTAGTGCGTTGGTAGCTTCCATCACACAATTGGGGGGTTGTAGGGCTTATCCCCTCACCCATTTGCACCACACCCTAACCTTCTAGGTTCTAAACCACTTACGTCCACAGTCAGCAGAGCGCCCTTTCTTTTCCCTTACCAAAAACCCTTTGCGAGTACAGTTCAATATGGCTACTTGACTTGTGATTACAGACATTGACTTTTCTAATAATACCTTACTTAGAAAAAACTATTTTATGGTGCAAAGATACATCCATGGCACAATTCCAGGAGCTACAATTTGGGGGAAAACAGCCTTTTTTCTGATGTTTTAACAATGCAATACACTTAGCATGCGTTTTTTATTGCGTAAAGACAGTTGCCACGCAAGTCATTACTACGCATGATAATCAGTACAGAGGGATTAGGCCTGCATATAACAGTGTTGTAGTGTATGTCTCGGAATTAGGTTTCAGAAATGCTGATTGCATGGTAAATATATTTTTAATTTGAGTGAATGCAGTGTTGTAGTGTATGCCCTGGAATTAGGCTTCAGAAAAATAACCAACGTACTATCCCTATGTGCCTACCTCGCCTTTAATGCTTTACTAGTGAGAGGCAGACCTTGCCTCCCAGACAACCATAGTAAGAGTCTTTTTGAAAGATAAAAGGAAATTGTGTGCCTTACATTTAAGCTAATTATCAAACAGTGAGCGACCCAAAGTAACCCTTGAGGGCTTGGGTAATATAGTGGAAGGGTAGAGGTGCCTTCAAGGGATATAATTTAAATGAAATACAGTTTGTGAATTAGAGTTAGTTCAAGAAGGAGAAATCAATTGTCCTAAAGTGCAACTAATACATCAAAGTTAAATTAATCAAAACCATGAAATCATATATAATAATTTGGAACACATACACAACATATAAACAACGAAACACGAAGGTGTATATTAAAAAATGAATTTTATCAGAAGTTATTTTTTAAAAATGATTCAACAAAGCAGAAAATAGGAAATGCAGGTACACAAAGGTAAAATCAAATTAATATGTGTCACAGCAGAACCTAAAAAACACCTATCCCAAATCAAAATGAATTAAACATTGCAGGGATAAGATGATAATGTCGACGTTTCGGTCTCTTAAAGCACAGTTTCCGAGACCATCCTCAGGACTGATGTCACTTATATACTGCTAAGAACTGCGGTGTAATCATAGATTGGGGTATTGTCAATATAGCGTTGAGATTTGGCACAAAGAAACCTCGATCAGGCGATGGACCTATTATGTCGTAGATTGCGCCCTTTCTTGTTGGTGCTCACACGTTACTAAGGGCGTAGGCGATGGACGAACTAAGTGCTAGTCCGGTAGGTATTGGTGTAAAACACTTTAATTTAATAAAGATGGACTCGATGTTTAGGAGAGACGAGTGTGAGGATGATAAGGTCTCTTCGCATCAAAGGATTGTGAAAACGCTGTAGTTTTAACCTTTTGCACTGTGACAATATCCCCAAATGTAGAAATATAAGGACTGCTCGGCTCAATAAGTGGGCAGATCCGCAAATGTCTCTGTACGTCGAAATCAATCTGACGAACCACAAGGATGAGGCAGAGTTAAAGCTGGCAGCATATGGAGCTTTCACAGCCAGTGGGTGACCGTTGCTGCATGGTTGAAACTCACTAAAAATTCATGGGCCCGTAATTGGGGTAAGGTCAATCTGTCTGATCTCTCAACCTCACTCCTGGCCTCCGCTCCCCCTCTATCGGGACTGGATTCCGCAGCCCAAGCCAAAGCCATTGATTCATGGCTCATGGAAGGAAGCGATTGCTTGGCTCTTCTCCGGCGCACCTCGATTAGACGCCCTAAAGACGCCAATCGGTGGTTTAACAACGAGCTGAAAGAACTGAAGCTCACGGTTCGAAGGGCAGAACGCAAATGGAGATGGGACTACTCCCCCGACTCCAGGACCCGTTACGTCCATCTCCTAGGGACCTATAAGCAAAACATCACTGAGGCCAAGAAAGCCTATTTCTCGGCCAAAATTTTGGCGGCCGAGAACCAACCAAAGGAGATCTTTGCCATTACCCACGATTTGGCCTTCTCCGATAGGACCTCACTTAAACCCCCTCCTTCCCAGAAACTCTGTGATTCACTGAATCTTTACTTTGTCGAAAAAATTTCGACAATCAAATCCAACATCCCCCCCCTTCATCTTTTTTTGTTGACCCCTGCCTCCCCCCGCCCAAGCCTTGTTCAATTCCTTTCCTCCTCTTTCTGAAGAACTTTTTCTGTCTCTCCTTCCCAAAATTAAATCCGGTTCCCCTTCTGACATATGCCTGGCACACATCTTACGGCAGGTCTATACTGTCTGTTCCCTGCCTCCTCTGGGCTTTCTTAACGACTCACTGGCTCGAGGGGTTGTCACTCCATCGCTAAAAGCCGCTTCCATTGTCCCTATTTTGAAAAAGCCAGGAGCCGACCCCTCGGTGATGGCCAACTATCGCCCCATCTCCCTTCTCCCCTTCCTGGCGAAGGTGCTCGAGCGACATGTTACATCTGTGCTCAGCTCCTTTGCCGAGGAGAATGGGAGGCTGGCTCCGTGTCAGGCTGGGTTTCGGCCTAAGCACTCGACAGAGTCAGTGGTGGTGTCAGTATTAGACACCCTCAGAGAGGGTATGGACATGGGCAGATCTCAGGCGCTGGTCCTCCTTGACTTGTCCGCCGCTTTTGACACGGTGGATCATTCCATCTTGCTTTCCCGTGTCAAGGCGGCGGGCATAGGAGGCTCAGCCCTTATCTGGCTTTCATCTTTTTTGAGGGACCGGACCCAGGCGGTCCACCTCGGGGAGTTTTCAGCTACCCCCTGCCAGGTCCAGTGCGGTGTTCCTCAGGGCTCTTCTCTCTCTCCTTTACTGTTTAATCTTTATATCGCTCCTCTTATCTTTGCCCTACAGCAGCTGGAGGTCACGGTATATAACTATGCCGATGACCTCCAGCTCATCTTCAATCTGTCTTCTACCCCTGATTCTATCTCTAATTTCCAATCTATTCTATCTTTCATCAGGGACTGGATGAATTTCAACCACCTGAAACTCAATCCCGATAAAACGGAACTTGTGGTGACGGGTGGTTGCTCCAGTCCCTGGAATTCTCTCTTTTGGCCCCCCTCCTTTGGTTCTCCTCCCACCCCTGCTTCCTCTGTTAAGACTCTTGGCATCAAGCTAAATGATAAACTCACTTTGCACTCCCAGATTGGTTCGGTGGTTTCTTCTTGCTTTCTTACTCTTCGTACTATCCGCTCCATCTCTCGCTTCTTTCCCTTCTCTGCACTCAAACTAATTATGTCCGCACTGGTCCTGTCCCGCCTGGACTACGGGAACATCTTGTTCAATGGCATCCCTCAGTACAGCCTGTGTAAACTGCAACTAGTGCAGAACCAGGCTGCCCGCCTGGCCTTTGGTCTTCCCAAATTCCACCATACCTCCCCCCTCCTGAAAACCCTCCACTGGCTCCCTGTGCGGGAACGCGCCTTGTTCAAATTAGGCTGCATGGCGTTCCAGGCCAGGTCTGGCCTGGCCCCCTTTTTCATATCCTCTGCCATCAAGGCCTATATCCCGGGCAGAGACCTCCGCTCCTCGGCACAACTTCTTTTAGCAGTACCCCGCTACCGAAAAAAAAAACAGGGTGGCTCAAAATTTTCCACTCTCGCCCCAATTTTCTGGAATTCTCTCCCCTTCCATCTTAGGTCCCTCACCCAGTATTCCAGTTTCCGCAAAGCTCTGAAGACCTTTTTATTTTCTCAGGCTCTTCTCTCGTAAGCCCTGTGTGCCTCTCCAGTCGACGTCTTAGCGACTGTTCTTGCTCAGCTGGCTGCCTGCTACATTAGCGCCAAGAAACCGTCCAGGTGTACGTTGCGCTTGATAAATATTTTAAACTTAAACTTGAAAGGCAGGGGGAGGCAGCCTGCGGCGTGTAGTGAGCAGAGACTGAATCTGGCTGGCACCGATGTGGCTGATGCTTCCTGGTTGGAAAGGCATCAGGATATTGCTCAGTAGACAGTGCACTGTGTGGAAGGGCAGTTCTTTCTCTTTTGTAGGAATACAGTATGAGTGAGACCATATTCTGGGCACATTTTCTAGCTATCTTTGATTTATCTTTCATGTCTGCAATTTACTTAGAAGAACAGATAAATATCTTTTTCAGGCCTATTGGTGCTAGGGGGGTAGAAACTATCCTGACTTTGGTAACACGAAGAGCCACATAGCGTATTTCTAATTTTATGATCCAATCAACATTACAGGTTTAAACTATTCATATAATGAATATCATTAAAACAAAATAAATATGCGTGGTGAAACTGTGCGTGGAAGTGGATTGCTTGGTAAATGTATTTTTAATGTGACTTAACAGAAATGTGTGGTAATGTATGCGTTGTAAAATCTGCGGTGTAAAAACATGCGTGCTAAAACAACACGTTGTAATGTCATATAACCTTTAGGATCTTCAAGTGGGTCCAAATGGCTGTGTGTGAAATGATACATCACCTGTCCCAAATATAAGCCTTGCTACTGCACATACAAGTTAGAAAAAGTATTTTGTAAAGTTGAAGTATCGCCAATAATTAGACTTGAAAGACAACAACAGGCAAAATTGCACCTAGGGCATTTTATAGCATATTATGTGGTGACAAAAGCAGCCAATATCTTTATTTGCTTTTCCCTGCTAACAGCAGTCTCTAAATGAGAATGTTCCTATTATTAAACAATTCTGCTAGACTTATAGCTTTACATTCTGTACAACATTTGAACCCCCTGAAAGATGTAAGTGCATTATATGTAGGTTGCACAACTAAAATGGTCTTTGAAAAAACAGAAAAACAGAAAGAAAACAAAAATCGTTTTTCTAACCTTAACGTCTGACACAAATATAAGGTATTATGTGCATCTTTAACAGTCTCCTGTCGGCCAAAAATATTTGTGTCATGTGACTTCATTGTGTTTTATAAATCTATTTTTATAAATAGATTAATAGCAAAAAGAAGTACTTTAACCAAAAATATATAGATTTCCAACATTATAATAAAAAATACCCAAACAAGCAAGGCACTTCAAAAAGGCAAAATGGCTTGGCACAGACTGATTTTGATTAGACATAATAGGGGTAAGTTACACCCTATTATTAGGTCTGGCATTAGCCCAGACCTTTTGATTTCTCTAAAACATGTATATTATACTTCTACATAGAGAGGGGCTTTCAGCCACCTATCTTTATCTTTTAGTCTGTTGTGTAATTCACATTTTGCTTCCTCCCACTGCAGCATATAAAATGGGGCAGTGAGTCGTCTACATAAGCCTCTGCTTAACTTCAGTTTGAGTGACTGCCTTTTGCTCTCTAACGAGGAGCAGATCTGCACACAAGTTAGTTCCCTTCATTGACAGTGCTAGTATTTTATGTTTTTACTTTATACTGACTTTAGTGCTACCTTTTTGTTTAGAGTCTGGTGTGATAGCAGGACATTTCCTATGCACATCCAATATTTATCAGAACTCATCTATTGCCAATGGTGTCTTAAATTCCTTTTTGTGTGTTTTTCTGTACAGACTGCTACTATTTCACAGCATACCAGACTGTGTCAGTTTCAAACTGTTCTGTATTATTATCCTCATTTTAGATTTTTTCTTTCTTTCCTTTCGTTGTTTCTTTCTATTACTTATTCTTCGTTTCTTCAATCTGTTTTTCATTTCTCTTTCCCTCTTTCCTTCGCTTTTTTCTTCATTCTCTTTCCTTTCATTCTTTCTCTCTCTTTCTTTCTTGATTTATTTTATTTCTTGCCTTTCTTTCTTGCATGCCTTCATTATTACCTTCTTTCTTTTTTTATTTCCTTCTTTCTCTCCTTCATTTTTCCACTCTTTCTTTCTTTCTTTCTCCATCTTTCTTTCCTTTAGTTCTTTCTTTCCTACTTCCCTTCTTTCCTTTCTGCTTTTGTTTCTATGTCCTTACCTCTCTTTTTCTTCAATGCCGTTCCCTCTTTCTTTTCTTCTATGTTCTTCCCTATTTCTTTCTTTCCCTTCCTTATGTCTTGCTTCTCTTATATTTTCTTCTCTTTCTTTCGTTTAATGTCCTTCTCTCCTTTTTCCTTCTGTTGTATTTTGTATTTCTCTTGCCTTCTCGGTCTCTTTACTTCACTCTTTTTTTTATTTCTTCCTCCATTTGTTGTCTTCTTTCATTCTTGCCTTCTTTATTTTTAATTTCTTTCTTTCTTTTTATTTTTCTTACTTTCTTTTTCTTTCTTCTATCTTTCATTGCTTCTTGCCTTCTTTCATTTTCATTTGCTCCTCTTTTTTTCTCTCTATCCTTCGCTGTCATTTTTTCTTTCTTGTTTGTTACCTCCTTCTCATCATCATCATTATTTCGGTCAATATGTCCATAAAAGCACAGATAAAAATACAATACATTTCATTCAATTCAATTTTTCTTTCTAAAATATAAAAAACTATCATTGCTCTGAATAAGGGCCAGAGTAACTCAAAAAGTATGTGTGCATTGCATTGGTATCACATAAAACACTCCAGCATACTACCCTCCAAGGTCCTAAAATTGGCCTATGGGTATAAGATCCAATAAAGTGTGTGTGCAATACATGAACAGTATTAAAGGCCTAGCAATTTTTCAGAAACCAGGGTTCATATTACTAACATCACAGCAGTCACGTGATCACATTAAAAAGTATATGCAGACAAGAAGGTACAAAAAACTAACAGGCACATGCATCAAAGGATTTTGCGATCACAAATGGTGCGAATCGCAAAAATCGGCCATTTGCGATTGCAAAATCTGCTTTTGGAATGCATGAAGGGTGAAGGCCCTCGCAATTTGAGATTTCGCAAATATTTGCGAATTCTCAAATTGCGATTGCATCTAAGGAATCGCATTTTGCGATTCCTTAAATGCAATGCATGAAACTTTAAAAAATTGCGATTTTGCAATTAGGGGGAGCAAATTACCATGAGGTTGAACCTCATGGTAATTTGCGAAAACTTTGAAAAATGCACTTTTGTGCATTTTTCAAAGTTTCATGTTGTGCACACACACATGCCCTTACGGCATGAGTGTGCACAACATATGTGCACAGATTGATTTCAGGGGTGCAACAGGGTGTCCTTTGGACACCCCTGCACCTTGAAATCGCATTCTCAATTTGCGATTGGCTAATTGCTAATCGCAAATTGAGAATGTCTTCCCATTCATTCCTATGGGCCTCTAGGCCCATAGGAATGAATGGGGAGGTATTCCTTAATTGCGACTCGCAATTTGCGAGTCGCAATTAAGGAATATTAAGAAATCGCAATTTTTTTAGCGATTTCTTGATGCATTGCATTTTGCGATTCCTTATTTTTCGCAATTAAGGAATCGCAAAAAGCAATATTGATGCATGTGCCTGTAAGTATACAACACAATTTGATTAAGGGATATTAATGTAAAAGGCTTAAAATACTTTCATACTTGTTAATAATAATAAATACAATATTTATTCGGCAGAACATACAGCCATAAAAGATACAATATATTAAATAGCAAAGTCATAAAAGGGCAAGTTCATTTTTTCATCACTACAAAAATAACAGCACAACTCTTACAAGGCCATTAAATTATACATAAATTTTGGAGCTAATTGTTTTTTCTGTCAGCCTATTTAAACATATCGCAATTCGCGTAGAACACCCCTTTATCTTCATCATTCCTAGATTTCCTGGATCTCACCATTGCTCTTAAAAAGTGTGTAACTACAAATAAAGTGCGTTCATTCTGCAAAAGTTGCAAGTGCAAAAACGCAATTCGAGCCGGTCTAAAACCCATGTCTTTTAATATGGTTTAGATACAGGCGACGGGGATACGTAAAATATTTCCATAAAAAGACAACATTTAAAATATCCTATGGAGACCTATTGTTGCAGCTGCAGGGTCCTCTATCTTTTATTTGCGCTAGGAATCCGATAGGGGGAGCCACTATATGATGGAACATGTTAAATCTAAAATGGGTAATTAAAAAAGGGTCATAAGGACTAGTTAAAGTAGTAAGATATTGTTCTATTTCTTGCATAGATTTCACTAAGCCACGTGCTCTAACTGTGGGTTTTAACAATTACTTTTCTTCTCGTTCCACATTAATCTTGTTAAAGTAATGATAATTAATTTATTTTTGTCACCTTACTTCACTGATCTAAAATTTGTAAACATATCTGACCTTCCCAGGGAACAGAGTGTTTCTTTGATATATCTTAGCCACCATATTTTTAGGGTGTCCTCCAGTGCGAGGCAGTCCATAATTATCTCATGATTAAGGGAGACTTCCTCCTTTGACTAAATATTCAACCAGCAGTGCAGAGGATCAACTGCAACTAAATCTGACACATGCCTCACCCTGAATTCTTCATGGACTGAGTAGGTAGGGGTACCTTGAGGGACCTTTAATAGCCATCTCAGGTATTTGTTGTGCATTGTTTGCAGCTCCCCCACATCCATATAGCCCCAAAGTTCACTCCCATACACATTTTCTGAGATGCAAATTGATTGGGATAATTTTAAAATCACCCCTGGTGACCATGTGCCTAATCTACATGCAATGTTTGCTTTAGCACCCACTGATTTCTTCGAGTCCATCACCATCTCTTCTTTCAGGGTATTCCAGTTTAATTAGGCATCGAATGAAACCCTGAGATATTTAAAAGCTGGCTATACTTTGAGAGTCTGCCTTGCATGATGATTTACTCTACCCTCAACAGCCCACTTCCATCACAAATGACTTCGCATAATTGGATGCACAATCTTTGCCTTTATAGGTGGGCGGTGGAGAGTATTAAGTGGTGTAACCGCCTTTTGGAGCGTAAATGTTAGGCCGTAAATGTTTATAGGAGCATTTAATTACTGACCCTCCACAGAATGCTCCATGTGCCATTCTACTATTTTCATACAAGCCGAAGTATCCCCGTGTTTTTCCTAATATTTGAGAATATATGACAATTAAAATCCCCTAGCACAATCAAATTGCCCAGTGAAAAATCATCCCACTGCAGCTGATCTAAGAGCCCGGCTAACTCCTTCACACTCAACAAACTCAAATTCCTATTTTTGGAATTGTAGAATTTAATTATTGTAAGTCTTTTCATTCTGCCTACTACCAATTTTAAATCTAACGCCACTGTTGAGTTCCAGTATAGTTATTTCGATGCCCCACACAGGTCAAGGGCAATGGAGAATAGACCACCCGCTGGAAGGAAGAATGACTTGTAACCCTCCAAAAAAAAATGTTTTCCACCTCCAAGGTCTCTTGTAGGCAAATTATCTTATACTCGGATATTGTTTGAATCCAATTTTTATCCTCGAATTTTGCGCTCAGCCCCGCCACGTTCCAAGAGATCAGTTTAATCTTGCTCCCACCCTGGGGGCTTGATAACATGGCCAATATTATCTTGTCACCTTGGATTCCTGTTTGATGGTTCTGATTAGGGTCCCTTATGGGAAGATCTACACGCTCTCTCTGCCGTCCCCATGATTGCATGGCTGTCTGCATTAGAGGGTCAATCACTATTGACTGTACTAGGCTGTATTTGATGCCCGCCCCCTGTCAATCCAGGTCACTAAGATCAGACAAAGGGGCATAAGTGTTTAAGCACCCAACCCTTCTATCCTCAATGACAATGCCTCCCTCTCGTTATCTGCCATTACTGGCTCCTCTAGCAATAGAACCTGGCTTGTAGAAAAAACCTAGGGGGAGAGGTTTAATATCTGAGGCATAAAAAGGGAACTCAGCCAAGTGTTTCAACATATTGCAGGCTAGATCTGGGAATCTGAAGGTAACAATCACAACATCACCCTCAAAGGACTTTGTTGATTTCCCAATCCAGGAGACCCTTCTTCCATCAGAATATGAGGATGAGCCCTTATATTGAATCTACTACATTTTCCTAACCAGTGGGATACTTTGTTGATGAGATTATCTGTGGACTCTTCCATTCCCACTCCAAAACTGTGCACCACCACTAAAACTATGTACCTGCACCTGTGATGGAGAATGTCCATCTCTTGGACCCCTGCCCCTTCACCACTCATCCTGTATGTAGGGGTTAAGCCTATTAAGCGGTTCTCTCACCTGAGCCCTCGGTGCATGTCGGGGCCCTGCCCCCTGGGACCTATTCATGTTTGGTGGGTAGTTTTCTGGCTCATAATGCCCTTGCAAACTAGGGCACACTGACTGTGAATGGGCCCTGCTCTGGGGCGGGCGTTAGAGATAATATTCAACGTATTCTCCACTTTCCCTAGAGTCCCTCTGGTGTCTGATAGCCCTTTTTCCAACTTGTCCCAGAGCTTCAATATTAGGTCGGTCAGCAAGTTCGTGATTGTACCCCTCAGCGTGTTCCAAAAGTCATCTGTATCAGTCCAGCCAAACAGGGCTTTGGGGGCCTCCATTTTCCTTGTAGGCTCGCTTTTCTTTTTAGCTTTGCTTGATCTCTTGGGAGCTGGTGACACCTCTTCCTCTGATCCCTTATTATTGATGGTTTTGGGGTCCTTTTGGGGGTACTTGACCCTCGCCCTCTCTTTTGCACCACTGCCTCTATAGCCAGTGTACTGTCAGTTCCAGTAACCCCGGGGCTAGTGTTAGCTACTGCCACTGAGTCTACCAGGGCTAATATAGGCACTGCAGAGCCCTTGGGATCCCATAGACAGTCTCTTCTCCACTTTGTAAATCTCCTGTGTAATAGCCCTCACCGCTTTAGCTAGGTAATAGTCAATAGTGGCCCTTTTGTTATTGGATAGTTGGTCCGAGGTAGTTGCTTTTCTCTTGCCCATAGTCGACGATGGATGCGCTAAACTGGTCCCCCAAGATTCTATTTCGTCTAGAGTGCCAACAATAGAAAATGTTATACAGTCAACAAGTGCTCTCCGACACTCATGAAGATGATTGCTCTTCCGAAATTTTTGTACATGTTTAATAATATTCCCATCATGCTCCCAGACAGCTTTTTTTTCAAGACCCTCAGGTCGCACCTTGTCCGGCTAGCATGGGGTGGCAAACGACCTAGGATACGATGGGACACCATGACTTTGCCGTATGAAAGGGGGGTTGGGGGCTCCGGACTTCACACTATATTATCTGGTAGGTCTAGTTAGTTTTGCACATTCCTGGTACTGATACAGCAAGGATTCAAGAAAATGAAACTTGCTCGGAGCAATACTTCATTAACAGTACTAATTGTTAGAATCAGTAGGAAAACTACATTAATATACAAGCACAACATTTACATATGGGAAAAGAGCTTACACATGCTTAAATAATTAAAAATAAAATGCAACGCAATTAAAACCCGCTTTACACTGGAAAACGTCTTTGCGCATGTGTGAATTAGAATTACGTAGATAGTAATGTGACTAACCTGTTTTGAGAGGGAAAACTCACACATGCATAAGAATTACTAACCTTAGGTCATGAAGCACCGCATGCCCGGCATATGCTTGCCTGAATTTAAAGAGAGCTATTGTTGCTAATGCTTTTGCTCAACAAAAGAGATAATAATAGGGGAAAGAGTAAAAGAGGGTGGTGAACAGTGAAAATCATTTATTTTAGAAATTAACCTCTGTTTATGATTCTTTTATTAATAGAGTATGTTTGGGCCTTCTGTTTCACGTAAAGAGAAAAGATGGTGGCAAAATGGCAGCAAGCTACACATGCGCATTGAAATCTTAAATGTGACCCACTGACCGTGTCGCTGACAAGCTGCCAAGGGTCAAGGACAAGAGACGTGCCAAAGTTGTTCTCAACTGTGGTACTGCATTCAAAATTTTATTTGATTTGCAACATTAGATATACCGAAAAGGAAATAAGACAGACTAATGCATGAGCTAAAGGGAAAGGTTTGTTAGACAAAAAAGTATTAATGAAATTAAATATGTCAGCATGAGATGAATGACAACTCCCCTGTCCCTGCACAATCAGAGTTCGTATTTCATCAAGATTTGTAACTTTTGAGGGTGGGACATGCAAAAATAAGACTATAACTAGTGTGTCTTAAAGGGTGTAGGGGCTCAACATTACTGCAAGAGAGAGAGAGAGGAGGAGAGGTGATAGCTGCTGATGATGAGGTAAGGAGAGAACAGACTGGGAAGATTCATACCTGAATGACAACCTAATTAGATTGAAGATTCCAGGAGAATATCAAGGAGGGAGAGAGTGTTAGTGAGGGATGCAATCCGGTGCGTCGGGCCTGTAGGGAAGTTTAGTAAGTATTGCCCTGCCTTGATCCTGTCCTATAGTCTTTGTCTCTTGAGTCTTGATCAGGAGACCTCCACCAGCCCTTTGGCCAGGGGTGGTTTTCCATTATCACCTTTGGGTAACTAATATTCTCTCAAATCTGCATAGTTTTTGCAATTGTACGACTTATTATGCCTTTTGTCTATTCATTTATCCACTCTTAATGCATTGATTTGTTGAATGAGTCTGTGAATTGAATGTATTTTCTCTCACATGAAAGTTGATGGTGATTACACTGTGAATTTGTATTAATGAACGTTCATTTATGACTGAGATTTAGATACATTTCATTGAATCTTACACAGAGTCTGTGGTTATTTTCACTAAGATCAGTATGTTAGTTAGTTAATTGCTCATATCACCATCAACTGCTCAACTAATGGACAACGACCAAAGTAAGAGGGTTGATCTGTGAAGATTAGTTAGACATTGAAGAAATCTCTCAAATAATTTTGAGTCTACAAGTGAGTGTTCATCCCTGGTCTTTCGCTGGCTCAGATTTTCTGGTGGCAGAGCGATGGTTAATATTGATTAGTTTGGTGATTATTGATGATTGAATATTGATTTCTGAATATTAACCATATGTTTTACACCAAGAGTTAGTGTTGTGTTCTATGTTGTCTGGAAGTACAGGTACAGAGATACCTGGGAATCCCTGGAACAGAATTTAGAAGAGTGTGGTAAGGAAATCACACTGCAGAAGGTTACTTGTCTGTTGTCATAATACCTAAAAGGTATGCAGGGCTGTAGGGACTATATCGTATAAAAGTAGAGTGTGAATGACAGCAAGGGACCACCTGTGAAACTTTGGCCTTACCCAAAGGAGGAGTATCCCTAGAGGAGTAATGGGTCCTCCCCCAGCTTAAGTGAAGGGTAAACAGTGTTTTTTACTTGTAGTGACAGGAAGTATTTTCTCTTTGAAGCGAGTGAAGAAACTATCTTTTGTTTAGCGGAACAGACAGAGTAGCACTGTTTTTACGTTGTTACTAACAAAAATGTTAAAAGAAAGTTAAGAAAAATACATTGTCGTATTACCTTGTGAATGGAGGGACAGTATCAGGAGTCATACTGACGTCACAGAAAGCCGTGCTGGTATTGGACGAAACAGCGGGCATGTGAAAATTCCAGATTGTACAGAGAGGGTCAGTGGTTGGAGCAACACTGATGTCACGCACTGGCATTGGACAGACAAGTGGGTGTATTTTGAGCTCTGATTGATTGGTAGGCAAGTACTGTGCTGGTATTGGTTGCAGAAGGGGACATGTAGTGAGACCTGATTGGATTGTTGGTGAGAGTCGCACTGGTATAGGACGAGTGTTAGCAAACAGGAATCGAGAAAAGACGGAAGAGTTTTGGTTTTTATCAACTGACTTAGATAATGCCTAAGAACGAGAAAATAAAGTTGATTAATAAGATCAAGAATTTTTTTCAGGAAGGAAAAGCATGTAGTAACTAGGGAGGAAATTCTTATGCCACCTCCTAACACACCTGCTTCCTATATATTGATGAAAAGTGGATATCATACGTGTGTATGGTTGGAAAATTGGGTGGAGCAAACAAAAGGTGATGGTGTTCTAGCTTTTCAAGAACATGGTACATTTAATGTAAGGATTCTTCAGAATTTGAGAAACAGGATGAATTAGTTAGAACCAAATCCTAGGTTAACACAGTATGAGGCTTTGGAAGAATGGGAAGTGGAGGCATTTGAACGAGAGAAATATAGAAAAGTTAGAAGAATTAATGGAGGATTTTTACCCAGATACCCATTTGACACCCAAGAAGATCAAATGAAAAGATGGAGAAGGGTTGTAGTAACGGAGGGTTTATATCCAGTAATAATGGCTGAGGATCAAGAAGGGAGCAAATCTAAGGAAAAACCGAAACACATAGTTGTGACAGGAATAGGGTGTTATGAATCTGATGATTAGTTGTTGGAAGATATTCTAGTTAAAAGACCTCCACCTTCTCAAGAAAGTGCTAGAGATACAACTCCAAGTGCCCCAATGATTGGAAAACTGTTGGTTCCACATGTTCTATATGATCCAACAGTCATCCGAGCATCACAAGAAAAGGAAAGGGAGGCATTGAATAAAGAAGAGATCATTCAGAAAATAAATCAGATAGGTAGGAATGCTGAAGCATTAACAGTGCCAGTAACTATTGGTCCTGGTATTCCACTGTATGGCGACAACCGTGGTGTACCTAAACCACAAAATGTGACCGTTTCTTGGAATGGTGCTACAAAAGAGATAGTGATACTAGAAGACAAAACTAGTGGTAAGTGATTCAAATGTTTAATTATTCGATCTCCCAAATCATGAGACTGTGACTGAAACCCCAAAAAGAATTTCACTCATAGATACAAGCAGGAAAGTATCAACTGTTACCCCAGTGAGAGGAAATTCTACTGGATTTTCACTTGAAGATCTAGAAGAATGGGTAAAAGGATTACCAAAAAATATAAATGTAAGCAAGTTGAGAGTGAATTTGGAGGAAATGATTATTGGTACAATAAATCCAGACAGATTGGGTTTGTATGGAGATGAAGACTTGTTGTTTTTGTGCAAAAGTATAACCTCGAGAACAAAGAATCTTCATGAGAAAATAGGGGAAGCAGCTTTAGAATTTGGAATAGATATGAAAATATCACAAATATTACTAAAACCCTATAGATCAAAATTTACTGAAAAGGATTTTGAGAGTTTGGATGCGTCAGGAAGGAGATTGCAAATAAAGGAATTAATGCATTAATTAAATAAATGGGGAGACGTAGATCGATGGAGAAGTAGATGGACAAAAAAAAGAGATGAATCAGCTACAAAAGAAGCATCTGCATTTCTGTTGAGAGAAGTAGAAAGGGTCGAAAGGATGTGTCCAATGAGAGACGTTCCAGGTGGTGGAGTTGTTCATGATCCATGGAGTAGACAGGATATTTTGTCTTTTACAAATGAGTTTCCTAGATTGAGAGAAAAACCCATTGAATGGTACAAGCAGGTAGAGAGATTTGATTTGTAAAGGTTTCAGAGGTTTTATTGAAAGATTTGGATGGTCTGTTTGATATAGTGGTACCAACTGATTTGTGGACGGAACTCACTACCTTCATCACTTCGTCATGAAGTCAGCCATAAGATCTTCCGCAAAGGCCTTAAGATCGGGCAATTTAATCAGTAAACTCTGTCCTTTCCGTTGTGAAGGGAAACCTTTGGGTAGCTGTGCGCCTTACAAATTTAATTTAATAATAATATTATTAATAATAATAACAATAAGAGTAAGCCGATTCATTACGTTTTGAAGCATGCAAAGTACTGCAGTGATGACAATAAGTCCACATGAGGTCGCACACTGCTCGTCCCATCAGCGTGTGACCCCAGAGCATGATGGTCGATGTAGTCAGGTATCAGCGGGTGCACTTTTACCCGGGTCTTGAGTCTTCAAGGTATTCACTTGGTGTGCTTGCCATCCCTGGACACGTGTTTCGCGTTTATTAACGCTCATCAGCAGGGATTAGGCGTGTGCACGGGGTTGCTGCATGGGCTGCCGAAAGTGTTCATAGGTCCAGATACCTTTTAGGGCGCGCAGATGCGTTATCTCGAGGTCGTCACCACACACCGGCTCAAGGGAGCCTGTATAAATAGTAAGTTCACATGAGGTCGCACACTGCTCGTCCCATCAGCGTGTGACCCCGGATCATGATAGTCGATGTAGTCAGGTATCAGCGGGTGCGCTTTTACCCGGGTCTTGAGTCTTCAAGGTATTCACTTGGTGTGCTTGCCATCCCTGGACACGTGTTTCGCATTCATTAACGCTCATCAGCAGGGATTAGGCGTGTGCACGGGGTTGCTGCATGGGCTGCCGAAAGTGTTCATAGGTCCAGATACCTTTTAGGGCGTAGAGATGCGTTATCTCGAGGTCGTCACCTCACACCGGCTCAAGGGAGCCTGTATAAATAGTAAGTCCACAAGAGGTCGCACACCAAGTGAATACCTTGAAGACTCAAGACCCGGGTAAAAGCGCACCCGCTGATACCTGACTACATCAACCATCATGCTCCGGGGTCACACGCTGATGGGACGAGCAGTGTGCGACCTCATGTGGACTTACTATTTATACAGGCTCCCTTGAGCCGGTGTGAGGTGACGACCTCGAGATAACGCATCTGCGTGCCTTAAAAGGTATCTGGACCTATGAACACTTTTGGAAGCCCATGCAGCAACCCCGTGCACACGCCTAATCCCTGCTGATGAGCGTTAATGAACACAAAACACGTGTCCAGGGATGGCAAGCACACCAAGTGAATACCTTGAAGACTCAAGACCCGGGTAAAAGCGCACCTGCTGATACCTGACTACATCGACCATCATGCTCCGGGGTCACACGCTGATGGGACGAGCAGTGTGCGACCTCATGTGGACTTGCTATTTATACTGGCTTCCTTGAGCTGGTGTGAGGTGACGACCTCAAGATAACGCATCTGCGCGCCTTAAAAGGTATCTGGACCTATGAACACTTTAAGCAGCCCATGCAGCAACCCCGTGCACACGCCTAATCCCTGCTGATGAGCGTTAATGAACGCGAAACACGTGTCCAGGGATGGCAAGCACACCAAGTGAATACCTTGAAGACTCAAGACCCGGGTAAAAGCGCACCCGCTGATACCTGACTACATCGACCATCATGCTCTGGGGTCACACGCTGGTGGGACGAGCAGTGTGCGACCTCATGTGGACTTACTATTTATACAGGCTCCCTTGAGCCGGTGTGAGGTGCCGACCTCGAGATAACGCATCTGCGCACCTTAAAAGGTATCTGGACCTATGAACACTTTCGGCAGCCCATGCAGCAACCCCGTGCACAAGCCTAATCCCTGCTGATGAGCGTTAATGAACGCGAAACACGTGTCCAGGGATGGCAAGCACACCAAGTGAACACCTTGAAGACTCAAGACCCGGGTAAAAGCGCACCCGCTGATACCTGACTACATCGACCATCATGCTCCGGGGTCACACGCTGATGGGACGAGCAGTGTGCGACCTCATGTGGACTTACTATTTATACAGGCTCCCTTGAGCCGGTGTGAGGTGACGACCTTGAGATAACGCATCTGCGCGCCTTAAAAGGTATCTGGACCTATGAACACTTTCGGCAGCCCATGCAGCAACCCCGTGCACACGCCCAATCCGTGCTGATGAGCGTTAATGAACGTGAAACACGTGTCCAGGGATGGCAAGCACACCAAGTGAATACCTTGAAGACTGAAGACCCGGGTAAAAGCGCACCCGCTGATACCTGACTACATCGACCATCATGCTCTGGGGTCACACGCTGATGGGACAAGCAGTGTGTGACCTCATGTGGACTTACTATTTATACAGGCTCCCTTGAGTCGGTGTGAGGTGATGACCTCGAGATAACGCATCTGCGCGCCTTAAAAGGTATCTGGACCTATGAACACTTTCGGCAGCCCATGTAGCAACCCCGTGCACACGCCTAATCCCTGCTGATGAGCGTTAATGAACGCGAAACACGTGTCCAGGGATGGTAAGCACACCAAGTGAATACCTTGAAGACTCAAGACCCGGGTAAAAGCGTACCCGCTGATACCTGACTACATCGACCATCATGCTCCGGGGTCACACGCTGATGGGACGAGCAGTGTGCGACCTCATGTGGACTTACTATTTATACAGGCTCCCTTGAGCCGGTGTGAGGTGACGACCTCGAGATAACGCATCTGCGCGCCTTAAAAGGTATCTTGACCTATGAACACTTTCGGCAGCCCAGGCAGCAACCCCGTGCACACGCCTAATCCCTGCTGATGAGCGTTAATGAACGCAAAACACGTGTCCAGGGATGGCAAGCACATCAAGTGAATACCTTGAAGACTCAAGACCCAGCTAAAAGCGCACCCGCTGATACCTGACTACATCGACCATCATGCTCCGGGGTCACACGCTGATGGGACGAGCAGTGTGCGACCTCATGTGGACTTACTATTTATACAGGCTCCCTTGAGCCGGTGTGAGGTGACGACCTCGAGATAACGCATCTGCGCGCCTTAAAAGGTATCTTGACCTATGAACACTTTCGGCAGCCCAGGCAGCAACCCCGTGCACACGCCTAATCCCTGCTGATGAGCGTTAATGAACGCAAAACACGTGTCCAGGGATGGCAAGCACATCAAGTGAATACCTTGAAGACTCAAGACCCAGCTAAAAGCGCACCCGCTGATACCTGACTACATCGACCATCATGCTCCGGGGTCACACGCTGATGGTACGAGCAGTTTGCGACCTCATGTGGACTTACTATTTATACAGGCTCCCTTGAGCCGATGTGAGGTGACGACCTCGAGATAACGCATCTCCGCGCCTTAAAAGGTATCTGGACCTATGAACACTTTCGGCAGCTCATGCAGCAACCCCGTGCACAAGCCTAATCCCTGCTGATGAGCGTTAATGAACGCAAAACACGTGTCCAGGGATGGCAAGCACACCAAGTGAACACCTTGAAGACTCAAGACCCGGGTAAAAGCGCACCCGCTGATACCTGACTACATCGACCACCATGCTCCGGGGTCACACGCTGATGGGACGAGCAGTGTGCGACCTCATGTGGACTTACTATTTATACAGGCTCCCTTGAGCCGGTGTGAGGTGACGACCTTGAGATAACGCATCTGCGCGCCTTAAAAGGTATCTGGACCTATGAACACTTTCGGCAGCCCATGCAGCAACCCCGTGCACACGCCCAATCCGTGCTGATGAGCGTTAATGAATGTGAAACACGTGTCCAGGGATGGCAAGCACACCAAGTGAATACCTTGAAGACTCAAGACCCGGGTAAAAGCGCACCCGCTGATACCTGACTACATCGACCATCATGCTCCGGGGTCACACGCTGATTGGACGAGCAGTGTGCAACCTCATGTGGACTTACTATTTATACAGGCTCCCTTGAGCCGGTGTGAGGTGACGACCTCGAGATAACGCATCTGCGCGCCTTAAAAGGTATCTGGACCTATGAACACTTTCGGCAGCCCATGGAGCAACCCCGTGCACACGCCTAATCCCTGTTGATGAGCGTTAATGAACGGTTGTATGACGTTACAACGCATACTTTTACAACGCCTACCTTTACAACGCATTTTTTACAACGCAACATCCATTACAACGCATTCCATTACAACGCATGCATTTACATCGAATTTTTAAAAGCTACCTTTACAACGCATTCCCTTACATCTCATACTACCTTTACAATGCATACCATTACAACGCATAATATTACTTTGCATGTAAGGTAAGTATTGGATAGTGTAGGGGTAATAATTACTATTCGAACTCCAGGGGGTGCAACAGTAGGGTAAGTGTTGGATAGTGTAGGGGTAAAAATTACTATTCTAACTCCAGGGGGTGCTACAGTAGGGTAAGTGTTGGGTAGTGTAGGGGTAAAAATTACTATTCTAACTCCAGGGGGTGCAACAGTAGGGTAAGTGTTGGATAGTGTAGGGGTACTATGTTTTGTAATGTTATGCGTTGTAATGGTATGCGTTGTAAAGACTGCATTGTAATGACATGCGTTGTAGTGGTGTGCGTTGTAGTGTCATGCGTTGTAATGGTTGCGTTGTAAAAACATGCGTTGTAATGGATGTTGCTTTGTAAAAGTTTCGTTGTAATGGTAGTGCGTTGTAAAAGTTGCGTTGTAAATGTTGTTTCCTGGAAACACGTGTCCAGGGATGGCAAGCACACCAAGTGAATACCTTGAAGACTCAAGACCCGGGTAAAAGCGCACCCGCTGATACCTGACTACATCGACCATCATGCTCCGGGGTCACACGCTAATGGGACGAGCAGTGTGCGACCTCATGTGGACTTACTACTGCAGTGATGACATTGATGTCAAGCACAAAAAGTGAAAAGAGAAAATGATGTGGGTACAAGTGAAGTTAGCAGAAAACCAAAAGGCAACTTCTGGTTCTCAAAATGATAACCAGATGAATGGGCAGAATCAGAATAGTCAAGTGTCAAATGGAAATAAAGAAAAAGAATGAATGAGTAGAGAAGAAGTGAAAAGGAAAAATCCTTGTCATGGATGCGGAAAGGTTGGACTTTGGAAGAACAAGTGTAGAGATATTCAACAGAATAATGGGGTAAATCAAATTTTAAATCCACAGATGCAGAATGAGGTGGTTATGAATCAACAACAACAGCAACAATTAGTTACTTCTCAGTTGCAGGTGCCACAAGCCCCTATGCCCAACAATGTGAGCTCTCAGGTGCAGACGTACAATGTGAACAATGGATTTCATGGAGAAAGTGGTAAGAATACACAGACGGTGCAACAATGTTAGATGCAAAGTAATGAGAGTGATTCGGAAATGTCCCAATGAAGGTGCCTGAGGTGGGGGGGTGCTTGGCCCATCCTTGGTGGTAGATCAGTCAGGTCCATTTGTTGATGGAAAGGTTGAAGGAATGATAACACTTTTCCAGTGGATACTGGTGCTACCCGTTCTATTGTGAGAGCAGCAGAAATTTCAAACCTACCCCTCTTGGGAGAAACTATCTAAGTTGTAGGAGTCTCAAATAAGCAAATAAGGACCCAGTCACAAAACCAATAGAAGTAAATATTGGTAATTTCAGAGACATGCATCCGTTTGTGGTATGTGATTCAAGTCCAGTGAATTTGTTAGGTAGGTACTTGTTATGTAAGATGAACTGTACCATCTTCTGTATGCCTGATGGTGTTGCTTTCCAAACACCTGATGAAGACGTTGCTTTCAAGATGATGCCAGCGAAGCAGGGAACAGAAGTGGATGAGATGTTTACACTACTTACTGAAAATGATTTGCCTGATGAATTAAAAACCACAGTGAGGTCAGATGTGTGGGATTTTACAGGAAAGGAAATTGGTCAAATGGCAAACGTAGACCCGATTAAAATTGTGGTGGAAGAAGGTGCGATATTGTAGTGTAGGTCCTATATTCCCAATTGGCTCCGCGCATTGGAATAATATATCCTACAGATTAGACGTAGGACTGAGGTCGAAAAGGTCTCTATTAAATATATTAAACTTAATGGTGAGTGCCAGCTAGCTCAGAGGTCACTAGAAACCCTCTTGAATTCACAAGAAGGGATTCGTTTCTGACAAGCGCATAAACATGACAACTTTATTTCCCAAGAATAAGAAATATATCTCCGGAGTCGTGGAAACAATAGATAAGTATTTCACTCAGTCACTCATGCATGCTTTGTTTTTACAGAGGTCCAGAGAAATAGAGAGACGGGCGTTTTCAATAAAAGGTTTTATTGAACAGTCTTCTTTCTCATGCAAGAAAAGTGAACAGCTACAATCGTAATGCAGACTGCAAAGTATAATGCATACAGCGAGAACAATATTATAAAATAATACTGTAAGAGCATTGTATGGTTTTTAAACCATATATAAATATTTACATAAATAACAATTGCTAAAAATACTCAACTGGTGCTTCTAAAATACGCCTACCCCAATGTACCTAACCTAAGTATAGTATGCAGGAAGAAGTAAGTATTGTGTAGCATAGGTTTAGCTTTCTTTGCCAAGAATCTAACCAAGATTTCTCTAGGTTCTAATCAGCTCCATACCTTAGTTTAGAATGAAGGAGGGCTGGTATCTTAGTCTAAGGACTCGATTTCCCAACACCCCGCAAGGGGAGCTTGAAACACTGGAGCTGGATTCTCGCCAAGAGAAATGAAGCCTCATAATCGGTGCATCAGCTGGAGGGTCGGCTTCCTTCGGCACTTGCTGTAGCGAGCTGCGTTGGGCAAGTAAATAGTCGAACTGCTCCGAACCACCATGTCTTGCTAGAGCAAGTGAAGGCATATTTTACCTTGAAGGAGTCTAGTTTGACGTAAAGTCGGGCATAATAATGTCAGGAAAGAACCCCTAGGGAATAGTTGTTCTTTGTAAAGTACATGAGTTCTTGGACAAATCAATATTCAAGTAAGGGAAGGTCCCTGACTGCTTAAGCCGATTTTCCAAGAAATCGTTGTAAGTAAGTAATATGTTTATTGTGCAGTTAATTAAAAGCGTTACGAAAAGATTGAATATCATTTATAAACAGTAAAACATCAATTTAAAATAGGTTTGTGATCACGGTTAAAAAGCTCACTTTAAGATCATGGTACGGGTCCACTCCTCCGCCTTGACAACCCGTAATATTGTTTATCTGTTTTTATCATTTGAGGTTCGCAGCAGTTCATAAGACAGAATTATCCCGCTAGTAAGAGTCTTGGCTGAAAAAAGACATGCTAACAGATGCATGTATATAGTGCGTAGTCCCGTCTCAACGTTCATTAGTTTATACAACAATAGGCTATTGTTCATTTACTTTGAGGCTTATATGTGCAAATAGTGCTTAAAATTGTATGCTTAAAAACACAGTAACAGATGTGAGCGCAAAGAATTGACTGGTCATCGCCATCTCTATTCCAGTACAGCTTCATCGTTGATCCGATCATGTCTGTTTTAATCGAAGGTCCGTTGCAGTTAAAAATTTCACCAGATTGCAGCTTAATTGAATATCTTCGCCAGAGAAGCTTGCAAGTACTGCTTGTCGGTGCGACCGTATATGATTTTTGTTAAAAGTTGGTCTAAGTAGTGACCGGCGTTCCCGCATTAGCTCTGGGCAGATGGTTATAATATGGACTATGTCTTCCTCTCCTTCCCCGCAGAGGCGGCACGTTGCTGGCTTTGGCGGGCGCAACCAAGGTGGCAGATGGTATGCTGTTGGCAATAAACCTAACCTGTATTTCAAAAACTTCTCTTTGGTGGCGTTGGAGAAGTTAGCGAGTAGGTAAGCTTGGGCAGACGCTTTTCTGTAAGATTGAATAGTGAGGCAGCCATGTGAACGCTCCGTCAAAGCCGCTTTGTCTTGTATAAAGGACTCTTTTTTGACAATGTTGTTCACAATTTTTTTGAAGCTTGCCATGGTCGCCGATGTTGCCCCGAGTTGCCGTACCCCCAGCTGGTCCAGTGCAGTGTCCAGGAAGTGTCTGGCTGGGCAAGTTTCTATGGTTTCTACTTCTCTCCACAAGTAGAAGTTTCATGTTCCTGGTTGCCCTTTTTTGATCTTGAACCAGGTTTTAACAGAAGCTCCTTTTCTATCTATCTCCTGCCTTTGAATCCCAAATTCAAGCCGCATTTGTGCAGGAGATGTGTATCCCGGCAAACCATATATTATTCTCAGCGCCCTAGCAATGATGCCATTCAATGTTTCCGCGTCCCTCCCTCTCATGGCTTCACTTCCATATGTGATTGATGGGATAAGTTTGGCCTGTATCAACTTGGTCAGAGGGATAAAGCTTGGCCCGGCGGTTAAGTTTTTCAAGTTCCTCAGTGCAATCGCTGTTGTTAATCCACTCTTTTTTATTGCCTCACATTGCGCTTTGTAGTTGCCTTTGCTATCAATCATGACCCCCAAGTATTTATATTCTTGTACGACTTCCAGCTTAACTTTTGCCAGGTGCCAGTTATACTTTGTCTTTGTTTTCCGTTGATTTGCGCACATGATTAATACTTAGTCTATTGATATCTGAGTATTGCAATGTAATGTCCAGCAGGCGTTGTTGTCCTATGGGTGTCCTGCTGATGAGTACTAAGTCATCTGCGTATAGAATATTGGATAGCTGACTACCTCCTAGCCTCGGGGCATGCGCGTTAATTCCATTGAGTTGGGTTGAAAGCTCGGCCATAGATAGATTAAAAAGTGTCGAGGCAAGTACGCACCCTTGTTTTAGTCCAGAGGTTGTATTGATCTTCTTTGATAAGTAGTCTCCAGCCTCCAGGTTTACTTGTACCCAGGTGTTGCTATGCAAAATGATTAGTTGTCTCAAGAGTAATGGAGGGATACCTAACATTTTTAATTTTGCCCACAGAATATTTCTGTTTATATGATCAAATGCTGAACTGTAATCGATGAATCAGATGTATAGAGGCTGTTTGTTTACAAGTGCGGTATCAAACATCAGTGAAAGGGTGGAGATGTTAGTAGCAGTGCCCATTTCTCTACAAAATCCAGTTTGATTATAGGGTATTGCTTTAATTTCTGTGGCCCATGTTGGTAATTCCTGTAAGAGTACCCCGGCATAGTATTTAGCCTCATTGTCCAAAAGAGCTACCAGCCGGTATCTCTTTGGGTCACTCCTGTTGCCTTTTTATAAATGGGTGAGATTATTGAGCCCCTCCACGACGATGGTATTATTAATGTCTGCAGCATTTTATCGAAAACCGGTTTTAGGGCTATGGCCCAAAATTCAGGATCTTGTTTAAATAGTATAGGTGGGATCCCATTTGGGCCAGGAGCTCTGTCTCGCCTGCCCTTCAAAATTCTCTTGTGAACTTGGTTTTTTGTAATCATGAGGTTCTGACCAGGGAGAGGTGTGGCGCCGCGGCCAGGGCGACTGACGCTGGAATCTGGGGATCAGGGTTCGATCCCCGGCTCCGGCGGCAGGTTAGCCAGCACCATGTGACTCTGGGTAATAGCTCGCTTAATCTTCCCGACGGCCCCCAGCGCCTAGAGACCCTTACGGGTGATTGTGCGCTTTACAAATGTGGATTATTATTATTATTATTATTGACCATGTTCTACCATGAAGTTTAGCTGATGCAGGTGGGTTTCCGTGCTGGGCGCGATGTTGTTTAAGCCAATTTAGAGAGTCTCTTTTTTGTTAAAACGGGACTCGAGGTAACTTATCCAAGCCTCTTCTGTGACATTGGAGCTAATGTGTTGACCTTGCAAGTTAGATAGGGCATTAATCTTTTTCCAGAACTGTGCACTGTTGTTGCTTTTGATATAGTGCAGAAGAGTAGCCCAAAGAGATTCCTCAGCTTCCTTTTTTTCTTGCCCTATAAGTTTTTTCCGGGTGGCTTTTAACTGCCGCAGTTCTTGCAGTGCTGAGTGATCGGTCTTCAGTCTCCGCAGTGTATAGTTTATCCGTGCTTTTAGCTGTTTTAGATTGACGGTATTTCGTAGGATGGGGCCTGACCGTAGGTTTTGGTAGCACTTTATTCTCCTGTTTCGAGAATGGCCTTTTAGATCCCCGTAGCTATTACCTAGGGCGTTTGTGAATGCCTCCCAGCCTACAATTATATCCGGGTTGACTGCTTTCCCTTCTTCCCAGATTTGTTTTACTCTTCTTTCGTTGTTGGTGTATTCTGAGCAGATTGTGTTTGCAGGGGGCAATTTGTACAATGATTGATCTTCTATCGTGATTTCTTGGGGTAAGTGGTCACTGAAATCTAAGCTTCCAATACAATACAATAGTTTTTTTACTCTTGTGAACATATGGCGAGAGCGGAATGTGAAGTCAATTGTGGACCGTCTTGATGCATTGTTAAATGTTGCTGTTTGTGGGCGATCCCCAGGAAATCTGCCATTTATTGCACGTAAGCCCAGTTGTTCTAAGAACGACAACAGATTTTTTCGAGGTGGTTGTGAGTCTTCCATCTGCGCTGATGTCTTGGGGCATTTCCTCCCAAGCAAATGGATCCTCCTCCGAATTGATGTCAACGACTAGTTTCCTCAACATTCATAGGTTGAAGTCCCCAGTAATTATCCAGTTATTTGTTTTCTCCTCTGTTATGAGTTTCACCAGCTCCTCCTTTAATTGTTGACTCCCTTTATTTTTGTCGCGTGGGTGTAAATAGAGATTCACAAGTATTATATGTTCTTTTCTTGTCTTCCCCTGAGGAGTGATTCGAGTTACTTGTATTTTGTTTGGTGGCGCTAGGTTGTATAGTAAGGGTTCTGCTTCGTAAATACTCCTTATGGAGCTGTATGTAGCTAAACCTCCCTTTTTGTGCCCGACTTTAGCGTTTCTAGTTGCCGGTAGGTGAAGCAGGTTGAAGCCATGCAATGCCGTCCGTGCTTCACTCCATGTTTCTTGGAGTGAGATTATATCAAATTTTTGCAGATAAGATTGCAGTTCCGGGTCCGAGGTCTTATCTCCCAGCCCATTGATATTCCAGGAGCAGATTTTCAGTGTATTTATTTTGAGTGGGAGTGCATGCCTCTCAGAATGTCACGGACTTCCATTTTTCATGTTTATTGTCCTGGTAACCATGCTCCACTCTGGTATTGGTCTGCTTCTGTCCGCGTATGCCCTAAGTGCAATGTGTTCTCTATTCCCCCTGTGCTCTGTACTGTTGCTACGCGCCCCTCGCAGCACTGAGAATGATCGTGGGCTCGGTTGTCCAGAGCCGGGGTTTTCTTCTTGGTACTTGGGTTTGGCCAACAAGGGGTCAGGATACCTCGGTTTTTCGAGTGGCTGGAGTTTGATGCCCCAGTCATTAAACCTATTTTTTTCCTTTAGGATTTGGTCAACTAGGTCTGGTGTAACCCAGACTGTTTTCGTTGACTCTGTGCAAGGGCGGTCAGGCAATTCATAAAACTCAACAGACTCCAGGTCAGTGGTTTTTATGTTCTTTAAAGAGTTGATGGACCTTAATAAGCGCAAAATGTTGCCTCTGTTTAATATGTCAACCCGTCCCTTTGATATATACTCTGGGTAAAACATAATTGTAGTTGTTGTACCAGACTGCCCTATTTGTGAGTCCTGAGTTTTCTATGTCTCTATTGAGACCTCTGTTAATGGTGATGGCCTCCGCACTGGTATAGTCAGGCCGAGAAGCTGGCTGTTGTTTACTGAAGCTTTCTCCATGCTCTGCCCTGTTGTTTTAGTTGTCTCCCCCTCCCTGCAAGTGCTTCTTTGTGAGGCTATTTTCTCTCCTACTGGCTCCGGCGGTCCATTTGTTGGTAATGTTGTAGTTATCAATGGTTCCCCTTTCATGCTTCTGCTGTTGGTTCCCAGTTTGTGTGCCAGACCATCAATAATTGAGTCATTGACAATTGTATGCACAGTTATTTCCAGTGCCTTATCCTGGATTGAATTCTTTTCCTCTTCCCGACCTGGGACCGCGTTTGCTTCTTCCCTACAAAGATTGATTATTTGATTGTCCATAGGTTCGGCCCGGGGACTGAATATTTCATCCTTGCTGTGTGGCAGTGCCTGGATGAGTTTTTGGTTTCGTCCCTTCGTCCTTTGTTTTCTCCGCTGTTGTGACATTTGGTATGGGTGGAAGTAGCCATGCCTGTATTTGATCTGCATGGGCTATGTCTAAATAAGGGTATGATTTCTATGCCTATATTAGGGCAATGTGAATTGTACCTATATAAGGACATCAATCGGGAAAATTCACTTGGAGCCTAAAACGCCACACAACACCCACTCCACTGTACGACATTACTAAGTTCTAAAACACATAAAACATATCTGAAACATGATGAGTTAAAAGCTCCACCCAAAAGACATAAAAATGCATTCAAAATGTGAGTACACGAAAAGAGCATTTGTGCTGTTTGCATTTAAAAGCAATGTTTCATTCAAAGCATATAGATGATATATTAAAAAACGCTATCCGAATGAGTCATGAAAATACATTTATGAAATTGCTCTTAAATACAGAAGAAAAAGTTGAGATCATTCCATGACAAAATATGTAAATTGGTTGTGGACAAGGTCAAATATTGTCTCTTTGAAGTATTCAAAGAATTATGTTTCTCTAGGAATAGTTCTACTTTAAGCAGATTACTTTGTGCCCCAACAAAAAAAAATGTTCAATTTTGGCGGAAAAAAATCAACTCTTTGAAAAATAGAGTTCCAAAGTTAGAAGTTTGTTTTGGAAAGTGAAGGTCAAATTCAGAGTATCACAGAACACTGTGCTAACTTCAAAAGTCAGTGTCATTGTTCGGAGAAAACATCAAATCTTCTAAGCTGGTAAAGAATTTGTCAACTACTGTAGGTGAATGTTGGACTACCTGGTTAAGCAGATCAACCACACATAGATGAGAAGCATCACCATCAGTGTCAGCCGCATTAACAATGTTCGAAGTAGATGGTACCTGTGTGCCTGTTGCTCCACGTATCTCACCGTCTGCAGTTTGCATCTGTGCGATCTCAACAAATGCCGTCATCAGGATTGGTAGCCGTTGGGGACAACACAGTGCATGAGCCATTACCGATCTAAGCAAAGTATCAACATCCATTGGCAGGACTGATGGGAGTGTCAGACAGACGTCTAGCACGAATTATTCTCCACATGGCAGGCATCGTAGAGCAGGTAAGATGCAATCTTGCCAGATTGGTCGGAATGATAGAAACCGCGTGGTATTCAAATCTATTAAACGAATCAAGCCCAGTATTTGTATCATGCGCTCACGACACTTCATGAGGTCTCCAAGGTGATCTGCGTGTCAATGGTGTCTTGGCTTGCCATATTGGAGCAGAAGGAGCAAAAATAGTGTCCCTGCTGCGAGTCTCAAAACAAGAGGCAGGCCGCCAACACAGAGTGCACGAAGTTTGGAAATATCCCCAGGAATGCTTCAAAGGGTGCTACCAGTCCCGGAAAAATCTTCTTAAAAAACATGTACAATACCATTTGTATCAGACATGTTTAAGATATGACCTAACATTTCTGACAAATGTATAGGCAGTTTGTCAATAAAAGGGCATGTATCTCTGCAGAAGTCCTTCTCAACCTGCAGATCATACGTCTCTTTGGCCGAGGTCAGTGGCACAGTTTTTTGTAAAAGAATTGCTTTCTTTCTGCTTAAAGTATCAATTTGTATAAAAGAGATGTTCAGTGAATGCCATAATGGCGATTCCCTGTCTGTTTTAGTTTTAGGAAACAATACTTGCATACAGCAAGTGACCCTGGCTGACACAGTTACGAGATAGGGGGTTCCTGGCAACATGCCACAACAGCTGTGATAATTCAACATAATGTAACTTCCATTAGAAAGCTGCCTAAAAATTGGATCTATCACGGCAGCCGGAGAACCTTGCAGGTGGCAGGATAAGTTGTTCGAGGAACATCGCAGGCCCCGTGTAAATTAATACCATGACATAAATGTGACCCACTTAGTGTATTTTCACAATTTGTACCACTAAAAAACACTTCTTTTCCCCCACTCCAACATTTGTGTGTATAAGGTAAATTCCAGGATGTCTTGATGTATTCTTTACCCAACCTTTCATATATGCCTGCTGGTATATGTTTTAAACAATACTGAAAATGGAAAATCGTAACAGGCCGAGTGATTGTACTGTGTATTATCCATTCTGTTGCTGATTTCTAAGCATGGGCGGAAAATCCGTTCCGCTCGCGGATTTTGCGGATTTTCGGCAAATTCGCAATCCGCGAGATTCGCGAATTCCCCGCAAAATCCGCGAGCGGAGCTGATTGGGTTAAAAGTTGAAGCTGACTTTTGTAACTATTTTAGAATGGTGCCGGCAAGCTGCCAGAGCCATTTTAAAATAGCTACAAAGTCAGCTTCAACAAGAGGAACTAATAGATAAAGTAAAGCCGGTGCTCGAGTTGAAGGTCAAATTAAGTTACACAATCATTAATAACCCAGAGTTTGGGGTGATTAATGATTGTGTAACTTAATTTGACCTTCAACTCGAGCACCTGCTTTACTTTATCTGATAGTGCTTCCTGTTGAAGCTGACTTTGTACCTATTTTAGAATGGCGCTGGCAGCTTGCCGGCGCCATTGTAAGTGGGGCTGAGGGCTGAAGGGCACAAAGTGGGACAGAGGGCAGAAGGGGACAAAAAAACGAGTGGGACAGAGGGCAGAAACGAGTGGGGCAGAGGGCAGAAGACCACAAAAACGAGTTGGGCAGAGGGCAGAAGAGCACAAAAACGAGTGGGACAGAGGGCACAAACACGAGTGGGGCAGAGGGCAGAAGACCACCAAAACGAGTTGGGCAGAGGGCAGAAGAGCACAAAAACGAGTGGGACAGAGGGCAGAAACGAGTGGGGCAGAGGGCAGAAGACCACAAAAACGAGTTGGGCAGAGGGCAGAAGAGCACAAAAATGAGTGGGACAGAGGGCAGAAACGAGTGGGGCAGAGGGCAGAAGACCACAAAAACGAGTTGGGCAGAGGGCAGAAGAGCACAAAAACGAGTGGGACAGAGGGCAGAAACGAGTGGGGCAGAGGGCAGAAGACCACAAAAACGAGTTGGGCAGAGGGCAGAAGACCACAAAAACAAGTTGGGCAGAGGGCAGAAGACCACAAAAACGAGTTGGGCAGAGGGCAGAAGAGCCCAAAAACGAGTGGGACAGAGGGCAGAAACAAGTGGGGCAGAGGGCAGAAGACCACAAAAACGAGTTGGGCAGAGGGCAGAAGACCACAAAATTGAGTTGGGCAGAGGGAAGAAGAGCACAAAAACGAGTGGGACAGAGGGCAGAAACGAGTGGGGCAGAAGGAAGAAGACCACAAAAACGAGTGGGACAGAGGGGAGAAACGAGTGGGGCAGAGGGCAGAAGACCACAAAAACGAGTTGGGCAGAGGGCAGAAGAGCACAAAAATGAGTGGGACAGAGGGCAAAAACAAGTGGGGCAGAGGGCAGAAGACCACAAAAACGAGTTGGGCAGAGGGCAAAAGAGCACAAAAACGAGTGGGACAGAGGGCAGAAACGAGTGGGGCAGAGGGCAGAAGACCACAAAAACGAGTTGGGCAGAGGGCAGAAGACCACAAAAACGAGTGGGGCAGAGGGCAAAAGGGCACAAACACGAGTGGGGCAGAGGGCAGAAAGGCACAAAAACGAGTGGTACAGAGGGAAGAAGGGCATAAAAAACGAGAGGGTGGCAGTGATGAACTAGAGGGCGCATCACGGTCTTGCCCCAAAAAAAACCACGAACACGCAAAGCGCCCCACGAACATGCCAAAACGCCCCGCGAACACGCAAAAATATAAAAATCCACAAATTTGCACAAATTCGGGAATTTTGCGGATCGCGAATTCAAAAATCCGCAAATTCGCGAATTCGCAAAATTCGCCCATGCTTACTGATTTCTCAGAAACAGTTAATGGTAATCTTTCCAGTTTTTCAATGCTCAGCACCGTTTAGTCTGCTCCCCTCTGTGCCAAAGTGATTTGTTTATCTGTAAGGTTAAATTCAGAAAACAGTGACGTGGTGTTGATTAGACGCCATGGCACATAGCCAGAATTAAGGTTTTGCAATGTCCAGCCCAAAAGCATTAAAGAATGCAAATGTGACTGGCCATGTTGTAACATGACCAAGTCCTGTTCCATTATGTCAATGGCATAAGATACCATGCTGTCCAAAGAATATATTCTTGATGACAGAGTTGTTAATCCATTGTCAACTACAGAGAGAGATTTCTCTAAATTAATACAATCAATTTCCGTATTCGTTCTGTAGTCTCTGCTTGCGTTGTTTTCCATGCTTCATTATAAATGGCATAGAGACCGGCGTATATAAAACGTTTATGACACAGTTTTTCAGGTCCTTGTAAGAAGTCCCTTAAATCAACGCCATCCTTAAGTAAAGATAAGTGTTGTTTTACTTCCTTTAGTGTAGATTTTTGTAGCCACTTAAGGCACAGTTTCCCCACACTGTATGATGTTACTATCCCTGGATATTGTCTCTGGACATATCTTGGATCTGGCCTAGTGAATGTCAATGCTTGTGTCGTATTCAGGAATTTGTCTTGATCAATGTTTGTGTCTCTGGGCCAGATTAACCATTTTTTCCTATCACAATCGGTTCTGTTGTTAAGTAAAATAGTTTTTACGTCAACCACCCCCTCTGAAGTGTTCTTCTTTCAAGTGTAGTTGTAGGTATTGACGGTTTGTTTAAATCTTTTATCTTAGCTAATCCAAGACAAGATGTCTGTTGAACAGTGTCATTCAAAAACAGTATTTGTTCTGGGATAATGCAGGCTCTAAATAAAGCTTCTAAGCCCTGCACCTTCCATTCTTTTGTGCCCCAGACAGTTTTTGTCTCAATATTGTCTTTCCAAAAGTCAAAGCCTGGAGTAGACAGTTGAGCATAAAAGGCCACAGAATAAATTTGCTTTGTATTTGTCAACATACTTTTCATTCCTGTTCTATTAACATTATTAAAGTAAAATGTTTCTGGATTTGAAACATTAAATCCTGAAAAGTAAGGAAATTTGTCATAAAATGTTTTAGAGCTACCCTTTGGTGGCGTCAGATAATGTTCCCATTGGTTATAAGTTAATACATTTCTAGGATTTGCAGATTAATGCAAGAAATGAGGACCATAGTGATTATAACAATACATTTGTTCATAATCTGATGAACCTTCTAAGGATTCATGATTTGTAAATTTTGCAGACATTTCTTAGTCTGACATCATATTATTAACAGTCTCAAAGTCCCAATCATCAGAAAAGGTGCTAGGTGAAACAAAGTCACTCAAGGAAACCTTGAATTGGTGTGGAATCTTCAACAGCTCTGCAGGACCAAGAATGTCATATTCAGTTATGTCCCAAGCTATACCACCTGGTATAGGAACGGCTGTGATGTTCACGGATGCCAAGTCTCTTTGTTCATGATGAGATGATTTGTGTGGCTTGAGTAGTAAGTTGATATTTTTACTTGCTGTGTCCTTTGTACTATATCTCCCATTGATCAGCATTCCCAAGGTAAATACCAGAGTCAACCAAAGTAGAAGAAAAATTATACCCAACACAATCCATACTTCAATCCATAGTGAAACCAGATAAGTCTTTTCCAGTTTAATGGAAGAGTTAAGTTGCTTGTTCTTTAAAAGTTGTATTAGCTGGCATTGTTTCAGGTTCGCTGGGATCCTCAGAAAACGTATCAAAGTTAATGAAATAGCCAGAGGCATTTCTGTCAATTTTAGGGATTGCTTCAGGATTCGTTGAAATCGCTGGAACCACGTTATCACTTGTCATATAAGGTTAGTCAGATGCTGTTTATTTGTAGACAGGCGTTTCTTGACAAACTGTTATTTGGGTCTCAAAAGGCACAAGTACCATGGCTCTGTTGCATAGTCCATTATTCTGTACTGCAGAGTCTTCGAAAGTGAGGAGTCTCTCAGTTTGAACCTCTTGAATTGTAGCCAGATTCGTGCGTCTGCTGCATCTTTGGAGCCCCTTTGGCCTACTACTTATGATCGGCCACAAGCTGTGGATCGACCAGGTCGATGGATACAAACCTGTTCTCCTTTCTTCCAGCAAGGGGTGGCAGTAACACTATTCTCGATCTGTGGATTGCTAGGACAGGTACTGGTTGCCTGTAAGAAGGTCCAAATTCCTTCTTGTCCGCGATCTTTTCTCTGACTAGATCCCCAATCTTTGGAATCCAGGCAGGCCTTGCAGGGACGGGTGGTTTTTCTTCAGTGGTCTTTGGCTTCTGCAATGTGTTGCTTTGACTTTTTCTTGTTTCATATCCTGCAAAACAGCCAAGTGGTCTTTGATATCAAAAGGTTTTTGTTCTACCACTGAATCTCCCTAGAGAACTTCTTGGCAGATTGTTAAGACTACGTTGAATACTTATTAGATGCTTGACCCACCGGTCACCCGAGCCTAGTACCTTAGCTGTTATAGATTGCTTTATGTCCTGTCTCTTTCTCTCCACAACCGAATTTCCCTTAGGATGGAATGGACTAGAATACCGCAATGAAACGCCCAGATTGGCCATGGCCTCCTTGTAAGCTTTTGAGCTAAACGCAGGACCCTGGTCAGAATGTAGCGTGCCGACTGCGTATGTGCCGATAAAGACTCGCAAATCTTTTAGAACAGTTTGGGCATCAGCCAAGCGCTGAGGCCACATCCAAATGAATCTTGTCTTAATATTTGTGGGACCGCATTTGTCCATAGGGACATCTGCCTGTAGATAGTCTAATGCTCTCTAATAATGGTGTCTGTACTGGGCTGGCTACACTGTAGTCAGGTATCTGGCGGTGTTCTCTGCTGTGATCTCTGTTGCAGTCATGGCAATTAATTGCAAATGTGTGAATGTGACCATTCATCCCTGGTCACCAGTAAGTCTCTTTTAATTAGTATAGATTTAGAGATCCCCTGATGCATCAGACCCTCTCCCAAATGTACTTTGTGTATCAAAGCTACTCTACGTTTCCTTTTTGGAATTACTCTATCCCCCACTCCAGGGATTCGAGCAAAAGAAACAGAGTTTGCATTAAATATGTATGAATATTTGATAGGATTTTTTTGAGGTAACGCTGCACCGCTGCCTTTGTTTGTCACATTGACAGCTAGCATTATTGCGCTGTCTATTATTATTTTTGAACGAGTTGCTACGGAAGCCGTTTGCACAGCTGCCTTCGCTGCTTCATCAGCCAATAAATTCCCTGCAACGTGAACGCCATCACGTTGATGACTCAGTGTATGGATCACGTGAGCTTTTTGTAGTTCTTTCCGTAACAGACTATTTGTTCTCAAAGCAACATATGCTTGATTGTGCCACCTTTTGCATTTTTAAAACCATTTTCAATCCAATTCTGCAATTATTCATTATAGGATTGAACGCAATAATATGAATCAAAAACTATGAGTTTGGGGAATTCCCGATCAGTATTTTCAAGCGCCATCTTGAATGCTTGTAGTTCAGCTCGATTGAGTCTTAGTGACCATTGGTCGGAGTTTGCCATCTCGCCAGCGACCTTTAACGATCGCGCACGCAGCACTATAAGCTTGTTTACCCCCAATCGTGGGTTGTGCTGATCCGTATGTAAACATTATACATCTGTACTGTTCTAGAGGCAGAATTTCAGTAGGCAGAGGACATTCTTGTTCGTACTGTATAAATTCTTCTGTTTTCAAATAGGGGTCAAAAACGTATTCAACGTCTGTTGCAGCAAGAGAATTAACCCATTGTATCCATCTTGAAAGTAAAGCCTTTGCATTCGGAATGCTCACTTTTGTCACTGCCTCTAAGGCAGGTACAGGAGTAACAACCATTATGCGCTTACCCTGTGCGAGGGGTCTCTCTTTTGCTACTGCAGTTTGAACCGCTGTCAGAATTTTTTCTGTAGAAGTGAATTTCATTTCTGCTTGTTTGTACAAGTGTGATTTATAAGAAATAGGTACTTTTTCTCCTTCATTAAAGGTTAAGGACGTGAAACCGCATCTTCCTGGAATGATTCAGATTACTAAGTTGCGTACGTTTACGCGTGTCTGTAGATTTTCATTTGGGGTTTCACTGGTTTACCACCCAAACTGTCTCTACCTAGTTCTTCATAGGATTTCTCTATTATTCTGGCTGGTTCCTGAGGTTGCTCAGTTACATCAAATTCTCTTAGCTTTTGGCAGATCACCATGGATGCTGCTACAAATTTAATATTAGCTAATATTATTGTTGAGACCTGTTTGAAATCTTTCAGTAATTTTATAGCTAGATAAAGCAGGTTCTGCTTCGTATTCATTTTTAATCTGTTTCAGAATGTCTGGTATTACCACCATAGAAGGAACACCATGGCATCGATTCCGGTCCGGAAAAAATTCCGCCGTACGATTCGTATTCGTATCCGAATACGTACGAATGGGAAATTACCGTCCGACCTGCGAATTCCGATGCATATCCGTTGAATGCCGTACGAATATCAGTGAACCGTACGAACCACAGTCGATGACCCGTACGAATAAGCATCGGGAATCCTACCGTATGATTCGTAACCAGGCCGTACAAACACACAAGTACGATCCTGTACGACAAGCCTGTCCGCGATTTGTAGGGCCCAAAGTTTTCGCGCATGAAGAATGATTTGTACGGGAATATTAGCCGAACAGCAAGCGGCGTCAACACATCCCACACGTGTACCCCTCGCACAAGCCTAAATGAACCCCCCCACCCGCCAACGGCCCGTACCACTTGATCGCACGCACAAGTACAACACGCACACCCCCCAAGAAGCACACGTGAAGCCCCCCACGCCAACGGCCTGTACCACTCGATCACACGCACAAGTACGACACGCACACCCTCCCAAGAAGCACATGCGAACCCCCCACCCGCCAACGGCCCATACCACTCGATCGCACGCACAAGTATGACACGCACACCCCCCCAAGAAGCACACGCGAACCCCCCCACGCCAACGGCCCGTACCACTCGATCGCACGCACAAGTACAACACGCACACCCTCCCAAGAAGCACACGCGAACCCCCCCACCCGCCAACGGCCCGTACCACTCGATCGCACGCACAAGTACGACACGCACACCCCCCAAGAAGCACACGCGAACCCCCCCACCCGCCAACGGCCCGTACCACTCGATCGCACGCACAAGTACGACACGCACACCCCCCCAAGAAGCACATGCAAACCCCCCCACCCATCAACGGCCCGTACCAGTCGATCACACGCACAAGTACGACACGCACCCCCCCAAGAAGCACACGCGAACCCCCCCACGCCATCGGCCCATACAAGTCGATCGCATGCACAAGTACGACACGCACCCCCCCAAGAAGCCTACATGAACCCCCCCACCCGCCAACGGCCCGTACCACTCGATCGCACGCACAAGTACGACAGGCACATCCCCCCAAGAAGCACACGGGAACCCCCCCACACCAACGGCCCGTACCACTCGATCGCACACACAAGTACGACACGCACACCCTCCCAAGAAGCACACGCGAAACCCCCCACCCACCAACGGACCGTACCACTCGATCGCACGCACAAGTACGACACGCACATCCCCCCAAGAAGCACATGCAAACCCCCCCCCACGCCAACGGCCCGTACAAGTTGATCGCATGCACAAGTACGACACGCACACCCCCCCAAGAAGCACAAGTGAACCCCCCCACCCGCCAACGGCCCGTACCACTCGATCGCACGCACAAATACGACACGCACACACCCCCAAGAAGCACATTCGAACCCCCCCACCCGCCACCGGCCCGTACCAGTCGATTGCATGCACAAGTACGACACGCACACCCCCCCAAGAAGCCCACGCGAACCCCCCCACGCCAACGGCCCGTACAAGTCGATCGCACGCACAAGTACGACACGCACCCCCCCAAGAAGCCTACACGAACCCCCCCACCCACCAACGGCCCGTACCACTCGATCGCATGCACAAGTACGACATGCACACCCCCCCAAGAAGTTCACGCGAACCCCCCCACCCGCCAACGGCCCGTACCAGTCGATCGCACGTACAAGTACGACACGCACACCCCCCCAAGAAGCACACACAAACTCCTCCCCCACGCCAACGGCCCGTACAAGTCGATCGCAAGCACAAGTACGACACGCACACCCTCCCAAGAAGCACACGCGAACCCCCCCACCCGTAACGGCCCGGACCACTCGATCGCACGCACAAATACGACATGCACACCCCCCCAAGAAGCACACACGAACCCCCACCCACCAATGTCCCATACCACTCGATCGCACGCACAAGTACGACACGCACAACCCCCCAAGAAGCACACGCGAACCCCCCCACCCACCAACGGCCCATACCTCAATCGCACGCACAAGTACGACACGCACACATAACGCCAACACCCAAACCAGCACAAGGACTTTGCAAACGATTCGCACAACAACACTGAATATGTCTCCTGTGTACACACCATTGAGAATCAATGTCCTGGTCACAGCCAAACAGGCAAACAGAGGTCAACACTAACACCCACCCCATATAACACACACACCGCCAATTCAAAATAAGCCACACCCACTATTTGACCAATAAAAGGCTCCACACATACAGCCCATCATCCTTTGCAACATACCCATTATTGCGAAGACACAGGGAGCACACCAACAATTGCAGCCGCACACCTTCACACATACACCCTATCTCATCGACACCCACACCACCCCCTTCACAATCAGACACACACACCCTCATCCATACACACCATCACCCCCTCAATCACAGACACCCAACACCATGGCCACACCCAAGAATCCAAAGTTCACTAACCCGGAGAATGAGATCCTTACAGATGAAGTCATCAGAGTCGAGCCACAGCTGTTTGGCGCATTGGTCAGACAGACCAGCATGGCGGAAAAAACACGCCTGTGGGAGAGGTTCGTAGACCGGGTCAATGCTGTTGCACCCATCAGGCGCACCAGGGGGGAATGCCAGTCCAGGTGGTATGATCTGCGGAGGATGGTCAAGAAGAAGATGGACCAGGACTACGCCTCTGCACACCACACTGGAGGTGGTGGTCCCCGCAGACCTCCTGTAGACCATCCCTGGGAGGAGAAAGTCATGGCCCTGCTGCCACCGGTGGGAGTACATGGAATAAAAGGAGCCGTTGAGTCTGGTGAGTGTACAAAAAAAATGATACATGGGTGCACTTACAACAGTGCCCAGCTCTATGGGGTGGGTGGCCATGAGTCCCAGCAGGACACAACAAAATGTGGTTTGTTGCAAGGGGGAGGCACAAAGGGTGGAAGGTGGAGGGTAGGAGGCTGCTCTCATCCCATATGTCCCAGGGCCTCACCCACGCACCACGCCCAATGCACAGGGATAGGGAAATATCACACAAGATAGTAGACCACAGCTTCTGAACTATTTCATGTTGCTGACACACCTCCCAGAGATGCATCCTTTTTTGATACAGTAAGGCAGTGTAGCAAGCGACCGAGCACAAACAACCTGTCTCCATCCCTGTCTGTCTCCCTCCCTCCCTCTGTCGCCCTCCCTGCCTCTGACTCCCTCCATCCCTCCCTCTGTTACCCTTCTTCCCTCTGTCTCAATCCCTCCCTCTGTCTCCCTCCCTCCCTCTGACTCCCTCAATCCATCCCTCTGTCACCCTCCCTCCCTCTGTCACCCTCCCTCCCTCTGACTCAATCCCTCCCTCTGTCTCCCTCCCTTTCTCTGACTCAATCCCTCCCTCTGTCTCCCTCCCTCCCTCTGACTCCCTCAATCCCTCCCTCTGTCTCCCTCCCTCCCTCTGACTCCCTCTATCCCTCCCTCTGTCTCCCTCCCTCACTCTGACTCCCTCAATCCATCCCTCTGTCACCCTCCCTCCCTCTGTCACCCTCCCTCCCTTTGACTCAATCCCTCCCTCTGTCTCCCTCCCTTTCTCTGACTCAATCCCTTCCTCTGTCTCCCTCCCTCCCTCTGACTCCCTCAATCCCTCCCTCTGTCTCCCTCCCTCCCTCTGACTCCCTCTATCCCTCCCTCTGTCTCCCTCCCTCCCTCTGTCACCCTCCCTCCCTCTGACTCAATCCCTCCCTCTGTCTCCCTCCCTTTCTCTGACTCAATCCCTCCCTCTGTCTCCCTCCCTCCCTCTGACTCCCTCAATCCCTCCCTCTGTCTCCCTCCCTCCCTCTGACTCCCTCTATCCCTCCCTCTGTCTCCCTCCCTCACTCTGACTCCCTCAATCCATCCCTCTGTCACCCTCCCTCCCTCTGTCACCCTCCCTCCCTTTGACTCAATCCCTCCCTCTGTCTCCCTCCCTTTCTCTGACTCAATCCCTTCCTCTGTCTCCCTCCCTCCCTCTGACTCCCTCAATCCCTCCCTCTGTCTCCCTCCCTCCCTCTGTCTCCCTCCCTCCCTCTGACTCCCTCTATCCCTCCCTCTGTCACCCACCCTCCCTCTGACTCAATCCCTCCCTCTGTCTCCCTCCCTCCCTCTGACTCCCTCTATCCCTCCCTCTGTCTCCCTCCCTCCCTCTGTCTCCCTCCCTCCCTCTGACTCCCTCAATCCCTCCCTCTGTCACCCTCCCTCCCTCTGACTCAATCCCTCCCTCTGTCTCCCTCCCTCCCTCTGACTCCCTCTATCCCTCCCTCTGTCTCCCTCCCTCCCTCTGACTCCCTCTATCCCTCCCTCTGTCACCCTCCCTCCCTCTGACTCAATCCCTCCCTCTGTCTCCCTCCCTCCCTCTGACTCCCTCTATCCCTCCCTCTGTCTCCCTCCCTCCCTCTGACTCCCTCAATCCCTCCCTCTGTCTCCCTCCCTCCCTCTGACTCCCTCAATCCCTCCCTCTGTCTCCCTCCCTCCCGCTGACTCCCTCAATCCCTCCCTCTGTCTCCCTCCCTCCCTCTGACTCCCTCCATCCCTCCCTCTGTATCCATCCCTCATTGTTCCTCCCTCTGTCACCACACCCCAGCTCCCTGGGCACACACACAGTTGCACCCAAGCACTGCACAGGCCTTACAAAGACCATAGAGCAGAATGTATAGGGATGACTCCTAATTATCAGCAGTCATCTACTAAGTGCCTGCAACACACCCACCATTTGTAGGTGATACTGTACTGTGTAAGGACACACATTTTGGAAAGCTCTGTAGTACACAATGGGCACAGGTATAGGCAGCACAAGTCCCTCCTGTGATCACTGCAAGCACAAACACCTGGACAAGGTCACACATCCTGTGCAGGAACACACAACCACGAATATGCCAGCATGCTACATGAGGGGACGGCCAAATCATGAACAATGGACGCTTGCAAATCACACGCAAAGTACTAGCATGGCCTTTCGTACACACCCCTTACAGAAACTCATCCCCTGGGGACAGGCAATGGAGTGCAACACTATCCCAATTGTCATGTACCACAACTAAACACTCACTCATATGAATACGCATACAACTTTTACATGCACATTGCAGATGCTCCAGTCCATTGTGCCTCTCACACAATGCACGTGCCCCATCTCATGAACGTTGTGGATGCACTTAAGTACCAACATGGACATGGGTATTGACAAGGTGATGCATCTTGGAGAAGTGCCACGTTCTAAACCCATGATCTACAACTGGGTGTACAGGTGCTGGGGCGTTGGCATTGGTTGGCCATCACGGAACAGCAACACCCATCCAAAGTAGATAATTTTTCTAAATAAATAATGCTCTGTCACTTACATGACCATGCTGCATCTAAACTCTGTGCATGCTTGACGCAGACATAAGGATTAACACCGTATCCTGGATGTTGCGTGAACTTGAGCACTGCTTCACATGTGTTGTGCCGGCAAGACAAGACACAGCAATGGCTGTGTCAGTCATTGTCAAGAGAATGGAAGCAGGAAAATACCCCAGAGTACATGTCAATTTACTACCAATACATACACAACTGAATAATGACAACAATGTAAAGCTGGTGGAACTGTGATGCTGATAATGGATAACTAATTAAGATGTCACGTGATAGTGATAACAGTGTCTGTCTCTCCCACACACAGGGCAACGTGTGGAGCCCCACCCCCAACCAGGGGGGAGAAGGATCCCAGTTCCAGGCTCAGCAGGACCCAGACCCCACCGACAGCGACGCCACTCAACACACTGTGGATGACCCCAACTAACCTGGCTCCTCTGGATCTCAAACCCCTGCAGCAACTGTACCAGCTACATCTCATTCAACCACCGGACCCATTCCCACCACATCCCAGCAGACAGGTCAGAGCCCTGCCCATGATCCACCAGAGAGCCTTTCTGAAAATGAGGGACACCCTTTGTTGGGCGCCCCTGAGGTGGCAGACAACCTCCACCCTGCCAGCACTCGGGGGGCCCATCGATCGGATGTGCCCACAAGCGCAGGCCGTGCTCGTGTGGGTCAGGGTTCTGGGAGTGGCGCAAGGCGGAGACGAGATTCTGGCCAGTCTTCTGCAGGGCCCGGTATGCCTGAACTCGCTAACATCCTGGAGGCATACCGGCGGGAAACCAGGGAGGTAAGCCAGCTTGCGGAGGCCCTCAACCAGGTGAAACAACAGCAGGCAGAGCAAATAGCCAGGCAAGACCTACATCATGGACAGGTGGAGGAAAGTCTGGCTCAGCTCTTGATGGTGCATCGGGAAATGAGCCAATCGCTATGTCAGATAGCTGCCAACATGCAGCACCCTCCCTGTGTCACAAGGCCAGCAACATGTAAATGTAAATGTAAATGTACAGGAATTTATATAGCGCAAATCACCGAGCGGTTTCTAAGCGCTTGCTTAGGGAACCCGTCCTGGTATTCCCCTGTGAGATAACCCCAGCAGGGAATCCGCAAGGTGAAAGCCAGGCATCCCACCGCGAGGGGCCGTTGTGGAGACTAAGCATGCTATTGCCCAGAGTCGCAGAGTGTGAACCCATGAATCGAGTAGGCACCGGAGCGAGAATTGTCAAGTCCATGGACATTTTAAGACTCAAGACGCCGCCGAGCCGGGAATTGAACCCTGGTCCCGGGCTGACCTCTGCTTCCAGGTCTGCCTCCTCTAACCAGTGAGCCACACTTCTCCACTCAACATCACGGCAAAGTGCAACACCAGCCACAGGGAGGGAGGAGGAGGAGGAACTGTCTGACGTAGCGTCCCATGCATCATCCATGCCTACACGTGAGGGTCCCCCAAGGAAGGTGGGTCGTCCACGGCTAAGACGTTGAGAGGCAGTGGGCCATGCACAACACCCAGGACACTGGACCTGGCATATTGCCCTTGGGTGCAATAGCATCACCTATGAGACTCTCCCACATGGGCTAGCTGGTCACAGTCTGCCCAATGATGTCAAGCACTGTGGCCTGGACTCTGTTGACTGAAACTGTAAGGCATCTCATCTCCACCAGTGAACTTTGGATTCCACCCCTTCCTGTACAGCACCTATTCACTTTTCCTGCACAAGATCACCCAATAAATATTCTGAACATCTTACGCATTTGGTGATTTATCTTTTACCCACAGCATAACATGATGTGTGTGCAAATGTATGAAATGCAAGGGTATCCAACAAACTGCAGCCATCCACACACTTGGATCAGAATCTGGCTGTGGACACACATCGTTCACAAATTCCGAACAACTAGATACATGGATGGAAAGACACACCTGTGTGGGATAGTAAATGCTGGAGGGGGGTGTGGATCACAAAACTGCTATAACAGCCAGGTCCAGGAGAGTCACTTTGAGGTGTACAGATCAGTGTGACCAAACTAGTTGTCCACGTAGGGAGTACCTACATCTGTGTCCTCAGGTATGTGAACTATCATCAGCATGATGCAGTACTGTGGATGTGATGAATGGCGCACAGGACAAGGGTGGCAGGACAGACTGTGGGCAATGGGCTGCAGCACTCTACACAAGCACACCTGATTAGGTGACCTCACCCTATGGAGCTACAAGTACTACACTCCTGTGATGGGTGCAACGCATACAGAACAACTACCCACGTCTGATAAATCTCTACACCAAAACTGGCAATTCACACCACACCCAGGAGACGTGGTCATGGTGTGTGTCCCCTGTGGCGACTTGACTGACTGTGACAGCTATGTTGAAGTGGTGTGACCAGGTCGTGTACTGCCACGTGACTATAAGCAAGCAGATTTTTGAAGATGTGGTGTTGACATTGTAACACTGTACAATATTGTGCCCATGGAAGGTATGTGTGTGCTGTACAAGGCACATGACCTGGTGGTACGTAGACACAATGTCATGTGGCTCAGCATAGTCTTGCCAGTATGTGTTGCACACACAGGCATAGAAGCTGTAATGGGTGAGTGTGAGGCATCGTGATACCAGGAGGATGATTGTCTGGTGTTGTCTGTTTGTAGGGTAGCTGGAGCATGCTCAACAAATGGATGGAATGAGGGTTATCCTGTAGGTGTGTCTGTTCCTGGATAGTGTGCGCTGCATTGTGGCTGTGTGTGCAGCAGCAGGAATTAGTGAAGACATGACGGCAGGAGGGGTGTGACAACTTGCAAAACAAGCACATACCACAAGGGCATTGGCAAGCCACAAAGTGACATGTGTATGTGAAGGCAGGAGTGTCTGCCTCACTCAGGGTCGCTGCAAATAAAATGGCACAGTAATCACCACAGATCACAGTCACTGGATCATGCCCCTTACGAACAAGTGGGGCACAGGACACACAGCGTCAGCAGGTGTACACTACAGCTAGTGTGTTCAAACCTAAACAGCAGCTACACAGCCATCTACCTCACACACAACATCGTATTTTAGTCTTCTCCAACCCCATGCATGTAGTCACAGTACACGTAAACACATAACAAGCATAAGCTTACTCCATGCCATTTAGTATACATGCACATTAGAAGGACATGTGCGTTGACATCAAGGCGGCACAATATTCAGTTGAAATCACACGTCATGCACAACATGATGATTTACCTTGTGAGCTCATGGAGCATTATCAAACATACATGGGCATTGCCATTGGCAAGAAGTCCAAATAAGACCATTAATGATGTCACCTGTAATACAGCTGTACCATTAGCTACAAGCCTGTCAGGGACTGGTGGTACATTTCTTCATCAGAGTGGTGTGATGCTCAAAGGGTTCCACCTCCAAATAGCCCCTTGGTCTGAGTACAAATGACAGACACAAAAGGGTGATCAGGCGAGGGAAGGAGAGGATGGGAACTGCAGGGAGGAAGACCTGAAACAGAGGCAAATAACCACTAGGAGTACATTCTCATGTCAATGACACAACAAAAACCTATTTAGATACACTTTACCAGTCACACCTGTGAAGTGTAACAACTGTAGCCAATTAGAGATTACTCATCATGCTATCACATGAGATCCAATGCTATGACATGGACACATAAAACCTAGTACAGTCTGTCATCCATTTGAGTCTTGTGTAACGCTCACAAGTCAGCTACCATGCAATGAGATCTATGTGGATAAAAACTAATTCACTGGCTCAGATGATGTGGACCCTACAAACAAATATAAACATATGGCAATGCTACTTACGTAAAGTGTAATATCTATATTTGATTATATGTAGCCATAAGGGCCATGTAGGTGAACTTTACATCACCCACAACAGCTGTAAGAATCACATATGATGAGGAAGCTAATGACCTACATGCATTGAAGGCACTCTGTAGCCAGTCTTTTGATCTATCAACTTTGCATTACTATGCTAAACATGATAAGCAGGTTGAAGTAAACTCAACTGCAAGTGATGTTGATCCTAGCCACATGATGATACCCTACCATTGCACAGAAATGCTGCACGGGACAAGAGAATCCTGTGAATGACCGCACTCCACTGGTGCAACACAATAATTCACATATGCATCATCCCAACATTGTCATGTCTCATGCTACACATACATGGCATCATGTGAATGTAAACCGAACTGCTACTCACTGTGAAGGCTGGCGTAGAAGTATTCGCAACCTGCACAGAGGTAACAACATGACAGTGACATGACATACTGCAACAAGGGCCAATGCATCCATGTAAACAGATTCACAGGACAGTTGTCTTAACTTGTGGAACATACACTGGGCCACACCTACACGACATGGTTTGATGGTAATCAAACTGGACTGGACCACAAGGTGGAGGTGAGGAACCAGACACATTCTAATGCACACTGTGAGGCTGCAATCCCCCACAGAGTCCGTGGTTGTGACCTCTGACACAATGTCAAACCATGGTATATGCAATGTTGCAGTGTCTATGTCTACACACATTGATGCATTCACCCGAGTCTACAACTACAACAGATGACTGTCAGATGGGGTGACTATCCTGTCATGGGAGTGGGCATACATGTAATAAGTAACATTATGTTGTTGCATGTATGCATGGTCTCACAACATGCGCATGAACATGTACCACACATTTCAAACCATACCAACGCTAAACAGCTTCATATGAGTCTTTACCCAAATTGACTTCTCCCCATGTCCCTGCATGCTCCGTTGATTCGGCTGACGTTGCAATCATAATGAGCAATAGCAGGCTAACCACGATGACCCCAACGGACAACAGACAGGGCGAGCTGTGGATGAGAGGCACACAAGGGGTCAAGTTCAGTCTAATGTCTATCTGACATTGTCCTGTTGAATATCCTGATGTTGTAGTACACCTGTACATTACAAGTACAGACATAGCACGTATGTGTGTTGCATTACATCTGCACCTGTGTGACACTGCACAACAAACATCCAAGTGACTTTGCATACAGTCTGTTGCATACACAGTATGCTACCCATGCAACTCCATAGTACATGTGTTACAAAAAAACAGCTTTGACTCACCATTATGAAAAGAAGTTGCGGATGATGTGACTCCGGATATCATCTTCATCCTCCTCGTCACTGGCATCCTGGGCAAGGCCTTCATTCTCAACGGGCGGATGTTCCAACTCATCAGGATCAAGGTAGAGTGGCACGGCCTTCTCCACTGCCATGTTGTGTAGCATGCAGCACACGGTGAAGATATCACACACCTTACGTGGGCTGTATTGGAGGGCTCCGCCTGTCTTGTCCAGGCACCTGAACCGGCTCTTCAGGAGTCAAAATGTTCGCTCGATCACCCGCCTGGTCTTCCCATGAGCATTGTTGTACCGCTGGTCTGCAGCTGTCCTGGGGTTGCGTAGCGGAGTCATTAGCCACGGCATGTTTGGATATCCAGCGTCTCCTGCAAATTGACATAATGGAAATGAGTGTGTAATATGATGCAGTTCATGAAGTTGTGACATACTGACAAATGTAGCTGACAGAGTTTACTCACCAACAAGACATGCCCGTTGGTTGTGCAGCTGGAGCATCATCTGTGGTACCCTGCTACGCCTCATGATGAAAGCATTGTGGCACGATCCTGGAAAACGTGCAGAAACATGTGAGATGATCATGTTGGCAAGACACACCACCAAGGCATTTATCGAGTGGTAGTGTTTCCTGTTGCGATACGCTTGCTCCTGAGCCTGTGGTGGGACCAGAGTAAAATGTGTACCATCAATTGCAACAATTACATGTGGCATGCGTCCCAGGGCATAGAATTCCCCCTTTACATCTGTCAACTGTTCTGGAGTAGGGAATGTAATGAATTCATCAAGGTGGAGCAACATAGCTGACAATACATCTGTCAATACACGGCTTAACATTGTCTGAGACATACCACCCACATCAGCTATGGTAAATTGGAACGTACCTGTGGCAAAGAAATGTAGGGCTGCCATCACCTTTACCTTGGGTGTCAGCGCAGTTGGATACCTGTGTCCTGGTTGCAGGTGAGCCTCCAGCCTGTCCGTCAGGTCCTTGATCAACTTGCTGGTAAAGCGGTAACGCCGGATACAATTACGTTCCCTCATGGCTTCCAAGTCTGGCAACGGCCTTTCCAGAGGGGGTGCCCTGCAAAACAAATGTAATCGGAAATGTGTTAAACTGTCTGACTAAGACAATAACAATGTACATGGCACAAACAACACTGCTTCAACAACTGTAGACAAATTTGAGTGTGGCGGGGGTACACACTGAGGAAACATGTGCCAGCTGCCAGCCACTCCTCAGTGAAAAGTTAAAGACCTGTGGTCTGTGGAATGGATATGACATGCATACAAATGATCTGATGGAAAGGTCTGAGTGAGCATGACAATGTATCATGTCAGTGACACACGTCATGTGAATGGCAATAGGAGGTTGTCTGCACATCCAGACAGCTGACAGCAATACACACACACACATCATATGTGCCATCATGTGCACAGTTCTGACATATTCCTATTGCGGTGTGAAATTTCCCAGACTATTAAATGAACATCATCATACAGCATAAATGTTTGATATGTGACAAATGGTCTGTGATGCCATCACACATATGAGCAGTTCATAAGCACAAGTAGCATGGTGTGCGTACATCAGAAACCCTGTCATCACGGCAAGGACCCAACATAGATGCACCTACAGCAGATGTACTGAACAGTATGAACTAGTTACTTAGAAAAACCAAAGGTGGTGATGGACGGAGCGTTGACAATACAAACACTCACCCCCAGTCAACTGATCTGGGTTTAATCCATCACCGTTCTTTAGCTCACTCCGCCACCCCAGTTCAGACATGGCCATTTGCAAATCAGTCTGACCCTGTGCCTCATGGGAACAGTCCAGCCCGAACTGCCAAGCCATGTCTTCCTTGGACCGCAATCAAGCTTCCCAGGACCGGTTTCTGGCATTACAGCCGTCTTCAGCCGGGCTTGCTTGACTCCAGTGGCAAAGTGAGCAAGGGACTCACGTCTGAGCATACCCTGCCAACTTAGGGCGAACAAAAAAAAACAAAGGTGGTGATGGACGGAGCGTTGACAATACAAACACTCACCCCCTCTCAACTGATCCGAAACCGGTCCCAGGATGCTTGTTTCCGGTCCATGGAAGACATGGCTTGGCAGTTCGGGCTGGACTGTTCCCATGAGGCACAGGGTCAGACTGATTTGCATATAGCCATGTCTGAAATGGGGTGGCTGAGTGGGCTAAAGAATGGTGATGGATTAAACCCAGATCAGTTGACTGGGGGTGAGTGTTTGATTTGCTCAAACGCTCCGTCCATCATCCCTTTTTGTATCGCTTTGTTCGCCCTAAGTGTGGCAGGGTATGCTCAGACGTGAGTCCCTTGCTCACTTGGCCACTGGATTCAAGATAGCCTGGCTGATGAGGATTATGAATCCGAACCCGGCCCCAGGATGCTTGTTTCCGGTCCATGGAAGACATGGCTTGGCAGTTTGGGCTGGACTGTTCCCATGAGGCACAGGGTCAGACTGATTTGCATATAGCCATGTCTGAAATGGGGTGGCTGAGTGGGCTAAAGAATGGTGATGGATTAAACCCAGATCAGTTGACTGGGGGTGAGCGTTTGATTTGCTCAAATGCTCCGCTATCATCCGCTTTTGTATCGCTTTGTTCGCCCTAAGTGTGGCAGGGTATGCTCAGACGTGAGTCCCTTGCTCACTTGGCCACTGGATTCAAGATAGCCTGGCTGATGAGGATTATGAATCCGAAACCGGTCCCAGGATGCTTGTTTCCGGTCCATGGAAGACATGGCTTGGCAGTTTGGGCTGGACTGTTCCCATGAGGCACAGGGTCAGACTGATTTGCATATAGCCATGTCTGAAATGGGTGGCTGAGTGGGCTAAAGAATGGTGATGGATTAAACCCAGATCAGCTGACTGGGGGTGAGTGTTTGATTTGCTCAAACTCTCCGTCCATCATCCCCTTTTGTCATCCCCTTTTGTATCGCTTTGAACTAGTTACTTACCTTTTGTAACTAATTATCGGTAAGGAACAGTAGTTAGTTGCATATTCCTGACTTTGAATACATACCAGTCTTTTGTCAAAATAGCCTCCGTGGATGCCATCGATCTGGCCAGTGAGTCGGTGCTATCCAGCACACACCGGATCAAATACCGTGTCACTGATTGGCATCCGACAAGGGCTTGGCCAAATATTGCCTGTACCTACAACGCACACTCTGCCAGCAGTTCCACAACCGTGTACCACAGAGAGTGTGTGTAGCGGACACAGAGGCATGTGATCTTGGAAGACCTCAGTCACATACTCAGGGAGGATGATAACATCTTTCCGTACAGCTCATACCTCTTGGATACCCTGTCCAGCGGAGCAAACAGGAATGTGGTCTGTGATTTGGATGCCTGGATGCCCATGCTCTCTGGGGTGGGGTGGGAGGACAGGAAACATGGTTTGTCCGGGGAGGGGTGTGGGCGTCTGGCAACGTGCCTATCTACAGCCAAACATGCAGCGTGCCTGTACATGCTGGCCAATATAGATACAGTAAATTCTTCAAGAAACGGCTGCAGAGGCTCAGTGGAGCGTGACTGCAGTTTAAGGACCTCAGTGAGGAGGTTGGTCCTCACGGCCGCAATGGGGAGATGAAGGAGCAAGGCTCCTGCCGACCACTTAAACACAACACTGTACGTTGCCCGCTCATCCAAAGACACGTTTGGAGTAGAGACATCACCAGTGTCTGGCGAGTTGTCCAGACCACTCGCATCCCCCAGTCCACCTGTCCTGTCGTCTTGGGACTGACACTCATGTGTCAGTTGGTCCTCATTACCCTCCCAATACTCCTTATCACCCATTCCCTGATAATCAGGGTTGTCACAAGCTGTGCCCGGCTAGTTTAAGTTTAACTCACCATGCAGCATTAAAAGTGGTGTTATGACGCACAGTTCCCACGCCAGAGCCGTATAGTGTGTGGTATCGGGGACAGCCCCACCCGAGGACGGAGCCAAGGATTACACCTGGGGGACTGTTGACGATGAGGTTGTGAGGTGACCCAGCGAGGACCAGGATCACCAAGCAGATCATGTCTGTCCCAGCGGGCCCGGGACGAATGCACCGCCAGCGTCAGAGCCAAAGCGAGTGACGGCGTCATGGGCAAAGCAACAGACCCTCTAGTGCCCCCAGACGGGTCCGCTGGGCCAGAGGCCGCCACGTAGGCCGTTGGTGGAGTGAGGGACATCATGGCCATGAGGAAGCGCACTTAGTCCTCCTGCGTCACATGCAGGGCAGGGACCGGAGGTCATGGTGCAGGATACGACGGATGCAAATCTGACGGAGCCACGTGGGCGGTGTCAGCGGAATCCCATGCAGCATTGCACGTGCATTGTGGTGATTTTGAAGTGCCATGACGTCTCTTTGACTTTTTGGGGTTACCTGACGACTTAGCCCTGGAGGACTGATGTCAAATCCAGGGGCTCAGATGTCTCAACCCCCACGCCCAGGCACTCGTCCTACGTCCAGACCCTGAGCTATTGCGGTGCAGGGACAAATGCGGGAGTCTGAGCTGCTTGTGGGACCACTCACACCTGGCTTCATATGTCAGGTCCCGGCAGTCAGAGCAGCTCTTGTTGTCGTGCTTCACGTGAAAACAGTGGAGACACCGACGGTGAGGGTCAGTCACGGACATGAGTCGGTCGCAATCCTCACAGGCTTAGAAACGGACATCCCTATTGGCACCGTACTGAAATGGTCAGAAGTGATGGTACTATGATTGGGGGGGGGGAATAAGTAAGGTTACACTTATACGGGAACAGCGCTGGTGTTTTGAAAAAAGGGGACCTGACGTGAGCAGGCAGAGGTGATGTATGAGTACTCAGACAACGTCACCACAGCACACACAATGCCTACGACACACGCAGAGCCGCAGGCGATGCCTAACGACACACAAGTGTACTGATAAGCGAAAATTGCCATATCCATGATGATACTTGGGGATATTCTAAGGTGAGGAATATGACACTGACCTGTTCATTTCATATGCAAACAGCATGCACAATGTCGCACATGGCACACACATGACGTGGTCACACAGGGTCATGCTGTGCGTCTATTAGACCTCTGTGACAGTGGGCATGTTGCTGTCATCATGTGTCAGTTCCCGGTACTGCATGGTGTGCCATTCCAGTGTTGATGTGCATCACAATATGTTGCAGACGTTACTCAGGTGCGAAGTGTTGTATGTATGTGATACACATGTGCTAAATGATTAATGACATGTCTCACCAGCTCTTCACACATCAACTGAGGCACAAGGTCACAGTCCCTGTGCTTCTTCAATGTCTTCCACACCTGGGGCATGCTGATGTAAGGATGCCATGCTGATGTATGCATCCACATCCTCAACATGAGTGTAGACGACATCCCTGCAATGTGATTTCCTGGAGTCCCTCTCCCAATGGTGACATGAAGTAGGTCAGGAACGTAGCCTACACAATTGTTCACTTGAGCATGTCTGACGCACTCTACCCCAACGGTACGTGCGTGTGTACGCCTCGTTTCCCCATTGCATTTCAGCCATACGCGAGCACAGCGTACCCCAATTGTACGTGCGTGTGTACGCCTCGTTTCCACATTGCATTTCAGCCATACACGAGCACAGCATACCCCAATGGTACGTGCGTGTGTATGCCTCGTTTCCCCATTGCATTTCAGCCATACACGAGCACAGCGTACCCCAATGGTACGTGCGTGTGTACGCCTCGTTTCCCCATTGCATTTCAGCCATACGTGAGCACAGCGAACCCCAATGGTACGTGCGTGTGTACGCCTCGTTTCCCCATTGCATTTCAGCCATACGTGAGCACAGCGTACCCCAATGGTACGTGCGTGTGTACGCCTCGTTTCCCCATTGCATTTCAGCCATACGCGAGCACAGCGTACCCCACTGGTACGTGCGTGTGTACGCCTCGTTTCCACATTGCATTTCAGCCATATGCGAGCACAGCGTACCCCAATGGTACGTGCGTGTGTACACCTCGTTTCCCCATTCCATTTCAGCCATACACGAGCACAGCGTACCCCAATGGTACGTGCGTGTGTACGCCTCGTTTCCACATTGCATTTCAGCCATACACGAGCACAGCGTACCCCAATGGTACGTGCGTGTGTACGCCTCGTTTCCCCATTGCATTTAAGCCATACGCGAGCACAGCGTACCCCAATGGTACGTGCGTGTGTACGCCTCATTTCCCTATTGCATTTCAGCCATACGCAAGCGTACCCCAATGGTACGTGCGTGTGTACGCCTCGTTACACCATTGAATGTGTTGCTTTAGCAACGGCAATGGCACGGTACTTGTGTGTGTATTCAAATAAATTCATAGGGAACATCTAGGGGAACAGTGGAATGATCAAAATGCAACCAGGTTGTCATGGATACAGAGAGTTTAGAGCCTCCTACAGGTGTTCTAGAAAATTCAGTTGGTCAAAAGTATACAATGTTGCAAAAGTTGTTGTTCAGCTCTGGCTCAGTTTTCAAACCATGCATATGTGTGTAATGGCCTTATGTGTGATGTGATTGGATGGAACATAGGCTGCAAACTATGGTGGCCTATCACACACTACTCCTTAGACTCACAGACCCTCTGCAGCAGAGATATAAGCCAGCATGTGTTGCTGTGGGAGGGCACTTGCCTGCACAACATTGGTGTGGTAACCACAGCTGCTGTCTCTGAATCCTCTGGACCCTGATTAGCTGAGCATGGAGAGGGCACCTGCATTCACTGATGGTGAGAACCAGGCCCTGCTGGATGCCCTCCTGCCTAACTACAGCACGCTGTATGGGAGACCAGAGGATCAGGTGAGTGATGTGTGCAATACCTTGGAGTGTGCACCTGTTGTGTGTGTGACATTATAGCCACTGTGTATGTATAGTGACTAGATGCTATGTTGTTGTGAGTGAGTGCCAGGGTGTACAGTGTTGTTTCAAGATAGTTCTTTGTTGTAATGGCATGTGTGACAGCATGTCACGTGCTGCAGTGCAGCCAGATGTAGCATATATTGCTCTGTGAGTGCCATGCTCGAAGAGTGTTTTGCACCCCCTCATGTCATCTGTAGCCTTTCAATGGGATGTAATGCAGTAGTGTTTGCTCACAGGCCACATACTCCTGCACAATGATGCAAATGTGTGGAGCATACAATGCCCTGTTGTCATCAAGTATTTTGTGCACATATGTGTGTCTTTGGAACATGGACCAGGTGTACTGATGTTATTTTACTGTACATTTGTGGCAGGTATCTGGCTATGAGAAGGGTGAAATCTGGCTGGACATCGCCAAGGCTGTCAGGAGTGAGGGGGGGCCTCGCAGGAGGCTCAGGAACATCAAGAAGAGGTGGCAGGACATCCAGTGCTGGACCCACCGCATTGCCAGAGTACAGCTGAAGCTGGAAGCTCCACGCCAGCATGGCGGCACCCGCCACCTCACCCCCCACATGCTCCGGGTCCTGGAAGTGGTTTTCCCAGACCTCCATAGGCAGTTGCAGGAGGGACAGCAGCAAGTAGGGGGTAGGTACATGTCTGTTTGTTGTCATGTGTGTCACATGCTCCCTGCAGTGCTCAAAGGCATGGTAACACTCCCATAGTTTGAGTGGTGTGGTCAGACAGGCACTTTATGCATTGTCATTAGAATGTCCCAGTTTCAGCAGCTGCTTCTTTACATGCCTTGCCCTACTCCACATTTGCCCTGCGCTTTGGCTGATGATTGTTTTTCACATGTACTCCCATGGTGCAATGTCTCAGTATACATCTTCCTTTGCACATCCTCATGTTGGAGGGGGGTCTATGACACCTGTTGGTACCTTACATGTAGCACCACATGTGTACTGTGTCTGCCCTTCTTCATATTTTGGCAATGATCTTGAGGTTCAACATGTGTTTTCTGCACGAGTCAGCCCCAGTGGGCTTTGTCCATGGTACAGTTTCTAATTGTCATGTGTTAGCTACAGGTGTACAATGTACATGTGCAAATTTTCGGGCTTATGCATACTCACACTGGTCAGTGCGTGTGTGCATAATCTCAAAATAAGCAGCATGTTGTTTGTAAATAAGATTGATGGTCAGCCACACAATGTGGCTTTGGGTGTCAACAGCTGTGATGCCAGTGTGAGGTGTTGGTACGCTTTGATCAGGTCCCAGGATGGCATCACATGTCAGTTCAGGCAGGACTTTTCCCATGTGGCACAAGGTCAAAGCAAATGTGACCAGGTCTGGGATTGGGTGGCAGGTGGGTAAATGAGCTGTGATGCATCATCAGCTATCCTGTTGTCAGGCAGTGGATCATCATTGTGTCTCTCATACAAGTTTTTGCCTTGCCTGTTGCTTGTATCCTACTATACATTGAGCGTTGTGTCTCTCACAATTGGACAAGACTAGACTTAGCATTGTGCAGAGTTCAGTGTCATGTGACTCATGATGCATGCCATGTTTATAAATGTGCCCAAATGATTTGTAGCTGATATGTCTGATGTATACAGGTGACTGATAAGTTTTTATTCTTCTCCTTGCCAACAGCATCATCATCAGAATCTGAAGGAGACACAGGCGCGGACCAGGCAGAGGGACCCAGCGACAGTGCCACCTGCTTTGACGATTCAGAGGGAGGCAGTGGCACGGAGGGTGAGGAGAGTCTGCAGTCCGGACGACATGTGACTGAGACATCCTACCATGCAGACAACTCTGAGTCGGACTCTCAGGAGGAGGGGGAATATGCAGCAATGGTCACTTCTTCATCTTTGGTTGGCCTCCCCTCCTCCAAGACCATCTCCACCCTCCCAGTCGTTAGTGCCCCTAGGGTCCGTGCTAGACCCCGTGTCTCCTTTGTTCCCGGCACCGCAGCCCCTGCCCCTGTGTCCCCTGCTGCCCTCAGTGCTGAGTCTGTGGACCTACTCCGGCAGATTGCAGTAGGTCAGACATCAATGTTTGTTGACTGTCCTCCATGGACATACACAACTGATTACACAGTTGGTGTCGTTCATGGAGGGCATGTCATCGGCCATGTCTGATCTACGTCGGAGTGTGGCTGCCATAGAGTCAACACTGACGGCAGCTCTGTACACCCAGCAGCATCTGTCCCCCCTTCAGACCCATCCACCTCTGCCTCTCACATACCTACCCAACATACACGCACACGCCACAGGTCAGACACACCCAGCACACCCACACAGCATAAAAAACTCAAAGCTCCACGCACCAAATCTCAAGGGGATGTAGGCACACCCACAGGGAGAGGGAAGACACCTCACACACGCATCCACACACCCAGGAGAACAGACTCACAGCCCTCTACCTCCACCCCAATGTGTCCCCGGGTTCAGGTGGTAGTTTTTCCGCACTGGCTGAAGTGTGCAGCCAGGTTTTTGAAGCTACTTTCTGCGATGCACCAACCAGTGTGGATGAATCCACTACACCTGCTGCACTCCACCTGTCATTCCCTCTCCTGTCCATGCGGTGCCGGAGGCTTCCACAGATGGTTCCCCCGTAGTTACCACTGCGGATTAAAATCCGTGTGCAGGCAAGTTTGGGTGTGAGCACACCCATGGAGGCAGAAACTGTTGATCAGACTTTTTTGGACTGGCCATTGGCCTTTTAGGAGCAAGGACTCTTATTTGCGTTTCAATTTTGTACCAGCTGAATAAAGCAATTTATTTCATTTTCTGAACTTTAGTTTGTGTGATAATGTCTGTGACTGCTGTGTGCCTGGGAGCTGGTGTGATGTTCAATTTTGGGTATGTTAACATGTGTCAATCTCCTGATGGTAGTGAGGTTTACACTGGTATGTTTTTGATTTCACGGCTGGGCACTGGTAGGCAGTGGTGGGGGTCTTAGCCACACACACACACTCTGATGCTGGGCACTGGTGGGCAGTGGTGGGGGTCTTGGCCACACACACACACTCTGATGCTGGGCACTGGTGGGCACTGGTGGGGGTCTTAGCCACACACACACACACTCTGATGCTGGGCACTGGTGGGCACTGGTGGGCTGTGGTGGGGGTCTTAGCCACACACAAACACACACTCTGATGCTGGGCACTGGTGGGCAGTGGTGGGGGTCTTGGCCACACACACACACTCTGATGCTGGGCACTGGTGGGCACTGGTGGGCAGTGGTAGGGGTCTTAGCCACACACACACACTCTGATGCTGGGCACTGGTGGGCACTGGTGGGCAGTGGTGGGGGTCTTAGCCACACACACACTCTCTGATGCTGGGCACTGGTAGGCAGTGGTGGGGGTCTTGGCCACACACACACACACTCTGATGCTGGGCACTGGTGGGCACTGGTGGGCACTCGTGGGGGTCTTAGCCACACACACACTCTCTGATGCTGGGCACTGGTGGGCAGTGCTGGGTGTCTTAGCCACACACACACACTCTGATTCTGGGCACTGGTGGGGTCTTGCCCACACACACACACTCTGATGCTGGGCACTGGTGGGCACTGGTGGGGGTCTTAGCCACACACTCTGATGCTGGGCACTGGTGGGCAATGGTGGGGGTCGTAGCCACACACACACACACTCTGATGCTGGGCACTGGTGGGCACTGGTGGGCAGTGGTGGGGGTCTTAGCCACACACACACACACTCTGATGCTGGGCACTGGTGGGCAGTGGTGGGGGTCTTAGCCACACACACACATACTCTGATGCTGGGTACTGGTGGGCAGTGGTGGGGGTCTTAGCCACACACACACACTCTGATGCTGGGCACTGGTGGGCACTGGTGGGCAGTGGTGGGGGTCTTAGCCACACACACACACTCTGATTCTGGGCACTGGTGGGCACTGGTGGGGGTCTTGCCCCCACACACACACTCTGATGCTGGGCACTGGTGGGCACTGGTGGGCACTGGTGGGGGTCTTGGCCACACACACACACTCTGATGCTGGGCACTGGTGGGCACTGGTGGCGGTCTTGGCCACACACACACTCTGATGCTGGGCACTGGTGGGCACTGGTGGGCAGTGGTGGGGGTCTTAGCCACACACACACACACACACTGTAATGATGGGCACTGCTGTGTGTGTTTTCTACACACCACTTACACTGACATAGCAGACGTATGTCCCACACGTCTATTACACTGGTGTTGTGCGGTGACATACCATACCCCGGGGTCGATGACGTAGGTGTGGCACGTCTCCGTATTACACTGGTGTTGTGCGGTGACGTACCGTACCCCGGGGTCCATGACGTAGGTGTGGCACGTCTCCGTCTTACGATGGTGTTGTGCGGTGATGTACCGTACCCCGGGGTCGATGACGTAGGTGCGGCACGTCTCCGTATTTCACTGGTGTTGTGCGGTGACGTACCGTACCCCGGGGTCGATGACGTAGTTGCGGCACGTCTCCGTATTACACTGGTGTTGTGCGGTGACGTACCTTACCCCAGGGTCGATGACGTAGGTGCGGCACGTCTCCGTATTACACTGGTGTTGTGCGGTGACATACCGTACCCCGGGGTCGCTGACGTAGGTGCGGCACGTCTCCGTATTACTCTGGTGTTCTGCGGTGACGTACCGTACCCCGGGGTTGATGACGTAGGTGCGGCACGTCTCCGTATTACACTGGTGTTGTGCGGTGACGTACCGTACCCCGAGGTCGATGACGTAGGTGCGGCACGTCTCAGTATTACACTGGTGAAGTGCAGGAGTGTGTGGCGCAACGTAACCAGACATTACAGTCGTGCAATGGAGATGTGCGCGTGTGGCAACACGTACAGGTATGTTGGACTTCGTTGTACTCACCTTCTGCGCCGTCGTCGGTTTCTAGGTACAAGGTGGTGGCCGTACAGGATTGGGATGAGACGGACAATGGCGTTCATGTCCTGCTTGTCGCGTACCGGTGTGCAGTTCGTGCCGGAGTGTGGTTTTACGGTAGTTTTGAGCTCTCGTAGAAAAAGAGCCGTACGGAGTGTGTTGAACACGGATCATACTTCCTGGTTCGGAAGACGCGGTCTGTTTACGTTCGGAGGTAGCGTGGAGCGTCAGCCGACAGCAATCCGTATGGACTTTCCATTTGTACGGCGTTGTTTACGAGGCGTACGAGTGACGCTTTAGGTTGGGATCGTACTTGCAGATTCGTTTGGGGACGCTTCCAGGTACGATTCGTACGGGGGAAAAACGCTCCGAACGGCCATTCGGAGCGCTTTTTACCAGATCGGAATCGGCCCCCATGTGTTTTAGTATAGATTACAGCAAAGACTGTACACCAAGTGTCGCAGTCCTCCAGGTGTGGTGCGATTCCCATTGGTAAACAGATTGTTAGGATTCTGTGTTTTTCATGAGGGGTAGTATCAAGAAATACTTCCTCGATTTGAGTAATTTTTGGAGCTATCCAGAATGGAATTGATTCCATTTTTTGCGGTTAATTTACCAATGACTGATTGTATAGTCTGTGGTGTAATTTTATTTGTGTTCCCATGGCAAGGGGTGTGTTGTGGAATCCTTATAGGAGGTTGGACTGTTAGAGTCTGTATGACATATTGAACCAATTGTCTATGTATTTTTATTAGTTGTTTTATTTGAACTAATATTTCTGCACCTGTCATTTCTTCAATGGCAGGATGTGGTGTATAGCTGGCTAATACCGGCCATGTTGCTCCTGGTCTACCTACTGGATCGGGCCTGGTAATGTGATTTTGATGTTGTAGGGTGCCTTCAAACCAGAGCGCATGCTCTTGGTAAGTTAGTGGAATTTCAATATCCTTGAAAGAAATGTATTCCATTGGATGTTCCTCTTCTTTGTATTAGTGAAACACATGTGATACTGGATTTGCTTTGGGGAAGATAATCCATGAATAGAATACCTCTGTCTGACGATATTAATGTGCCTCTATTACAAAAATTACCCTACCACCTCTTGATGATAGGCCATTTGTTATAAGTTTTAAAGTGATGGATTTCCTTAAATTTTCTGGGATGATTATAGCATCCACATCGGTTTCTTGGAAACCTGTAACGTCAAAGCCTGCTACGGCATTATTGCCTATAGCTCCACCATCCTTGGTGTTGCTATCCGGCATTTTGTTGACTGAAAGTTTGCAGAGCAAGTTTCAAGGAAACAAAGATAAGGTGCACAATATTTTGGAACACTGTATCCTTCAACATTGAACAAACAACCAAAAAATGTTCATCCTACTCAGTTATGGCAGCTATTTTATCCTCTTACCCACTCCAGACGTCTATTGGAGAATTTACTGGAAAAAGGGGTCTCTGGGAAAGCACAACTGAGTTACTTTAGTAATTAACGTTAAATTAGTGCCTTACCAAATATTGGGTGCCATGTAGTGCAGTTCCTATATTCCCAGTAGGCTCTGCGCATTGGAATAATATACCCTTTAGATTAGATGTAAGACTGAGGTCGACTAGGTCTCTATCGCATATATTAAACTTAATAGTGAGTGCCAGCTAGCTTAGAGGTCACTAGAAACTTTCTCAAATTCACAATAAGGGATTAGTTTCTGACAACCGCATAAACATGACAACTTTTTTTCCCAAGAATAAGGAGGTGCAAAGAAATAGAGAGACAGGCGTTTTCAATAAACAGTCTTCTTTCTCATGCAAGAAAAGTGAACAGCTACAATCATAATGCCGACTGCAAAGTATAATGCGTACAGCGAGAACAATATTATAAAGTAATACTGTAAGAGCATTGTATTTATTTATTTTATTTATTTATTTTGAAAGTTTTATATAGCGCGAACAAGATCTTTGCAGATATCAGAGCGCTTTACATAGAGAGAGTACAAGATCCTAATCAAACAGCTAAGTCAGTAAAGCTAACAGCACAAATCGATGTAGATCAAAATACAGATAATAATGAGGAAAATTGAATTTTGCCTTGTCATGTGTGCCTACGTGTTCCCCATCCTATGTTATATGTGCATGATCGATATGCATATATCCCCTGTGACGGAACGGCCCGTAAACCCCTCCCCGAGGACCAAAACCCCCCTATCATGCCTTGTCCGACACCCCTGGGACTGAGTTTAACTCACCAAAACGCCACCGCCGAGACAGGATGCCGAGCAACCTCCATCACCAACGAAACCCCGCCCTTCTCTCTCCCACAGGAGCCAACCCGAGCAACAGGAAGGGAGGAACCATACCAAACTGACCCCGGAAGTCCCGCCCCCCTGGCAGAGTCAGCACAGGATAAAAGCCCGGTTTCAGCACAACAAGGCGTCGGAGTTTCGTGGCAGGACCCTCTGGCTGGAGACGGAGAAGGTGACCAGACGTGCGAGGAAGAAGTGTGGACGGAGGAGTGGTGGAGTCCCTTGGAGGTGGCTGGAGAGCAGCCGTAACTCAGAGGAGAGTTACGGCGGACCGCGTGAGTGCCTTTTGCCTCCTTTATCCCTACTCACTAGGAGTTCGTGTTAAAGTCCCTGTATATATACCCTCTCTCCATAGTCACACTCCCCAGGCACTGTATTATAGTCACACTACCCGTGCACTGTATTATACGTATATAGCACTTCACTGTAGAAAGCCCTTTCGTTACTCGCACACCCCACCCCAGCACCCTCTCTATTACCCTGACCTGTGTTCCTTATTCCCGGTACCGTCCTTCCCACACTGTCCGTTTCCGACCCCGCTCTTGCACTACCCGGGTGAAGGTGTACAGTTGAGACTCTCTGTCTACTTGATCAGACTAACGGTCCCTTGTTTGTTTCCTCTCTTCCGGTCCTCCTGGGAACCTCCCCGTCATCGGAATATATCCGGACCGTCCGTGGACATCAAGAGGAGAAGAAGCAGCGCCTCTGTCTTCATCGCCTGGTGCTACACCTCGGACCTGTTGGGACTATCTGTGCTGTACATCAGTAATAAAGACCGAATATTGCCAACTATATACGGCCTCCTCGCCTGCTTTTCCGGCCCGCTACACTCACTCCACGACATTTGGTGTCAGAAGTGGGATCTGCTGGAGGTATGGAGGCCGTAATAAAGAAGATGGCCGAGTCCCAAGAACACTTCGGGAAACTTATGGAGCAATTCCTGAAGACTGCCGAAGACGACAGAGGTCAGCTCCACGATGTTCTGAAAGGCCAGGGGGCGACCCATGAAGACACCATGACCAAGTTAGCAGACGCCCTGGGCCAACAAAGACCGATGACCTCTCTTCCCTCTGTCGTTCTTCAGAAATATGTCCCCGGAGAAGACCCGGACTATTTTTTCACAAACTTTGAGAGGATAGCTCAAGCCGCCAATTGGCCAGCCGATCGTTGGGGACAGTATTTGGGTCCACTCCTCACCGGTGACCTCCAAGCGGCCTACCAACAGGCCAATATCCAGGGCAACACTCCCTATGCTGACATTAAAAGGTGCATCCTAGAACGCCTTGGCATCGATGATGATACCTACAGGGTGAAACTTCGCCAGGCCAGGGAAAAGCCCCAAGAGAACCCGAGAGCACTCTCCTTTCGGATCCGCGATCTCGCCAACCGATGGTTGCGTCCCGAAACCTCTACCAAGGAGAACATATTGGAGAAGATCTATCTGGAACAGTTCCTTAACTCCTTACACCCGGCTACCCAACGCTGGGTGAGGCAGCACTCCCGCCTCACCCTTGAGACTGCTATAGAGATAGCATCTGCCTATAGCAGGGCACAAGAACTGCAGCGGGGTAAGGACGACCACCCCCACAGGCCCCTGCCTACTACGCCCACTCGCCCAACCCGGCCTCCCCAGGGCCGTCGACCAGAACCACCACCGCTATTTCCCTCCCCCGTAGTGTTCCGAACCCCGACTCCCGGACCCCAGTGTTATTCCTGTGGTGGGTTCGGACACATTGCACGGATGTGTCCACAAAAGGAGGAACCGATGGAGGTCGGTTTCGTCAGGAACTACCTGTGTAACCCTCCCGGTTACACGCCACCGCCGTTCTATTGTCCGGTGTCCATAAATGGACAGCCCCTGAGGGCTCTCGCCGATACCGGATGTCGACAGAGTGTTCTACGACCACAAGACCTTGCCCAACCCCTCAGCAATCCTACTGGGGTTGTAGCTATTCAATGCGTGCATGGAGACACTAAACAATATCCCACCACTCAGGTACGAGTCCAACATTCCCAAGACCCCGGGACCTCTCTCACCGTGGGCCTTGTACCCGCATTGCCAGAACAAGCTATCTTAGGGAGTGATTATCCGGGTCTACCGATGCTCTTACAAAAGACTTCCGACTCCCTGACTCAGTGGTGGAAAGAGGCTCCCTATCCCGAGTGTCCCGACCCAGTGCCCGATCCCAAACCCCACAAACCTAGGAGTCAAAAGAGAAGAGAAAAGAAGGAACACCACAGCGCTTATCCTGCCATTATTGACGACCACCCCTGGCAGACAGACCAAGAGTTCAGGGCCGCCCAACGAGAAGATCCTCTGCTACAGGAGGCCTGGGGAAAAGCACTCGATCATGAAGATCCCTTACAAGTAGGTCCTTACTTCATTAAGAAAAATGGATTGTTATATCGAAAGGGGGGGCCCCAACATAATGCTCAGTTGTTTGTCCCCGGCCCCTTTCAAGACAAAGTCCTTTTTTTGGCGCATAGTCACCTGTTGGCGGGTCATTTCGGGGACGAGAAAACCAGCCAAGCCATCTTGGAGAAATTCTACTGGCCGGGGGTGTATCAAAGGATCAAGACTTACTGCCGCGAATGCATAACATGCCAAAAAAACAGCCGACACAGACCACCCCGTGTCCCTTTGCAACCCCTCCCTGTCATAGACGTTCCCTTCAGCCGCATCGGGATGGACATAATCGGTCCCCTCTTGCCCTCCCGTAGCGGGTGTCGCTATGCCCTGGTCATAGTGGACTATGCCACCCGCTTCCCGGAGGCTATACCCCTCCGCCAACCTACCACACAGGCAATAGCGAAAGCTCTGATCGCCTTGTTCTCGCGGGTTGGCTTCCCGCGGGAAATCCTCACCGACCAGGGCACCCCCTTCGTTTCAGCCCTTATGAAACGGGTATGTGCGGAGTTGGGAATTAAACAAATCCGGACCTCTGCGTATCACCCGCAAACAGACGGACTCGTAGAACGATACAACGCCACGTTGAAGCAAACGTTAAAAAAACTCTTAGGCCTCGAAGCGAAGAGATGGGAAGACATGCTTCCTTTGGCCTTGTTTGCGATCCGTTGTAAAACCCAGAGCAGCACGGGGTACTCCCCATATGAATTACTGTACGGTCGAGCCCCCCGTACCCTCCTAGACATGGCCCAGGAGGCCTGGGAAGCTGAACCGGATCGGACACGTCCACTCCCAGAATATATGCAAAACCTCAAGACACATCTGTCTATGATTCGTGATATTGTCCGGCAAAACTTAGAGACCGCTCAGGACAACCAAAAGAGACAATATGACAAGGGCACTCGCAGTCGGGTCTTTGCGGTCAACGACCTAGTGCTCCTTATAATGCCCTCGTCCGATCACAAATTATTGGGCCAATGGCAAGGACCCTACCCCATCCTTCGGCAAGTAACACCCGTCACGTACGAGATAGAACTGGATCCTACCCGAGGCACCTCTCAAATCTTTCATGTTAACCTGCTTAAAAAGTGGGAAGGACCCCGTCCGGTGCTGTCGGGAACCCAGAAGAACCACATCTTCTCTTTCGACCCTTGTCTAGATTCCGACCTTAACCCGGTTCAAATCCAGGAGCTACGCCACACCTTGGAACCCTTGAAAGGCGTCTTCTCGACCTCCCCCGGTCGAACCACGGTCACCGAACACAGGATTGAAACCGAACGTGGGAAAGTGGTTCGCCTGAGGCCGTATAGAGTACCAGAGGCCCGTAGGGATGTCATCCGTCAGGAAGTGGAAGTCATGCAACAAATGGGAATAATTGAACCCTCAGTCAGCGAGTGGAACTCCCCTATCGTTTTGGTACCAAAACCGGACGGCTCGGTCCGTTTCTGCATCGACTTCCGGGAGGTCAACAAGGTCTCCAAGTTTGACACCTACCCCTTACCCAGGGTGGACGAAATGATCGAAAAAATAGGACAAGCAAAATTCATTTCCACGCTCGATCTCTGCAAGGGGTACTGGCAGATACCCCTCCGGGAACAAGATAGAAGAAAAACGGCCTTTTCTACCCCGGACGGGTTATATCAATTCCTTGTCATGCCCTTTGGACTTCATGGCGCCCCCGCCACCTTCCAAAGGGCCATGAACCAGGTTCTGCGACCCCATACAGCGTACGCAGGTGCGTATCTAGATGACATCGTCATCTTTAGCGACAGCTGGCCGCAACACCTACAGCACCTATCCAGTGTTATCAGCTCCTTAGGCTCATACGGGTTTGCCATCAATCCGGCCAAAACCACGTTGGCCGCAAAAACAGTTAAATATTTGGGTTTTCTTCTGGGGGACGGCCTGATTAGACCCCAAGAGAGCAAAACGGCAGCCATCCGATCCCTCCCGTTTCCACAAACAAAAAAAGACCTCCGAGCCTTCCTAGGACTCCTGGGGTATTATCGGCGCTTTGTGCCCAACTTTTCTCAAAGAGCAGCAGCCCTCACGGACCTGTTGAAAAAAACAAACCGCTCAGATGAACAACTCAGGAATCCCTCCTCGGAAGCCTGGCATGCCTTTACAGACCTCAAAGAAGCCTTGACCTCGGGTCCTGTATTGGTCCCCCCCAATTATTCAGCCCCTTTCATCCTCCAGACAGATGCATCGGACTACGGCTTAGGGGCCGTATTGTCCCAGAAGGATGCTGTGGGAAATGAACGACCCATTCTATTTGTGAGCCGCAAACTCTTCCCCCGGGAAAAACAATATGCGGTGGTTGAAAAAGAAGCCTTAGCCATCAAGTGGGCGGTAGACAGTCTTCGTTATTACCTTGAGGGCAGAGACTTCATACTCTATACGGATCACGCCCCTTTGGAGTGGATGGCCAGGAACAAAGGGCAGAACGACCGGGTCCTGCGTTGGTTTTTGTCTCTCCAACCCTTTCATTTCCAGACCAAACATAGAAAGGGTTCCGATCAAGGTAACGCGGATTTTCTGTCCCGGTATCCGCATTCTCCTCCCATTACAAGAAGGACAGCTAGGGGAAGGGGATGTGACGGAACGGCCCGTAAACCCCTCCCCGAGGACCAAAACCCCCCTATCATGCCTTGTCCGACACCCCTGGGACTGAGTTTAACTCACCAAAACGCCACCGCCGAGACAGGACGCCGAGCAACCTCCATCACCAACGAAACCCCGCCCTTCTCTCTCCCACAGGAGCCAACCCGAGCAACAGGAAGGGAGGAACCATACCAAACTGACCCCGGAAGTCCCGCCCCCCTGGCAGAGTCAGCACAGGATAAAAGCCCGGTTTCAGCACAACAAGGCGTCGGAGTTTCGTGGCAGGACCCTCTGGCTGGAGACGGAGAAGGTGACCAGACGTGCGAGGAAGAAGTGTGGACGGAGGAGTGGTGGAGTCCCTTGGAGGTGGCTGGAGAGCGGCCGTAACTCAGAGGAGAGTTACGGCGGACCGCGTGAGTGCCTTTTGCCTCCTTTATCCCTACTCACTAGGAGTTCGTGTTAAAGTCCCTGTATATATACCCTCTCTCCATAGTCACACTCCCCAGGCACTGTATTATAGTCACACTACCCGTGCACTGTATTATACGTATATAGCACTTCACTGTAGAAAGCCCTTTCGTTACTCGCACACCCCACCCCAGCACCCTCTCTATTACCCTGACCTGTGTTCCTTATTCCCGGTACCGTCCTTCCCACACTGTCCGTTTCCGACCCCGCTCTTGCACTACCCGGGTGAAGGTGTACAGTTGAGACTCTCTGTCTACTTGATCAGACTAACGGTCCCTTGTTTGTTTCCTCTCTTCCGGTCCTCCTAGGAACCTCCCCGTCATCGGAATATATCCGGACCGTCCGTGGACATCAAGAGGAGAAGAAGCAGCGCCTCTGTCTTCATCGCCTGGTGCTACACCTCGGACCTGTTGGGACTATCTGTGCTGTACATCAGTAATAAAGACCGAATATTGCCAACTATATACGGCCTCCTCGCCTGCTTTTCCGGCCCGCTACACTCACTCCACGACATCCCCCTATGATCGATTAAAGACGCAATTATAGTTGTGTCCAACTCTAGTATGCCAGTATCCAGTTCTCGTGAAAGCAACGAGTATTAGGCCTATGTTGCCACGTTTTACAGTGTGCACGTTAATTCATTGCATTGTCCCCGTTTCTAGGCCTCAAAGGGCCCGGACACCAGATTCAAGCTCCAGTCTCCTGAACCCACTCCGAGGAGCGATACAGCCCCCACCTGCATCCCTGACCCTTCACTTACTTCCTGCCGCGCAGCGCGGTGCCCGGCCTGGCTCTGCCTGCCTGTCTGCCAAGAGTATGTTATGCTCCTAGTTATCAGTTCAGCTCTCCTTCTCCGCATTCCTAAGCTACTGAACCGCATAAAGAGTTTCAGCTATAGTCTAGTCTTTCTGTCTCCATGCAAGAGCATTACTGTATTAATATTCATAGAAGATTCATAGTACACGCAATACATGTAGAATATATGCATGCACCAGCCTTAGTGTCAAGTAGCCTTTGCCCTGATAACTTTTAGATTCTATCAACATGTACTCCAAACACCAGATACCAGATATGCTATAGGTACATGTTGTCCTGACACCGCAGACTTTAGTCTCCTCTTCTAGTGCAGAAGTCATAGCCCCCAGCTCTCCACCGGTAACACGTCACTGCCCGTTTGCGCGCACCACTAGGTTAAAGGTCCCAGCTGCTCAGGTAGCCCCCTCCATGTTTCCGCCCATTCATGACACTTCTGTGACGTTCTCATCACATGTCTACGTGCACGCCCTGTGCACGCCTTCTTTTCACGCCCATGTCTTCTTATCTTACGCTTGTCACTAGTTACGCCTACTGTATGTAATGTAATTGAGATGTTTTACTATATATATCTTGAACTGTTGATGAAACGGGTGCAGCTGCCTCTCTATTTTATTTCAGGCTGTCCCGATCCTGTCCCTTCCCTTTTGCCTGAATAAAGCCCGTTCGACTCAGATTCCTCGGATCCTGCCTCTTATTTATTGAGCTATCTGTTATTATTAATGTATTCAAAAATAGTACCGGTATTTAATTATTTATTTACCACATAAAGGGCGCCCGAACAGGGACGAGCCCCTTCCCCACGCGCTGGCGATGTAACGCAGGTCCCCTGACCCTCTGCAGCCGTGACGGAACTATACCGTGCACGTGCAGATATTTCTGCTTCAAGTCTCCCTCAGGCCCACGGAGGAGACGGAAACTGCGGTCCGGCATCCAGACGAGGCGGTGTGGAATGCGGTTCGTCCCGACCAGAGCCCAAGCCGAGAGAACAAGGTCCGAGGTATCCGGAGGCCCACCTGTTTCTGAAATCCGAAGTTCGTAGTCCGACGTCGTAGCAGTCCAGTCCAGTCCGAGGCCTTCCAGTTTCTGCTTCCCGGTGAGTACCGTTGCGGGGGAAGTATCTAGACAGGATCATTAGTTTGTTCCTGGTCCGATGGGTTTGGGTACACAGATCCAGTCCGAAGTATTCACCTAGGTGGATACGGTATGACGTGTCTCTTTATGGGACCGGTATGTTCTGTACTGTTCTAGCAGTGCATCCAGAAATTCTAGTAAGTCAGTTCTCGAGAAATTCAATTTATGTTTTCAGTGTATCAGGTAGTATTCTGTTCGAACTGTTATTAATGTATTTCTATGTCGTGGTATGAGTGATTTGTTTGCCATTTCATTACTGTGATTATTGTGTATTGTGTTCGCAAGTAAAATTCCGAATCGCCTCTGTTCTCGAAATTACGTCAGATAAAAACCAGAAAAGGGTTACTCGAAGAAGCAGTTCCTGTCCCCCCTAGGGACAGTCCAGGACACTTTATGTATCACAAGCATGGCTTAGATGCCATATTATATCTAGACTTATGGGCGGATTATACTAAAGATCTTGAAGAGAAATATAGATGGCCTGTATCAGGTACATGGGATGCCGAGTGCATCATGCGAGTAGAAGAAGCATTATGGAAAAAGAAAGCCAGACAGTCCCAGAAAGATGCCATCGAGTTATGGCGCAAAGAATCTCATAAAAGAACCGAAAAAGAATTCAGAAAAACGGAATTAAGTAGGGAATCCTCAGAAAAAGCCCAAGAAAGGGAATTAATAGAAGAAGGTGAACGAGTTAGAGCAGAACAGTCAGACAGACAGAGAAATGCCCTTATTAAAGGCATGTATCCTCTTCTTGCCGAGGGCTTGCCAACAGCAACCCCGGAAGCACCCTGTAATTTACCGCCACCATTGGTCCCGATTAAGCTACGTCATAAACCGACCGCAGCTGAAATTTTTCTTTCGTCCTACTTGGACGACACAGTCCCAGAATATGCAAATCCTATTCCGCCTGCTCACCCACAGCCTCCTGTTGATAATGTAATTCCTGTTCCTCCAGCCACTGGTCCCGGGGGCCAAGTTAATGTGCCAGCACCCCCGGACCAGCCCACAGTAAATGTACCCGCTTTGCCAGTCACTTTACCAGCACGTACAGTATTCACCGACGATTCTAGTTCAGGAGCAGCGGGGGGAGGCGCTCCTATCACCCCGCCTCAAGCAAGACGACTGACGCCGCACGACGCAGCGTTACAACGTACGCCGAAACCGGCTACATACACAGATCTCAAGCGACTTCTTACTGACTGTATATATGATCCAGTTCCAGGCGAAGATCACATGGTATTATATTCAGTACGTTTAAGACGGGTTGCCAGCTTTTTGGTCACCCTGCCCGACATGAAGGAACATCTAGACAGAATATATCATTTCGTCCGTACAGGAGAGAATCCAGGGAGTATTCACGAAGCTATGGCACACAGGAAAACCGAGATTCAACATATGATTTTAAAGTTCTTGATTAACTGTTTAATAAGAGAGCAAGATTATCCAGATAAAGACCAAGACGAGATGAAAGTCCTGACCAGGTGGAGTGACAATATAGCCGAGGGAAAACACAAGACACAAGGTAGTGTAGAGAGTATGTACAAGAAAATTCGTAAGGAAATCATAGGTATACACCAGAAGGAGGAAGCAAAAAGAGCAACCGAGAAAGAGAGTGACTCTTCTAATGAAGAGGTAGACAGCGAGAATCCTTCCAGAATAGCGTATGTAGGTAGAACTAGACTTTCCGACCGACATTCACGCCTAGATTACAAGAAAGCTTTTCCTCCTCCAGCACCAGAACAGTGTTCTCTTGAGCAAGTATTCCAGGCCACCGATCAAATTCTGAAATCACGAATAGGTTATAGCGAGCTTAGTACCATGCATGAACAAGAACTAGCCCGATCAGCAGTCCGATGGACTAGTGATTCTACCACATTCCCAGATGAAATAGTGGCCCAAATGTTTCTGAAACTGCCCCCAGCCGAGCAACGTCTGGTGGGTACGTATATGATCCAGCACCTCATTACACTGTATGAGGGTCAGCATTCTGATCCAGGTCCTCTACATGATGTATTAAACAAGTTACTCCTAAACAGATGGAAAGGTCTAGGTACCGATTTAATTAGCGTCATATTAGAACAGCGCCACAAATACAGAACGTTTCTGAATCCACATTTTGTTCCCGTCTCACCCCCAGAAAGAAAATCATTCTACATAGACAGACAGAATCCGTTACGAGAAGTACATCCAGTTAAGAGAGAGGGGGGTGGTCTAGATCGAGTATTTGTCTACACCCCTATCACGAAAATAGAACTCTTGGAAATGAAAAAGTTAATTCCCTGTCACGACAAAGATCCAGCAGGGTTCCACCGTGAATTAAAGGACATGCTCCGTATGGGAGAATACACGTATCCTGATATCATTAAAATGTTAAAGGTCCTGTTGCCTGCGGGCATATATGAGAAACTCAAAGAAAAAGAATGGGAGGTGGGAGAGAAAAAGATAGATTGGACAGCATTAGAAACTGAAGATAATACACGAGTACCAGGTACCGGTCTTGGGGATAAAGCTAAAGCTTTGCCCGAGTTATTAATACAAGTTTTGCCAAGATTACTAGCCACGAAAAAGGAAGATTGGGATGCCATCTCAGCCTGTAAACAGAAACAAGACGAAGATACTAGAGATTTTTATTCTAGATTTGAGAAATGTTTCATTATTAATAGTGGTCTGAAAACGAGTAGTGAATCGTATCCCCATCTTTTTGTTGCCAAACTAGTCGAGAATTCAAGTCCACAAGTTAAAAATCGAGTACTGAAAGTGGAAAGTACCTGGCAAGCTAATATTCCGTCACAGATGCTCCAGATGCTCCAGTACCACCAGAACAGAATTAGGGAAGAGCAGGAACATGAAAGGAGACGTATGAAAGACTCGAAAATGAAAGTACTAGTTGCACAGTCTGTTCCGCAAGACAGTCAGAAGAGGGGTCCGAATCAAGCCAGTCATCCTGCAGCTCCCGTTAAAGGGACATGCAATTACTGTAAACAGCCAGGTCATTATATAAACGAATGTGCAGTTCTGAAACACAACATAGCTACTGGTAAGACAAAAGAGAGACCACGTCCGCCTAGACAGGAACAAGTTTCACAGAATTCCCAGCCACCGCAGAATGCACAACAGACAGTTACAGTACCGCAGCCTATAGCTGCAACACAGCACGTTACACAGCAGATGTACCAGTACGCACAGTCCGAGTATCCAGATTATCAGCCATATTCATGAAACAGCCTAGAGAGGGAGGTTGGCTTGCCTCTCATCGAGATTCCTGTAGATCAAGAGGGTCCCTATGTACACAGTCAAGTATTAGGGAAAGACAGAAAGTTTCTGATTGATACAGGGGCAAGTAGGACTACCATCAGTCATGACGAGGTTCCAGGGGCTCCACTCTCAGGCTCTAGAAATGTTTCCCTTGGATTTTCAGGAAAGCCTATTGTTAATGAAATATCGAAACCAGTTACTCTAGAAGTTGGTCCATTGTCCCGAACTACAGACTTGTTACTCACGAAATCATGTCCAGAAAATGTATTAGGCATTAAAACTCTGAAAGAATTAGGAGCAGTAATATGCTGCTCCCCAGAAGGGGTACGACTGTTCCTGAGAGATTTTAAAGGTCATTATGTATTACGTGATTTTGATCCAAGATTATTGAATGTACCACAGCATTTATGGGCGCAAGGTCCAACTGATGTAGGTTGTATGCACATCACACCCCATCGTGTCACTCTGAAGAAAGGTGTTGTATTACCCCGAATCCGACAGTACAAATTGCCACCTGAGGCTGTAGCAGCCTTATCCAAAATTATTGACGAACTTATTGTTCAAGGAGTGGTTGTAGAAACTGACTCCAATGTATGTAATTCTCCTATCATTCCGATTCTGAAACGTACTGATCCAAATGCACCTCCAGTTTATCGATTAGTGATTGACCTTTGAGAACTTAATAAATGTATCATACCCCAGTACCCTGTGGTTCCAGACATTTCTTCCCTATTGACAGCCATTGATTCCGAAGCTACGTTCTTTACAGTTATCGATCTCAAGAACTCATTCTTTAGTGTCCCCATTCATCCAGACAGCCAGTTCCTTTTCGGATTCTGTTTAAATGGAAGAAGCTATAAATTCACACGAGCACCTCAAGGTTTCACAGAAAGTCCTAGCATTTACAGTCAAGCACTGAAAAGACAACTAGACAATATTCACATGCCAACTGACACTGCTCTGCTCCAGTATGTCGATGATCTATTGATCACAGCCCGTTCTGAACGTGATTTCGAACGTGCGTCACTTACAGTCTTGTATTTCCTGGCCGAGATGGGGCACAAGGTGTCCCCTTCCAAATTGCAATTCTGTGTCCAGCAAGTGGTCTACTTAGGACACTTACTGTCCAAGAGGGGTAGGCAGTTGACACCTGACCGTATCCAGTTAATAGCACATCTTCCACAGCCCAAGACACAGAAGGAGGTACGAGCTTTTATCGGCCTCACTTCTTACTGCAGACAATGGATTCCTCAGTACGCATTTCTAGCCAAGCCACTGATACAGTTAACGACACAGGAGGCAGCCGTATCGACTGTCCTCCCTTGGACCCAAGAACATACACTTGTTTTCAATTAGTTAAAGAAAGCTTTATGCCAAGCACCTGTTCTAGCAACACCAAACTACAGTAAGCCTTTTACACTTTTTGTCACTGAACGTGATGGTACTGCATTATCTGTTCTCACACAAGATCAAGCAGGACAATACAAGCCCTGTGCTTATTTTTCTAGCACATTAGATCCGGTGGCCCAGGCTCTGCCTGCGTGCCTCAAGTCAGTTGCAGCCACAGCTCTAGCTATTAGACAAAGTGATTCCATAGTGTTAGGACACTCCCTGACAGTACAAGTTCCACACTCCGTGGAAGTTCTTTTAAACCGAACACAGACTCAGCACTTGACAATTGCACGTTTAACAGGTTATGAACTGACACTGTTTCAGCCACACATAGAAATCAGACGCTGCAACATTTTAAATCCAGCTACACTGTTACCGTCAGTTACCTCAAATCCTGCCACACATGACTGTGTGGAAGTTGTTAACACCATGACAAAGCCAAGACAAGACTTGACAGACATTGCATTACCTGATCCCGACCTGACACTTTATGTGGATGGTTCATGTATGAGAACAAGTACAGGAGAACTAGTAGCCGCGTATGCAGTGACTACTGAAACCGAAGTTATAGAAACACATCGTATTGATACCCTGTCTGCTCAAGCAGCAGAGCTTGTCGCTCTGACCCAAGCCTGCATACGTGCCAAGAACCTGAAAGTTAACATATACACAGATTCACGTTATGCATTCGGAGTCGTACACGACTTTGGAGTGCTCTGGCAAGAAAGAGGTTTTATGACTTCTCATGGAACCAAGATTCAGCATGGCCCCCTCATTCAAGCTCTGTTAGATGCAATACATTTACCGACAGCTATTGCTATCATGAAGTGCAAGGCACATACGAAAGTCACTGACATCATTTCCCAGGGTAACGACCTGGCAGATCGAACAGCCAAGCTCACAGCTCAGACTCCAGACATTCCAGTTAACACGACACAGACACACATTCCAGATCAGACTACTTGTATGACAGTTAAGGACCCTACACAAGACGTAATAGATATACAGTTACATGCTACTCCCGATGAAATCAAGAAATGGTCTGAACAAGGAGGGGTCCAGACAGATCAAGGATGGTTGACGAAGGGAAAAGCCACATGGTTTCTCCCCGACTCTATGGTTCAAGTCATTATTAACACCGCACATAGTCCAGCACACTTAGGAGAAAAAGCCATGTTAGACAGCATCCAGAACCTCTGGTTCAACAAGCATTTACGAGCAGCAGCCAAACAGAAAGTGCGTACCTGCATGATCTGTTGTCAGTTCAATCCAGGTAAAGGTATTCCGGTGGAACAAGGTGGATTCCATCCTCCTGACCACCCTTTTGAAGTCCTCCAGATGGATTACATTCAGATGGAGAGATGTCGAGGTTTCAAGTATGTCCTCGTAGTTGTATGCGCTTTGTCCAGGTGGACAGAAGCATATCCAGTTCCAGATTACACAGCTGCGACCACTGCCAGGCAGTTGGTTCGTGAGTATTTTCCCCGCTATGGATTACCTAGGGTCGTGTTTTCAGATAACGGCCAGCCATTCTCATCCGAGCTCATGAAACAAGTATCCCTTCTGTTAGGGTACCAGTGGAAGTTCCATTGTGTACGACATCCTGAAGCAGCCGGTCTCGTAGAGAGACATAACCAGACCCTGAAAATCCGAATTGCTAAAGTATGTGCAGAGAAAGGCGTAGATTGGATGGTAGCACTGCCAGTCGCCCTTTTTTATATGAGAATGGTCGCTCATTCCCGTTCAGGTCTATCTCCGTATGAGGTAGTGTTCGGACGCCCCCTAAATATGTGGGGTACACCTAGACCACGTACAATTACAGATGTTGACAGTAATATGCTGACAGATTACCTAGCCTCCTTGATGTCTGCACTACAATCTTGTCGTTCACAGGTTGCCGCTGCTTTTCCAGACAACACCGAAGTGAAACCGCATAAGGTCATACCAGGCGACCTGGTCCTCGTGAGGAATTTTGATCGTTCAAGTCCGCTGGAGCCCCGCTGGAAGGAGCCCCGCCTTGTACTACTTACAACCAGGACGGCCGTGAAGATTGAAGGAAGAAAAGGGTGGCTGCATTCCAGTCATATCAAAAGATTTCATGGACTCAAACCAAAGACTTTTCTCAAAGACTGCCCCGTTCTCAAGGACTGCCCAGACACTGAATCTAAACTTCCCCTGTTAGAGAAAACTCCGCAGCAGGAGTATAAAGAGAAACTGTGGTCTAGTAAGTCAGCCAGTTTAATTGTCTAAGTCCCTCTCGGGTGAAACGGTTAGACAGGTTCCTGACATGTATGAGATAGAGCAAAATTGTGAGTCAGCGGGCCATCCCGTTGTCTAAGTGGTAATGTTGTGCACACTTTCACTGGGAACCCACTTGCACAGCACTTGCACTTGCACTTGCACAGCGGAAAGTCGACTGCTGCCTGTTCCTCCGCTGTGCAGCTCTGAGCTCGTGCGCCGGCAGCTGGGACCGGAGATTCCGTACTCAGCACGGCGGGGGAGGAGAGTGCAGCAGCCGGGACCCGTCCCTCTCAATCCGCGCTCATGGGCCAGACTCCGATACCTTGACTGCACCACCTAGACCCCGGAAGAAGGGTCACCATAGACCCGAAATGCATTGGGTAAATGGGAAATGTCAATATGAAATGTCGTGGATATAATAAGAATTCGCAGTAACTAAAAAGATGAAATGAAATCAATAAACATGAAAGTTTTGAAACGAGATCAGTGAATGGATTATCATTGTGTATGAATTTACCTGAAGAGAACCAAGTGGGTTCCCAGTGAAAGTGTGCACAACATTACCACTTAGACAACGGGATGGCCCGCTGACTCACAATTTTGCCATATTTCGTAAAGTGTTTTTGGACTAAAACACTAGGTCAATGTTGCACAACAACGAACGGATTAATTGAAAGAGAAAAACACAAATAATCAGAGTGCTGGATGGACTCAATAAAGTTTTAGTCATGTATGAGATAGACCCACACAGTGAGAGAGTTAGTCAAAACTCTAAGAGAATACGTTATCAAAAGAATCTTCGAAGTCGATGTATCGTTACTCTGTTCTTTCTGATATTCCTGAATCTTATGGTTACTTGCATAAGTTATGCTTTACATTTATGTTTTCCTATTTCACATGTACATATGTTTTCTAATGTTACAGTAGAGCACACATTTAGTGACCTGCCTCCTCACGAGTTATCCTATCGTCTTGCTATGCGTAATAATACTTTTATCCGAATGCTGCACTATTCACACCAGACCAGCAATGCCACTAATTGTTGGGTGTGTGGTCGACTCCCCCCTTTCCAGACACCGAAGGGAGTTCTGCCACTCTTTCCCTATCCGTTTTCACACAATGGTTCGTGTGGAGCATGGTCCACGTTAACGTCATCCTCTAATGATATGTCCCTCCTGAATAGAACATGTTTCCCAGACAAGGAAGGACTTTCCCATAGAACAGGATTAGATCTAGAAAATGAAGTATATGATCTAGGTAATTATTCCTCGAATTTCATGGTTCTGAATGTTCAGTCCGAGACTACTCCAGATTTGCCTGCTATTTCAGTTCTACCCGTCAAAGGCGAATTATGTGTCAGAAAGAATGGTTCCGCACATGTAGGTCATAGTGATTGTACTACTGTGGTCGAGTATAGTGACAGTGGGAAATCTATTTTCAAAGCCTCACGTCATTCTTATTTTGTGTGTGGTCAGACCGCATATGTTCGTCTGCCCCTCGATTGGGATGGAACATGTTATATTGCCTTCCTACTGCCACCAGTTTTTCTAGCCCCATCCGATTATCACAGAAACACACATCTAGTACACGTTAGACATAGAAGGGAGATCGAGTCCCCAATTGTCGATCAAACTGAAACTGCCCTAGAACAGTATCAAGACTTCAATAAAGGTTTCTTTTTCTTCATAGGTCCTGTCCAGAATAGTAAGTTAATACGTAGGCTAACCAGAACCCTTGAAGCAGTAGTGAATGAGACTACTTCCGCCCTAGGTAACTTAACCGAAGAGCAATCTGCTATGAGATTTGTCGTGCTCCAAAATCGTCTCGTTCTTGACGTCATACTGGCCGATAGAGGAGGAGCTTGTAGAGTCATCGGATCTAGTTGCTGCATTTTCATTCCTAATAACGCGCCGTCTGTTTATTCAGCTATAACCAGACTTCATAAAATTGCCCATCAGTTACACCAGAATCCAGGCACCTGGACATGGTCCGGTTGGCTCTGGAGTATCATATCTGCCTGGGGATGGAAAGTATTGTCATTCCTAGGTATAGCAGTAATGATCATATTCAGTTGCTGCCTCTGTTTACAATGTGGCCCTGCGATTTGCGGCTTGTGTGCTACCTCTTGTATTCCTAGTCCTAAGTCCCGTTCCAAGACAATTCGAGACGAGCAAATGATGCTATATGAACAGATAGATGGTATCATGAATATTGATGTTTCCTGATGGAAACGTAGGGCACAAGGAGGGAATGAAGAAAATTGAATTTTGCCTTGTCATGTGTGCCTACGTGTTCCCCATCCTATGTTATATGTGCATGATCGATATGCATATATCCCCCTATGATCGATTAAAGACGCAATTATAGTTGTGTCCAACTCTAGTATGCCAGTATCCAGTTCTCGTGAAAGCAACGAGTATTAGGCCTATGTTGCCACGTTTTACAGTGTGCACGTTAATTCATTGCATTGTCCCCGTTTCTAGGCCTCAAAGGGCCCGGACACCAGATTCAAGGTCCAGTCTCCTGAACCCACTCCGAGGAGCGATACAGCCCCCACCTGCATCCCTGACCCTTCACTTACTTCCTGCCGCGCAGCGCGGTGCCCGGCCTGGCTCTGCCTGCCTGTCTGCCAAGAGTATGTTATGCTCCTAGTTATCAGTTCAGCTCTCCTTCTCCGCATTCCTAAGCTACTGAACCGCATAAACAGTTTCAGCTATAGTCTAGTCTTTCTGTCTCCATGCAAGAGCATTACTGTATTAATATTCATAGAAGATTCATAGTACACGCAATACATGTAGAATATATGCATGCACCAGCCTTAGTGTCAAGTAGCCTTTGCCCTGATAACTTTTAGATTCTATCAACATGTACTCCAAACACCAGATACCAGATATGCTATAGGTACATGTCGTCCTGACACCGCAGACTTTAGTCTCCTCTTCTAGTGCAGAAGTCATAGCCCCCAGCTCTCCCCGGTAACACGTCACTGCCCGTTTGCGCGCACCACTAGGTTAAAGGTCCCAGCTGCTCAGGTAGCCCCCTCCATGTTTCCGCCCATTCATGACACTTCTGTGACGTTCTCATCACATGTCTACGTGCACGCCCTGTGCACGCCTTCTTTTCACGCCCATGTCTTCTTATCTTACGCTTGTCACTAGTTACGCCTACTGTATGTAATGTAATTGAGAAGTTTTACTATATATATCTTGAACTGTTGATGAAACGGGTGCAGCTGCCTCTCTATTTTATTTCAGGCTGTCCCGATCCTGTCCCTTCCCTTTTGCCTGAATAAAGCCCGTTCGACTCAGATTCCTCGGATCCTGCCTCTTATTTATTGAGCTATCTGTTATTATTAATGTATTCAAAAATGGTACCGGTATTTAATTATTTATTTACCACAATACAGATAAACAAAGAGGTCGAACAGGGAGTAAGGTCTGTGCATATTCTTTAAGAGTCCGAAGTAGTGGTTCAAGTGTAATTAGTACACTTGAACTACTTGGTGGGTTGGGTTGAGTTGGGTGAGAGTTGTATGGGGTTTGTGCAGAGAAGTTCTTTGATGATGTGCAGTTCTTCTTTGACCTGGATGAGGGTGGCCATGATCTTGTCCAGCGTGGGGTATGCGATGGCGGTGGGAGCGGGGATCAGAGGTGCATGACTGACCCGTGAATTAGCGAGCAGGAGGGGGGTAGGCTGGTGTTCGTGCAGGGCTCCATTGTGTCAGTGTCCATGTACGGGCCGGAGTTAGGGAGGAGAGAGAGTTTGGGCGGGGCGGTATGGATGAGGTAGAGAGGGGGTTGGTGGAGGGCGGAGAGAGCAGGGTGGAGGCTGGGTGTAAGTTAGTGGTGGTGGGGGTGCAGTAATGGTAGTGAGGACTGAGAGTGGGGGGGGAAGTGGGATTGATGGTGGACCTGTTGAGAGGTGGGGGAGTTAAGTAGAGAGAGGAAGTGTGTTCTGCGTATTTAGTCAGAGGGTAGTGGGCGCTGAGGATGGGAGGGGATAAAGGGTGGGAATTGTCGTTGTGTGTGTCGTTCCGGAGCTGAGCTAGGTTGTGGGTGGGAGCTGTGATGTCAGGGGAGAGAGGAGTGTGGGTGGGAGCTGTGATGTCAGGGGAGCGAGGAGTGTTTATGGAGTGTGTAGAGGTCCGAGGGTTGGTAGAGGCAGAGTTGAGGGTGCTGTCAGGGGAGAGAGGAGTGTGGGTGGGAGCTGTGATGTCAGGGGAGAGAGGAGTGTTAATGGTATGTGTGGAGGTCCGAGGGTTGTTCGAAGGGGAAGGGGTGGTGTTGAGGGTGATGTCAGGGGAGAGAGGAGAGTGGGTGAGAGATGTTGTGTCAGGGGACAGAGGGGTGTTAATGGTATGTGTGGAGGTCTGAGAGTTGGTAGGAGGGGAAGGGGTGGGGTTGTGGGTGAGAGCAGTGTGGGTGGGAGCTGTGATGTCGGGAGAGAGATGAGTGTTAATGGTATGTGTGTAGTTCTGAGGATTGGTGCGTGGGGAGGGGGTGTGGTTGCGGGTGAGGGTAGTGGAGTCCGGGGTGAAGGGGATGGCGGTGAATTGAGTCATTGGTGCATTACAGGAGGTTAAGAATTAAAAGTTAAACGGGTGCAGTTTGCCTAAATGTACCGAATACAGGTAGCTGTATGGTGCAGTATATTGGAGCAAAATACAACAGCAACAGTAAGTCACATGAATCGCAAGTGACATTAGCGAGCAACCAAAAGATATATGCGGTAGCAAATGTTGCAGTACAGGAGTTAAATGTACCAGGTGATACTAGTGAGCACCCATAAGTAAATATGAGGTAGCAGTCGGTGCGTTACAGGTTATAATACCAATACATAAAAACAGATAGTTGTAGATTATGAGCACCTAAAAATATATGAGGTAGCAATCGGTGCGTTACAGGTAAAACAATTACATAAAAACAGGTTATAGGACCAATACGTAAAACCAAATAGTTGTACACTGTGAGCACCCAAGAGTATATGAGGTAGCAGTCGGTGCGTTACAGGTAAAAACAATTACATGACAACAGGTTATAGGACCAATACATAAGAAACAAATCGTTGTACACTGAGAGCATCCAAGAATATATGTTGTAGCAGTCGATGCATTACAGGTAAAAAACAATTGCATAAAAACAAAATAGATGTAAAAATGCTGCAATAGAAGGCAGACACTATCACAAGAGCGTGTCGATATAGGCTAAGTAAGGTGCGCGGTAGTGGAACTTAGTCTATGTGTCCGGTTCTCTGGTCATGCTCCAATAGTGAGATTGACTAGTCCATGATGGCCGCCACTGAGAAAGATCAGTCTAAAGTGGCCGCCAAGAAGGGGAGTCGGAGACAGTAGTCCTCTGTTTGTTGTTCTTGCTTTGAGAGCAGGGAAGGGCCTTCTGGGAGGGAGTCTTATCTCTATTTTGATGGACCTGTGTAGAGGAGTTATGTCGAGGGGCCTCGTGGGCGTCTGGAGGTACAGGCAGAGATTTATGGTTTCAGTTAGTGACCCCTGCCCTTCTGAACAATGGCGGTTTAAAAATGTGAGACGAGTGGAGTAAATAAAATACCTTATGGTTATTTTCAGCTCTGTGGCGCCTTAGAGTTGAGATTGCAGTATTATTGCCGATATCACGCTTTGCAGGCATCCAGGGTCTAGGCAAGAGGTGGAGCAAGCAAGATGCGGTGAACTACTGGCAGGCTGCGTGCAAGACCCCATGCTCGATCCTCGGTCCCCGCCAGCACCGCAAGAAGGCTGTAGGTCCGCAGGTCTGCTCCGCCGGTCCGCTCCTATGGCCCTTGCAGCAGCATGAGAGGGGGGCCACCGGGAGTCACGTCTGCCGAAGGAACCTCGCTGTTGCCCGCAAATCCAGAGCTCCTACGCTGCAACCCCTCCCGCCTCGCTAGGCGATGTCGTGTGTCTCCCGCTTTCCTCGCCTTTAGCCTTGGGACTCCACTCTTACCGCATGAGCCCGGGTAGAATCCGCCGAGCAATATGAGGGCAGCTCCCTCGCAGATCCTCACAGCTCCCTCGCAGATCCTCACAGGGGGCGTCTCTGCTCCCAGTCAGCGGTCAGGCATCCCCTGCTGGCTCCGGTCAGTGCCCCATCAACCGGTTCCCGCCGTCCGTTGTGGTTGGGGGCCAGCTCAGTCAACCCCACCGAGCCTGAGCGCCCACTCTCCAATGGGCGCCGCAAGAGTCCGGGCAGAACCGCCGCGCAGCAAGAGGGCAGCTCCCTCGCAGTCCCTCACGAGGGGCGTCTCTGGTCACAGTCTGGTATCCCCTGCTGGCTCCGGTCAGCGCCCCAGCAGGCTCACAGCGGATGTCTCGATCCCAGTCTGGAATACCCTGCCGGCTTCAGTCCGCGCCCCAGTAGGTTCACAGCGGGTGTCTCTGGTCCCAATCTGTTCTCCCCTGCAGGCTCCGGTCAGCACCCCTGCAAGCTCCAGGCAGTCAGCCGTCCGTTCTAGGCGCCTGCGATGGACAGTAGCAGCCCGGTGTCCGGTAAAGGCGGGGGCGATTAGGTCCTCTACCGCGCCGATAAGAATATGTTCCAGTTACTTGAGTTACTGTTGTAGTTACATTCAGTTGCGTAACTACGGATACCCGGGATACTGAGTGCTAACAGGGATTAAATCCAAAATTGGAATCCCAAGCACTCGGAGCTCCGACGAGGAGCTCCTACCCGGCAGCCATCTTGGTAGGATTTCCAAACCATATATAAATACATACCTAAATAACAATGGCTAAAAATGCTCAACTGGTGCTTTTAAAATACGCCTACCCCAATGTACCTAACCTAAGTCTAGTATGCGGGAAGAAGTAAGTATTGTGTAGCATAGGTTTAGCTTTCTTTGCCAAGAATCTATCCAAGATTTCTTTAGGTTCTAATCAGCTCCATACCTTAGTTTAGAATGAAGGATGTCTGGTATCTCAGTCTAAGGACTCGATTTCCCAACACCCCACAATGGGAGCTTGAAAATACTGGAGCTGGATTCTTGCCAAGAGAAATGCAGCCTCTCGATCAGTGCGTCAGCTGGAGGGTCGGCTTTCTTCGGCACTTGCTGTAGCGAGCTGCTTTGGGGAAGTAGATAGTCGAACTGCTCCGAACCACCGTGTCTTGCTAGAGCAAGTGAAGGCATATTTATATCTTGAAGGTGTCTAGGTTGACGTAAAGTCGGGCAGAATAACGTCAGGAAAGAACCCCTAGGGAATAGTAGTTCTTTGTAAAGAACAAGAGTTCTTGGTCAAATCAATATTCAAGCAAGGGAAGGTCCCTGACTGCTTAAGCCGATTTTCCAAGAAATCGTTGTGACGTTTGGTACGCCTGTATTTGGTCTGCATGGGCTATGTCTAAATAAGGGATTGTTTATATGCCTATAATAGGGCAATGTGAATTGTACCTATATAAGGGCATGAATCGGGAAAATTCACTTGGATCCTAAAGTCAGTCAGTCAATTAGCTTTATTTCGATAAATAAAATCTTAAAAGCATTACAAGAGAAAACAGTAAAACACCATAATTTAAAAACATTGGCTAAGAATTCAGATAAAAAAGCTTTCCAATAAATTAAATAAAAATGGTCGTAATACATGACCGCAATTAAACAATGATTTTTAGCCTCATAAGTCTAATTGACCATGCCCAGCCCAAATATTTAGCCATACCACAGACAAACAGCGTACGGTTATCAGACATTAGTATTCGTAAAGCGTCTTTGTAGTGTCTGGTAGCCAGCCCTCTACATAATGGTTTTAACCGCATAGATCTTGGAGAGTTGTAGGCTGGGCATTCAAATAAAAAGTGGGCAATGGACTCCACTCTGGATGTACAAAATATGCAAAAAGGAGTGGTTTGCCCCGGAATTTTCCAACGAGCCGATAGTTCTCTTAGGGGAAGAAGACTAAGCATGGGCGGAGATTCGCGAATTTCCTGCAAAATCCGCGAGCAGAACGGATTGGGTCAAAAGTTCAAGCTGACTTTTGTAACTCTTTTAGAATGGCGCCGGCAAGCTGCCAGAGCCATTCTAAAATAGTTACAAAAGTCAGCTTCAACAGGAAGCTCTAATAGATAAAGTAAAGCAGGTGCTGCTCAAATTCAGTTACACAATCATTAATCACCCCAAACTTGGGGTGATTAATGATTGTGTAACTTAATTTGACCTTCAACTGTAGCACCTGCTTTACTTGATCTATTAGTGCTTCCTGTTGAAGCTATTTGTAGCTATTTTAGAATGGCGCTGGCAGCTTGCCGGCGCCATTCTAAGTGGGGCTGAGGGCAGAAGGGCATCAAAGTGGGACAGAGGGCAGAAGGGGACAAAAAATGAGTGGGGCAAAGGGCAGAAGGTCACAGAAACGAGTGGTACAGAGGGCAGATGGGCATAAAAAAGAGAGGGTGGCAGTGATTAACCAGGCAAAAAAAAAAAAAAAACGCGAAAACGTAAAAGCGCCTCGCGAACACCCGCAAACACGCAAAACGCCCCGCGAACACGCAAAAATAAAAAAAATCGGCAAATTCGCGCGAATTTGCGAATTTTGCGGATTGCGAATTCGCAAATTCGCGGATTGCGAATTCGCAAAATTCGCCCATGCTTAAAGAAGACCCACCCTAAACCTGAAGTACAGGGCTCTATCAAGGGGCTTTGAAATCAAGTCCAGGTAGGGTTCATATAAAGGTACATCCTTAGTTTTGAGGAGCTCCATAGTGGTTCTGCATTCCTTGGGATTGGAGTTTGATTTGTTGGCTACCCACTGCCAGTATATAGTCTTGAGGGCAGCTTTCGGGTGGGCACATCTGGAAGACCAAGCGTCTGCAAGACCCAAATCACCAAGCAGAGTTTTGACATCCTAAAATGCCATACAACAATATATCCAAACACATCACAATACAGAATGAGTCCTGAAGTAAAAGCAGGAGTCGCCCAGTAATTTATCAAATGATTGAACAGGGTATTCTAAAACTAATATTGAACAGTCCTTGTTATTCACCAATCATGGAACTTAAAAACCTGGTGCAAAATATAGAACAGTGCACGATTTGAAGAAAATCAATTAAATAGTAGTACCCTGCTGTCCAGTAGTACCAAATCCAGCAGTGATTTTTTACCAGATACAATGGGATGCTGATTGGTACACTGTCAGTGATTTGTGCCAGGCCTTATTTTCGATTCCATTGCATCAAGATAGCCAATATCTTTTTGCATTCCGCTTCGGAGAACATGTTTTTGGCATGGTGCCAAGTTCCTCAAGGGTGCACAGAGAGTCCCTCGATTTTTCAATCAGATTCTTAAAAAATGTTTGGAGACTTTAGTCATGCCGGGAAATTTGGTCTCGGTTCAGTTTATTGATGATCTATCGGTGGAATCAAAGACACGTGAAGCTTGTGTTATTGACACAATAGCATTACTGAACCATTTAGCAGAAGGAGGACACAAGGTGTTACCAGAAAAATTACAGTTTTGCCGACAAGAAGTTCAATATTTAGGACACAAGATAGAAATAGGAGTCAGAAAAGTGACGCCAGAAAGAATACAAGTGATTCAACAAATAAGTCTGCCTAGAACTAAGAAAGAAGTATGAATGTTTTTAGGAGTGGTTGTGTAGTGTAGTCAATGGATCAGTGGATTGGATTCTTACTACTTGAAAACCTTTGATAAGACTGACATGGAAAGATGTGATGGATCCGATTGAGTGGGATGATGAAAGTGAAGAAACATTCATAAAATTGAGAAGTTGTTTGTGTCAAGCACCAGCATTTAGAATGCCAGACTACACAAAATAGTTTGCTTTTTTCAGTTGTGAAAGAAAAGGGTGTGCACTTTCAGTGTTAACACAGAGACACAGATGGTCCCAACATCCGGTAGCATAATACTCTGCTGCTCTGGATCCAGTGGCTGTGGCTTTATCTCGCTGTTTAAAAGCAGTAACTGCTACTTGTATGAGTCTGGAACAGACTGAATCGATTGTGATGAGACATCCTATGAAGGTGCTTGTGCCACATTCAGTCGAGGTCCTTTTAACAAGGACTCGTACTCAGCGTTTGACCCCTAGTTGGCTGACTAAGTATGAAAGAGTAATATTGGGTGCTGAAAATGTAAGTGTGACAAGATGCACCATAATGAATCCAGCAACCTTGTTGCCTGATTCATATTGTGAGGAAGTGGAAGAGGAAGTGAATCATGATTGTTTGGATGTGAAACAAATATGTACAAAGCCCAAACCTGACATTCTTGATGTCCCCTTGGAAGAGTCAGACTATGTAATATTTGTTGATGGGTCATGCTTGAGGAGGTTAAATGGAGAATTGAGTCCTTCCTGTAGGAAGGTGGATATCTGAATATGGTTACCCCCAACTTTTTGCCTAGTGTTTTGCTGTTTTTTGACTTAGTTGGCCTGGGATCCTGCTATTCAGGGCTCCAGGCTTCCTGCTCTCTCTGTTAAAATGGACTCCATGTACCTTAAGTACATATCTAATTGGATACTGGGTCACCTTATCAGTCCCTGTACAGTGTACCTTAGGTACCCAGGGCATAGGTGTACCCAGGGCCTACCAGGGGCTGCAGCATGTATTATGCCACCCCTGGCTGGCCATCCAAAACTGACACAACTGGCTGTTATCACAGCTGGGGCAAGGTGGTGTAATCACCCCTTGCTTTAGATATAGTATACCTATATCTAACCCTACAATGGACACAAATATTCCTATCAGTCACTCCTATGGCAGGCCTTATCAATCCTGAAGGCAGAGTGCTTGGAATTATGTGAGATGGTGCTCTAGCATGAGCTGAGCCTGTCTGCAGCTTGCGGAACCAAGTCCTTATAGCTGTTCCATGATAACGCTATACCATATACTCTTAAGTGCATTATAATCCTCGCGGTTATAGCTAACTTTGGTATAGCATTATCAAAACATGTCGAGTAAGGTGTCATATGAATTGGAATACTACCCCCTCGCCAGTTCTGGCGACGGGGGTAGCATTCCACCCTTTTAGAGGGACACGACATGTATGTAACGGTGAACCCCGGTTAAAGTTAAGCAGAGCCTCAGCATCACAAAATGGATGCTGCCACCACAGACACAAGTCTGACCTCCTGCTGCTGGGAGTCCTTCCAGCGAGGGAGGCATGGACAAAGGGTTTCCTGCCTTGGGAGGTGCTAGCACCACCACAGACAGGATTTTGTGTATTAGGTAGGACAGGCCTGAAAGGAATGAGACATGCCTGGGGAACACAAGGTGCCCTGTGCATACACCAGTTCAAACCAGTTGCTGGGGCACTCCAGCCCCAGCTCTGGCGCGAAACCGGACAAAGGATAGGGGGTGTTACCACCCCCCTTCCTGGTCCCACCCATGGGAGGGACCTAGTCACTAGTGCAGCTCCTTTTAGGAGAATAAAGGTAGGAGCTGGTCCCATTCCAAGTTAGATTAATCCTGACAACTTTACAAGAAGAAACTCTGGACTTCGATGTTCTGCTCCACAGAGGACTGAAGAATCTCCCTTGTAGGCAAGGAGTGCCCACCCTGCAACTGCAGGCACCATCAAGCGTTCTAGTTGTCCACTTTGTCGTCCTTCCTGCCGGATCCAGACTTCAGAGCCTGACGAGACCCGGATTCCCTGACCTATCCGACCTCTACCCACATCTGCAGCACAGCTGAGACCCTTGGGTGCGACGAGACACGTGGGACCGGCCATCTTGAAGAGAATGCACTTCGCTTCCAGCACGACTTCTGAGATATACTTGAGAAAGGGTTTTGGGTCTTGAGAAGCCCCAGCCCCGAGCAGCTCCTGCACCGAAGACCAGCCCTCCAGCATCCACGAGATCTGCGTGGGGCCCTTTTGCTTGGTTGCTGCTCAATGCGTTGTCTGGTCACTTGCCGGCAGGCTAGTGACCTCCTAGACGACGATCCTTGAAATCTTCACTGCTGGTCTGGTTGCTCCAGACTGGCCCTTGCTTCCTTCCAAAAGAGAAGCACCCGGACTCTCCTAGTCCGCACCAGACGACTTTTCCACTCACCGCGTGGGTTGCCTTTGCCAAGGCCTTCTGAAGCCGAATCCGGAACAGACACCGCCGACAGCGAGAGCCTGCGTGGGACAGCTCGTGCCTCTATCCTGGTTGTCAAAGACACCTCCTGGTCCACGTGGCTGCAGAGTCAAGCGTCCACTCTTCACCTGATCGCGACAACAACATCTGGTTCCTTCCTGGTTCCACACCGGTCACTGGCTAGTGACTTTGAACATTGTCCCCTCTGATTTCAGGTCTTCATCTTCCCCGATCCACCCATGGATCGCACTGGACATCTTCCTCCTGGTCGCCTGCAGTATCTTTCTCCAAGGCTCCATAGACTTCGACGCGGAAACCCGACACACTTTGACACCTATGCACCCGCAGCCCGTGGGTGAGGTAACAAGAGCATTGTGGTGCTCAAGGGTAGATTAACTCTCCTAGTGTCCAGATTTCCAGTCGTTTTAGTCCTAGATAGTGAAGACTGTCCGTACTTACCTTTTTCGTAAACTGTACTGTCCATTGACTTTGTTCCGCATCTCGCGTGTGAGTTCACACTCTGCACACGCGTCTCTTGGGCCTCCTGTTCCTTACCTAAGGTTAAGATAGTGTAGTCCCAGCGATCCTACAGCCTCTGGACAGCTCCATTCCTTCTATCGATTTCCTTATACCATTTACTTAGTATATGGTTTGTCGTGCCCCTAGGGCACCATTGTAATTTTGTGCAACTTATCGTATTTTTCCTAAGAGATTGTCATGTGCTTAGCCCTCTGATTTCATAAAGAGTTCAGAGGTGTTTGTTATTAATAAATATATTGTTTATTTTCATATCAACCTGTGTGGTGTCCTTTCATCTGGTATTCAAGGGGTTATATGTGGTAAAACAGCTGGCTTCACATGCCAAAAGATTTTGCCTAAGACTGCTTTGTCCATGCTACCATTAGGATAGCTGGTCTATAAGGTTGACTTACAACCAATCACCATAAGGGTTCTTTGGACGGATACAAGGTGATCACTAGAACTAGTGAGCATCATATATCAGGCCAACTTCTCACACTTCCTATGCTGTATGTTCTGTGTCAGGTACCCTAAAAGCTTCCTGTTTAAGAGGAGTTAAGTCTGAACAAATAGCCAAATTGTTCGCTTTAACCAAAGCCTGCAAAATTGGGAGGAAATTGAAAGTAACCATATTTATGGATAGTCAATATGGTTTTTGGGTTGTGCACGACTTTGGCCAATTGTGGCTACAGAGGGGATTTCTGACCTCTTCAGGATCTCCTATCAGGAACTGAAAAAATGCCAAAAGAAATTGCTGTGGTCAAATGTGCCGCACATAAGTCAGGAAAAATGATTATGTGACACTGGTTAATCGGTACGCTGACCAAGTTGCACAATTTTGTGCTCGACATACAATGTCTTTCAACAAAGGGTTGGAAAAAGAAGTTACCAACTAATGTTTTTCTCTGCTTTTGAAACATTGAAAAATGGGACAAAATTAGACAGTTGCAGGATGAGGCAGACGCAACGGAGAAGGAACACTGGATCAAAACACGTTGCACAAGGAGAGCAGATGATGAAGTGTGTGTGTTTCCAGATGGTAGGCCAAAAATGTCATATAACTTGCTGTCACAAATGGCTAGGGTATATCACGGAGCTACTCACATTGGAAGGGACACCATGATTAGATATTTCAGACAGACATGGTATGACCCCAGGTTTAGAGTAGATGCAGAGAGCCTCTGTCTGAGGTGATTTGTGTCCTGGAGACTGGGTTGTGGTAAAGAAGCAAACAAGGAAATTGTGTTTGGAAACCAGGTGGAAAGGTCCTCATCAAATCATATTGGTCAAGACAACAGCAGTGAAGTGTGCTGGCTTACCAAACTTGATCCATGCCAGTCACAACCAAAAAGTCCCAAGTCCACCTCAACGACAAGAGCAGCAACTGGTAGAACAAAGAAGAGAACCATAAGCTGAGAGTTGTGAAATTGAAGAAATCAGAGAAACAGACAACAAAGTACAAATCAAGTAAAGTGGGCACGAGTTACTGGGACTGAAGAGACTGCTTAGAGACTGAGGAAGAGCCAGAGCTTGAAAGACCAGAACAAAGTGATCAAATAATAAAAGAATCTACTATAGAAAATCCAGATCAAGCTCAATCAGATGAAGAAAAAGAAAGACCGGAGGGTCCAGAACAAATAAAGACAAAAGAAGGAGAAAAAGCAGAAAGTTCAGAACAAGTCCAACAAAAAGAAAGAGAAAATAAAGGACACTTGTAATAGGCGAAGAATGTGAAAAGGCAGGACAGACAAAAAGGGTTAGAAAGGGAGATCACTGGCTGAGCGGAGTTAACAGACTGAGATACTTGTTAAGAAGGAATACAGGGAAAGAATTGACACAAGTAAATGAGGTGTCAAATCAGGTAGAGCAAGAACAGTCAAGAAGAAGATTATTGAGGTTGTCAAAAAGAGTGAGGGTTCAAGTAGAAAATACAAGGCTCCAGAGTGAACGTACATTATCCTTTAAGATTTTGAAATCTTGATCTACATGAAGAACATAAAAGAGACGCTATCAAAGGATCTGATGAAAGGAAATTGAGACAACCTTAAAGAAAAACTTTTTTGCACAAAAGGTGAATTTTATTGAGAAGATTATCAAACAAAAGGAAGAAATGAAACAAAGAAAAGAGGGGCCAGAAAGAAGGAAATCTTTAGAAGTGGGGGATCACACAAAGATTTCAATTTGTTTTTTCATTAGAAAATAGTATGAGATATTAAAAGATTTTTTATTATTTTAGATACTAAAATGGCTGAAATGAAGGTGACTGAACATCCGAAATCTAGTCTAAAACGTAGATGTGTTAAATGTTGTTTGTGTAGTATTTCAATATTAATGTTGATGTGGTTATTACTAACAGTCATAGTACCTGTTCTAATGGTAACTAACAATCAAAGGGAGAGAATGTAAGTGAGGGATGTGTTCCAGTGCGTGGGGCCTGTAGAGATGTTTAGTAAGTATTGCCCTACCCTGATCTGGTCCTATAGTCTTTGTCTCCTGATTCAGGAGACCTCCACCAGCCCTTTAGCCAGAGGGGTGCTTTTCCATTATAACCATTGGGTAACTATTTTCTGTCTCTAATGTGCATAGTTTTTGCAAATCTATGACTTATTATGCATTTTGTCTCTTCATCTATCCACTCTTAATGCATTGATTTGTTGAATGAGTCTGTGAATTGAATGTATTTGTTCAATTAATTTTCTCTCTCATGAAAAGTTGATGGTTTTAACACTGTGAGTTTGTATTAATGAGTGTTCATTTATGACTGAGATTTAGATAAAATTCATTGAGTCTTACCCAGAGTTTGTGGTTATCACTAGGATCAGTAAGTTAGTCAGTTGATTGTTCATATCACCATCAACTACTTATCTAATGGTCCATCGACCAAAAGAAGAGTGTTGATCTGTGAAGATTAGTTAGACATTGAATAAAAAATTCAAATAATTTTGAGTCTACCAGTGAGTTGACTAATCAGAGAATAAAGTGAAATTACAAAACTTTACCCCCAGCAAAACAGCCAATAAATCTAAAGGTGTATATGGGCCCATTGAATTTTTCATTGAATGTGAGGTGTTCATCACTGGCCTTTCGCTGGATCAGTACCATCCAAAGGTGCACATTCCCGGCAGGAGTTTGACTTAGTACTCCCGTTTCGGCACTCCGTCATTCTTCCCCAGGCCTTTCCTCTAGGTGACCCTAGAGACATTCAGACTGTTTCCACCACAAGTTGGGGATTGCACAAACTCTTGCGGCACCCAGGGCATGGCTCTCTATACTCTGACATTCCTATTGCAATAGAGAAATTGGTTATGCGTGTGCTTAAATCCCATTCCATGGTAAAGTTTAGAGATCTTGTTCCGGGTGGGCATGTATTTGAAATGCGGATAGAGAAAGGGTGACTAGTTTGACCTTTATGGACCAGTTTATTTTTACTAGGATGCATAGGACCCTGCAAGCTAAACTTTCAGAATGCCCCCTTAAACCGCAGTCCTTTGAACCTCTATCCCTTGTCATAGCTAACCCTGATGAAAAGCAATTGATATCCAAATTATACAAGGCTAGCATATCTCTGATCCTGTGCCACAACACCCAGATATGGGCGGCCTGAGAATTGGACTCAGGTCATCCCATCCTGGACGACCAAGGGCCTTTTGCTGCGCTCAGACTAGGCGGATCTCCCTCAACAGCAGGCATAATTTGATACATTTTAAATACTTATGGAGGGCATACATGACACTGCCAAGCTTCAAGTCATTGACCCTTCCGGGCCTCACAACTACAGGAAATGCAACAGCCCTTATGTCGACCTCCCCATTTGACAAGGACTTGCCTTAAGATTATGGAGCTTTGGGTAGATGTTTTTGGAAAATTATCGCAAATAAGGCTGCTGCTGGAAATAGCCCCTTCCATAGCGGTTGTGCTTTTAGGATATTATGGAAGAAATTATGGAAATTCATTGCTCTTGTGCTACTTTTGGCAAAACGGGAAATTGCGCTTAGATGGGGCAGTAAATTAACTCCTATAACGGTTGCATGGCTTGCTAGCTTTACATTTTGTAACACAAATTGCGATTTATATGCCACACTACTCCCACCCAAGTCCCGACCAGAAGACACCTGGAGCCCACTCAAGACGGATTTACAGAATTTAGACCCTGGCGCCTCAACACAAACTCCCAATGGCATAGACCCAACATGCGTGGGTTGAACAGACTGAATGGACCTTTATGCTGTTTTCACAACCTCATGTAAATTCGGTAGTGGGTGCTTTGCTCGATTTGTCAGGTTTGGGGCTAGAGCAGAGAATAAAATGTGATGATCATGCACTGTAACTTTATGTTTTTTGTCATTTCATTTCTGTGTATGGCTTTATACGATAGCATCATGTGAATGGAACTGTTAATATATTGCATCAGGAACAACTGTTAAGATAAAATTGACTGTATATGTTGGAATAATGCTAAATAAAGTATAAAAAGAACAAGTGCTTTCCGAGCTGCAAACCAAATTTCCTGGACTTCCTCTTACATGACTCGCGATGGACCCGGCTCTCTTGAATGAAGACGGTTTTGCTGCTTTTCCAAATAGTTGCCTCAGGTGCAAAGTGACCATCCAAGAGAGTGGGCCCAGCCCAGCCTCGTTCGGGCTCAGATGGGTGCAGACGGGCACGCCCTTGGCTTGTAACGTTTTTTTAAAGTGCCTCCTGGCCCTGCTGTTAAAGTGGGCAGGCAGACACTGGCCGCAGTGTGACTTGGGTCTTTGAGTCCTGACCCCTTTCCTGAACCCAGTGAAGGCAGCAATGTCGTGGCAACAAAACAGGCGTAGGCACATTCAGTTATATTCTTGGGGCCTCATTTATGAGGCCTTGCGTGAGTTTTGCGCTTCCGATGCGTCACTTTTTGTGACGCATCGGCGGCGTAAAACATGCCTCCCGATGCGCACTATTTACAGAGTGACGCATCTAAGCAGATGCGTCACTTTGTAAACCCCTGCGCTACATTATACCTGTGTCAGGTATAATGTATGCAGAGGGGGCGTTCACCCGCAAAAAGCCTTGTAATAGTGACGCAGTGAAATCTATGAGATTACACTGCGTCACTTTTAGGGTGCTGTTGCGTCAAAATCTTGCGCCTGCCTCACAGCAGGCGTAAGACTGACGCAAGCCCTTTCACATGGGGCTTTCCCCATGTGAAAGGGCGCATTGCTGGAGTTGCGTCACTTTTGTGACACACTCCAGCAATGCGTCACTTTTGCGCCTACAGATACGTCAGAAATACTGACGTATCTGTAACTCCTTGTGACATGATGCGTCATACTGTAAATATGACGCATCAATCATGTCGCAGGGAGAGCGCAGTGAAAAGTGACGCATGGCTGTTTTCACGCAGCGATGCGTCACTTTTCATAAATGAGGCCCTTGGATGCTATAATTACATTGGAATCGAATTATTCAGCTACTTTCCTTGGAAATTTTTCCCCCTAAGAGATGCCGCAGATATTAATATATAGGCATCTAAAGACCTAAAAATTAGAGTCTTAAATGATTCTTTTTCGCTAACCATAGCCTGGTCTGAGCAGAGAGCCGCGCAGCTCCTCATGCTGCATCTTGTGTCTGCGCTTATGCTTCTGCCAAAAACTTCAGCAGCTGCTCCTGCAACCAATAACCGTCCCGGGCTCTCCTCCGAGGGACCTCGGGGAACTCTGCTGAGCCTGTTGCGCTCTGAGCCACGCTGCTCCCGGAGCCCTGCTGAGCCTGTGGCGTTCGCGCACGTGTGAACTCGGCAACACCCTTCTCCTCCTCCTTTCAGCCAGCGGCATACAGGCACTGTGGCTCCCAAGGTCTGAAGCACAGAAGCATGGAGCAGGCACGGAATCGGAGGCTTATAAGGGATTTCGCTTTTGAGGCGACGCACAACTTCTTCTCAAAAAGTGTATTCCTCCCCTGGAGCTGGGGGTTCCACAAGGATTACTGGCCAGTGCCTTGTCAGGCTCTGTCAAGCCTGAGTTTTCGGCCCCCGACGGTTAAGTACAGCTCAGTGCATGGTGCTAACAGCCCCGCACAGCGACCTTGCTCCGCGCCACAGCCTGCTGCCCTCGGAACCGAATGTGCAGAACGAGCCAGGCTAATTGTTAATAATGTAACAGGCTCAGTTAATAAAATATGATAGAATGGTCAGGCAGAACCTATAGGCTCGTATTTAGGATAGCTCTACGTGCACACTACATGGAAAATAAGAAATGTGATATTGAAAACACAATGGGCATGTGGGTGTCATATTACAGCATCCTAAAAACCTCAATGCAGTGCTTAGATCCCAGATTCCTGCAGAACTGTAATAGCCATTGGTATCTCGCCTTCTTGTACTCTTGGCAGAAAAATATTATATGGTATTCTGTCTCCGCTGCATTGCTAAAGGCCGGACACCCCAAAATAGATGGAGTCGCCCTTTTTTTTTGGTAAAGAACGTAATGGGAGTACTCCATGCCTAAACTGTAGATATAACTTCTTGGCAAGGGCCAGCTGGATATCATGTCAAACAAAAGAGGGTCCCTAAATCATAACATATGGGAGAGGAAGGCAGGGTACAATATATCAAAACCAGAGAATTTCTCCTTAACATATAATTATACAATGGGTAATACCTCAACCATCAAAAGTACATTGTTCCACAAGACATTAATTCATATATTTATTTTTTTAATCAAAAATATTTTTGTATATTCATTTTTTCAAGTGGATAATATCAACATAATTTCAAATATGAGCCCAGAAACTAGGTTCTCAGTAGAACTCAAACCATGCACTCAACCAACATCAAACATACCACTACAATCATACCATACACTATCATACTACCAGATATAGCTAAACAAGTCAATACCTATCACAATATATAGCATCAATACATGGGTTAAATCATAAGGAGAAAAAGCACAGACACGCGTTTCGGAGGGGAGTCCAAAAACCCCAATATCCTTCATCAGGGCGCTGCTGGTCAATTAAGCATTGGATGATTAGTAGTCATTCAAGAATCTCCAATAGGTTTCTTATAAGGAGTGCATATTGGGTTCTATGTAGTAATACTCTGAGCTTTTGGCTTATCGCCACGGATGCAGCTTCACCTTTAATATTAGCTAATATTATTGTTGAGACCTGTTTGAAATCTTTCAGTAATTTTATACCTATATTTATAGCAGGTTCTGCACCGCATTTCATTTTGAATATGTTTCAGGACTTCTGGTTTTACCGCCATAGACGGAATACCATGGGTTTTGGTATAGATTGCAGCAAAGACTGTACCCCAAGTGTCGCAGTCCTCCAGGTGTGGTGCGATCCCCATTGGTAAACAGATTGTTAGGATTCTGTGTTTTTTATGAGGGGTAGTATCAAGAAATACTGCCTCGATTTGAGTACTTTTTTGAGATATCCAGACTGAAATGTATTCCCTTTTTGCAGTTAATTTACCAATGACTGATTGTATAGTCTGTGGTGTAATTTTATTTGTGTTCCCCTGGTAAGGGGTCTGTTGTGAAATCCTTATAGGAGGTTGGACTGTTAGAGTCTGCATGACATATTGAACCAATTGTTTATGTATTTTTAATAGTTGTTTTATTTGAACTAATAGTTCTGCACCTGTCACTTCTTCAATGGCAGGATGTGGTATATAGCTGGCTAATACCGGCCATGTTGCTCCTGGTCTACCTACTGGATCGAGTCTGGTAATGTGATTTTGATGTTTTAGGGCGCCTTTAAACCTGAGCGCATGCTCTTGGTAAGTTAGTGGAATTTCAAGATCCTTGAAAGGAATGTATTCTATTGGATGTTCCTCTTCTTTGTGAAATACATGTGATACTGAATTTGCTTCAGGGAAGATAATCCATGAATAGAATACCGCTGTCTGACGATATTCATGTGCCTCTATTACAAAACTTACCCTACCACCTCTTGATGATAGGCCATTATAGAGATGGCTTTCTTTAAATTTTCTGGGATGATTATAGCATCCACATCGGTTTCTTGGAAACCTGTAACGTCAAAGCCTGCTACGGCATTATTGACTGTAGCTCCACCTTCCTTGGTGTTGCTATCCGGCATTTTGTTGACTGAAAGTTTGCAGAGCAAGTTTCAAGGAAAAAAAGATAAGGTGCACCATATTTTGGAACACTGTATCCTTCAATGTTGAACAAACAACCAAAAAAATTTCATCCTACTTAGTCGTGACAGATATTTTACCCTCTTACCCACTCCAGACGTCTATTGGAGTATTTACTGGAAAAAGGGGTCTCTGAGAAAACACAACTGAGTTACTTTAGTATCTAGCGTTAAATTAGTGCCTTACCAAATGTTGGGCACCATGTAGTGTAGTTCCTATATTCCCAATAGGCTCTGCGCATTGGAATAATATATCCTATAGATTAGATGTAGGACTGAGGTCGCCTAGGTCTCTATCGAATATATTAAACGTAATAGTAAGTGCCAGCTAGCTCAGAGGTCACTAGAAACGTTCTCAAATTCACAAGAAAGGACTAGTTTCTGACAACCGCATAAACATGACAACTTTGTTTCCCAAGAATAAGAAATATAGTCGTGGAAACAATAGATAAGTATTTCACTCAGTCACTTGTTCATGCTTCGTTTCTACAGAGGTGCAGAGAGACGGGCGTTTTCAATAAAAGGTTTTATTGAACAGTCTTCTTTCTCATGCAAGAAAAGTGAACAGCTCCAATCATAATGCCGACTGCAAAGTATAACGCGTAAGGCGAGAACAAAATTATAAAATAATACTGTAAGAGCATTGTATGGTTTCTAAACCATATATAAATACATACATAAATAACAATGGCTAAAAATGCTCAACTGGTGCTTTTAAAATACGCCTACTCCAATGTACCTAACATAAGTCTAGTACGCGGGAAGAAGTAAGTATTGTGTAGCATAGGTTTAGCTTTCTTTGCCAAGAATCTATACAAGATTTCTCTAGGTTCTAATCAGCTTCATATCTTAGTTTAGAATAAAGGAGGTCTGGTATCTCATTCTAAGGATTCAATTTCCCAACACCCCGCAAGGGGAGCTTGGAAACACTGGAGCTGGATTCTCGCCAAGAGAAATGCAGCCTCTCGATCAGTGCGTCAGCTGGAGGGTCGGCTTCCTTCGGCACTTACTGTAGCGAGCTGCGTTGGGCAAGTAGATAGTCGAACTGCTCCGAACCACCGTGTCTTGCTAGAGCAAATGAAGGCATATATATATATCTTGAAGGTGTCTAGGTTGACGTAAACTCGGGCATAATAACATCAGGAAAGAACCACTAGGGAATAGTAGTTCTTTGTAAAGAACATGAGTTCTTGGTCAAATCAATATTCAAGCAAGGGAAGGTCCCTGACTGCTTAAGCGGATTTTCCAAGAAATCGTTGTGATGATTGGTACGGGTGGAAGTAGCCATGCCTGTATTTGGTCTGCATGGGTTATATCTAAATAAGGGATTGATTTCTATGCCTATAATAGGGCATTGTGAATTGTACCTATATAAGGGCATGAATCAGGAAAATTAACTCGGAGCCTAAAACGCCACACAACAATATATCCAAACACACCACAAAACAGAATATGTCCTGAAGTAAAAGCAGGAGTCGCCCCCGTAATTGATCAAATGATTGAACAGGGTATTCTAAAAGTAATATTGAACAGTCCTTGTTATTCACCAATCATGGATCTTAAAAACCTGGTGCAAAATATAGAACAGTGCACGATTTGAGAAAAACCAATAAAATAGTAGTATCCTGTTGTCCAGTAGTACTGAATCCAGCAGTGATTTTTTACCAGATACAGTGGGATGCCGATTGGAACACTGTCAGTGATTTGTGCCAGGCATTCCTTTCAATTCCATTGCATCACGATAGTCAATATCTTTTTGCATTCCGCTTCGGAGACCGTGTTTTGGCATGGTGCAGAGTTCCTCAAGGGTGCACAGAGAGTCCCTCGATTTTTCAATCAGATTCTTAAAACATTTTTGGAGACTTTAGTCATGCCAGGAAATTTGGTCTCGGTTCAGTTTATTGATGATCTATCGGTGGAATCAAAGATACGTGAAGCTTGTGTCATTGACACAATAGCCTTACTAAACCATTTAGCAGAAGGAGGACACAAGGTGTTGCCAAAAAAAATTACAGTTTTGCCGACAAGAAGTTCAATATTTAGGACACAAGATAGAAAGAGGAGTCAGAAAAGTGATGCCAGAAAGAATAAAAGTGATTCAACAAGTCTGCCTAGAACTAAGAAAGAAGTAGGAATGTTTTTAGGAGTGGTTGGGTAGTGTAGTCAATGAATCAGTGGATTCTTACTACTTGCAAAACCTTTGATAAGGAAAAGATGTGATGGATCCGATTGAGTGGAATGATGAAAGTGAAGAAACATTCATAACATTGAGAAGTTGTTTGTGTCAAGCACCAGCAATGGGAATGCCAGACTACACAAAATAGTTTGCTTTGTTTAGTTGTGAAAGAAAAGGGTGTGCACTTTCAGTGTTAACACAGAGACACAGATTGTCCCAACGTCCCGTAGCATAAAACTCTGCTGCTCTGAATCCAGTGGCTGCGGCATTATCTCGCTGTTTAAAAGTTGTAACTGCTACTTTTATGAGTCTGGAACAGAGTGAATCGATTGTGATGGGGCATCCTATCAAGGTGTTTGTGCCACATTCAGTCGAGGTCCTTTTAACAAGGACTTGTACTCAGCTTTTGACCTCTAGTTAGCTGACTAAGTATGAAAGAGTAATATTGGGTGCTGAAAATGTAAGTGTGACAAGATGCACCATGATGAATCCAGCAACCTTGTTGCCTGATTCATATTGTGAGGAAGTGGAAGAGGAAGTGAATCATGATTGTTTGGATGTGAAAGAAATATGTACAAAGCCCAGACCTGACATCCTTGATGTCCACTTGGAAGAGTCAGACTATGTAATATTTGTTGATGGGTCATGCTTGAGGAGGGAAATGGAGAATTGAGTATGTTCTGTGTCAGGTACCCTAGAAGCTTCCTGTTTAAGAGGAGTTAAGTCTGAACAAATAGCCGAATTGTTCGCTTTAACCAAAGCCTTCAAAATAGGGAGGACATTGAAAGTAACCATATTTATGGATAGTCAATATGGTTTTGGAGTTGTGCATGACTTTGGCCAATTGTGGCTACAGATGGGATTTCTGACCTCTTCAGGATCTCCTACCAGAAACTGAAAAAATGTCAAAGAACTGTAGTGTAGTTCCTATATTCTCAATAGGCTCTGCGCATTGGAATAATATAAACAGCAGTGTAGACGTAGGACTGAGGTCATCTAGGTCTCTACTGACTATATTAGACTTAATTAGTTTTGCCAGCTAGCTCAGAGGTCACTAGAAGCTTTCTCAAATAAACAAGGAGGAGTTTAACTTCCCTGGATAGACAAGAAGGGATTAGCTTCTGACAACCATAAAACATGACAACTTTGCTCCCTCAGAATAAGAGTGTATCTTTAGAGTTGTGTGAAAACAATAGACAGCTATTTCACTCAGTCAAGTGTGCATACTTAGTTTCACCAGAGTGCAGAGAATAGAGAGACGGGCGTTTTCAATAAAAGGTGTTATTTATTGAGCAGTCTTCTTTCTCATGCAAGAGAAATGAATTGCCACAATTGCAATACTTAGTATAAAGTAAAGTGCGTACAGTAAAAGGAGTATTATAAAATAATACTGTAAAAGCATGGATATGGTTTCATAGCCATATGATACTTTAAAATAGGTAAAATATATACATACAAATATACATTGACTAACGTATTCAACTGGTGCTTCTAAATACGCCTACCCCGGTGTACCTGACCTAAGCCTAATACGTGGGAAGGAGTAAGTAAGTAGCAGTTTAAGTTAAGTTGGTTTTGCCAAGAATCTGAATCAATAATTCTCTTTAAGGGTTTAGTCAGTTCCGTACCTGGGTAATAGAAAGCAGGAGATCTGGTATCTCTCTCTCAGGACTCGATATCTCAGTAACCCGCAAGGGTATCTGGAAACACCGGAGCTGGATTTCTCGGCAGGAGAAAAGACAGCGTCTCTCTCAGTGCGTCAAAAGGGAGGGCGGCGTCCGTGGGCTCTCGCATCAGCTGGCCTCTCGGGCAAGTAGATAGCCACTCTGCTCCAAACCACCGTGTGTTTGCTTAAGGCAATGTTGGTATATTTATACCTGAAAGGTGCCGGGTTTGACGTAAGGTTGGACATAAGACGTCAATAAAGATGTCACTAAGAACTGGCCATTCTTACAGTGCTCACAGGAGTTCTAGGACGAATCAAAACAAAAGCCATGGGGATTTCCCAGGTTGCTGGAGGTTTGGTTTGTTTAGATAACTCGTTGTACTTTCTAGGAGTCCGGGGAAGTAGCCTTGCTTAATGTGGACTGCATGGGCTACGACTAAATATGGATATGATTCTTATGCCTTTATAAGGATATTATTTATTATAACCACATAAGGGCATAAACTAGGAATATCGAAGTAGGGTCCTAGATAGAAACACAATACCCACTCCACGATCTAATGTCCATCATTACTAAAACTAAGCAATAGTAAACATATAATGGTGCATGTGTTTTCCAACATACCCCAAAATACATAATTTGCATTTGAAATGGTATATAGTAAATACACAAAAATGATTGGTACTGTAAGCTTATTAAGCAGTGGTTTCATTCAGTTAAAAATGCATACATATATTAGCTGAATGAATTGCGAAAATTACACATGAAATGGCTCTGAATACAGAAAAGAAGGTCGAGACCATTTCATCACATATTTATACAGATTCTGTATATGTGCAAGAGGTTGAGGTAATATATTGTCTCTAGAGTTCCAAAAATAGAAGCTCTGTTCTCTAAGAATCGTTCTACTTTAAGCAGAGTACATGTGCCAGAAAAATGGTAAATATTTTGGAAGTGGCAAAAAATTTTTTTCGCTTTCAGGGGAAAAAACTAGTTCCAAATATTTTCAGTAGCTTTTGTTTATCAAAGCTGAAGGCCGAATTCAGAGTTCAGGGAACGCTGTGTGCTCGTTGCTTAAAAAGTTATTCTTTCTGTTCAGGGGAGAACATCATTTCAGACAGACTCGCAAAAAATTGGTCTACGACATCAGGTGAAAGTTCGACCAAGTTTGAAAATTCCGCAACAGTGCAGTCGTGAAAATGACTGCTATCATCGATGTCAGGATCAGCAATACTCGCAGAAGGTTGTACCTCGGTGATGCTGCTCTCATCTCGTACTTCACTGCCACATACTCGTAGTGGTGAAGTCTCAAAAAATGCCGTCATCAGAATGGGTAGCCGCAGGGGACAACACGATACATTAGCCGTTACAGGACCTAGCAAAGTATCTGTATCCATTGGTACTGCTGATGGTAGTGTAAGACAGACGTCCAACACGCATTCTTCTCCGCATAGCATACATCGAAGCACAGGTAAGAAGCAATTTTGCCAGATAGGTCTGAATGAAAGAAACCAGGTCATATTCAGATCTCTTAGCCGGGCTAATCCGAGGACTTTAGTTATGCGGTCCCGATAGCGTATAGCTAGGATCGTTTCTTCCATCATTGCTGGAGTCTTGTCTGCGACTTGGCTTGCCATATCGGAGCAGAAGGATCAAAAACAAAATTCCTGCTACGAGTCCCAAAAGAAGTGGTAGGCCGCCAAAGACAGAATGGGCAAAATTAGGAAAAATGCCCAGAACTGTTTCGAATGGTGTTAACAGTCCCGAAATAATTGTCTTAAATACATGTGGGATACCACTGGTATCTGAAATATTTAGGATTTGGCTTAGCATTTCTACGAAATGCACGGGGCAATTTGTTGATAAAAGGGAATGTATCTCTGCCATTGTTCTTGCAACTTGCAGATCATACGTTTCTTTTGATGACAATAAGGGCACAGTTGTCTGTAAAAGAACAGACTTCACTCTGCTTAAAGCATCAATTCGAATAGAAGAGATATTCAAAAAAGGCCAAATTGTCGCCTCCGTATCTGGAGTGCTGTTTGGATACATGAAAGGTTATTTGAACACCCTTCGCAGGCCCCATGCAAGTTAATGTCTTGACAAAGAAATGTACCGCTCAGTGATCTTTTACAATTGTTACCACTAAGAAATAAATGTTTCTTCTTTTCACTGTAACATGTGTGTGTATAAGGTAATTTCCATGATGACTTGATATACCCTTTACCCAACCTTTCATACTGGCCCGCTGGTATATACTCTTGGCAGTATTTAAATTGGAAAGTTGTTATCGGAATTGAAATTATTCCGTGTATTATCCATTCAATGACAGGTCTTTCTGACATTGTCAATGGTAATCTCTCAAGTTTTTCAATGCTCAGAATCGTATAGTCTGCTCCTTTTTGTGCCAAACTGATTTGTTTATCAGTAAGGTTAAAGATAGAGAATAATGACGTTGTGTTGATTAAACGCCATGGTACGTAGCCTGAACGCAGATTTTGCAATGTCCAGCCAAGCTGTACAATAGCACGTAATTGGGACTGACCTTGTTGTAACATTAGTAAGTCCTGCTCTATTATATCAATAGCAGATGATACAATACTGTCCAGTGAATATATTCTGGAGGACAGAGTCATTAACCCATTGTCCACAACAAAAAGTGATTTTTCCAAATTAATACGATCAATTTCTCGTATTTTCTCTGCTGTTTCAATTTGCATTACTTTCCAAGCTTCGTTGTACGCAGCGTATATACCGGCCGCTATGAAACGTTTTTGACGCTGTTTGCGTGGTCGCAATATGAAATCACACAAGTCAGCACCGTCTTTAAGTAAAGTCAAGTGTTAGTTAATTTCTGCCAGTGTGGATTTTTGTAGCCATTCAAGGCATGGTTTCCCTACACTGTATATTGTAACTATCCCTGGATGTTGTCTCTGGGAGTATCTATGGTCTGGCCTGGTCATTTTGAACCCCTGTATTTTGTTCAGGAATCTATCTTGACAGTTATTTGTGCCTGTGGGCCAGATCAACCATTTTTTCCAATCAGGATGTGTTCTGTTTTGGTATAAAATATGGGATACGTCTATCTCAACATCTGTAGTGCTATTACTGTCAGGTGTTGGCTTTGGAATAGACGGTTTGTTTAAATCTTTTATCTTAGGTAGGCCAAGACAAGTAGTCTGTTGAATGGTATCATTCAAGAATAATATTTGTTCCGGGATCATGCAGGCTCTAAATAATGCTTCTAAACCTTGGACCTGCCATTCTTTGTACCCCAGATGGTTTTTGTTTCAATATTGTTTTTCCAGAAATCAAAAACAAATGTAATCATTTTTTCATAAAATGTTTCAGAATAGATCAATTTAGTATTTGTCAGCATTGTTTTCATTCCTGTCTTATTTAACATTTTGAAATAAAACGTTTCTGCATCACTTGTGTTAAACCCTGAGAAGTTTGGGAATTTCTCATAAAATGTTTTTGAACTGCTTTTAGGTGGAGTTGCAAAATGTTCCCATTGATTATAATTAAAAAAAATTCTTGGTTGTTCAGATTTATGTAAACAGTGATGACCAAAGTGATTATAGCAATACATTTCTTCATAATTTGATGAACCCTGTAAATAATCATGTTCTGTACATTTTGCTGACATTACTAAATCTGACATCATATCATTAATACTTTCAAAGTCCCAATCATCAGAGAATGTACTTGGTTTTACAAAGTCACTTAATGAAACCTTGAACTGATGTGGATATTTCAAGAGCTCAATCGGGCCATAGATTTCATAATCCGTTTTGTCCCATGCTACCGCACCGGGTATTGGATTGGCTGTGACATTCACTGATGATAGTTCTCTTTTCTCGATGTGAGATGGCTTGTGTGGCTTTAGGACCAAGTTGATATTCTGACTTGCTGCTGTGTCCATTGTACTGTATTTTCCCTCAATGAATTTTCCCAAATAAAGAACCATGATGAGCCAAAGCAGGAGGAAAAGTACACCTAACACAATCCAAAATTCAATCCATGGAGAAATCAGATAGGTTTCTTTGAGTTCATGAAAGAGTTTGGTTACTTTGTCTCTTAAAGTTTTTGTTGCTGGCGTTTCTTCAGGTTCGCTTGGATCTTCAGAAAAGTTATCGAAATTGATGAAGTAGCCAGATGCAGTTCTGTCAATTGTTGGTATCGCTTCCGGGTTTTCATTTGCTTTTGCATTTTTTGTTTCATCAGCATAGTCTGAGGCTACATCGTTGTAGACTGATGTTTCTTGATGAACTGTTGTAGTTTGGGTTGAAAGAGGCATACGTTCCATGGCTTTGTTGCATAGTCTTTTTTATTCACTGCAGGTTTATCAAATGTGTTTAGTCTCTCAGTTTGAACCTCTTGTATTGTAGCAAATTTTGGTATTCTGCTATTTCTTGAGAGTCCACTGGGCCTACTACTTATTATTGGCCACATGATTGTGGTTTTACCAGGTCGATGGATACAACTCGGTTTCCTTTTTACCAGCAAGGGGCGGTAGTACAACTGATCTTGTTCCACTGACAGCTAAGACAGGTACTGCTTTTCTGTAAGAAGGCCCAAATTCCTTCTTCACCGCGATCTTCTCTCTAACCAGATCCCCAATCTTTGGAATCCAGACAGGCCTTGCTGGGACAGGTGGTTTATCTTCAGTGGCTGTTGGCTGCTGTTTTAACTTTACGTTGCTCAGGCCTTTTCTTGTTTCATTTAAGTCCTGTAAAATAGCCAAACAGTCTTTGATATCAAAGCATTTTTCTTCTACAACTGAAGTCTGACTATCAAGGTCCTGAATATGCATTCTAGTCCCGAACAATAGTTCGTACGGACTGAAACCTTTTAGAGAATTTCTTGGCAGATTATTAAGACTACGTTGGACACTTGTTAAATGTTGGACCCACCCATCACCCGAACCTAATACCCTCGCTGTTATAGATTGCTCTATGTCCCGTTTTTTTCTTTCCACTACCGCATTTCCCTCAGGATGGAAGGGACAAGAGTACCGCAATGCAATGCCCATGCTGGTCATGGCCTCCTTATAAGCCCGAGAGCTAAAAGCAGGACCCTGGTCAGAATGTAGCATGCCAATTGCGTATGTGTCGATATGGACTCGCAAATCTTTGTATAACAGTTCAGGCGTCAGCCGAGTGCTGGTGTCTGCATTTTAAGTGAATCTAGTCTTAAATAATATGGGAACACATTTCTCCGGTTGGATTTTTGCGTATAGGTGGCCTTATGCTAACTAAAAGAAGGGTCCTGGCAATACTCTGGTTGGTTTGCCACTGCGATATCTGTTGCAGTTTGGACAGCTCATTGCAAAAAAGCTCATCCCCGGCCACCAGTATTCTGATTGTAATTCTTTCAGAGATTCCTTGATCACTTGGTGCCTTAGACCCAATCCCATGTGTGCGTCTGCTATTAAAAAGACTCTCCTGTTAGTGTTTGGAATTACTCTATCCCCCACTCCAGGGATTTGAGCAAAAGGAACGGAGTTTGCATCAATTATGCATCAATTATGTATGTATAATTGAGTGGATAGTTCACAGGTAATGCTGCACAGCCACCTTTTGAAGACGTTTTTACCGCCAGCATGGTTTCCCCGCCTATGTATTTTTCTGAACACTTTTTTGTGGCTACAGAAGCCGGATTAGTTGCTTCCGCTGTGGCTGTTTCAGCCAATGAATTCCCTGCAACGTGAACGCCATCACGCTGATGACTCAGTGTATGTATCACGTGAGTCTTTTGTAGTTCTTTCTGTAAAAGAACTACCTGTTCCCAAAGCGTCTTATGCTTTAGTGTGGCACCTGTGTCATCTTTGTAATCGTTTTGAACCCAGTTCTGCATGTCATTATTGTAAGACTTGACGCAGTAATACGAATCGCACACTATTAGTGTGGGGAATTCGCGATCGGCATTCTCAAGCGCCATCTTTAAAGATCTTATTTCAGCTTGCTGAGTTGAGCAGTTTCTGAGTGATTCAGTTTTGTGACTATCGGTCTGAATTTACCAAAGCGCCAGCGACATTTTAAAAATCACGCATGCAGCGTTGTAGGATTTTTTCTCTACATCGTAATGTTGTGCAAATCTGTCCATGTAGATTACACATGTGTACTGTTCAAGAGGCAGAATTTGGATTGGCGGAGGATATTCTTCTTCATATGTTAGATCTTTCAATTTTTTCATTTTCGGGTCAAAATAGTATTTCACGTCTTCTGCAGCAAGAGAATTTTCCCATTCGATCCATTTTGGATCTAATGCCACAGCAGTCAAATTGCGTGGGCTTGTTAATGCTTCAAAGGCTGATTCTGCTGTTAAAACAGTTATCCTTCTGCCTTGAGCTTGGGCTCTTTCTTTTGCTACAGAAGTTTGAACCGCATTTACAATATTTTCCCTAAGACTGAATGTCTTTTCAGCTTGTGTGTACAAATGTGATTTGTAAGCTATTGGTACCGTTTCTCCCTCATTAGAGGTCAGGTACGTGAATCCGCATCTTCCTGGGATGACTCGAATTACAAGGTTGCGTATGTTTTCGCGAGTTTGCAATTTTGTTTTAGCTAACATGTCTGTTTGCAATGATCTCAACATTTCTGTGTGTTTTTGAGTCCAATTGATTGGTTTGAAATCAGGTTTTATTAATTCATAGAGAGGTTTAACCCTCTCGGCATAATTTAGAATGTAAGTTCTTCTGAAATTCAGAAAACCTAGTATTGATTGTAAGTTCTTCTGCGTTTTTGGTGCGTGGAGTACAGCGCACTTCTCTAAGAAGTTGTCTGCTAGGCTCTTGCCTTCACTTGATAATTCATATCCTAAAAATAGGACTGTTAGATGGGAAATTCGTGACTTTTTAAAGTTGAATTTGTAACCCTCAGCTGCAAACCCAAGTATTATGGTGTTCACTCTTTTCAAGTGTGTCTCCAGGTCATCATCTGTGAGATAGATGTTATCGACATAAGATAATGCCTCATCATCATAAATTTGTAGTAACTCTGTTACCCTTGCTGAGAATAATCCCGGGCTATTCTTGAATTCCTGTGGGAGTCGACATAATTTTTTTTTGTGACCCCATTATTGTGAAAGCGGTCAAATACCTGCTTTCAGGTGCAATGTTTTGACAAAAAAATCCATTAGAGATGTCTAAAGTCATTTTGTATTTTTTGAGCACGATGGTATTCATTAGTGCTGCACTGTGTGAATTTTGTACTGCAAATGTTTTGCAACATGAGTTAAGGTGTCTGTAGTCCAATACTAGACGATATGAATCGTCTGGTTTGGAGACAGGAAACAAAGGATTGTTCATTTGTGAGGTGCATGTTTCAATCACCCCCTGGTATTCAAGTTGATCTAAGATCTCCCTGACTTGTTTTTTAACTTTATGCTTAATTGGGTACTGCCTTTGTGCAGTGGGCTGACATTTTAACTGGATTTTGTGAGGAGGAGGGTCCTCATCCCATCCTACATTTTTTTTATATAATGCAGGAGCTTGGGCTACTGCCCATTTTCTTGCATATAAGGCTTTTTTATAAATTGAAATATGATTTGAGAAGGCAGGCATAATCATTTCTTTGCCATGAGGGCACTCCCTGACAAACTCTGGTGGCCAGTCTTTCTCAGCTAAAAGGATGTCATATCCTTTCAAAAGGTTATCTCAAAAGAGACCGCTTACTTTCCTGGTCTTATCTTACTCTATACGTAATGTTATTTCGTATATTTTATGAGGTTTGCTAACTCTGGTATCTGCAGTTTCCACTTGAATGTATTCATTCGTGTCCACTGTCTCCAGAAGATTCATCAGGATCTTGCGAGCTATGGTCACTTCTGCTGCGCTGTCTAGCATTGTCTGGGCCCACTCTCCGTTTTTCAGTTGTGTCCTCAGTATCCTCGGCATGTTTAATTATTTTAATACTGGCTACCTTCTTTCTTGGAAATTATAATTTTTTACTTTGATGAGCAGGTTCCTTGTCTTTGGACTATACGTGCTCTTCCCTGTGTTCTGACCGTCCTCTTCTTTCCGATTTCTGCGAGGAAGTCTGAAAAGATCGAGAGGGACGTGTATCAATATCTTGATATCTATCAGGTTTCTTCAAATTATCCCTATTTCTAAGGTTATATCTTTTCTCAGAGGGCTCCCTCTGGGGAGACTTGTTTCCTCGGTCAGGAGATCTTTCTCTTCGTTGAGGAGACCTTCCTCTGGACTTGAATCGTTCTTCTTTAGGAGTGGATTGTTTATTACCATCACAACTCTTTTTTGGAGTATTTAGATTATTTTTAATAAATATTTTTTCAGGATTTTCAGTTAGTTGGGGTTTTACTGGTTTCCCACCCAAACTATCTCTTCCTAGTTCTTCATAGGATTTGTCTATGATTCTGGCAAGTTCAAATGGCTGTTCTGCTATATCTGTTTTTTTCAATTTCTAGAGGTAAGTTATATCCTCCGTTGCCAATTGAACTAACTCTCTATATGCCTTTGTTAATTCTTTTAATTTAACTAAGACTTCTTTGCTTGAAATTTCATTAATGTCAGGATGTGGTGTGTAGCTGGCTAGAACCGGCCACGTTGCTCCTGGTCTACCTAGTGGACAGAGCCTGGTGATGTGATTTTGATGTTTTAGGGCGTCTTTAAACCAGAGCAGGTGCTCTTGGTAATTTAATGGGATTTCCACCTCCTCGAAAGGAGTGTATTCATCCAGAGGTTCCTATATTTTGTAATAGTGGAATTCGTGTGTTACAGCATTTGCTGCTGGAAAGTTTATCCATGAATAGAATACCTCTGTCTGCCGATATTCATGGGCCTCTACCACGAATATGACTGTACCACCTCGTGATGTCAGTCCATTTTCTATAAGTTTAATTTTTTTTTTTTTTATTGGTTTTCACAAAGTCGGAGTCTTAACAAAGTTACAAAAGAAAGATAATTCAAGACCCCCCCCCCCCACCCGCCTCCCACCTTCCATCTTCATTACAAACCAATGGCACAGATACTTATAAACAAAGATGAGGAAAAAAATAGGATAAAGCTGGAAAAAATGTGACAAGAGAATATGTCTGAAAAAGAAAGAAAAACCAAAAGAAGAAGGAAAGAAGAGAGAGAGAGGTAAAAGGAGACAAGGTTTTGTGGATTTCTGGTGGCCCTTCTATGTCTCTATATCCACCTGCCCTTGTTGATCAATCCATTTGGAGAATGCCCCCCAAACTTCAATACCCATCTTCCTTTTTCTTCGTCCTTTCTTAGCATATACAGATTTTTCAAGATGGTATGTGGCAACTAGTCTAGCCAACCATTGTGCATAGGAGGGGGACTCTGAGTCTAACCATCCAGAAGAAATGCATATCCTCCATACTGCCATTGCAACAAATATCAGCCCTTCTTCTTTTACTCTCAAGGAGTCCGATTGTGTTCCCAAAAGAATAGTAGTAGGGTTCAGAAGAATTGATTGATTTGTTATTTTACTCAGTAAGTTCTGTATTCTGAGATGGGTGGAACTAATAGTTGGGCATGTTGCAAATATATGTATAGAGTCGGCCCCTATCTCAGAGCAGCGTGAGCATAATGTTCCTCTCCCAGATCCCCATTTCATGATTTTGCTAGGTGTTATATACAAAAGAATATATAGTTTTAAAATGGCGTGCTTGTAGTTTGGCCGAAATAAGGATTTGCTGTGATAAACACAGGGAGTTGAAAAATATGCTTTGAGGGGAATCAAGTTTAGTGTGCCATTTGGAAGCAATAGTTTCTAGATCATCAGGGGTTTCCTTGTTTATTAATTGGTATATACTTCCAATGCGAGTAGAGGTGTTATTCCGGAGAGTGTTCATAAGCTCAACCTCGGCAAATCCGTTGGCTCCTCCCACTTTCCTGGCAAGGTAATCGTAAATAGCCATATATTTAAATAGGTCTTGACTTTTTAATTTGAATCTAGTCTGCAAAGTTGAGAAGGTCTCAATTCCCCTAGTTGTTATAAGGTCCCCTAATTTTGTAACCCCTGCTCTATGCCATTGGGATAGATAAGATGAACTAAATATAGCAGGTAGGTTGTTGTTATTAATTATAGGGGAATAATAGTTATGTCTACCCATTCCAAACGTTTTCCGGACATGCCGAAAAACTTTATAAGAATTCATTAGCGTCTTAAATTTAACGCGGTTGTAATATCCATAGGCTGTTTCTCGGACTAGACAGCCCCATTGTTGTTCCCCTAACAAGGACCGGAAGGGTGAGGGCAAAGACAGATCAACTCCACAGGAGGATTCTCTTAACAAAACTGAGCTGTATTGAAGGACTGCCGCCCAGTAATATAGGATGATGTTGGGAAAAGCCCATCTCCCTCTGTCTTTCGGTAACGTAAGATGTTTTAATGCACGTCTAGGTTGAGCGTATGACCAAATGAACTGGGTAAAAATTTGTTGAAATTTAAGTAGATCTTTTTTGCTGAACTCAAGAGGGATACAGCGAAAAAAATAAAGTAATTTAGGAAAATAGGTCATTTTAATGACATTGCACCTGCCAACCAGCGTTAGGTGTAGATTATCTATTTGTTTTAGTGCCTTCTTAGTCTGTACAGCAAGGGGAGCCAAATTAGTTGCAACTATTTCCTCCAGCCCAGGTATTTGGCCTTTAGTACCGCTCTAGCATCGGCCCAGATGATTTTATTATTTGCTAATGTCTGTGTTTTGCTTTTATTGAGGGCGTACCCAGATAATATCCCAAATTTGTGGGCCTCCCTTTCTAGGGCCTGTATAGAATTGGCAGGGGCTGGAGTAATGATGGCGAGATCGTCAGCATAGGCCAGGATTTTACAGCTGTTTTGAAAATATGTTACTGGAGAAATGTTGTGATTCTTCTCTATTTGTTTAATAAGAGGGTCTAGGTAGAGCGCAAACAGTAACGGGGAGCAGGGGCAGCCCTGCCTAGTACCTCGTGAGATTTTAAAGGGCTGCGTCAGATGTCCATTTATAACGACGCTAGCGGTTGGATTGTGATAAAGTGCCTGCGCCGCCTGCATGAACCTACCCCCGAATCCCATGCTGTCCATTACTCTCCAAAGAAATTGCCAGGAGACCCGGTCGAAGGCCTTTTCGGCGTCGAGTAGTATTAATGACATCGGATCTCCAGCGACTTGAGCAGCATCAAACAGAGTAATAACTCTCCGGACATGTTCAGTGGTCCCTTTCTTAGGTATAAAACCATGTTGCCATTTTGAAACGAGGGGTTCCACTACTCTAGATATTCTAGAGGCTAATACCTTGGAGAAAATTTTAGAGTCGCAGTTGATGAGGGTTATTGGTCTGTAGGAGCTCATATCTAGTGGAGATTTGTCCTTTTTTGGAAAGATAGATATTCTGGCACTAGACCAAGAGCTTGGAGGTAAAGTGCCGCTGAAGATGGAGGTATTTACTTCTGAGAATATAACCTTGATTTGGCTGGCAAAGATTTTAAAAAATTCGACAGGAATGCCGTCAGGGCCAGAAGCTTTTCCGTCAGGAAGACTTTTGAGGGCATCCAGGATTTCTTCCCATGTGGGGGTGAGGTCTAATAGTTCACTTTCTTCTAAGCTAAGCTTGTTCAATTCGATCTCGCTAAGATATTCAAGAATCTTTCTATCTAGAACTTCGGTCATGCAGCAGTTTTCTTCCTTGTTTAGCTTAGCATAAAACTCCTGGAACTCATGTCGGAGGCAGCTAGGATCGGAAACCTCGGTGCCTGAAGACAATCTAATTTTGTGTATTTCATTAGAGGTAATTTGTTGTCTCGTCTTAACAGCTAAGTGATGTCCAATACTGTCACTACACTCATATGTCTTCTCTCTTGCTGCTGCCCACTTAGCTGCTATTTTACCCGTAAACACCGCCCCTATTTCCGCCCTAGCCAGGATCGCTTCTTGCTGGACTGGCTGGCAATCTAGTCCTGCATGGATTGTTTGAGTTAACTTCATTTCTATTTTTCTTAATTTTTCCTGGAGATCTTTGACCTGGGCTTTTTCTGTTCTATTTTTTTGAGCTGAGAACCTAAGGGTCTCACCTCTAATCCCTGCCTTTAAAGTGTCCCATACTATCATCTGGGAGGCAGAGCCAATATTAATCTCCAGGAACTCTGGGATCCATCCTCGCATATGATTGATGTAGCTTGGATCATATAATAACGCTTTCTCAAAGCTCCATCTAGAAGCCTCTCTGGGTTGCCCAAACTCTCTTATAGTAAGAATGATGGGATTATGATCGGACATAAATCGGGGTGCTATATCTATAGTAAAACTAGAAGCTAATGATGCGGAAACAAAAAAATAGTCCAGCCTAACCAATACTTGGTGCGGAGCCGAATAAAAAGTATACCCAGGTAGTGAAGGATTTTTGCTCGCCCAACTATCTATCAGTCCATGAGTTTGTAAAAGGTTGGTTAGGGCTTGGAAGACTTGGGGTTTCCTTCCTTTGTATTTCCAGGTTGTGTTGACATCCCAATTACCTGGTAGGTGTATGTTAAAATCCCCGCATAACACTATCGGGGTGGGCCAGTGTGCTAATTCATTTGAGACCTGATTAATAACCCCGGGATCATCAGCATTGCTCCCGTATAGTGAGCAAAGAGTAAAAGAGATGTTGTTAGGGAGTTGAATCTGGGTGATAGCCCACCTTCCTGATGGATCTGATTTAGTTTGTGGGTTGCTAATAGCAAATTTTCTATCGGTTAAGATTCCGACCCCCTTTGTTTTAGCTCCTTGTGTGGTGGCGCCCACTACTTTGAACCTTAATGTGATTAGCAGATGTTTTTGGGAATGTTCTACATGGGTTTCCTGTAAACATATTATATTTCCCCCAAGCGTTCGCAAACCCATAGCCACCTTTTGTCTCTTTGATGTATCATTCAGGCCACAGACATTGACTGAGACAATTCGTAGTGGATCTAACCTAGCCATCTAAAGGGTGTTGGAATGGTCATCTGGATTCCATAAAAAATTTGGTGTGTGTATGTGTGTGTACAGTGAGAATCTCTATGTGCCTGCAGTAACCCAACCCTCCCCTCCCACCCCACCCCCCAACGACCCCCCTCCACCCACCCACCCTCCCCCTTATGTGAGCAATCAGGCTGAGCCTGAATGATGGAGGTCAGTCATGAGCCATGGCCGCCAGCCATGCCAGTCATCTGTGAAAAAGTGGCCAATGCTAGACAAAATACTCAAGTGATCCATCATTTAAAGTTACAGTCATCCCCAGTTCCTTCCGTCCCCTTCTTCCCGCCCTTTCCCCATCAAAGGAGGAGTCAGGTTCTGGGAAAGGACATGGGGTACGAGAGAGAGAAGAAGAAAAAAAAAAAAAGAAAAAAGGAGAAAAAATAGACTAATCTAGGGGGAAAAAGGAAAAAGTAGTATTGTTATACACATAGAGTATGCGCAATCCAGAATGTATGTCAATGTTTTCCTTTTCTATTCTATCCCTCTATAGAGTGGGAGATAGCGTCAGATTAACATCAAGTAGCCAATTAGGTCGTTTGTTATTTTGCCCCTTTTTGTCCTTTCTTTCGTTTAATCTCTTCCAGATACTCTTTGGCTTTGATCTCTGATGTAAAGACCTTGGTAGTACCATACAGGATAACTTTCAGTCTTGCCGGGTTCATAAGGTATACCTCTGCACCTAATTGTTGTAAGGGAGAGATCAGCTGTCGCAGGTGCCATCTACGCTCAACAGTCTGATGGCAAAAATCCGGCTTAGAAAAAAAGGTAATCCCATGAGCTCCTTTATTTGAATTGGGTCGAGCCTTGTCGTATACCAATTGTCTCAGGAGGAAGTTGCCAAAGTATACAAGGAATACCCGGGGCTGACCTTCAGTCACATTACCATTCTTGTATTGCTTCTTCAAAAAAAAGGGAAACCTATGTGCTCGCTGTACTTCACGGTCCCAGTCCCATTCTGAGTGTTCTGGGAACGAGTCTTGCAGCAATTTGACAATGAACTGTCTGGGGTCTTCCCCCTCCTTTCCTTCAGGAATCCCCAGCAGGCGCAGGTTGTTCCGGCGTTGCCTATTTTCATTTTCTTCCATTTTCATCATTAGATCTGTAAGACAAGCAGAGTTGGAATCAGTGACTTGTTTGGTTGCCTCTGCTTCTGTCTCCAAGTGTTCAGTCCTAGCCTCGACCATGCCCACTCTCTCGCTGATGTCTATGCAGGTCTTGTTCAACCGTCTGAGACCACCCTGTAATTTCTTCGCTGCTTTTTTGGCTGCCCGATTTTCACCTCTCACCTCTTCCTGGAAATCTTTGATTGAGGTAAGTATGGCGGCGAGTGAGGGTTCCAATACCTCATTTGTTTTAGCTTGTAGTCTTCTCGGGCTACGCCTCTGTGATAGTGAGTGTGATGTGGTTGGCGCATCTTCTTCTAGATGATAAGACATCTGTGAGTCCGAGTAGTCCCATTTGAGCTGACTCCTTCGTTTAATCTTATTCCTTGGTTTTTTGAGACGGGCAATTGTACCAGTGTTGTCACGGGAGGCCTCGCTTTCCTCTTCACTGGTACTGTTAGTATTGCCTTCGCTTTCTTCTTCTGTCTCGCTTTCCCTTGACGAGCTCGGAGTGCTGTCTGATACTGAATAAAAGGCCTCCTGACCAATTTCTGGGGTCCATGGGGTGGCAGAGCCAGGAGGAACTTCCAAGCTTCGAATAACAGTTTCCGTCTTTGTGGGGTGATCTTTGGTGTTCAGTTTCTCAAGGGGAGTACAAAGGGAGTTAGCATTTTTTCCTTCGTCTAGCTCAGGATGTTCACCTTCCATTGGAAGTGGGGTTAAGAGGGGATCAGGCTGATTAAGGGGACCAAGTGTATGATCAGGTTCTTCAGTTAAGGCTTGCAGTGATAGAGAGGTTTGCTGATTGTCAATCAGATTGGGGAGAACTTCTAGGTTTGAAGAGGCGTTATTGCAGTCCAAACTGACAGCAGGTGTTTGATCAGTGTCCCCATGATCACTATTCTGCTTAGAGGAGTCATCAATTCTGATGGGGCACTGTGTATTTTTTATGCTACTTTTAGTCGTGGTAGCCTGGTTTCTATAAGTTTAAGAGTTATAGTTTTTCTTATGTTGACCGGAATGAGTATAGAATTCGGGTCATTGTCTTGGAGACTTGTGTCATCCGCTAGGAGTTGAGCTGCTATTCTAGCTGCCTCCCTTTCGTCTTCACTTTCCCCCATTTTACTGACAGAAAAGTTTTTGTTGCAGATCAAGTTTCAAGGAAACAAAGATTAGGTGCACAATATTTTGGAACACTGTATCCTTCAACTTGACTAAACCAAAAACTATACATAGGAATCTCTTCCTACTAAGTTCCGGCGGATTTTAACCTTTTACCCACTCCAAACGTCTATTGGAGTTTTTACGGGAAAAGGGTCTGTGTGAAAAAGCACGACTGAGTTACTCTAACGTCTTGGGTTAGAATTATCGCCATACCAAACGTTGGGCGCCATGTAGTGTAGTTCCTATATTCCCAATAGGCTCTGCGCATTGGAATAATATAAACATCAGTGTAGACGTAGGACAGAGGTCATCTAGGTCTCTACTGACTATATTAGACTTAATTAGTTTTGCCAGCTAGCTCAGAGGTCACTAGACACTTTCTTGAATAAACAAGGAGGAGTTTAACTTCCCTGGATAGACAAGAAGGGATTAGCTTCTGACAACCATAAAACATGACAACTTTTCTCCCTCAGAATAAGAGTGTATCTTTAGAGTCGTGTGAAAACAATAGACAGCTATTTCACTCAGTCAAGTGTGCATACTTAGTTTCACCAGAGTGCAGAGAATAGAGAGACGGGCGTTTTCAATAAAAGGTGTTATTTATTGAGCAGTCTTCTTTCTCATGCAAGAGAAATGAATTGCCACAATTGCAATACTTAGTATAAAGTAAAGTGCGTACAGTAAAAGGAGTATTATAAAATAATACTGTAAAAGCATGGATATGGTTTCTTAGCCATATGATACTTTAAAATAGGTAAAATACATACATACAAATATACATTGACTAACGTACTCAACTGTTGCTTCTAAATACGCCTACCCCGGTGTACCTGACCTAAGCTTAATACGTGGGAAGGAGTAAGTAAGTAGCAGTTTAAGTTAAGTTGGTTTTGCCAAGAATCTGAATCAAGAATTCTCTTTAAGGGTTTAGTCAGCTCCGTACCTGGGTAATAGAAAGCAGGAGGTCTGGTATCTCTCTCTCAGGACTCGATATCCCAGTAACCCGCAAGGGTATCTGGAAACACCGGAGCTGGATTTCTCCGCAGGAGAAAAGGCAGAGTCTCTCTCAGTGCGTCAAAAGGGAGGGGCGGCGTCCGTGGGCTCTCGCATCAGCTGGGCTCTCGGGCAAGTAGATAGCCGCTCTGCTCCAAACCACTGTTTGTTTGCTTAAGGCAACGTTGGTATATTTATACCTGAAAGGTGCCGGGTTTGACGTAAGGTTGGACATAAGACGTCAATAAAGATGTCACTAAGAACTGGCCGTTCTTACAGTGCTCACAGGAGTTCTAGGACGAATCAAAACAAAAGCCATGGGGATTTCCCAGGTTGCTGGAGGTTTGGTTTGTTTAGAGAACTCGTTGTACTTTCTAGGAGTCTGGGGAAGTAGCCTTGCTTAATGTGGACTGCATGGGCTACGACTAAATATGGATATGATTCTCATGCCTTTATAAGGATATTATTTATTATAACCACATAAGGGCATAAACTAGGAATATCGAAGTAGGGTCCTAGATAGAAACACAATACCCACTCCACGATCTAATGTCCATCATTACTAAAACTAAGCAATAGTAAACATATAATGGTGCATGTGTTTTCCAACCCACCCCAAAATACATAATTTGCATTTGAAATGGTAAATGGTAAATACACAAAAATGATTGGTACTGTACGCTCATTAAGCAGTGGTTTCATTCAGTTAAAAATATATATATATCAGCTGAATGAATTGCGAAAATTACACATGAAATGGCTCTGAATACAGAAAAGAAGGTCGAGACCATTTCATCACATATTTATACAGATTCTGTAAATGTGCTAGAGGCTGAGGTAATATATTGTCTCTAGAGTTCCAAAAATAGAAGCTCTGTTCTCTAAGAATAGTTCTACTTTAAGCAGAGTACATGTGCCAGAAAAATGGTAAATATTTTGGAAGTGGCAAAAAATAATAATTTCGCTTTCAGGGGAAAAAATAGTTCCAAATATTTTCAGTAGCTTTTGTTTATCAAAGCTGAAGGCCGAATTCAGAGTTCAGGGAACGCTGTGTGCTCATTGCTTAAAAAGTTATTTTTTCTGTTCAGGGGAGAACATAATTTCAGACAGACTCGCCAAAAATTGGTCTACGACATCAGGTGAAAGTTCGACCAAGTTTGAAAATACCGCAACAGTGCAGTTGTGAGAATGATTGCTATCATCGATGTCAGGATCAGCAATGCTCACAGAAGGTTGTACCTGGGTGATGCTGCTCTCATTTCGTACTTCACTGCCACATACTCACCGTGGTGAAGTCTCAACGAATGCCGTCATCAGAATGGGTAGCCGCTGGGGACAAGACGATGCATGAGCCGTTCCAGGACCTAGCAAAGTGTCTGTATCTATTGGTACTGCTGATGGTAGTGTAAGACAGACGTCCAACACGCATTCTTATCCGCATAGCATACATCAAAGCACAGGTAAGATGCAATTTTGCCAGATAGGTCCGAATGAAAGAAACCAGATCATATTCAGATCTCTTAGCCGGGCTAATCCGAGGACTTTAGTTATGCGGTCCCGATAGCGTCTAGCTAGGATCGTTTCTTCCATCGTTGCTGGAGCCTTGTCTGCGACTTGGCTTGCCATATCGGAGCAGAAGGATCAAAAACAAAATTCCTGCTACGAGTCCCAAAAGAAGTGGTCGGCCGCCAAAGAGAGAATGGACAAAATTAGGAAAAATGCCCAGAACTGTTTCGAATGGTGTTGACAGTCCCGAAAAAATTGTCTTAAATACATGTGGGATACCACTGGTATCTGACATATTTAGGATTTGGCTTAGCATTTCTACGAAATGCACGGGGCAATTTGTTGATAAAAGGGAATGTATCTCTGCCATTGTCCTTGCAACTTGCAGATCATACGTTTCTTTTGATGACATTAAGGGCACAGTTGTCTGTAAAAGAACAGACTTCACTCTGCTTAAAGTATCAATTCGAATAGAAGAGATATTCAAAGAAGGCCAAATTGTCGCCTCCTTATCTGGAGTGCTGTTTGGATACAATACTTGCATACAGCAAGTGACCATGGAACTTACGCTCACGAGCTAGGCTTTCCCTGGCACCATGCCACAACAGCTGTGGTCCGTTATTAGAATATAACTCCCGTTAGAAAGCTGTTTAAAGAATGGCTCTATCTGTGTTGCAGGAGTGACGTGCAGGTGACATGAAAGGTTATTTGAAGACCCTTGGCAGGCCCATGCAAGTTAATGCCTTGACAAAGAAGTGTACCGCTCAGTGATCTTTTATAATTGTTACCACTAAGAAATACATTCTTCTTCTTTTCACTGTAACGTGTGTGTGTATAAGGTAATTTCCATGATGACTTGATATACCCTTTACCTAACCTTTCATACTGGCCCGCTGGTATATACTCTTGGCAGTATTTAAATTGGAAAGTTGTTATCGGAATTGTAATTATTCCGTGTATTATCCTTTCAATGACAGGTCTTTCTGACATTGTCAATGGTAATCTCTCAAGTTTTTCAATGCTCAGAATCGTATAGTCTGCTCCTTTTTGTGCCAAACTGATTTGTTTATCAGTAACGTTAAAGATAGAGAATAATGACGTTGTGTTGATTAAACGCCATGGTACGTAGCCTGAACGAAGATTTTGCAACGTCCAGCCAAGCTGTACAATAGAACGTAATTGGGACTGGCCGTGTTGTAACATTAGTAAGTCCTGCTCTATTATATCAATAGCAGATGATACAATACTGTCCAGTGGATATATTCTGGAGGACAGAGTCATTAACCCATTGTCCACAACAGAAAGTGATTTTTCCAAATTAATACGATCAATTTCTCGTATTTTCTCTGCTGTTTCAATTTGCATTACTTTCCAAGCTTCGTTGTACGCAGCGTATATACCGGCCGCTATGAAACGTTTTTGATGCTGTTTGCCTGGTCCCAATATGAAATCACGCAAGTCAGCACCGTTTTTAAGTAAAGTCAAGTGTTGCTTAATTTCTGCCAGTGTGGATTTTTGTAGCCATTCAAGGCATAGTTTCCCTACACTGTATGTTGTAACTATCCCTGGATGTTGTCTCTGGGAGTATCTAGGGTCTGACCTGGTCATTTTGAACCCCTGTATTTTGTTCAGGAATCTATCTTGACAGTTATTTGTGTCTGTGGGACAGATCAACCATTTTTTCCAATCAGGATGTGTTCTGTTTTGGTATAAAATATGGGATACGTCTATCTCAACATCTGTAGTGCTATTACTGTCAGGTGTTGGCTTTGGAATAGACGGTTTGTTTAAATCTTTTATCTTGGCTAGGCCAAGACAAGTAGTCTGTTGAATGGTATCATTCAAGAATATTATTTGTTCCGGGATCATGCAGGCTCTAAATAATGCTTCTAAACCTTGGACCTGCCATTCTTTTGTACCCCAGATGGTTTTTGTTTCAATGTTGTTTTTCCAGAAATCAAAACCAAATGTAATCATTTTTTCATAAAATGTTTCAGAATAGATCAATTTAGTATTTGTCAGCATTGTTTTCGTTCCTGTCTTATTTAACATTTTGAAATAAAACGTTTCTGCATCACTTGTGTTAAACCCTGAGAAGTCTGGGAATTTCTCATAAAATGTTTTTGAGCTGCTTTTAGGTGGAGTTGCACAATGTTCCCATTGATTATAATTAAAAACATTTCTTGGTTGTGCAGATTTATGTAAATAGTGATGACCAAAGTGATTATAGCAATACATTTCTTCATAATTTGATGAACCCTGTAAATAATCATGTTCTGTAAATTTTGCTGACATTACTAAATCTGACATCATATCATTAATACTTTCAAAGTCCCAATAATCAGAGAATGTACTTGGTTTTACAAAGTCACTTAATGAAACATTTTTTTTGTTTTTTTTGTTTTTTTGTTCAAGAACTGATGTGGATATTTCAAGAGCTCATTCGGGCCATAGATTTCATAATCCGTTTTGTCCCATGCTACCCCACCGGGTATTGGATTGGCTGTGACATTCACTGATGATAGTTCTCTTTTCTCGATGTGAGATGGCTTGTGTGGCTTTAGTACCAAGTTGATGTTCTGACTTGCTGTGTCCATTGTACTGTATTTTCCCTCAATGAATTTTCCCAAACAAAGAACCATGATGAGCCAAAGCAGGAGGAAAAGTACACCTAACACAATCCAAAATTCAATCCATGGAGAAATCAGATAGGTTTCTTTGAGTTCATGAAAGAGTTTGGTTACTTTGTCTCTTAAAGTTTTTGTTGCTGGCGTTTCTTCAGGTTCGCTTGGATCTTCAGAAAAGTTATCGAAATTGATGAAGTAGCCAGATGCAGTTCTGTCAATTGTTGGTATCGCTTCCGGGTTTTCATTTGCTTTTGCATTTTTTGTTTCATCAGCATAGTCTGAGGCTACATCGTTGTAGACTGATGTTTCTTGATGAACTGTTGTAGTTTGGGTTGAAAGAGGCATACGTTCCATGGCTTTGTTGCATAGTCTTTTTTATTCACTGCAGGTTTATCAAATGTGTTTAGTCTCTCAGTTTGAACCTCTTGTATTGTAGCAAATTTTGGTATTCTGCTATTTCTTGAGAGTCCACTGGGCCTACTACTTATTATTGGCCACATGATTGTGGTTTTACCAGGTCGATGGATACAACTCGGTTCTCCTTTTTACCAGCAAGGGGCGGTAGTACAACTGATCTTGTTCCGCTGACAGCTAAGACAGGTACTGCTTTTCTGTAAGAAGGCCCAAATTCCTTCTTCACCGCGATCTTCTCTCTGACCAGATCCCCAATCTTTGGAATCCAGACAGGCCTTGCTGGGACAGGTGGTTTATCTTCGGTGGCTGTTGGCTGCTGTTTTAACTTTACGTTGCTCAGGCCTTTTCTTGTTTCATTGAAGTCCTGTAAAATAGCCAAACAGTCTTTGATATCAAAGCATTTTTCTTCTACCACTGAAGTCTGACTATCAAGCTCCTGAATATGCATTCTAGTCCCGAACAATAGTTCGTACGGACTGAAACCTTTTAGAGAATTTCTTGGCAGATTATTAAGACTACGTTGGACACTTGTTAAATGTTGGACCCACCCATCACACAAACCTAAAACCCTCGCCGTTATAGATTGCTTTATGTCCCGGTTTTTTCTTTCCACTACCGCATTTCCCTCAGGATGGAAGGGACAAGAGTACCGCAATGCAATGCCCATGCTGGTCATGGCTTCCTTATAAGCCCGAGAGCTAAAAGCAGGACCCTGGTCAAAATGTAGCATGCCAATTGCGTATGTGTCGATATGGACTCGCAAATCTTTGTATAACAGTTCTGGCATCAGCCGAGTGCTGGTGTCTGCATTTTAAATGAATCTAGTCTTACATAATATGGGAACGCATTTCTCCGGTTGGATTTTTGCGTATAGGTAGCCTTATGCTAACTAAAAGAAGGGTCCTGGCAATACTCCGGTTGGTTTGCCACTGCGATCTCTGTTGCAGTTTGGACAGCTCATTGCAAATTTGTAATGTTGCAGGCTCATCCCCGGCCACCAGTGTTCTGATTATAATTCTTTCAAATAAGATGGTTACCCATAAACTCCAGATGGTCCAGCACGCGGCTGCAAGGCTGGTTCTGAAATGGCCGAGAAAATCCTCAGCAACCAAAGCCCTCAATGCATTACACTGGCTGCCTATAACTAAAAGGGTCCTCCACAAAGTATTGACAATCACCTTTCGCGCTGTGCATAATTCAGGCCCTATTTACCTAAGGAAAAAATTTGTAAAATACTGTCCAAAACGCGCATTAAGGTACTCAAATGCCAATCTTTTGACCATTCCTAGTTTTAGACTCAAAACCCACGGGGGCAAATCCCTAGCGGTACTGGGTGCTAAGGCATGGAATGCCCTACCCCTCCCATTAAGAGCACTGGACAAGGAATCTGATTTTCGCAAGCAATTGAAAACCTGGATTTACAATCTTCCAGACTCAATGGCCAGAGCGCTAGTGTGATCCCGGTCCGGGTCTCCTTAAGCAGTAAGGCAACCTTCACATCTAGTTGTCTCTCTATTGGCACCGAGATGCTCCTTGGAGCGATTGCTAGCGCGTTATAAATTGACATTACAAATACAAATACAAAGAATCCTTGATCACTTGGTGCCTTAGACCCAATCCCATGTGTGCGTCTGCTATTAAAAAGACTCTCCTGTTTGTGTTTGGAATTACTCTATCCCCCACTCCAGGAATTCGAGCAAAAGGAACGGAGTTTGCATCAATTATGTATGTATAATTGAGTGGATAGTTCACAGGTAATGCTGCACAGTCACCTTTTGAAGACGTTTTTACCGCCAGCATGGTTTCCCCGTCTATGTATTTTTCTGAACGCTTTTTTGTGGCTACGGAAGCCGGATTAGTTGCTTCCGATGTGGCTGTGTCAGCCAATGAATTCCCTGCAACGTGAACGCCATCACGCTGATGACTCAGTGTATGTATCACGTGAGTCTTTTGTAGTTCTTTCTGTAAAAGAGCTACCTGTTCCCAAAGCCTCTTATGCTTTATTGTGGCACCTGTGTCATCTTTGTAATCGTTTTGAACCCAGTTCTACATGTCATTATTGTAAGACTTGACGTAGTAATGCAAATCGCACATTATTAGTGTGGGGAATTCGCGATCGGCATTCTCAAGCGCCATCTTTAAAGATCTTATTTCAGCTCGCTAAGTTGAGCAGTTTCTGAGTGATTCAGTTTTTGTGACTATTGGTCTGAATTTACCAAAGCGCCAGCGACCTTTAACAATCGCGCACGCAGCGTTGTAGGATTTTTTCTCTACATCGTAATGTTATGCAAATCTGTCCATGTAGATTACACATGTGTACTGTTCGAGAGGCAGAATTTCGATTGGCAGAGGATATTCTTCTTCATATGTTAGATCTTTCAATTTTTTCATTTTCGGGTCAAAATAGTATTTCACGTCTTCTGCAGCAAGAGAATTTTCCCATTCGATCCATTTTGGATCTAATGCCACAGCAGTCAAATTGCGTGGGCTTGTTAATGCTTCAAAGGCTGATTCTGCTGTTAAAACAGTTATCCTTCTGCCTTGGGCTTGGGCTCTTTCTTTTGCTACAGCAGTTTGAACCGCATTTACAATATTTTCCGTAAGACTGAATGTCTTTTCAGCTTGTGTGTACAAATGTGATTTGTAAGCTATTGGTACCGTTTCTCCCTCATTAGAGGTCAGGTACGTGAATCCGCATCTTCCTGGGATGACTCGGATTACAAGGTTGCGTATGTTTTCGCGAGTTTGCAATTTTGTTTTAGCTAACATGTCTGTTTGTAATGATCTCAAAATTTCTGTGTGTTTTTGAGTCCAATTGATTGGTTTGAAATCAGGTTTCATTAATTCATAGAGAGGTTTAACCCTCTCGGCATAATTTAGAATGTAAGTTCTTCCGAAATTAAGAAAACTTAGTATTGATTGTAAGTTCTTCAGCGTTTTTGGTGCGTGGAGTACAGAGCACTTCTCTAAGAAGTTGTCTGCTAGGCTCTTGCCTTCACTTGATAATTCATATCCTAAAAATAGGACTGTTAGATGGGCAATTCGTGACTTTTTAAAGTTGAATTTGTAACCCTCAGCTGCAAACCCAAGTATTATGGTGTTCACTCTTTTCAAGTGTGTCTCCAGGTCATCATCTGTGAGATAGATGTCATCGACATAAGATAATGCCTCATCATCATAAATTTGTAGTTACTCTGTTACCCTTGCTGAGAATAATCCTGGGCTATTCTTGAATCCCTATGGGAGTCGACAGAAATTTTTTTTGTGACCCCATTATTGAGAAAGCGGTCAAATGCCTGCTTTCAGGTGCAATGTTTTGACAAAAGAATCCATTAGAGATGCCAATGTCGTTTTGTATTTTTTGCGCACAATGTTATTCATTAGTGCTGCACTGTGTGAATTTTGTACTGCAAATGTTTTGCAACATGAGTTAAGGTGTCTGTAGTCCAATACTAGACGATATGAATCGTCTGGTTTGGAGACAGGAAACAAAGGATTGTTCATTTGTGAGGTGCATGTTTCAATCACCCCCTGGTATTTAAGTTGATCTAAGATCTCCCAGACTTGTTTTTTAGCTTCTTGCTTAATTGGGTACTGCCTTTGTGCAGTGGGTTGACATTTTAACTGGATTTTGTGAGGAGGTGAGTCCTCATCCCATCCTACATGATTTTAATATAATGCAGGAGCTTGGGCTACTGCCCATTTACTTGCATATAAGGCTTTTTTATAAATTGAAATATGATTTGAGAAGGCAAGCATAATCATTTCTTCGCCATGAGGGCACTCCCTGACAAACTCTGGTGGCCAGTCTTTCTCAGCTAAAAGGATGTCATAGCCTTTCGAAAGGTTATCCCAAAAGAGACCGCTTACTTTCCTGGTCTTATCTCCCTCTATACGTAATGTTATTTTGTATATTTTATGAGGTTTGCTAACTCTGGTATCTGCAGTTTCCACTTGAATGTATTCAATCGTGTCCACTGTCTCCAGAAGATTCATCAGGATCTTGCGAGCTATGGTCACTTCTGCTGCGCTGTCTAGCATTGTCTGGGCCCACTCTCTGATTTTCAGTTGGGTCCTCAGTATCCTCGGCATGTTTAATTATTTTAATACTGGCTACCTTCTTTCTTGGAAATTTTAATTTTTACTTTGATGAGCAGGTTCCTTGTCTTTGGACTTGACGTGCTCTTCCCTGTGTTCTGACCGTCCTCTTCTTTCCGATTTCTGAAAAGATCGAGAGGGACGTGTATCAATATCTTGATATCTATCAGGTTTCTTCAAATTATCCCTATTTCTAAGGTTATATCTTTTCTCAGAGGGCTCCCTCTGAGGAGACTTGTTTCCTCGGTCAGGAGATCTTTCTCTTCGTTGAGGAGACCTTCCTCTGGACTTGAATCGTTTTTCTTTGGGAGTGGATAGTTTATTACCATCCCAACTCTTTTTTGGAGTATTTAGATTATTTTTAATAAATATTTTTTCAGGATTTTCAGTTAGTTGGGGTTTTACTGGTTTCCCACCCAAACTATCTCTTCCTAGTTCTTCATAGGATTTGTCTATGATTCTGGCAAGTTCAAATGGCTGTTCTGCTATATCTGTTTTTTTCAATTTCTGGAGGTAAGTTATATCCTCCGTTGCCAATTGAACTAACTCTCTATATGCCTTTGTTAATTCTTTTATTTTAACTAAGAGTTCTTTGCTTGACATTTTTTTTATGTCAGGATGTGGTGTGTAGCTGGCTAGAACCGGCCACGTTGCTCCTGGTCTACCTAGTGGACCGAGCCTGGTGATGTGATTTTGATGTTTTAGGGTGCCTTTAAACCAGAGCAGGTGCTCTTGGTAATTTAATGGGATTTCCACCTCCTCGAAAGGAGTGTATTCATCCAGAGATTCCTCTATTTTGTAATAGTGGAATTCGTGTGTTACAGCGTTTGCTGCTGGAAAGTTTATCCATGAATAGAATACCTCTGTCTGCCGATATTCATGGGCCTCTACCACGAATATGACTGTACCACCTCGTGATGTCAGTACATTTTCTATAAGTTTAGGAGTTATAGTTTTTCTTATGTTGACCGGAATGAGTATAGCATTCGGGTCATTGTCTTGGAGACTTGTGTCATCCTCTAGGAGTTGAGCTGCTATTCTAGCTGCCTCTCTTTCGTCTTCACTTCCCCCATTTTACTGACAGAAAAGTTTTTGTTGCAGATCAAGTTTCAAGGAAACAAAGATTAGGTGCACAATATTTTGGAACACTGTATCCTTCAACGTTGACTAAACCAAAAACTATACATAGGAATCTCTTCCTACTAAGTTCCAGCGGATTTTAACCTTTTACCCACTCCAGAAGTCTTTTGGAGTTTTTACGGGAAAAGGGTCTATGTGAAAAAGCACGACTGAGTTACTCTAACGTCTTGCGTTAGATTTATCGCCTTACCAAACGTTGGGCGCCATGTAGTGTAGTTCCTATATTCCCAAAAGGCTCTGCGCATTGGAATAATTTAAACAGCAGTGTAGACGTAGGACTGAGGTCATCTAGGTCTCTACTGACTATATTAGACTTAATTAGTTTTGCCAGCTAGCTCAGAGGTCACTAGAAACTTTTTCGAATAAACAAGGAGGAGTTTAACTTCCTGGATAGACAAGAAGGGATTAGCTTCTGACAACCATAAAACATGACAACTTTGCTCCCTCAGAATAAGAGTGTATCTCTAGAGTCGTGTGAAAACAATAGACAGCTATTTCACTCAGTCAAGTGTGCATACTTAGTTTCACCAGAGTGCAGAGAATAGAGAGACGGGCGTTTTCAATAAAAGGTGTTATTTATTGAGCAGTCTTCTTTCTCATACAAGAGAAATGAATTGCCACAATTGCAATACTTAGTATAAAGTAAAGTGCGTACAGTAAAAGGAGTATTATAAAATAATACTGTAAAAGCATGGATATGGTTTCTTAGCCATATGATACTTTAAAATAGATATAATATATACATACAAATATACATTGACTAACGTACTCAACTGGTGCTTCTAAATATGCCTACCCCGGTGTACCTGACCTAAGCCTAATACGTGGGAAGGAGTAAGTAAGTAGCAGTTTAAGTTAAGTTGGTTTTGCCAAGAATCTGAATCAAGAATTCTCTTTAATGGTTTAGTCAGCTCCGTACCTGGGTAATAGAAAGCAGGAGGTCTGGTATCTCTCTCTCAGGACTAGATATCCCAGTAACCCGCAAGGGTATCTGGAAACACCGGAGATGGATTTCTCGGCAGGAGAAAAGACAGCGTTTCTCTCAGTGCGTCAAAAGGGAGGGGCGGCGTCCGTGGGCTCTCGCATCAGCTGGGCTCTCGGGCAAGTAGATAGCCGCTCTGCTCCAAACCACTGTGTGTTTGCTTAAGGCAACGTTGGTATATTTATACCTGAAAGGTGCCGGGTTTGACGTAAGGTTGGACATAAGATGTCAATAAAGATGTCACTAAGAACTGGCCGTTCTTAAAGTGCTCACAGGAGTTCTAGGACGAATCAAAACAAAAACCATGGGGATTTCCCAGGTTGCTGGAGGTTTGTTTTGTTTAGAGAACTCGCTGTAATTTCTAGGAGTCCAGGGAAGTAGCCTTGCTTAATGTGGACTGCATGGGCTACGACTAAATATGGATATGATTCTTATGCCTTTATAAGGATATTATTTATTATAACCACATAAGGGCATAAACTAGGAATATCGAAGTAGGGTCCTAGATAGAAACACTATAGAACTATTGGAAGCATTGTAATTGCCAAAAGAAATTGCCATGGTCAAATGTGCCACACATAAGTCAGGAAATGATTATGTGACACTGGGTATTCGGTACGCTGACCAAGTTGCACAATTTTGTTCTTGACATATAATGTCTTTTAACAAAGGGTTGGAAAAAGAAGTTACCAACGAATGTTTTTCTCTGCTTTTGAAACATTGAAACATGGGACAAAATTAGACAGTTGCAGGATGAGGCAGACGCAACGGAGAAGGAACACTGGATCAAAATAGGTTGCACAAGGAGAGCAGATGATGAAGTGTGGGTGTGTCCAGGTGGTAGGACAATAATGCCATATAACTTGCTGTCACAAATGGCTAGGGTATATCATGGAGCTACTCACATTGGAAGGGACACCATGATTAGACATTTCAGACTGACATGGTATGACCCCAGGTTTAGGGTAGATGCAGAGAGCCTCTGTCTGAGGTGATTTGTGTCCTGGAGACTGGGTTGTGGTAAAGAAGCAAACAAGGAAATTGTGTTTGGAACCCAGGTGGAAAGGTCCTCATCAAATCATATTGGCCAAGACAATAGCAGTGAAGTGTGCTGGCTTACCAAACTGGATCCATGCCAGTCATACCCAAGAAGTCCCAAGTCCACCTGAACGACAAGAGCAGCAACTGGTATAACAAAGAAGAGAACCAGAAGCTGAGAGTTGAAAATCGAATAAATCAGAGAAACAGAGAAACAAAGTACAAATCAAGTAAAGTGGGCACCAGTTACTGGGACTGAAGAGACTGCTTAGAGACTGAGGAAGAGCCAGATCTTGAAAGACCAGAACAAAGTGAGCAAATATTAGAAGAATCTACTATAGAAAATCCAGATCAATCTCAATCTGATAAAGAAAAAGAAACACTGGAGGGTCCAGAACAAATACCGAATAAAGAAGGAGAAAAAGTTGAAAGTTCAGAACAAGTCCAACAAAAATAAAGAGAAAATAAAGGACACTTGAAATAAGTGTAGAATGTGAAAAGGCAGGATAGACAAAAAGGGTGAGAAAGGGAGATCACTGGCCGAGTGGAGTAAACAGACTGAGATACTTTTTAAGAAGGAAAACAGGGAAAGAATTGAAACAACTAAATGAGGTGTCAAGTCAGGTAGAGCAAGAACAGTCAAGAAGAAGATTTTTGAGGTTGTCAAAAAGAGTGAGGGTTCCAAGTAGAAAATACAAGGCTCCAGATTGAACGTACATTATCCTTTAAGATTTTGAAAATCTTGATCTACATGAAGAACAAAAAAGAGACGCTATTGAAGGATCTGATGAAAGGAAATTGAGACAACCTTAAAGAAAGACTTTTTGCACAAAAGTTGAATTTTATTGAGAAGATTATCAAACAAAAAGAAGAAATGAAACAAAGAAAAGAGGGGCCATAAAGAAGGAAATCTTTTGAAGTGTGGGCTCACACAAAGATTACAATTTGTTTTTTTATTAGAAAATAATAATAGATATTAAAAGATTTTTTTATTATTTTAGATACTAAAATGGCTGAAATGAAGGTGACTGAACATCCAAAATCTAGTCTAAAACGTAGATGTATTAAATGTTGTTTGTGTAGTATTTCAATATTAATGTTTATGTGGTTATTACTAATGGTCATAGTCCCTGTTCTAATGGTAACTAACAATCAAAGGGAGAGAGTGTAAGTGAGGGATGTGTTCCAGTGCGTGGGGCCTGTAGAGACGTTTAGTAAGTATTGCCCTACCCTGATCCTGTCCTATAGTCTTTGTCTCCTGATTCCTAATCATGAGACCTCCACCAGCCCTTTGGCCAGATGGGTGGTTTTCCATTATCACCATTGGGTAACTAATATTCTGTCTCTAATGTGCATAGTTTTTGCAAATCTATGACTTATTATGCATTTTGTCTCTTCATCTATCCACTCTTAATGCATTGATTTGTTGAATGAGTCTGTGAATTGAATGTATTTGTTAAATTAATTTTCTCTCTCATGAAACGTTGATGGTTTTAACACTGTGAATTTGTATTAATGAGCGTTCATTAATGACTAAGATTTAGATAAAATTCATTGAATCTTACCCAGAGTTTGTGGTTATTATCACTAGGATCAGTAAGTTAGTCAGTTGATTGTTCATACAAACCGGCTCCCCAGACTTTACACTTGGGATACTGCTATTGATAATATTGTCGACACAGTGTGCAATCGTATTAAAGGGCTTGTGGATTTAAGCTTTGACAAGTTGTGGTAACGTCTAGACCGTTTGGAAAGCCTAACTCTTAAAGCTATATTGCCCCAGAGGGAAAGCAAAGATTCAACCAATCATGTACATATTCAGGAAAATCCCCCATTGGGAACACTACCACTTCCCTGGTACCCCCAGTCCCTCCAATTGCAAAATCAATGCCATCTATTACTAATTGCAAAAAACCTACATGCCCCGGCATATCCCACATTGTTAACTCAAATGTCGTACATAGTAATGTGACAGCTAACACTAGTACCTCTGTGGTCGGCGATAAGGGGCAAGCCGAACCAAATAAGGACATTTTGAATCTACCACCTGCTTCCTGTCCATATGTGTTAGTCCTTGCAGGGGTACCCCCATTAGAGAAAAACACACAGGAGTCATGGGTACAATTAAGAAACAAATGTGTGGACTGGTTGGCTAAACATAAAAGGTATAGGAGGCCCGATATGCGTGAAATTGTAATGGTTCGCAGGGTGGGATGGGTGGGACCCACAACAAAAACTATTAAAGGGGAATGTATCCTTATTAATTTTTCATGCCCAAGGACTGTTGGATCCATACTTGAAGTTAAGGAAACTACCAGTCTCTTTTCAACTAATATTTGTGCCCTACCCCTTGGATCCTTTTATAAATGTCCTCCGACACAACACCCACTCTCTAGTTCCTTCCCTCAGCGTGCAAATCAATATTCGGCTATCTCTGACCTAGATACCCTCGATTGACCCTCTCACATAACTTCCTTTAACAGTCTGGTGGAGTGCAGAGAAACACATGAGATCGTTCGTGATAACCCTGAGGTGCCCCACCCTCACCAAATTGATAGTTCTGAATCCACACTGAAGGTCTTGAGCTGGAATGTGGCAGGCTTAGCCTCAAAGTTAAAATTAGTGGATTGGGTAGATATGATAAAAGCATTTGATATCCTCTTGCTCCAAGAGACCTGGGCCTCTAAAGAATTATATCTTGAATGGTACGAATGTTTTAATATTATTCCCCCCAATCCTACCTATGGCAGACCATCAGGGGGCTTATCAATATGGGTCAGCATTGCCTCAGGTGGCAGAGCTAAATTAATCCCTACTGGGAATATTCATTTTCAAGTCCTAATCTACACACGGGGTGCTTCTATCTGTTTTATTAATTTTTATAATAATGATTTTTTTAACAAAACCGAATCCTAATTTTGTAGAACTTTTTAATTTTATCTTGGATCGTAACATCCTATTGGGAAAGTATAATCTGGCAGGGATCTGTCTGGGGGTGATTTCAATGCCAAGATAGGAAAAGGTCTTAATGGGAATTCCATTTACCTAACTACACATAACCCATGCAAAAGAGGACATGAGTTAATAGACCATCTAGTAAATTCAAGTCTCCTAAATGTGATGGATGTTGCCCCTATTAACACCATGGATAATCCACTGCCCACGTATAGAGGATTAGGACGAGCTTCGGTCATTGACTATGTTTTCATATCTCCCTCGTTACAAGACCACCTTCTCTGGGCAGAGGTAAAGTCGTCCACCTTTGGAGATCATAATCCTATAATCGTCCTGTTAAAGGTTGCACGGCTCCAACTTTAGGAAAGAACTGGGAGAAGGGAACTTATATCTCTCAACCGACACCTTGAGAGTTAAATGGAGAGGCTTAGACTATAGGGAGATCTTTATGAGGATGGTAAAAGCATATCCCACTTTATGTGAGACTTGTCTTGTTTTGGCAGACCCTAATCCTGAGGCAGTTTTAGCCTTCACTGAATTATGAGCGGGCATCACAAAATTGATCTCTAGACCAGTGGGCACACATAAATCAGATCCTAAATGGTTTGATACATCTGTTCCAGAGCTAATAGGGAACCGAGATCGGCTTTGTCGGCCCAACCTAGAGATCTCACCCTTATCCGTGAATTAAGATCTAATTATAAAAGGGAATTGAGATTCAGGCGCGATACAGTACTGAAGGAACATTGGGACAAGCTAGCCTGTGCTGCCAAAACTAACAACACAAATATTTTTTGGTCTGCCACCAAATCCCTGAGAACTCTTGGGAATCCTTCCACCCCTCTTGACTGTAACATCTCTAGCGAAGCATTGGTCACCCATTTTTCTAAGATATATGCCTCCCCACTATATTGCGATAATTCCCTGGAAAACCTGCCTCCCACCGAAATTACAATATCTTTAAGTGAGGTTGAGGAGGCAATATTACAGAGTGCGGGTAACAAAGCCCCAGGCCCGGACGATCTACCTATAGACCTCATAAAACTAGAGCCAGAATTCTGGGCTCCTTTGTTATTAAATGTTTTTAATAATCTAACCACAACTAAAATCCCGAGTACATGGTCAACATCTGTAATTATTCTGATTTTTAAAAAAGGATCTAGATCCAATCCTAGTTGCTATAGGTCCATCTCATTAATTGATAATACCCTCAAAATATTAGGGAGAGTCCTTTTTAACAAGAACAGGGCATGGGCAGAGGAAGGAAACATTCTGAATAAATGCCAGTTGGTACAGTGGAGCAGTGTCTGAACCTTAATTTAATAATAGGAAAGTATACCATAGCTCGACACAGTCCACTGTACCTGGCATTTATGGACCTCTCGTCCGCCTTTGATTTTGTCAACAGATCAAGGCTCTGGCAACGCGTCCTGGATTATGGTCTGGACAATAATTTGGTACACTTTTTAGCCTACCTCCATAGAGACTTAAAAGCCAGAGTAAGGATTAGCATGGATGGAGCAGTGTCAGGAGACATAACGGTCGGTAGAGGTGACAGACAAGGGTGCGTTCTTGCCCCTCTTTTATTAATTTTATATATTAATGAACTTCATAATGTTCTGTCTAACCAAACTCCTGACGTCACTATAATAAACGGCACTAAATTCCCTGCCTTACTCTATGCAGACGATGCTGTTTTAATGGGTCGCACACCAAATGCTTTGAGGATTTTAGTTAGGGGATTTGCAGATTTTATGTATAGTCTTGACCTTTGCACCATTTTAAAAAACTCATTTTTAATGTGTTGTGGCCCTAATACACGCCACATCAATAGGATTACTTTGGACCAAGACTCCCTGTTATGTACTCGCACTTTTCCCTACCTGGGCATACAATTCTCAGATAATGGCTCATCGACCCCACACTTGGCATATGGACGGTCCAAGTTCATTAAAGCTACAAACTCAGTTTTGACTCTCCCTAAGCCAAAAAGATTAGAGGTGGTACTGTCATTATTAAAAATTTACAGGACACAATGTGTACCAATCATGACTTATGGGGCTGAAATCTGGGGATACACAAATTTAAAAAATGCACAGGCAGAGGAGAATAGATTTTGCAGAAGGCTCTTGGGATACCAATCTCATCGCCTATTTTTGTAAGCCACACTGAATTAAAACTGTTTTATTTGGAGGACTACATCAAGGCTCGTCCTGTTCTGTTTTGGATAAAGGTTTGGAAAAACCCTGAAGCCTCTCTGACCAGGAAAATCTTGGCTGACTGTTTAAAATGCGACCAGGGCATTAGAATTCCCTGACTGGCCCAAGTACGGGCGAGCCAGGCAGCAGTCAACCTCGAGTATATTTTTGATAGTCCTGATGAATTAGATGGGATTGACAGGAAGACAATACGCAATATCCTTTACAAACATTATGGGGAGATAAGATATAAACAAGAATCTGTTAAAACCTCTGGAAACAGTACATCCAAATAGAAGGTGATACCGAATCCATCCTGTGTTTACCAGCTGGTTATCTCCTCAAAGATATTACATGTTGGGAGCGTAGTCTTCTCTTTCAATTAAGAGCAGGATCTATAAAATACTTACTGTGTTTCCCTACAGGCTACCAACCTAATATTGAGAACCTGGCCTGCCCATGTCAGAATTCAGGAAAACAAACAATGGTGCACTTTCTGTTCTTTTTATCAAAAATATAGTAAGCTCTTGCTGATACCATTCTTCAGAGCTAAAGGTACAAAGGATTTTAAAGTGGCATATAAAACTGTTCTCCAGCTTGAAGATGATGGCATTATATACCGTGTGTGCACCTTTTTAAAAATGGCTATTCGTTCCCGCTCCTCTATGAATTAATATCTTTTAGGCCAAGATGTATTACATATATTTGGTGGTGTCGTATATTTGCACTTTGCAGTCGCACTTTATTCTACGATGCTATTTGTAAATATATGAGCTATAGTAATCTATGAATTAATGTCTATCAGGCCAAGATGTATTACATATATTTAGAGGTGTCGTATATTTGCACTTTGCACAGTTGCACTTTATCCTGCGCTGCTATTCGTAAATATATAAGTCATAGTAATCTGCTTACTCTAATGTTTCATGAGTAACCTTGTATTTTGCACTTTATCTAGATGGTCCACTAAATAGGTACTCTGCATTTTACAAAACTAGCACTCTAGACAATGTTGCTAAATGCTCTAGTAAACCACTTTTGAGCTGATGCTTGAGAATGTGTAGTGTGTATATATTGCTGCTATTTTAAAGGTGATCCTCGCATATGTACATATTATTTGATGCTGCTATAGAAATATACTTGAAAGTTGGTGAGGACTTGGAAAATAATGCACCTTTGCACACTGTCACGCACGTATTGCTGCTATTGCTAATGATATGGGAAACAACAACGTTTTTTTATCCTATTTTATTGTGATTTTTATTATCTTGACCATGTACGTGATTATGTGTGTACCTTTATGGATAACGAAATATCCGAATAAAGATTATTGACTTGACTTGACGTGATTGTTCATATCACCATCAACTACTTATCTAATGGTCCATCGACCAAAGGAAGAGTGTTGATCTGTGAAGATTAGCTAGACATTGAATAAATATTTCAAATAATTTTGAGTCTACCAGTGAGTTGACTAATCAGAGAATAAAGTGAAATTACAAAACTTTACCACCAGCAAAACAGCCAATAAATCTAAAGGTGTATATGGGCCCATTGAATTTTTCATTGATTGTGAGGTGTTCATCACTGGCCTTTCGCTGGATCAGTACCATCCAGAGGCGTGCATTCCCTGCAGGAGTCTGACTTAGTACTCCCGATTCGGCTCTCCGTCATTCTGCCCCAGGCCTTTCCTCTAGGTGACCCTATAGACATTCAGACTGCTTCCACCACAGGTTGGGGATGGCACAAACTCTTGCGGCTTCCAGGGCATGGCTCTCTATACACCTCTGACATTCCCATTGCACACATCCCATGGCTTCCTATCACAAAAGAGAAATTGGTTATATGTGTGCTTAAATCCCATTCCATGGTAAAGTTTGGCGATCTAGTCCCGGGTGGGCATGTATTTGAAAATGCAGATAGAGAAAGGGTGACTAGTCTGACCTTTATGCACCAGTTTATTTTTACTAGGATGCATAGGACTCTGCAAGCAAAATTTTCAGAATACCCCCTTGAACCGCAGTCCTTCGAACCTCTATCTCTTGTCATAGCTAACCCTGATGAAAAGCAATTGATATCCAAATTATACAAGGCTAGCATATCTCTGATCCCATGCCACAACACCAAGATTCGGGCGGCATGAGAATTGGACTTAGGTCATCCCATCCTGGACAACCAAGGGCCTTTTGCTGCGCTCAGACTAGGCGTATCTCCCTCAACAGCAGGCATAAATTGATACATTTTTATAATACTTATGGAGGGCATACATGACACTGCCAAGCTTCACGTCATTGACCCTTCCGGGCCTCACAACTGCAGGAAATGCAACAGCCCTTATGTAGACCTTCCCATTTGACAAGGACTTGCCTTAAGATTATGGAGCTTTGGGTAGATGTTTTTGGAAAATTATCTCAAATAACGCTGCTGCTGGAAATAGCCCCCTCCCTAGAGGTTGCGCATTTAGGATATTACAGAAGAAATTACGGAAATTCATTGCTCTTGTGCTACTTTTGGTAAAACTGGAAATTGCGCTCAGATGGGGCAGTAAATTAACTCCTATAACGATTGCATGGCTTGCTAGCTTTACATTTTGTAACACAAATTGTAATTTATATGCCACACTACTCCCACCCAAGTACCGACCAGAAGACACCTGTAGCCCACTCAAGATGGATTTACAGAATTTAGACCCTGGCGCCTCAACACAAACTCCCAATGGCATAGACCCAACATGCGTGGGTTGAACAGACTGAATGGACCTTTATGCTGTTTTCACAACCTAATGTAAACTCGGTAGTGGGAGCTTTGCTCAATTTGTGAGGTTTGGGGCTAGAGCAGAGAATAAAATGTGATGATCATGCACTGTAACTTTATGTTTTTTGTCATTTCATTTCTGTGTATGGCTTTATACGATAGCATCATGTGAATGAAACTGTTAATATATTGCATCAGGAACAACTGTTAAGATAAAATTAACTGTATATGTTAGAATAATGCTAAATAAAGTATAAAAAGAACAAGTGCTCTGCGAGCTGCTAACCGAATTTCCTGGACTTCCCCTTACATGACTTGCAATGGACCCGGCTCTCTTGAATGAAGACGGTTTTGCTGTTTTTCCAAATAGTTGCCTCAGGTGCAAGGAGACCATCCAAGAGAGTGGGCCCAGCCCAGCCTCGTTCGGGCTCAGATGAGTGCAGACGGGCCCGCCCTTGGCTTGTAACGTTTTTTAAAGTGCCTCCTGGCCCTGCTGTTAAAGTGGGCAGACACTGATCGCAGTGTGACTTGGGTCTTTGAGTCCTGACCCCTTTCCTGAACCCAGCAAAGGCAGCAATGTCGTGAGAACAAAACAGGCTTAGGCACATTCAGTTATATTCTTGGATGCTATAATTACATATGAATCAAAATATTCAGCTACTTTCCTGGATCCCACACTTGGCATATGGACGGTCCGAGTTCATTAAAGCTATAAACTCAGTTTTGACTCCCCCTAAGCCAAAAAGATTAGAGGTGGTACTGTCATTATTAAAAATTTACAGGACACAGTGTGTACCAATCATGACTTATGGGGCTTAAATCTGGGGATACACAAATTTAAAAAATGCACAGGCAGATGAGAATAGATTTTGCAGAAGGCTCTTGGGAATACCAATCTCATCGCCTATTTTTGTAAGCCACACTGAATTAAAACTGTTTTATTTGGAGGACTACATCAAGGCTCGTCCTGTTCTGTTTCGGATAAAGGTTTGGAAAAACCCTGAAGCCTCTCTGACCAGGGAAATCTTGGCTGACTGCTTAAAATGCGACCAGGGCATTAGAATTCCCTGGCTGGCCCAAGTACGGGCGAGCCTGGCAGCAGTCAACCTCAAGTATATTTTTGATAGTCCTGATGAATTAGATGGGATTGACGGGAAGACAATACGCAATATCCTTTACAAACATTATGAAGAGATGAGATATAAACAAGAATCTGTTAAAACCTCTGTGAAACAGTACATTCAAATAGAAGGTAATACCGAATCCGTCCTGTGTTTACCAGCTGGTTATCTCCTCAAAGATATCACATGTTGGGAGCGTAGTCTTCTCTTTCAATTAAGAGCACGATCGATAAAATACTTACTGTGTTTCCCTACAGGCTACCAACCTAATATTGAGAACCTGGCCTGCCCATGTCAGAATTCAGGGAAACAAACAATGGTGCACTTTCTGTTCTTCTGTTCTTTTATCAAAAATATAGTAAGCTCTTGCTGATACCATTCTTCAGAGCTAAAGGTACAAAGGATTTTAAAGTGGCATATAAAACTGTTCATCAGCTGAAAGATGATGGCATTATATACCGTGTGTGCACCTTTTTAAAAATGGCTATTCGTTCCCGCTCCTCTATGAATTAATATATTTTAGGCCAAGATGTATTACATATATTTGGAGGTGTCGTATATTTGCACTTTGCACAGTCGCACTTTATTCTACGCTGCTATTTGTAAATATATAAGCTATAGTAATCTATGAATTAATGTCTATCAGGCCAAGATGTATTACATATATTTAGAGGTGTCGTATATTTGCACTTTTCACAGTTGTACTTTATCCTGCGCTGCTATTCGTAAATATATGAGTCATAGTAATCTGCTTACTCTAATGCTTCATGGGTAATATTGTATTTTGCACTTTATCTAGATGGTCCACTAAATAGGAACTATGCATTTTACAAAACTAGCACTCTAGACAATGTTGCTAAATGCTCTAGTAAACCACTTTTGAGCTGATGCTTGAGAATGTATACTGTGTATATATTGCTGCTATCTTAAAGGAGATCCTCGCATATGTACATATTATTTGATGCTGCTATAGAAATATACTTGAAAGTTGGTGAGGACTTGGAAAATAATGCACCTTTGCACACTGTCACGCAAGTATTGCTGCTATTGCTAATGATATGGGAAACAACAACGTTTTTTTATCCTATTTCATTGTGATTTTTATTATCTTGACCATGTACGTGATTATGTGTGTACCTTTATGGATAACGAAATATCCGAATAAAGATTATTGACTTGACTTGACGTGATTGTTCATATCACCATCAACTACTTATCTAATGGTCCATCGACCAAAGGAAGAGTGTTGATCTGTGAAGATTAGCTAGACATTGAATACATATTTCAAATAATTTGAGTCTACCAGTGAGTTGACTAATCAGAGAATAAAGTGAAATTACTAAACTTTACCACCAGCAAAACAGTCAATAAATCTAAAGGTGTGTATGGGCCCATTGAATTTTTCATTGATTGTGAGGTGTTCATCACTGGCCTTTCGCTGGATCAGTACCATCCAGAGGCGGGCATTCCCTGCAGGAGTCTGACTTAGCACTCCCGATTCGGCTCTCCGTCATTCTGCCCCAGGCCTTTCCTCTAGGTGACCCTAGAGACATTCAGACTGCTTCCACCACAAGTTGGGGATGGCACAAACTCTTGCGGCTTCCAGGGCATGGCTTTTTATACTCCTCTGACATTCCAATTGCACACATCCCATGGCTTCCTATCACAAAAGAGAAATTGGTTATGTGTGTGCTTAAATCCCATTCCATGGTAAAGTTTGGCGATCTAATCCCGGGTGGGCATGTATTTGAATATGCGGATAGAGAAAGGGTGACTACTCTGACCTTTATGGACCAGTTTATTTTTACTAGGATGCATAGGACTCTGCAATCAAAATTTTCAGAATACCTTCTTGAACCGCAGTCCTTCGAACCTCTATCTCTTGTCATAGCTAACCCTGATGAAAAACAATTGATATCCAAATTATACAAGACTAGCATATCTCTGATCCCGTGCCATAACACCAAGATTCGGGCGGCATGAGAATTGGACTTAGGTCATCCCATTCTGGACAACCAAAGGACTTTTGCTGCGCTCAGACTAGGCGGATCTCCCACAAAAGCAGGCATAAATTGATACATTTAAAATACTTATGTAGGGCATACATGACACTGCCAAGCTTCACGTCATTGACTCTTCCGGGACTCACTACTGCAGGAAATGCAACAGCCCTTATGTCGACCTCCCCATTTGACAAGGACTTGCCTTAAGATTATGGAGCTTTGGGTAGATGTTTTTGGAAAATTATCGCAAATAACGCTGCTGCTGGAAATAGCCCCCTCCCTAGAGGTTGCGCTTTTAGGGTATTACAGAAGAAATTAGGGAAATTCATTGCTCTTGTGCTACTTTTTTTCAAAACTGGAAATTGCGCTTAGATGGGGCATTAAATTTACTCCTATAACGGTTGCATGGCTTGCTAGCTTTACATTTTGTAACACAAATTGCGATTTATATGCCACACAAATCCCACCCAAGTCCCGACCAGAAGACACCTGTAGCCCACTCAAGACGGATTTACAGAATTTAGACCCTGGCGCCTCAACACAAACTCCAAATGGCATAGACCCAACATGCGTGGGTTGAACAGACTGAATGGACCTTTATGCTGTTTTCACAACCTAATGTAAACTCGGTAGTAGGTGCTTTGCTCAATTTGTGAGGTTTGGGGCTAGAGCAGAGAATAAAATGTGATGATCATGCACTGTAACTTTATGTTTTTTGTCATTTCATTTCTGTGTATGGCTTTATACGATAGCATCATGTGAATGAAACTGTTAATATATTGCATCAGGAACAACTGTTAAGATAAAATTGACTGTATATGTTGGAATAATGCTAAATAAAGTATAAAAAGAACAAGTGGTCTGAGAGCTGCTAACCAAATTACCTGGACTTCCTCTTACATGACTCGCAATGGACCGGGCTCTCTTGAATGAAGACGGTTTTGCTGCTTTTCCAAATAGTTGCCTCAGGTGCAAAGTGACCATCCAAGAGAGTGGGCCCAGCCCAGCCTCGTTCGGGCTCAGATGGGTGCAGACGGGCCCGCCCTTGGATTGTTCTGTTTTTTAAAGTGCCTCCTGGCCCTGCTGTTAAAGTGGGCAGAAACTGGCCGCAGTGTGACTTGGGTCTTTGAGTCCTGACCACTTTCCTGAAACCAGTGAAGGCAGCAATGTCGTGGCAACAAAACAGGGGTAGGCGCATTCGGTTATATTCTTGGATGATATAATTACATTTGAATCAAATCATTCAGCTATTTTCCTTGGACATTTTTCCCCTAAAAGATGCCTCAGATATTAATATATAGGCATCAAAAGACCTACAAATTAGAGTCTTAAATGATTATTTTTCGCTAACCATAGCCTGGTCTGAGCAGAGAGCCGCGCAGCTCCTCATGCTGCATCCCTTGTGTCTGTGCTGATGCTTCTGCCAAAACTTCAGCAGCTGCTCCTGCAACCAATAACCGTCCCGGGCTCTCCTCCGAGGGACTCCGGGAAACTCTGCTGAGCCTGTTGCGCTCTGAGCCACGCTGCTCCCGGAGCTCCTCTGAGCCTGTGGCGTGTGTGCGTGTGTGAACTCAGCAACACCCTTCTCCTCCTCCTTTTAGCCAGCGGCACACAGGCACTTTGGCTGCCAAGGTCTGAAGCACAGAAGCACGGAGCAGGCACGGAATCGGAGGCTTGTAAGGGATTTCGCTTTTGAGGCGACGCACAACTTCTTCTCAAAAAGTGTATTCCTTCCCTGGAGCTGGGAGTTGCACAAGGATTACCGGCCAGCGCCTTGTCAGGCTCTGTCCCAGGCTCTGTCAAGCCTGAGTTTTCGCCCCCCCGACGGTTCAGTACAGCTCAGTGCATGGTGCGAACAGCCCCGCACAGCGACCTTGCTCCGCGCCACAGCCTGCTGCCCTCGGAACCGGATGTGCAGAACGAGTCAAGCTACTTGTTAAAAATGTAACAGGCTCAGTTAATAAAATATGATAGAATGGTCAGGCAGAACCTATAGGCTCGTATTTAGGATAGCTCTACGTGCACACTACGTGGAAAATAAGAAATGTTATATTGAAAACACAATGGGCATGTGGGTGTCATATTACAGCATCCTAAAAAGCCTCAATGCAGTGCTTAGATCCTAGATTCCTGCATAACTGTAATAGCCATCGGTATCTCGCCTTCTTGTACCCTTGGCAGAAAAATATTATATGGTATTCTGTCTCCGCTGCATTGCTAAAGGCCGGACACCCCAAATTAGATGGAGCCGCCCTTTTTTTTTGTTAAAGCACGCAATGGGAGTACTCCATGCCTAAATTGTAGATATAACTTCTTGGCAAGGGCCAGCTGGATATCATGTAAAACAAAAGAGGGTCCCTAAATCATAACATATGGGAGAGGAAGGCAGGGTACAATATATCAAAATCAGATAATCTCTCCTTAACATATAATTATACAACGGGTAATACCTCAACCATCAAAAGTACATTGTTCCACAAGACATTAATTCATATATATTTTTTTTTAATCAAAAATATTTTTGTACATTCATTTTTTCAAGTGGATAATATCAACATAATTTCATATATGAGCCCAGAAACTAGGTTCTCAGTAGAACTCAAACCATGCACTCAACCAACATCAAACATACCACTACAATCATACCATACACTATCATACTGCCCGATATAGCTAAACAAGTCAATACCTATCACAATACATAGCATCAATACATGGGTTAAATCATAAGGAGAAAAAGCGCAGACACGCGTTTCGGAGGGGAGTCCAAAAAACCCAATATCCTTCATCAGGGCGCAGCTGGTCAATTAAGCATTGGATGATTAGTAGTCATTCAAGAATCTCCAATAGGTTTCTTATAAGGAGTGCATATTGGGTTCTATGTAGTAATACTCTGAGCTTTTGGCGGATCGCCACGGATGCAGCTTCACCTTTAATATTAGCTAATATTATTGTTGAGACCTGTTTGAAATCTTTCAGTAATGTTATACCTAGATTTATAGCAGGTTCTGCACCGCATTTCATTTTGAATCTGTTTCAGGACGTCTGGTTTTACCGCCATAGACGGAATACCATGGGTTTTGGTATAGATTGCAGCAAAGACTGGACCCCAAGTGGCGCAGTCCTCCAGGTGTGGTGCGATTCTCATTGGTAAACAGATTGTTAGGATTCTGTGTTTTTCATGAGGGGTAGTATCGAGAAATACTGCCTCGATTTGAGTACTTTTTTGAGATATCCAGACTGAAATTTTTTCCCTTTTTGCAGTTTAATTACCAATGACTGATTGTATAGTCTGTGGTGTAATTTTATTTGTGTTCCCCTGGTAAGGGGTCTGTTGTGGAATCCTTATAGGAGGTTGGACTGTTAGAGTCTGCACGACATATTGAACCAATTGTTTATGTATTCTTAATAGTTGTTTTATTTGAACTAATATTTCTGCACCTGTCACTTCTCCAATGGCAGGATGTGGTATATAGCTTGCTAATACCGGCCATGTTGCTCCTGGTCTACCTACTGGATCGAGCCTGGTAATGTGATTTTGATGTTTTAGGGCGCCTTTAAACCAGAGCGCATGCTCTTGATAAGTTAGTGGAATTTCAAGATCCTTGAAAGGAATGTATTCCATTGGATGTTCCTCTTCTTTGTGAAATACATGTGATACTGGATTTGCTTCAGGGAAGATAATCCATGAATAGAATACCGCTGTCTGACGATATTCATGTGCCTCTATTACAAAACTTACCCTACAACCTCTTGATGATAGGCCATTTGTTATAAGTTTCATAGTGATGGCTTTCCTTAAATTTTCTGGGATGGTTATAGCATCCACATCGGTTTCTTGGAAACCTGTAACGTCAAAGCCTGCTACGGCATTATTGACTGTAGCTCCACCATCCTTGGTGTTGCTATCCAGCATTTTGTTGACTGAAAGTTTGCAGAGCAAGTTTCAAGGAAAAAAAGATAAGGTGCACAATATTTTGGAACACTGTATCCTTCAATGTTGAACAAACAACCAAAAAATGTTCATCCTACTTAGTCGTGACGGATATTTTACCCTCTTACCCACTCCAGACATCTATTGGAGTATTTACTGGAATAAGGGGTCTATGAGAAAACACAACTGAGTTCCTTTAGTATCTAGCGTTAAATTAGTGCCTTACCTAATGTTGGGCACCGTGTAGTGTAGTTCCTATATTCCCAATAGGCTCTGCGCATTGGAATATTATATCCTATAGATTAGATGTAGGACTGGGGTCGCCTAGGTCTCTATCGAATATATTAAATGTAATAGTAAGTGCCAGCTAGCTCAGAGTAAAGTATACAACAGTGAGCAACCCAAAATACCCTTGAGGGCTTGGGTGATTATGTGGAAGGGTAAAGGTGCCTTCAAGGGAATTTATTTTAATCACAATTGATAATTCAAGTTTGACTGTGAAGGAATTCTTAGTAATCCTTATAAGACATTAATTCATCAAAAATCAATTAATAATTATAAAAACACAAAGAGAATACATAGATAACAAACACAAATACAAAGGTGTATAGGAAAATAGAATTTATCAAATAATAAAACGATCAGTTTCATATACAGATGCAAATCCTTGAAAATAGATTAGGTCTGCAGGTACAGGGATAATATATCAACACATGACTCAACAGAACCTAAAACACCTATCCAAAAGACTAGTATAAATCATAGAATATGGATAAGGCAAAGGTCGACGTTTCGGTCTCCTAAAGAATCATTCGTGAGACCATCTTCAGGACTGATGTCAATTGGAAACTGTATAATAACCAATGTAATCTGAAACAAAAATATTGGCAGTTACATATCAATATCCACTATTTTGAATTTTGTCTATACCACCGCAGTGATCACACAAAAGAAGAGAGAAACATACATCACAAAAACAAACTACACCAAAAGACAATTATTTACAAAAATAGATAACATGTTGTTCAATCATCAATATATCATTTATATACAATATGTTACCAATTCGATTGACTGCTTATATTCTTAATGAACAGTTTTTTGATATCGTCACGATTCCAAATGTTGAGTTGTTACTAATATCATAGCTACAATGACGACATGAAAATTCAAAAGGAACATCAATTTCACCAGGTGGAAAAGATCCAATCAATATACTTGAAAACTACTATTCGATATAATCGTTTGTTTAGCATACTAGAATACTCTGCAGTGTTAGCTTGACACAACGAAAAACCTTTTGTTCTTATACACAAAACACATTAAACATTGATTATTCAAAACAATCTATTGTGGCTATACATTGTGGTACGATTATTCACCATTCTAATTATACATTCATATTGGCCAAAAAACATGAACAAATTTGTGGATGTTTTAAAATCACAAGAACTCTTGAACAGGCAACTATTGTGCCACAATTTAGATATCGAGAAAAGTAATATCTGAACCGAAAATACCCCTAACCTTGAGTACATCGATCGGCACTTGCTGTAGCGAGCTGCGTTGGGCAAGTAGATAGTCGAACTGCTCCGAACCACCGTGTCTTGCTAGAGCAAGTGAAGGCATATATATATCTTGAAGGTGTCTAGGTTGACGTAAACCCGGGCATAATAACATCAGGAAAGAACCCCTAGGGAATAGTAGTTCTTTGTAAAGAACATGAGTTCTTGGTCAAATCAATATTCAAGCAAGGGAAGGTTCCTGACTGCTTAAGCCGATTTTCCAAGAAATCGTTGTGATGATTGGTACGGGTGGAAGTAGTCATGCCTGTATTTGGTCTGCATGGGTTATATCTAAATAAGGGATTGATTTCTATGCCTATAATAGGGCATATCCATATGAATCGGGAAAATTAACTTGGAGCCTAAAACGCCACACAACAATATATCCAAACACACCACAAAACAGAATGAGTCCTGAAGTAAAAGCAGGAGTCGCCCCAGTAATTGATCAAATGATTGAACAGGGTATTCTAAAAGTAATATTGAACAGTCCTTGTTATTCACCAATCATGGATCTTAAAAACTGAAATACTGAATCCAGCAGTGATTTTTTACCAGATACAGTGGGATGCCGATTGGAACACTGTCAGTGATTTGTGCCAGGCATTCCTTTCAATTCCATTGCATCAAGATAGCCAATATCTTTTTGCATTCCGCATTGGAGACCGTGTTTTGGCATGGTGCAGAGTTCCTCAAGGGTGCACAGAGAGTCCCTCGATTTTTCAATCAGATTCTTAAAAAATGTTTGGAGACTTTAGTCATGCCAGGAAATTTGGTCTCGGTTCAGTTTATTGATGATCCATCGGTGGAATCAAAGACACGTGAAGCTTGTGTCATTGACACAATAGCCTTACTGAACCATTTAGCAGAAGTAGGACACAAGGTGTTGCCAAAAAAAATTACAGTTTTGCCGACAAGAAGTTCAATATTTAGGACACAAGATAGAAAGAGGAGTCAGAAAAGTGATGCCAGAAAGAATAAAAGTGATTCAACAAGTCTGCCTAGAACTAAGAAAGAAGTAGGAATGTTTTTAGGAGTGGTTGGGTAGTGTAGTCAATGAATCAGTGGATTCTTACTACTTGCAAAACCTTTGATAAGACTGACAGGAAAAGATGTGATGGATCCGATTGAGTGGAATGATGAAAGTGAAGAAACATTCATAACATTGAGAAGTTGTTTGTGTCAAGCACCAGCAATGAGAATGCCAGACTACAAAAAATAGTTTGCTTTGTTTAGTTGTGAAAGAAAAGGGTGTGCACTTTCAGTGTTAACACAGAGACGCAGATTGTCCCAACGTCCAGTAGCATAAAACTCTGCTGCTCTGGATCCAGTGGCTGCGGCATTATCTCGCTGTTTAAAATCAGTAACGGCTACTTGTATGAGTCTGGAACACACAGATTGTGATGGGGCATCCTATCAAGGTGTTTTTGCCACATTCAGTCGCGGTCCTTTTAACAAGGACTTGTACTCAGCTTTTGACCTCTAGTTGGATGACTAAGTATGAAAGAGTAATATTGGGTGCTGAAAATGTAAGTGTGACAAGATGCACCATGATGAATTCAGCAACCTTGTTGCCTGATTCATATTGTGAGGAAGTGGAAAAGGAAGTGAATCATGATTGTTTGGATGTGAACGAAATATGTTCAAAGCCCAGACCAGACATCCTTGATGTCCCCTTGGAAGAGTCAGACTATGTAATATTTGTTGATGGGTCATGCTTGAGGAGGGAAAATGGAGAATTGAGTCCTTCCTATGCTGTATGTTCTGTGTCAGGTACCCTAAAAGCTTCCTGTTTAAAAGGAGTTAAGGCTGAACAAATAGCTGAATTATTCGCTTTAACCAAAGCCTGCAAAATAGGGAGGACTTTGAAAGTAACCATATTTATGGATAGTCAATATGGTTTTGGAGTTGTGCATGACTTTGGCCAATTGTGGCTACAGATGGTATTTCTGACTTCTTCAGGATCTCCTATCAGAAACTGAAAAAATGTCAAAGAACTGTAGTGTAGTTCCTATATTCTCAATAGGCTCTGCGCATTGGAATAATATAAACAGCAGTGTAGACGTAGGACTGAGGTCATCTAGGTCTCTACTGACTATATTAGACTTAATTAGTTTTGCCAGCTAGCTCAGAGGTCACTAGAAACTTTCTTGAATAAACAAGGAGGAGTTTAACTTCCCTGGATAGACAAGAAGGGATTAGCTTCTGACAACCATAAAACATGACAACTTTGCTCCCTCAGAATAAGAGTGTATCTTTAGAGTCGTGTGAAAACAATAGACAGCTATTTCACTCAGTCAAGTGTGCATCTTTAGTTTCACCAGAGTGCAGAGAATAGAGAGACGGGCGTTTTCAATAAAAGGTGTTATTTATTGAGCAGTCTTCTTTCTCATGCAAGAGAAATGAATTGCCACAATTGCAATACTTAGTATAAAGTAAAGTGCGTACAGTAAAAGGAGTATTATAAAATAATACTGTAAAAGCATGGATATGGTTTCTTAGCCATATGATACTTTAAAATAGGTAAAATATATACATACAAATATACATTGACTAACGTACTCAACTGGTGCTTCTAAATACTCCTACCCCGGTGTACCTGACCTAAGCCTAATACGTGGGAAGGAGTAAGTAAGTAGCAGTTTAAGTTAGGTTGGTTTTGCCAAGAATCTGAATCAAGAATTCTCTTTAAGGGTTTAGTCAGCTCCGTACCTGGGTAATAGAAAGCAGGAGGGCTGGTATCTCTCTCTCAGGACTCGATATCCCTGTAACCCGCAAGGGTATCTGGAAACACCGGAGCTGGATTTCTCGGCAGGAGAAAAGACAGCATCTCTCTCAGTGCATCAAAAGGGAGGGGCAGCGTCCGTGGGCTCTCGCATCAGCTGGGCTCTCGGGCAAGTAGATAGCCGCTCTGCTCCAAACCACCGTGTGTTTGCTTAAGGTAACGTTGGTATATTTATACCTGAAAGGTGCCGGGTTTGAGGTAAGTTTGGACATAAGACGTCAATAAAGATGTCACTAAGAACTTGCGGTTCTTACAGTGCTCACAGGAGTTCTAGGACGAATCAAAACAAAAGCCATGGGGATTTCCCAGGTTGCTGGAGGTTTGGTTTGTTTAGAGAACTCGTTGTACTTTCTAGGAGTCTGGGGAAGTAGCCTTGCTTAATGTGGACTGCATGGGCTACGACTAAATATGGATATGATTCTTATGCCTTTATAAGGATATTATTTATTATAACCACATAAGGGCATAAACTAGGAATATCGAAGTAGGGTCCTAGATAGAAACACAATACCCACTCCACGATCTAATGTCCATCATTACTAAAACTAAGCAATAGTAAACATATAATGGTGCATGTGTTTTCCAACCCACCCCAAAATACATAATTTGCATTTGAAATGGTATATGGTAAATACACAAAAATGATTGGTACTGTAAGCTCATTAAGCAGTGGTTTCATTCAGTTAAAAATGCATATATATATATATATATATATATATATATATATATATATATCAGCTGAATGAATTGCGAAAATTACACATAAAATGGCTCTGAATACAGAAAAGAAGGTCGAGACCATTTCATCTCATATTTATACAGATTCTGTAAATGTGCTAGAGGCTGAGGTAATATATTGTCTCTAGAGTTCCAAAAATAGAAGCTCTGTTCTCTAAGAATAGTTCTACTTTAAGCAGAGTACATGTGCCAGAAAAATGTTAAATATTTTGGAAGTGGAAAAAAATAATAATTTCGCTTTCAGGGGAAAAAATAGTTCCAAATATTTTCAGTAGCTTTTGTTTATCAAAGCTGAAGGCCGAATTCAGAGTTCAGGGAATGCTGTGTGCTCATTGCTTAAAAAGTTATTTTTTCTGTTCAGGGGAGAACATCATTTCAGACAGACTCGCAAAAAATTGGTCTACGACATCAGGTGAAAGTTCGACCAAGTTTGAAAATACCGCAACAGTGCAGTTGTGAGAATGATTGCTATCATCGATGTCAGGATCAGCAATGCTCACAGAAGGTTGTACCTGGGTGATGCTGCTCTCATCTCGTACTTCACTGCCACATACTCGTAGTGGTGAAGTCTCAACGAATGCCGTCATCAGAATGGGTAGCCGCTGGGGACAACACAATGCATGAGCCGTTCCAGGACCTAGCAAAGTGTCTGTATCTATTGGTACTGCTGATGGTAGTGTAAGACAGACATCCAACACGCATTCTTCTCCGCATAGCATACATCGAAGCACAGGTAAGATGCAATTTTGCCAGATAGGTCTGAATGAAAGAAACCAGGTCATATTCAGATCTCTTAGCCGGGCTAATCCGAGGACTTTAGTTATGCGGTCCCGATAGCGTATAGCTAGGATCATTTCTTCCATCGTTGCTGGAGTCTTGTCTGCGACTTGGCTTGCAATATCGGAGCAGAAGGATCAAAAACAAAATTCCTGCTACGAGTCCCAAAAGAAGTGGTCGGCCGCCAAAGAGAGAATAGACTAAATTAGGAAAAATGCCCAGAACTGTTTCGAATGGTGTTGACAGTCCCGAAAAAATTGTCTTAAATACATGTGGGATACCACTGGTATCGGACATATTTAGGATTTGGCTTAGCATTTCTACGAAATGCACGGGGCAATTTGTTGATAAAAGGGAATGTATCTCTGCCATTGTCCTTGCAACTTGCAGATCATACGTTTCTTTTGATGACGTTAAGGGCACAGTTGTCCGTAAAAGAACAGACTTCATTCTCCTTAAAGTATCAATTCGAATAGAAGAGATATTCAAAGAAGGCCAAATTGTCGCCTCCTTATCTGGAGTGCTGTTTGGATACAATACTTGCATACAGCAAGTGACCATGGAACTTACGCTCACGAGATAGGCTTTCCCTGGCACCATGCCACAACAGCTGTGGTCCGTTATTAGAATATAACTCCCGTTAGAAAGCTGTCTAAAGAATGGCTCTATCTGTGTTGCAGGAGTGACGTGCAGGTGACATGAAAGGTTATTAGAAGACCCTTCGCAGGCCCATGCAAGTTAATGCCTTGACAAAGAAGTGTACCGCTCAGTGATCTTTTACAATTGTTACCACTAAGAAATACATTCTTCTTCTTTTCACTGTAACATGTGTGTGTATAAGGTAATTTCCATGATGACTTGATATACCCTTTACTCAACCTTTCATACTGGCCCGCTGGTATATACTCTTGGCAGTATTTAAATTGGAAAGTTGTTATCGGAATTGTAATTATTCCGTGTATTATCCTTTCAATGACAGGTCTTTCTGACATTGTCAATGGTAATCTCTCAAGTTTTTCAATGCTCAGAAACGTATAGTCTGCTCCTTTTTGTGCCAAACTGATTTGTTTATCAGTAAGGTTAAAGATAGAGAATAATGACGTTGTGTTGATTAAACGCCATGGTACGTAGCCTGAACGAAGATTTTGCAACGTCCAGCCAAGCTGTACAATAGAACGTAATTGGGACTGACCGTGTTGTAACATTAGTAAGTCCTGCTCTATTATATCAATAGCAGATGATACAATACTGTCCAGTGGATATATTCTGGAGGACAGAGTCATTAACCCATTGTCCACAACAGAAAGTGATTTTTCCAAATTAATACGATCAATTTCTCGTATTTTCTCTGCTGTTTCAATTTGCATTACTTTCCAAGCTTCGTTGTAAGCAGCGTATATACCGGCCGCTAAGAAACGTTTTTGACGCTGTTTGCGTGGTCCCAATATGAAATCACGCAAGTCAGCACCGTTTTTAAGTAAAGTCAAGTGTTTCTTAATTTCTGCCAGTGTGGCTTTTTGTAGCCATTCAAGGCATAGTTTCCCTACACTGTATGTTGTAACTATCCCTAGATGTTGTCTCTGGGAGTATCTAGGGTCTGACCTGGTCATTTTGAACCCCTGTATTTTGTTCAGGAATCTATCTTGACAGTTATTTGTGTCTGCGGTACAGATCAACCATTTTTTCCAATCAGGATGTGTTCTGTTTTGGTATAAAATATGGGATACGTCTATCTCAACATCTGTAGTGCTATTACTGTCAGGTGTTGGCTTTGGAGTAGACGGTTTGTTTAAATCTTTTATCTTGGCTAGGCCAAGACAAGTAGTCTGTTGAATGGTATCATTCAAGAATATTATTTGTTCCGGGATCATGCAGGCTCTAAATAATGCTTCTAAACCTTGGACCTGCCATTCTTTTGTACCCCAGATGGTTTTTGTTTCAATGTTGTTTTTCCAGAAATCAAAACCAAATGTAATCATTTTTTCATAAAATGTTTCAGAATAGATCAATTTAGTATTTGTCAGCATTGTTTTCGTTCCTGTCTTATTTAACATTTATAAATAAAACGTTTCTGCATCACTTGTGTTAAACCCTGAGAAGTCTGGGAATTTCTCATAAAATGTTTTTGAGCTGCTTTTAGGTGGAGTTGCACAATGTTCCCATTGATTATAATTAAAAACATTTCTTGGTTGTGCAGATTTATGTAAATAGTGATGACCAAAGTGATTATAGCAATACATTTCTTCATAATTTGATGAACACTGTAAATAATCATGTTCTGTAAATTTTGCTGACATTACTAAATCTGACATCATATCATTAATACTTTCAAAGTCCCAATCATCAGAGAATGTACTTGGTTTTACAAAGTCACTTAATGAAACCTTGAACTGATGTGGATATTTCAAGAGCTCAATCGTGCCATAGATTTCATAATCCGTTTTGTCCCATGCTACCCCACCGGGTATTGGATTGGCTGTGACATTCACTGATGATAGTTCTCTTTTCTTGATGTGAGATGGATTGTGTGGCTTTAGGACCAAGTTGATGTTCTGACTTGCATGTGTCCATTGTACTGTATTTTCCCTCAATGAATTTTCCCAAACAAAGAACCATGATGAGCCAAAGCAGGAGGAAAAGTACATCTAACACAATCCAAAATTCAATCCATGGAGAAATCAGATAGGTTTCTTTGAGTTCATGAAAGAGTTTGGTTACTTTGTCTTTAAAAGTTTTTGTTGCTGGCGTTTCTTCAGGTTCGCTTGGATCTTCAGAAAAGTTATCGAAATTGATGAAGTAGCCAGATGCAGTTCTGTCAATTGTTGGTATCGCTTCTGGATTTTTATTTGCTTTTGCATTTTTTGTTTCATCAGCATAGTCTGAGGCTACATCGTTGTAGACTGATGTTTCTTGACGAACTGTTGTAATTTGGGTTGCAAGAGGCTTAAGTTCCATGGCTTTGTTGCATAGTCCTTTTTTATTCACTGCAGGTTTATCAAATGTGATTAGTCCCTCAGTTTGAACCTCTTGTATTGTAGCAAATTTTGGCATTCTGCTATTTCTTGGGAGTCCACTGGGCCTACTACTTATTATTGGCCACATGATTGTGGTTTTACCATGTCGATGGATACAACTCGGTTCTCCTTTTTACCTGCAAGGGGCGGTAGTACAACTGATCTTGTTCCACTGACAGCTAAGACAGGTACTGCTTTTCTGTAAGAAGGCCCAAATTCCTTCTTCACCGCGATCTTTTCTCTGACCAGATCCTCAATCTTTGGAATCCAGACAGGCCTTGCTGGGACACGTGGTTTATCTTCAGTGGCTGTTGGCTGCTGTTTTAACTTTACGTTGCTCAGGCCTTTTCTTGTTTCATTTAAGTCCTGTAAAATAGCCAAACAGTCTTTGATATCAAAGCATTTTTCTTCTACCACTGAAGTCTGACTATCAAGGTCCTGAATATGCATTCTAGTCCCGAACAATAGTTCGTACAGACTGAAACCTTTTAGGGAATTTCTTGGCAGATTATTAGGACTACGTTGGACACTTGTTAAATGTTGGACCCACCCATCACACGAACCTAAAACCCTCGCCGTTATAGATTGCTTCATGTCCCGGTTTTTTCTTCCCACTACCGCATTTCCCTCAGGATGGAAGGGACAAGAGTACCGCAATGCAATGCCCATGCTGGTCATGGCCTCCTTATAAGCCCAAGAGCTAAAAGCAGGACCCTGGCATCAGCCGAGTGCTGGTGTCTGCATTTTAAGTGAATCTAGTCTTACATAATATAGGAACGCATTTCTCCGGTTGGATTTTTGCGTATAGGTAGCCTTATGCTAACTAAAAGAAGGGTCCTGGCAATACTCCGGTTGGTTTGCCACTGCGATCTCTGTTGCAGTTTTGACAGTTCATTGCAAATTTGTAATGTTGCAGGCTCATCCCCGGCCACCAGTATTCTGATTGTAATTCTTTCAAAGATTCCTTGATCACTTGGTGCCTTAGACCCAATCCCATGTGTGCGTCTGCTATTAAAAAGACTCTCCTGTTCGTGTTTGGAATTACTCTATCCCCCACTCCAGGGATTCGAGCAAAAGGACCGGAGTTTGCATCAATTATGTATGTATAATTGAGTGGATAGTTCACAGGTAATGCTGCACAGTCACCTTTTGAAGACGTTTTTACCGCCAGCATGGTTTCCACGTCAATGTATTTTTCTGAACGCTTTTTTGTGGCTACGGAAGCCGGAATAGTTGCTTCCGCTGTGGCTGTGTCAGCCAATGAATTCCCTGCAACGTGAACGCCATCACGCTGATGACTCAGTGTATGTATCACGTGAGTCTTTTGTAGTTCTTTCTGTAAAAGAACTACCTGTTCCCAAAGCCTCTTATGCTTTATTGTGGCACCTGTGTCATCTTTGTAATCGTTTTGAACCCAGTTCTACATGTCATTATTGTAAGACTTGACGCAGTAATGCGAATCGCACACTATTAGTGTGGGGAATTCGTGATCGGCATTCTCAAGCGCCATCTTTAAAGATCTTATTTCAGCTCGCTGAGTTGAGCAGTTTCTGAGTGATTCAGTTTTTGTGACTATTGGTCTGAATTTACCAAAGCGCCAGCGACCTTTAACAATCGCGCACGCAGCGTTGTAGGATTTTTTCTCTACATCGTAATGTTATGCAAATCTGTCCATGTAGATTACACATGTGTACTGTTCGAGAGGCAGAATTTCGATTGGCAGAGGATATTCTTCTTCATATGTTAGATCTTTCAATTTTTTCATTTTCGGGTCAAAATAGTATTTCACGTCTTCTGCAGCAAGAGAATTTTCCCATTCGATCCATTTTGGATCTAATGCCACAGCAGTCAAATTGCGTGGGCTTGTTAATGCTTCAAAGGCTGATTCTGCTGTTAAAACCGTTGTCCTTCTGCCTTGGGCTTGGGCTCTTTCTTTTGCTACAGCAGTTTGAACCGCATTTACAATATTTTCCGTAAGACTGAATGTCTTTTCAGCTTGTGTGTACAAATGTGATTTGTAAGCTATTGGTACCGTTTCTCCCTCATTAGAGGTCAGGTACGTGAATCTTCCTGGGATGACTCGGATTACAAGGTTGCGTATGTTTTCGGGAGTTTGCAATTTTTTTTTAGCTAACATGTCTGTTTGTAATGATCTCAAAATTTCTGTGTGTTTTTGAGTCCAATTGATTGGTTTGAAATCAGGTTTTATTAATTCATAGAGAGGTTTAACCCTCTTGGCATAATTTAGAATGTAAGTTCTTCCGAAATTCAGAAAACCTACTATTGATTGTAAGTTCTTCAGCGTTTTTGGTGGGTGGAGTACAGCGCACTTCTCTAAGAAGTTGTCTGCTAGGCTCTTGCCTTCACTTGATAATTCATATCCTAAAAATAGGACTGTTAGATGGGCAATTCGTGACTTTTTAAAGTTGAATTTGTAACCCTCAGATGCAAACCCAAGTATTATGGTGTTCACTCTTTTCAAGTGTGTCTCCAGGTCATCATCTGTGAGATAGATGTCATTGACATAAGATAATGCCTCATCATCATAAATTTGTAGTAACTCTGTTACCCTTACTGAGAATAATCCTGGGCTATTCTTGAATCCCTATGGGAGTCGACAGAATTTTTTTTTGTCACCCCAATATTGAGAAAGCGGTCAAATACCTGCTTTCAGGTGCAATGTTTTGACAAAAGAATCATTAGAGATGCCTAATGTCGTTTTGTATTTTTTGCGCACGATGTTATTCATTAGTGCTGCACTGTGTGAATTTTGTACTGCAAATGTTTTGCAACATGAGTTAAGGTGTCTGTAGTCCAATACTAGACGATGTGAATCGTCTGGTTTGGAGACAGGAAACAAAGGATTGTTCATTTGTGAGGTGCATGTTTCAATCACCCCCTGGTATTTAAGTTGATCTAAGATCTCCCTGACTTGTTTTTTAGCTTCTTGCTTAATTGGGTACTGCCTTTGTGCAGTGGGTTGACATTTTAACTGGATTTTGTGAGGAGGTGAGTCCTCATCCCATCCTACATGATTTTTATATAATGCAGGAGCTTGGGCTACTGCCCATTTACTTGCATATAAGGCTTTTTTATAAATTGAAATATGATTTGAGAAGGCAAGCATAATCATTTCTTCGCCATGAGGGCACTCCCTGACAAACTCTGGTGGCCAGTCTTTCTCAGCTAAAAGGATGTCATAGCCTTTCGAAAGGTTGTCCCAAAAGAGACCGCTTACTTTCCTGGTCTTATCTCCCTCTATACGTAATGTTATTTCGTATATTTTATGAGGTTTGCTAACTCTGGGATCTGCAGTTTCCACTTGAATGTATTCATTGGTGTCCACTGTCTCCAGAAGATTCATCAGGATCTTGCGAGCTATGGTCACTTCTGCTGCGCTGTCTAGCATTGTCTGGGCCCACTCTCCGTTTTTCAGTTGTGTCCTCAGTATCCTTGGCATGTTTAATTATTTTAATACTGGCTACCTTCTTTCTTGGAAATTGTAATTTTTTACTTTGATGAGCAGGTTCCTTGTCTTTGGACTTGACGTGCTCTTCCCTGTGTTCTGACCGTCCTCTTCTTTCTGATTTCTGCGAGGAAGTCTGAAAAGATCGAGAGGGACGTGTATCAATATCTTGATATCTATCAGGTTTCTTCAAATTATCCCTATTTCTAAGGTTATATCTTTTCTCAGAGGGCTCCCTCTGAGGAGACTTGTTTCCTCAGTCAGGAGATCTTTCTCTTCGTTGAGGAGACCTTCCTCTGGACTTGAATCGTTTTTCTTTGGGAGTGGATTGTTTATTACCATCCCAACTCTTTTTTGGAGTATTTAGATTATTTTTAATAAATATTTTTTCAGGATTTTCAGTTAGTTGGGGTTTTACTGGTTTCCCACCCAAACTATCTCTTCCTAGTTCTTCATAGGATTTTTCTATGATTCTGGCAAGTTCAAATGGCTGTTCTGCTATATCTGTTTTTTTCAATTTCTGGAGGTAAGTTATATCCTCCGTTGCCAATTGAACTAACTCTCTATATGCCTTTGCTAATTCTTTTATTTTAACTAAGAGTTCTTTGCTTGACATTTTATTAATGTCAGGATGTGGTGTGTAGCTGGCTAGAACCGGCCACGTTGCTCCTGGTCTACCTAGTGGACCAAGCCTGGTGATGTGATTTTGATGTTTTAGGGCGCCTTTAAACCAGAGCAGGTGCTCTTGGTAATTTAATGGGATTTCCACCTCCTCGAAAGGAGTGTATTCATCCAGAGATTCCTCTATTTTGTAATAGTGGAATTCGTGTGTTACAGCGTTTGCTGCTGGAAAGTTTATCCATGAAGAGAATACCTCTGTCTGCCGATATTCATGGGCCTCTACCACGAATATGACTGTACCACCTCGTGGTGTCAGTACATTTTCTATAAGTTTAGGAGTTATAGTTTTTCTTATGTTGACCGGAATGAGTATAGCATTCGGGTCATTGTCTTGGAGACTTGTGTCATCCGCTAGGAGTTGAGCTGCTATTCTAGCTGCCTCCCTTTCGTCTTCACTTCCCCCATTTTACTGACAGAAAAGTTTTTGTTGCAGATCAAGTTTCAAGGAAACAAAGATTAGGTGCACAATATTTTGGAACACTGTATCCTTCAACGTTGACTAAACCAAAAACTATACAAACATAACAGGTGTGTGGAGGGTCCAGGGGAATCTTTACCGACCTGTCTGCTCATACCCCTAATACCAATATACAATACACAAAGGAGCAGACCAGGTCTGGGGATACTGTGTGGTTGTACCAGTCGCTGTGGTGACATATAGTGCATGTGTGGGTGAAGGTTACTGTCAATCATATAATTGATAACACATTTAACCAAGATTGTTAAACAAAATCCTAAACAATTCCCATCAGACCACCCTTTATGGTGGAGTTTACGTCATGTGGGGATTGCTAAAACATTCCATCCGACCATGTAGTGCCGGTATTGGAATGAATACCAGTGATGTAGTCATAATAAACATCGTAGTGTGACATGAGTGACAGGGTGCAGTGCTGGGGTGACGGTGATAGGTAAAAAATGGCTACGCAGACTCAGAGGGAAGTTTTAACAAAAGTCCATGTGCCAAGAGTTAAAAAATGCGCCACGTAGTAAGATTGCCTACTGGCACAGTGCAAGGCGGTCGACATGTTTCAGCCATACGGGTCATTATCCCGGCTTTCATCAGGACCTATAAACATAGAGTGGCTACTGCACTATATTTAACAACAAAGATGTACTACAACACAATACATTAGTTATTCATCTACCAGGAACTTCAATACTTAAGTGTCCACTGGAGGGAGATCAAAGTGTGTTCTTCCTATCAAAAAATATGAAAGCATATGGTCAGACAACACTCGACTCCACACAAACAGCAACACATGTCCACAGACACTGAGCAACCACACTTGCAAGAATAATTTGCATTCTGCATTACTTTAAAACAAGCATACTAGCTTCATCACCCTGAGGCATTTCCTCACGATGATACTCACCCAGCTTTGTGTGGGTGAAGGCCTCACCTCACCCGGCGACCGCTCGGGAGTATGAGGCCCCGCTCTATAGTGTAGAAAAAAGGGTTACAGTGAGCATACTCCTTCACTATACCCAGTCCAATGACTCTACACTTATATCCCCACGGACGTGTGGGTGCAACCCAACTACCTATCCAAAGGACTGACATCTAAGGATTCCCATCAAGATATTCTGTATACACTTATGTGCATCATTCAGTAAGTTATCTTACAGTTACACAGCGAAGGGCTGTGCATTGACCAAAGGCCACATTGTATGGACAGTGGCAGAGGGTGCTGTAAGGCATCAATAGATAGCCATCTATGACACATATTATCATGTAATTCCTACAGTACTAAGGGGCATAGTTGGCAGACAGACTAGTGACTAAATATTATAAAAAGCATGTTAGCTAACAGTGGATTGGCTGGCCTAATCAATGCTAAACATTCTATTGCTTGGAGATAGAAATTACAACCCCAACACTCCACTAGAGACCAAAAGAGGGATTGACCAAGAAAAGAGACCGATTCGAATACGGTAGAAAATGGGGCAGCGAGTAGCTCACCTCTCCGTCGGTGCCTCCTGGCTTGCAGCGAGCGGAAGTGGAGGTGAGAATTGTACCGCCCTGTCCCCTTAAATATCATGCGCTAATTGGCTGCATCGTTTAATCAATGTAAGACCGACAAACGCGAGTGCAAGACATGGCACTGCTTTTCCGCGCATGCGCGGTGTCAGTGAGACGCTTATAGGCCGCGCATGAGCATTAGAATACAGACGCCCATTTGTAGCGTCAGTCCGCCGCGCTGATAATGCGAAAAATGTGCTTTAGGAGACTCGCATTACCAGGTTTACAAAGCCTATGTTGGAGTAACAGGCTTTAAGTGAACAGGTAAAGAATCCCAGACTAATCACTAGACATGACAGATATCATGTAAGGTCTGTCAGCTATGACTCTGCAACCAAACGTGTCTAGAGTAAGAAGAAAAGCTAGACTATTTCTTACATTAGTGGCATTTAACAGAAATTGCCATCATAACGAGGGTGCTAGGTAGGGCCTCTTTTTACTGATTAAATCTGTTGCACACAGTGTGTGTTGTTATACTAGGAGTGTCAGAAAATGTAGGCAGGAGGGCTGCGTCCACAATTACGTGGGGAGAGCTGTGGACGCAAACAGTGTTTGCATCTATATCTGAATGACCCGCAACTATGCAGTTGCTCTTAACATATACAAACATAACAGGTGTGTGGAGGGTCCAGGGGAATCTTTACCGACCTGTCTGCTCATACCCCTAATACCAATATACAATACACAAAGGAGCAGACCAGGTCTGGGGATACTGTGTGGTTGTACCAGTCGCTGTGGTGACATATAGTGCATGTGTGGGTGAAGGTTACTGTCAATCATATAATTGATAACACATTTAACCAAGATTGTTAAACAAAATCCTAAACAATTCCCATCAGACCACCCTTTATGGTGGAGTTTACGCCATGTGGGGATTGCTAAAACATTCCATCCGACCATGTAGTGCCGGTATTGGAATGAATACCAGTGATGTAGTCATAATAAACATCGTAGTGTGACATGAGTGACAGGGTGCAGTGCTGGGGTGACGGTGATAGGTAAAAAATGGCTACGCAGACTCAGAGGGAAGTTTTAACAAAAGTCCATGTGCCAAGAGTTAAAAAATGCGCCACGTAGTAAGATTGCCTACTGGCACAGTGCAAGGCGGTCGACATGTTTCAGCCATACGGGTCATTATCCCGGCTTTCATCAGGACCTATAAACATAGAGTGGCTACTGCACTATATTTAACAACAAAGATGTACTACAACACAATACATTAGTTATTCATCTACCAGGAACTTCAATACTTAAGTGTCCACTGGAGGGAGATCAAAGTGTGTTCTTCCTATCAAAAAATATGAAAGCATATGGTCAGACAACACTCGACTCCACACAAACAGCAACACATGTCCACAGACACTGAGCAACCACACTTGCAAGAATAATTTGCATTCTGCATTACTTTAAAACAAGCATACTAGCTTCATCACCCTGAGGCATTTCCTCACGATGATACTCACCCAGCTTTGTGTGGGTGAAGGCCTCACCTCACCCGGCGACCGCTCGGGAGTATGAGGCCCCGCTCTATAGTGTAGAAAAAAGGGTTACAGTGAGCATACTCCTTCACTATACCCAGTCCAATGACTCTACACTTATATCCCCATGGACGTGTGGGTGCAACCCAACTACCTATCCAAAGGACTGACATCTAAGGATTCCCATCAAGATATTCTGTATACACTTATGTGCATCATTCAGTAAGTTATCTTACAGTTACACAGCGAAGGGCTGTGCATTGACCAAAGGCCACATTGTATGGACAGTGGCAGAGGGTGCTGTAAGGCATCAATAGATAGCCATCTATGACACATATTATCATGTAATTCCTACATTACTAAGGGGCATAGTTGGCAGACAGACTAGTGACTAAATATTATAAAAAGCATGTTAGCTAACAGTGGATTGGCTGGCCTAATCAATGCTAAACATTCTATTGCTTGGAGATAGAAATTACAACCCCAACACTCCACTAGAGACCAAAAGAGGGATTGACCAAGAAAAGAGACCGATTCAAATACGGTAGAAAATGGGGCAGCGAGTAGCTCACCTCTCCGTCGGTGCCTCCTGGCTTGCAGCGAGCGGAAGTGGAGGTGAGAATTGTACCGCCCTGTCCCCTTAAATATCATGCGCTAATTGGCTGCATCGTTTAATCAATGTAAGACCGACAAACGCGAGTGCAAGACATGGCACTGCTTTTCCGCGCATGCGCGGTGTCAGTGAGACGCTTATAGGCCGCGCATGAGCATTAGAATACAGACGCCCATTTGTAGCGTCAGTCCGCCGCGCTGATAATGCGAAAAATGTGCTTTAGGAGACTCGCATTACCAGGTTTACAAAGCCTATGTTGGAGTAACAGGCTTTAAGTGAACAGGTAAAGAATCCCAGACTAATCACTAGACATGACAGATATCATGTAAGGTCTGTCAGCTATGACTCTGCAACCAAACGTGTCTAGAGTAAGAAGAAAAGCTAGACTATTTCTTACATTAGTGGCATTTAACAGAAATTGCCATCATAACGAGGGTGCTAGGTAGGGCCTCTTTTTACTGATTAAATCTGTTGCACACAGTGTGTGTTGTTATACTAGGAGTGTCAGAAAATGTAGGCAGGAGGGCTGCGTCCACAATTACGTGGGGAGAGCTGTGGACGCAAACAGTGTTTGCATCTATATCTGAATGACCCGCAACTATGCAGTTGCTCTTAACATATACAAACATAACAGGTGTGTGGAGGGTCCAGGGGAATCTTTACCGACCTGTCTGCTCATACCCCTAATACCAATATACAATACACAAAGGAGCAGACCAGGTCTGGGGATACTGTGTGGTTGTACCAGTCGCTGTGGTGACATATAGTGCATGTGTGGGTGAAGGTTACTGTCAATCATATAATTGATAACACATTTAACCAAGATTGTTAAACAAAATCCTAAACAATTCCCATCAGACCACCCTTTATGGTGGAGTTTACGTCATGTGGGGATTGCTAAAACATTCCATCCGACCATGTAGTGCCGGTATTGGAATGAATACCAGTGATGTAGTCATAATAAACATCGTAGTGTGACATGAGTGACAGGGTGCAGTGCTGGGGTGACGGTGATAGGTAAAAAATGGCTACGCAGACTCAGAGGGAAGTTTTAACAAAAGTCCATGTGCCAAGAGTTAAAAAATGCGCCACGTAGTAAGATTGCCTACTGGCACAGTGCAAGGCGGTCGACATGTTTCAGCCATACGGGTCATTATCCCGGCTTTCATCAGGACCTATAAACATAGAGTGGCTACTGCACTATATTTAACAACAAAGATGTACTACAACACAATACATTAGTTATTCATCTACCAGGTACTTCAATACTTAAGTGTCCACTGGAGGGAGATCAAAGTGTGTTCTTCCTTATCAAAAAATATGAAAGCATATGGTCAGACAACACTCGACTCCACACAAACAGCAACACATGTCCACAGACACTGAGCAACCACACTTGCAAGAATAATTTGCATTCTGCATTACTTTAAAACAAGCATACTAGCTTCATCACCCTGAGGCATTTCCTCACGATGATACTCACCCAGCTTTGTGTGGGTGAAGGCCTCACCTCACCCGGCGACCGCTCGGGAGTATGAGGCCCCGCTCTATAGTGTAGAAAAAAGGGTTACAGTGAGCATACTCCTTCACTATACCCAGTCCAATGACTCTACACTTATATCCCCACACAAAGCTGGGTGAGTATCATCGTGAGGAAATGCCTCAGGGTGATGAAGCTAGTATGCTTGTTTTAAAGTAATGCAGAATGCAAATTATTCTTGCAAGTGTGGTTGCTCAGTGTCTGTGGACATGTGTTGCTGTTTGTGTGGAGTCGAGTGTTGTCTGACCATATGCTTTCATATTTTTTGATAGGAAGAACACACTTTGATCTCCCTCCAGTGGACACTTAAGTATTGAAGTTCCTGGTAGATGAATAACTAATGTATTGTGTTGTAGTACATCTTTGTTGTTAAATATAGTGCAGTAGCCACTCTATGTTTATAGGTCCTGATGAAAGCCGGGATAATGACCCGTATGGCTGAAACATGTCGACCGCCTTGCACTGTGCCAGTAGGCAATCTTACTACGTGGCGCATTTTTTAACTCTTGGCACATGGACTTTTGTTAAAACTTCCCTCTGAGTCTGCGTAGCCATTTTTTACCTATCACCGTCACCCCAGCACTGCACCCTGTCACTCATGTCACACTACGATGTTTATTATGACTACATCACTGGTATTCATTCCAATACCGGCACTACATGGTCGGATGGAATGTTTTAGCAATCCCCACATGACGTAAACTCCACCATAAAGGGTGGTCTGATGGGAATTGTTTAGGATTTTGTTTAACAATCTTGGTTAAATGTGTTATCAATTATATGATTGACAGTAACCTTCACCCACACATGCACTATATGTCACCACAGCGACTGGTACAACCACACAGTATCCCCAGACCTGGTCTGCTCCTTTGTGTATTGTATATTGGTATTAGGGGTATGAGCAGACAGGTCGGTAAAGATTCCCCTGGACCCTCCACACACCTGTTATGTTTGTATATGTTAAGAGCAACTGCATAGTTGCGGGTCATTCAGATATAGATGCAAACACTGTTTGCGTCCACAGCTCTCCCCACGTAATTGTGGACGCAGCCCTCCTGCCTACATTTTCTGACACTCCTAGTATAACAACACACACTGTGTGCAACAGATTTAATCAGTAAAAAGAGGCCCTACCTAGCACCCTCGTTATGATGGCAATTTCTGTTAAATGCCACTAATGTAAGAAATAGTCTAGCTTTTCTTCTTACTCTAGACACGTTTGGTTGCAGAGTCATAGCTGACAGACCTTACATGATATCTGTCATGTCTAGTGATTAGTCTGGGATTCTTTACCTGTTCACTTAAAGCCTGTTACTCCAACATAGGCTTTGTAAACCTGGTAATGCGAGTCTCCTAAAGCACATTTTTCGCATTATCAGCGCGGCGGACTGACGCTACAAATGGGCGTCTGTATTCTAATGCTCATGCGCGGCCTATAAGCGTCTCACTGACACCGCGCATGCGCGGAAAAGCAGTGCCATGTCTTGCACTCGCGTTTGTCGGTCTTACATTGATTAAACGATGCAGCCAATAAGCGCATGATATTTAAGGGGACAGGGCGGTACAATTCTCACCTCCACTTCCGCTCGCTGCAAGCCAGGAGGCACCGACGGAGAGGTGAGCTACTCGCTGCCCCATTTTCTACCGTATTCGAATCGGTCTCTTTTCTTGGTCAATCCCTCTTTTGGTCTCTAGTGGAGTGTTGGGGTTGTAATTTCTATCTCCAAGCAATAGAATGTTTAGCATTGATTAGGCCAGCCAATCCACTGTTAGCTAACATGCTTTTTATAATATTTAGTCACTAGTCTGTCTGCCAACTATGCCCCTTAGTAATGTAGGAATTACATGATAATATGTGTCATAGATGGCTATCTATTGATGCCTTACAGCACCCTCTGCCACTGTCCATACAATGTGGCCTTTGGTCAATGCACAGCCCTTCGCTGTGTAACTGTAAGATAACTTACTGAATGATGCACATAAGTGTATACAGAATATCTTGATGGGAATCCTTAGATGTCAGTCCTTTGGATAGGTAGTTGGGTTGCACCCACACGTCCGTGGGGATATAAGTGTAGAGTCATTGGACTGGGTATAGTGAAGGAGTATGCTCACTGTAACCCTTTTTTCTACACTATAGAGCGGGGCCTCATACTCCCGAGCGGTCGCCGGGTGAGGTGAGGCCTTCACCCACACAAAGCTGGGTGAGTATCATCGTGAGGAAATGCCTCAGGGTGATGAAGCTAGTATGCTTGTTTTAAAGTAATGCAGAATGCAAATTATTCTTGCAAGTGTGGTTGCTCAGTGTCTGTGGACATGTGTTGCTGTTTGTGTGGAGTCGAGTGTTGTCTGACCATATGCTTTCATATTTTTTGATAGGAAGAACACACTTTGATCTCCCTCCAGTGGACACTTAAGTATTGAAGTTCCTGGTAGATGAATAACTAATGTATTGTGTTGTAGTACATCTTTGTTGTTAAATATAGTGCAGTAGCCACTCTATGTTTATAGGTCCTGATGAAAGCCGGGATAATGACCCGTATGGCTGAAACATGTCGACCGCCTTGCACTGTGCCAGTAGGCAATCTTACTACGTGGCGCATTTTTTAACTCTTGGCACATGGACTTTTGTTAAAACTTCCCTCTGAGTCTGCGTAGCCATTTTTTACCTATCACCGTCACCCCAGCACTGCACCCTGTCACTCATGTCACACTACGATGTTTATTATGACTACATCACTGGTATTCATTCCAATACCGGCACTACATGGTCGGATGGAATGTTTTAGCAATCCCCACATGACGTAAACTCCACCATAAAGGGTGGTCTGATGGGAATTGTTTAGGATTTTGTTTAACAATCTTGGTTAAATGTGTTATCAATTATATGATTGACAGTAACCTTCACCCACACATGCACTATATGTCACCACAGCGACTGGTACAACCACACAGTATCCCCAGACCTGGTCTGCTCCTTTGTGTATTGTATATTGGTATTAGGGGTATGAGCAGACAGGTCGGTAAAGATTCCCCTGGACCCTCCACACACCTGTTATGTTTGTATATGTTAAGAGCAACTGCATAGTTGCGGGTCATTCAGATATAGATGCAAACACTGTTTGCGTCCACAGCTCTCCCCACGTAATTGTGGACGCAGCCCTCCTGCCTACATTTTCTGACACTCCTAGTATAACAACACACACTGTGTGCAACAGATTTAATCAGTAAAAAGAGGCCCTACCTAGCACCCTCGTTATGATGGCAATTTCTGTTAAATGCCACTAATGTAAGAAATAGTCTAGCTTTTCTTCTTACTCTAGACACGTTTGGTTGCAGAGTCATAGCTGACAGACCTTACATGATATCTGTCATGTCTAGTGATTAGTCTGGGATTCTTTACCTGTTCACTTAAAGCCTGTTACTCCAACATAGGCTTTGTAAACCTGGTAATGCGAGTCTCCTAAAGCACATTTTTCGCATTATCAGCGCGGCGGACTGACGCTACAAATGGGCGTCTGTATTCTAATGCTCATGCGCGGCCTATAAGCGTCTCACTGACACCGCGCATGCGCGGAAAAGCAGTGCCATGTCTTGCACTCGCGTTTGTCGGTCTTACATTGATTAAACGATGCAGCCAATTAGCGCATGATATTTAAGGGGACAGGGCGGTACAATTCTCACCTCCACTTCCGCTCGCTGCAAGCCAGGAGGCACCGACGGAGAGGTGAGCTACTCGCTGCCCCATTTTCTACCGTATTCGAATCGGTCTCTTTTCTTGGTCAATCCCTCTTTTGGTCTCTAGTGGAGTGTTGGGGTTGTAATTTCTATCTCCAAGCAATAGAATGTTTAGCATTGATTAGGCCAGCCAATCCACTGTTAGCTAACATGCTTTTTATAATATTTAGTCACTAGTCTGTCTGCCAACTATGCCCCTTAGTAATGTAGGAATTACATGATAATATGTGTCATAGATGGCTATCTATTGATGCCTTACAGCACCCTCTGCCACTGTCCATACAATGTGGCCTTTGGTCAATGCACAGCCCTTCGCTGTGTAACTGTAAGATAACTTACTGAATGATGCACATAAGTGTATACAGAATATCTTGATGGGAATCCTTAGATGTCAGTCCTTTGGATAGGTAGTTGGGTTGCACCCACACGTCCGTGGGGATATAAGTGTAGAGTCATTGGACTGGGTATAGTGAAGGAGTATGCTCACTGTAACCCTTTTTTCTACACTATAGAGCGGGGCCTCATACTCCCGAGCGGTCGCCGGGTGAGGTGAGGCCTTCACCCACACAAAGCTGGGTGAGTATCATCGTGAGGAAATGCCTCAGGGTGATGAAGCTAGTATGCTTGTTTTAAAGTAATGCAGAATGCAAATTATTCTTGCAAGTGTGGTTGCTCAGTGTCTGTGGACATGTGTTGCTGTTTGTGTGGAGTCGAGTGTTGTCTGACCATATGCTTTCATATTTTTTGATAGGAAGAACACACTTTGATCTCCCTCCAGTGGACACTTAAGTATTGAAGTTCCTGGTAGATGAATAACTAATGTATTGTGTTGTAGTACATCTTTGTTGTTAAATATAGTGCAGTAGCCACTCTATGTTTATAGGTCCTGATGAAAGCCGGGATAATGACCCGTATGGCTGAAACATGTCGACCGCCTTGCACTGTGCCAGTAGGCAATCTTACTACGTGGCGCATTTTTTAACTCTTGGCACATGGACTTTTGTTAAAACTTCCCTCTGAGTCTGCGTAGCCATTTTTTACCTATCACCGTCACCCCAGCACTGCACCCTGTCACTCATGTCACACTACGATGTTTATTATGACTACATCACTGGTATTCATTCCAATACCGGCACTACATGGTCGGATGGAATGTTTTAGCAATCCCCACATGACGTAAACTCCACCATAAAGGGTGGTCTGATGGGAATTGTTTAGGATTTTGTTTAACAATCTTGGTTAAATGTGTTATCAATTATATGATTGACAGTAACCTTCACCCACACATGCACTATATGTCACCACAGCGACTGGTACAACCACACAGTATCCCCAGACCTGGTCTGCTCCTTTGTGTATTGTAAACCAAAAACTATACATAGCAATCTCTTCCTACTAAGGTCCAGCGGATTTGAACCTTTTACCCACTCCAGAAGTCTATTGGAGTTTTTACGGGAAATGGGTCTAGATTTATCGCCTTACCAAAGTTGGGCGCCATGTAGTGTAGTTCCTATATTCCCAATAGGCTCTGCGCTTTGGAATAATTTAAACAGCAGTGTAGACGTAGGACTGAGGTCATCTAGGTCTCTACTGACTATATTATACTTAATTAGTTTTGCCAGCTAGCTCAGAGGTCACTAGAAACTTTTTCGAATAAACAAGGAGGAGTTTAACTTCCCTGGATAGACAAGAAGGGATTAGCTTCTGACAACCATAAAACATGACAACTTTGCTCCCTCAGAATAAGAGTGTATCTCTAGAGTCGTGTGAAAACAATAGACAGGTATTTCACTCAGTCAAGTGTGCATACTTAGTTTCACCAGAGTGCAGAGAATAGAGAGACGGGCGTTTTCAATAAAAGGTGTTATTTATTGAGCAGTCTTCTTTCTCATACAAGAGAAATGAATTGCCACAATTGCAATACTTAGTATAAATTAAAGTGCGTACAGTAAAAGGAGTATTATAAAATAATACTGTAAAAGCATGGATATGGTTTCTTAGCCATATGATACTTTAAAATAGATATAATATATACATGCAAATATACATTGACTAACGTACTCAACTGGTGCTTCTGAATACACCTACCCCGGTGTACCTGACCTAAGCCTAATACGTGGGAAGGAGTAAGTAAGTAGCAGTTTAAGTTAAGTTGGTTTTGCCAAGAATCTGAATCAAGAATTCTCTTTAAGGGTTTAGTCAGCTCCGTACCTGGGTAATAGAAAGCAGGAGGTCTGGTGTCTCTCTCTCAGGACTCGATATCCCAGTAACCCGCTAGGGTATCTGGAAACACCAGAGATGGATTTCTCGGCAGGAGAAAAGACAGCGTTTCTCTCAGTGCGTCAAAAGGGAGGGGCGGCGTCCGTGGGCTCTCGGGCAAGTAGATAGTCGCTCTGCTCCAAACCACCGTGTGTTTGCTTAAGGCAACGTTGGTATATTTATACCTGAAAGGTGCCGGGTTTGACGTAAGGTTGGACATAAGACGTCAATAAAGATGTCACTAAGAACTGGCCGTTCTTACAGTGCTCACAGGAGTTCTAGGACGAATCAAAACAAAAGCCATGGGGATTTCCCAGGTTGCTGGAGGTTTGTTTTGTTTAAAGAACTCGTTGTACTTTCTAGGAGTCCAGGGAAGTAGCCGTGCTTAATGTGGACTGCATGGGCTACGACTAAATATGGATATGATTCTTATGCCTTTATAAGGATATTATTTATTATAACCAAAAAAGGGCATAAACTAGGAATATCGAAGTAGGGTCCTAGATAGAAACACAATAGAACTATTGGAAGCATTGTGATTGCCAAAAGAAATTGCCATGGTCAAATGTGCCACACATAAGTCAGGAAATGATTATGTGACACTGGGTATTCGGTACGCTGACCAAGTTGCACAATTTTGTGCTTGAGATGTAATGTCTTTTAACAAAGGGTTGGAAAAAGAAGTTACCAACAAATGTTTTTCTCTGCTTTTGAAACATTGAAACATGGGACAAAATTAGACAGTTGCAGGATGAGGCAGACGCAACGGAGAAGGAACACTGGATCAAAATAGGTTGCACAAGGAGAGCAGATGATGAAGTGTGGGTGTGTCCAGGTGGTAGGCAATAATGCCATATAACTTGCTGTCACAAATGGCTAGGGTATATCATGGAGCTACTCAAATTGGAAGGGAAACCATGATTAGACATTTCAGACTGATATGGTATGACCCCAGGTTTAGGGTAGATGCAGAGAGCGTCTGTCTGAGGTGATTTGTGTCCTGGAGACTGGGTTGTGGTAAAGAAGCAAACAAGGAAATTGTGTTTGGAACCCAGGTGGAAAGGTCCTCATCAAATCATATTGGCCAAGACAATAGCAGTGAAGTGTGCTGGCTTACCAAACTGGATCCATGCCAGTCATACCCAAGAAGTCCCAAGTCCACCTGAACGACAAGAGCAGCAACTGGTATAACAAAGAAGAGAACCAGAAGCTGAGAGTTGAAAATCGAAGAAATCAGAGAAACAGACAACAAAGTACAAATCAAGTAAAGTGGGCACCAGTTACTGAGACTGAAGAGACGGCTTAGAGACTGAGGAAGAGCCAGATCTTGAAAGACCAGAACAAAGTGAGCAAATAATAGAAGAATCTACTATAGAAAATCCAGATCAATCTCAATCAGATGAAGAAAAAGAAACACCGGAGGGTCCAGAACAAATACAGAATAAAGAAGGAGAAAAAGTTGAAAGTTCAGAACAAGTCCAACAAAAATAAAGAGAAAATAAAGGACACTTGAAATTGGTGAAGAATGTGAAAAGGCAGGACAGACAAAAACGGTGAGAAAGGGAGATCACTGGCCGAGTGGAGTAAACAGACTGAGATACTTTGTAAGAAGGAAAACAGGGAAAGAATTGAAACAACTAAATGAGGTGTCAAGTCAGGTAGAGCAAGAACAGTGAAGAAGAAGATTTTTGAGGTTGTCAAAAAGAGTGAGGGTTCCAAGTAGAAAATACAAGGCTCCAGAGTGAACGTACATTATCCTTTAAGATTTTGAAAATCTTGATCTACATGAAGAACAAAAAAGAGACGCTATTGAAGGATCTGATGAAAGGAAATTGAGACAACCTAAAGAAAGACTTTTTTGCACAAAAGTTGAATTTTATTGAGAAGATTATCAAACAAAAAGAAGAAATGAAACAAAGAAAAGAGGGACCATAAAGAAGGAAATCTTTTGAAGTGTGGGCTCACACAAAGATTACAATTTGTTTTTTTATTAGAAAATAATATTAGATATTAAAAGATTTTTTTATTATTTTAGATACTAAAATGGCTGAAATGAAGGTGACTGAACATCCAAAATCTAGTCTAAAACGTAGATGTGTTAAATGTTGTTTGTGTAGTATTTCAATATTAATGTTTATGTGGTTATTACTAATGGTCATAGTCCCTGTTCTAATGGTAACTAACAATCAAAGGGAGAGAGTGTAAGTGAGGGATGTGTTCCAGTGCGTGGGGCCTGTAGAGACGTTTAGTAAGTATTGCCCTAACCTGATCCTGTCCTATAGTCTTTGTCTCCTGATTCCTAATCATGAGACCTCCACCAGCCCTTTGGCCAGATGGGTGGTTTTCCATTACCACCATTGGCTAACTAATATTCTGTCTCTAATGTGCATAGTTTTTGCCAATCTATGACTTATTATGCATTTTGTCTCTTCATCTATCCACTCTTAATGCATTGATTTGTTGAATGAGTCTGTGAATTGAATGTATTTGTTAAATTAATTTTCTCTCTCATGAAAAGTTGATGGTTTTAACACTGTGAATTTGTATTAATGAGCGTTCATTAATGACTGAGATTAAGATAAAATTCATTGAATCTTACCCAGAGTTTGTGGTTATTATCACTAGGATCAGTAAGTTAGTCAGTTGATTGTTCATACAAACCGGCTTCTCAGACTTTACACTTGGGGATACTGCTATTGATATTATTGTCGACACAGTGTGCAATCGTATTAAAGGGCTTGTGGATTTAAGCTTTGATCAGTTGTGGTAACGTCTAGACCATTTGGAAAGCCTACCTCTTAAAGCTATATTGCCCCAGAGGGAAAGCAAAGATTCAACCAACCATGTAAATATTCAGGAAAATCCCCCGTTGGGAACACTACCACTTCCCTAGTACCCCCAGTCCCTCTAATTGCAAAATCAATGCCATCTATTACTAATTGCAAAAAACCTACATGCCCCGGCATATCCCACATTGTTAACTCAAATGTCGTACATAGTAATGTGACAGCTAACACTAGTACTGCTGTGGTCGGCGATAAGGGACGAGCTGAACCAAATAAGGACATTTTGAATCTACCACCTGCTTCCTGTCCATATGTGTTAGTCCTTGCAGGGGTACCCCCATTAGAGAAAAACACACAGGAGTCATGGGTACAATTAAGAAACAAATGTGTGGACTGGTTGGCTAAACATAAAAGGTATAGGAGGCCCGATATGCGTGAAATTTTAATGGTTCGCAGGGTGGGATGGGTGGGACCCACAACAAAAACTATTAAAGGGGAATGTATCCTTATTAATTTTTCACGCCCAAGGACGGTTGGATCCATACTTGAAGTTAAGGAAACTACCAGTCTCTTTTCAACTAATATTTGTGCCCTACCCCTTGGATCCTTTTATAAATGTCCTCCGACACAACACCCACTCTCTAGTTCCTTCCCTCAGCGTGCAAATCAATATTCGGCTATCTCTGACCTAGATACCCTCGATTGACCCTCTCACATAACTTCCTTTAACAGTCTGGTGGAGTGCAGAGAAACAGATGAGATCGTTCGTGATAACCCTGAGGTGCCCCACCCTCACCAAATTGATAGTTCTGAATCCACACTGAAGGTCTTGAGCTGGAATGTGGCAGGCTTAGCCTCAAAGCAAAAATTAGTGGATTGGGTAGATATGATAAAAGCATTTGATATCCTCTTGCTCCAAGAGACCTGGGCCTCTAAAGAATTATATCTTGAAGGGTACGAATGTTTTAATATTATTCCCCCCAATCCTACCTATGGCAGACCATCAGGGGCTTATCAATATGGGTCAGCATTGCCTCAGGTGGCAGAGCTAAATTAATCCCTACTGGTAATATTAATTTTCAAGTCCTAATCTACACACGGGGTGCTTCTATCAGTTTTATTAATTTTTATAATAATGATTTTTTAACAAAACCGAATCCTAATTTTGTAGAACTTTTTAATTTTATCTTGGATCGTAACATCCTATTGGGAAAGTATAATCTGGCGGGGATCTGTCTGGGGGTGATTTCAATGCCAAGATAGGAAAAGGTCTTAATGTGAATTCCATTTACCTAACTACACATAACCCATGCAAAAGAGGATATGAGTTAATAGACCATCTAGTAAATTCAAGTCTCCTAAATGTGATGGATGTTGCCCCTATTAACACCATGGATAATCCACTGCCCACGTATAGAGGATTAGGACGAGCTTCGGTCATTGACTATGTTTTTATATCCCCCTCGTTACAAGACCACCTTCTCTGGGCAGAGGTAAAGCCGTCCACCTTTGGAGATCATAACCCTATAATCGTCCTGTTAAAGGTTGCACGGCTCCAACTTTAGGAAAGAACTGGGAGAAGGGAACTTATATCTCCCAACCGACCCCTTGAGAGTTAAATGGAGAGGCTTAGACTATAGGGAGATCTTTATGAGGATGGTAAAAGCATATCCCACTTTATGTGAGACTTGTCTTGTTTTGGCAGACCGTAATCCTGAGGCAGTTTTAGCCTTCACTGAATTATGAGCTGGCATCAAAAAATTGATCTCTAGACCAGTGGGCACACATAAATCAGATCCTAAATGGTTCGATACGTGTGTTCCAGAGCTAATAGGGAACTGAGATCGGCTTTGTCGGCCCAACCTAGAGATCTCACCCTTATCCGTGAATTAAGATCTAATTATAAAAGGGAATTGAGATTCAGGCGCGATACAGTACTGAAGGAACATTGGGACAAGCTAGCATGTGCTGCCAAAACTATCAACACAAATATTTTTTGGTCTGCCACCAAATCCCTGAGAACTCTTGGGAATCCTTCCACCCCTCTTGACTGTAACATCTCTAGCGAAGCTTTGGTCACCCATTTTTCTAAGATATATGCCTCCCCACTATATTGCGATAATTCCCTGGAAAACCTGCCTCCCACCGAAATTACAATATCTTTAAGTGAGGTTGAGGAGGCAATATTCCAGAGTGCGGGTAACAAAGCCCCAGGCCCGGACGATCTACCTATAGACCTCATAAAACTAGAGCCAGAATTCTGGGCTCCTTTGTTATTAAATGTTTTTAATAATCTAACCACAACTAAAATCCCGAGTACATGGTCAACATCTGTAATTATTCTGATTTTTAAAAAAGGATCTAGATCCGATCCTAGTTGCTATAGGCCCATCTCATTAATTGATAATACCCTCAAAATATTAGGGAGAGTCCTTTTTAACAAGATCAGGGCATGGGCAGAGGAAGGAAACATTCTGAATAAATGCCAGTTGGGATTTCGGAGCCACCTTGGTACAGTGGAGCAGTGTCTGAACCTTAATTTAATAATAGGAAAGTATACCATAGCTTGACACAGTCCACTGTACCTGGCATTTATGGACCTCTCGTCCGCCTTTGATTTTGTCAACAGATCAAGGCTCTGGCAACGCCTCCTGGATTATGGTCTGGACAATAATTTGGTACACTTTTTAGCCTACCTCCATAGAGACTTAAAAGCCAGAGTAAGGATTAGCATGGATGGAGCAGTGTCAGGAGACATAACGGTCGGTAGAGGTGTTAGACAAGGGTGCGTTCTTGCCCCTCTTTTATTAATTTTATATATTAATGAACTTCATAATGTTCTGTCTAACCAAACTCCCGACATCACTATAATAAATGGCACTAAATTCTCTGCCTTACTCTATGCAGACGATGCTGTTTTAATGGGTCGCACACCAAATGCTTTGAGGATTTTAGTTAGGGGATTTGCAGATTTTATGTATAGTCTTGACCTTTGCACCATTTTTAGAAAATCATTTTTAATGTGTTGTGGCCCTAATAAACGCCACATCAATAGGATTACTTTGGACCAAGACTCCCTGTTATGTACTCGCACTTTTCCCTACCTGGGCATACAATTCTCAGATAACGGCTCATGGACCCCACACTTGGCATATGGACGGTCCAAGTTCATTAAAGCTATAAACTCTGTTTTGACTCTCCCTAAGCCAAAAAGATTAGAGGTGGTACTGTCATTATTAAAAATTTACAAGACACAATGTGTACCAATCATGACTTATGGGGCTGAAATCTGGGGATACACAAATTTAAAAAATGCACAGGCAGAGGAGAATAGATTTTGCAGAAGGCTCTTGGGAATACCAATCTCATCGCCTATTTTTGTAAGCCACACTGAATTAAAACTGTTTTATTTGGAGGACTACATCAAGGCTCGTCCTGTTCTGTTTTGGATAAAGGTTTGGAAAAACCCTGAAGCCTCTCTGACCAGGAAAATCTTGGCTGACTGCTTAAAATGCGACCAGGGCATTAGAATTCCCTGGCTGGCCCAAGTACGGGCGAGCCAGGCAGCAGTCAACCTTGAGTATATTTTTGATAGTCCTGATGAATTAGATGGGATTGACGGGAATACAATACGCAATATCCTTTACAAACATTATGGGGAGATCAGATATAAACAAGAATCTGTTAAAACCTCTGGAAACAGTACATCCAAATAGAAGGTGATACCGAATCCATCCTGTGTTTACCAGCTGGTTATCTCCTCAAAGATATCACATGTTGGGAGCGTAGTCTTCTCTTTCAATTAAGAGCAGGATCTATAAAATACTTACTGTGTTTCCCTACAGGCTACCAACCTAATATTGAGAACCTGGCCTGCCCATGTCTGAATTCAGGGAAACAAACAATGGTGCACTTTCTGTTCTTTTTTTCAAAAATATAGTAAGCTCTTGCTGATACCATTCTTCAGAGCTAAAGGTACAAAGGATTTTAAAGTGGCATATAAAACTGTTCTCCAGCTTGAAGATGATGGCATTATATACCGTGTGTGCACCTTTTTAAAAACTGGCTATTCGTTCCCGCTCCTCTATGAATTAATATCTTTTTGGCCAAGATGTATTACATATATTTGGAGGTGTTGTATATTTGCACTTTGCAGTCGCACTTTATTCTACGATGCTATTTGTAAATATATGAGCTATAGTAATCTATGAATTAATGTCTATCAGGCCAAGATGTATTACATATATTTAGAGGTGTCGTATATTTGCACTTTGCACAGTTGCACTTTATCCTGCGCTGCTATTCGTAAATATATAAGTCATAGTAATCTGCTTACTCTAATGTTTCATGAGTAACCTTGTATTTTGCACTTTATCTAGATGGTCCACTAAATAGGTACTCTGCATTTTACAAAACTAGCACTCTAGACAATGTTGCTAAAAGCTCTAGTAAACTACTTTTGAGCTGTTGCTTAAGAATGTGTAGTGTGTATATATTGCTGCTATTTTAAAGGTGATCCTCGCATATGTACATATTATTTGATGCTGCTATAGAAATATACTTGAAAGTTGGTGAGGACTTGGAAAATAATGCACCTTTGCACACTGTCACGCAAGTATTGCTGCTATTGCTAATGATATGGGAAACAACAACGTTTTTTTATCCTATTTTATTGTGATTTTTATTATCTTGACCATGTACGTGATTATGTGTGTACCTTTATGGATAACGAAATATCCAAATAAAGATTATTGACTTGACTTGACGTGATTGTTCATATCACCATCAACTACTTATCTAATGGTCCATCGACCAAAGGAAGAGTGTTGATCTGTGAAGATTAGCTAGACATTGAATAAATATTTCAAATAATTTTGAGTCTACCAGTGAGTTGACTAATCAGAGAATAAAGTGAAATTACAAAACTTTACCACCAGCAAAACAGCCAATAAATCTAAAGGTGTATATGGGCCCATTGAATTTTTCATTGATTGCGAGGTGTTCATCACTGGCCTTTCGCTGGATCAGTACCATCCAGAGGCGTGCATTCCCTGCAGGAGTCTGACTTAGTACTCCCGATTCGGCTCTCCGTCATTCTGCCCCAGGCCTTTCCTCTAGGTGACCCTAGAGACATTCAGACTGCTTCCACCACAAGTTGGGGATGGCACATACTCTTTCGGCTTCCAGGGCATGGCTCTCTATACTCCTCTGACATTCCAATTGCACACATCCCATGGCTTCCTATCACAAAAGAGAAATTGGTTATGTGTGTGCTTAAATCCCATTCCATGGTAAAGTTTGGCGATCTAGTCCCGGGTGGGCATGTATCTGAATATGCGGATAGAGAAAGGGTGACTACTCTGACCTTTATGGACCAGTTTATTTTTACTAGGATGCATAGGACTCTGCAAGCAAAATTTTCAGAATACCTCCTTGAACCCCAGTCCTTCGAACCTCTATCTCTTGTCATAGCTAACCCTGATGAAAAACAATTGATATCCAAATTATACAAGACTAGCATATCTCTGATCCCGTGCCACAACACCAAGATTCGTGCGGCATGAGAATTGGACTTAGGTCATCCCATCCTGGACAACCAAGGGCCTTTTGCTGCGCTCAGACTAGGCGGATCTCCCACAAAAGCTGGCATAAATTGATACATTTAAAATACTTATGTAGGGCATACATGACACTGCCAAGCTTCACGTCATTGACTCTTCCCGGCCTAACTACTGCAGGAAATGCAACAGCCCTTATGTCGACCTCCCCATTTGACAAGGACTTGCCTTAAGATTATGGAGCTTTGGGTAGATGTTTTTGGAAAATTATCGCAAATAACGCTGCTGCTGGAAATAGCCCCCTCCCTAGAGTTTGCGCTTTTAGGGTATTACAGAAGAAATTAGGGAAATTCATTACTCTTGTGCTACTTTTTTTCAAAACTGGAAATTGCGCTTAGATGGGGCATTAAATTTACTCCTATAACGGTTGCATGGCTTGCTAGCTTTACATTTTGTAACACAAATTGCGATTTATATGCCACACAAATCCCACCCAAGTCCCGACCAGAAGACACCTGTAGCCCACTCAAGATGGATTTACAGAATTTAGACCCTGGCGCCTCAACACAAACTCCCAATGGCATAGACCCAACATGCGTGGGTTGAACAGACTGAATGGACCTTTATGCTGTTTTCACAACCTCATGTAAATTCGGTAGTGGGTGCTTTGCTCAATTTGTGAGGTTTGGGGCTAGAGCAGAGAATAAAATGTGATGATCATGCACTGTAACTTTATGTTTTTTATCATTTCATTTCTGTGTATGGTTTTATACGATAGCATCATGTGAATGAAACTGTTAATATATTGCATCAGGAACAACTGTAAAGATAAAATTGACTGTATATGTTGGAATAATGCTAAACAAAGTATAAAAAGAACAAGTGGTCTGAGAGCTGCTAACCACATTTCCTGGACTTCCTCTTACATGACTCGGATGGACCCGGCTCTCTTGAATGAAGACGGTTTTGCTGCTTTTCCAAATAGTTGCCTCAGGTGCAAAGTGACCATCCAAGAGAGTGGGCCCAGCCTCGTTCGGGCTCAGATGAGTGCAGACGGGCCCGCCCTTGGATTGTTCTGTTTTTTAAAGTGCCTCCTGGCCATGCTGTTAAAGTGGGCAGAAACTGGCCGCAGTGTGACTTGGGTCTTTGAGTCCTGACCACTTTCCTGAAACCAGTGAAGGCAGCAATGTCGTGGCAACAAAACAGGCGTAGGCGCATTCGGTTATATTCTTGGATGATATAATTACATTTGAATCAAATTATTTAGCTATTTTCCTTGGACATTTTTTTCCCTAAGAGATGCCTCAGATATTAATATATAGGCATCAAAAGACCTAAAAATTAGAGTCTTAAATGATTATTTTTCGTTAACCATAGCCTGGTCTGAGCAGAGAGCCGCGCAGCTCCTCATGCTGCATCTTGTGTCTGTGCTGACGCTTCTGCCAAAACTTCAGCAGCTGCTCCTGCAACCAATAACCGTCCCGGGCTCTCCTCCGAGGGACTCCGGGGAACTCTGCTGAGCCTGTTGCGCTCTGAGCCACGCTGCTCCCGGAGCACCGCTGAGCCTGTGGCATGTGTGCGCGTGTGAACTCGGCAACACCCTTCTCCTCCTCCTTTCAACCAGCAGCACACAGGCACTGTGGCTGCCAATGTCTGAAGCCCAGAAGCACGGAGCTGGCATGGAATCGGAGACTTATAAAGGATTTCGCTTTTGATGCGACGCATAACTTCTTCTCAATAAGTGTATTCCTCCCCTGGAGCTGGGGGTTGCGCAAGGATTACCGGCCAGCGCCTTGTCAGGCTCTGTCCCAGGCTCTGTCAAGCCTGAGTTTTCGGCCCCCGGCGGTTCAGTACAGCTCAGTGCATGGTGCTAACAGCCCCGCACAGCGACCTTGCTCCATGCCACAGCCTGCTGCCCTCGGAACCGGATGTGCAGAACGAGCCAAGCTACTTGTTAAAAATGTAACAGGCTCAGTTAATAAAATATGATGGAATGGTCAGGCAGAACCTATAGGCTCGTATTTAGGATAGCTCTACGTGCACACTACAAGGAAAAAATGAAATGTGACATTGAAAACACAATGGGCATGTGGGTGTCATATTACAGCATCCTAAAAACCTCAGTGCAGTGCTTAGATCCCAGATTTCGGTACAAAAGGGGGTGGTGATGGACGGAGCATCTGAATCAATCAAACACTCACACCCAGTCAAAAGATCTGGGTTTAATCCATTACCGTTCTTTAGCCCACTCTGCCACCCCAGTTCAGACAAGGCTATATGCAAATCAGTCTGACCCTGTGCCTCTTGGGAACAGTCCAGCCCGAACTGCCAAGCCATATGTCTTCCCTGGACCGGAAACAAGCTTCCGAGGACCGGTTTCTGCCATTCCAGCCGTCTTCAGCCCGGCTTGCTTTTTTCAATCCAGTGGCAAAGTGAGCAAGGGACTCACGTCTGAGCATACCCTGCCACACTTATGGCGGCCAAAAGCGGTACAAAAGGGGGTGGTGATGGACGGAGCATCTGAATCAATCAAACACTCACACCCAGTCAAAATATCTGGGTTTAATCCATCACCGTTCTTTAGCCCACTCTGCCACCCCAGTTCAGACATGGCTATATGCAAATCAGTCTGACCCTGTGCCTCTTGGGAACAGTCCAGCCCGAACTGCCAAGCCATGTCTTCCCTGGAGCGGAAACAAACTTCCGAGGACCGGTTTCTGGCATTCCAGCCGTCTTCTGGCATTCCAGCCGTCTTCAGCCCGGCTTGCTTGAATCCAGTGGCAAAGTGAGCAAGGGACTCACGTCTGAGCATACCCTGCCACACTTATGGCGGCCAAAAGCGGTACAAAAGGGGGTGGTGATGGACGGAGCATCTGAATCAATCAAACACTCACACCCAGTCAAAAGATCTGGGTTTAATTCATCACCGTTCTTTAGCCCAGTCTGCCACCCCAGTTCAGACATGGCTATATGCAAATCAGTCTGACCCTGTGCCTCTTGGGAACAGTCCAGCCCGAACTGCCAAGCCATGTCTTCCCTGGACCGGAAACAAGCTTCCGAGGAGCGGTTTCTGGCATTCCAGCCGTCTTCTGGCATTCCAGCCGTCTTCAGCCCGGCTTGCTTGAATCCAGTGGCAAAGTGAGCAAGGGACTCACATCTGAGCATACCCTGCCACACTTATGGCGGCCAAAAGCGGTACAAAAGGGGGTGGTGATGGACGGAGCATCTGAATCAATCAAACACTCACACCCAGTCAAAAGATCTGGGTTTAATCCATCACCGTTCTTTAGCCCACTCTGCCACCCCAGTTCAGACATGGCTATATGCAAATCATCTGACCCTGTGCCTCAGATCCCAGATTTCTGCATAACTGTAGTAGCCATCGGTAGCTCGCCTTCTTGTACCCTTGGTAGAAAAATATTATATGGTATTCTGGCTCCGCTGCATTGCTCAATGCCGGACACCCCAAATTAGATGGACCCGCCCTTTTTTTTTGTTAAAGCACGCAATGGGAGTACTCCATACCTAAACTGTAGATATAACTTCTTGGCAAGGGCCAGCTGGATATCATGTAAAACAAAAGAGGGTCCCTAAATCATGACATATGGGAGAGGAAGGCAGGGTACAATATATCAAAATCAGAGAATCCTGAACATATAATTATACAACGGGTAATACCTCAACCATCAAAAGTACATTGTTCCACAAGACAATAGTTCATATTATTTTTTATTTTTTATCAAAAATATTTTTGTATAATCATTTTTTCATTTTTGGATAATATCAACATAATTTCATATATGAGCCCAGAAACTAGGTTCTCAGTAGAACTCAAACCATGCACTCAACCAACATCAAACATACCACTACAATCATACCATACACTATCATACTACCAGATATAGTTAAACAAATCAATACCTATCACAATACATAGCATCAATACATGGGTTAAATCATAAGGAGAAAAAGCTCAGACACGCGTTTCGGAGGGTAGTCCAAAACCCCAATATCCTTCATCACTGCGCAGCTGGTCAATTAAGCATTGGATGATTAGTAGTCATTCAAGAATCTCCAATAGGTTTCTTATAAGGAGTGCATAGTGGGTTCTATGTAGTAATACTCTGAGCTTTTGTTTCAACAATTAATGTCGTGGATAAACCCCAGTGAGAACTGGAGTCTATCAAAACGATGCCCGATGTGGGGCCAGAGGGCCTAAATGTATAGATCAATGAAGAAGGACAAAAAACACTTTAATGAGGTTCTCGATGGGGGCGTGGCTTGCGCGCCGTCAGGGAATGGCGGCTCCCGTGTGAGCTCCGGCGAGCACTGGGCTCGGACTCCGTACAAACCTCCTCAATCCCGACTTTGATGCCGGAATTCGCCGCCCTGATGTAGCGGAACATGGTCCGCTTATTTTCCGGCTGTTTTGCAAAGTGCTGAGGCGGCTCCGAGGGTGCTCCGGCTTCTACGTGTCATCTCTCCATCGGGACGCGAGTGGCCGCCATTTTGTGCTGCCGCGCTCGCGTTCCTCACCATTACTAAGCTGCCCGGAGCCCCATGTGGAGACTGCCTCCAGATACATTTTATAGCGCTTCAAGGCTCAGGTATGCCATGAATGTACTTTTACTTTCCTGCGCTGGGACTATTTTCACTGCCATGTGACTTTCTTGCTCAGCCTGCTTCTTCCCCTCAGATGGGACGGCCATTTTAGATCTGTGGAAGTGTCTTGGGAGTCCTACTGTTGCCTTCTGCGGCATTTTGGATATTCCACCGTGTTTTTTTTTTTTTGTTTTTTTTTCTCTGCTGTGCTTTACCTGATAAAAGGTTTCAAATTTTTGGACTTTTTCCATTACGCTTTTTTTACATTTCCTCCATATTCTCTTGTGGGGAGCTTGGTCAAGTCTTGCGATAGTCACTATTTGCCCTGTTTTGAACTGCCTGTGCGTTCCTTCTACTACACAGTGGCTTTTCGTCATTTCTCCTCTTGTTGGCTCCTCGCTAATTGCCCACAGGGTCGCATTTTGCCATACTTAGTACCTGGATTCTTCTTCTATCCCTGGTTTGCACATATAACATCACCATGGCTCATGATGCAGGTCACCTAAAATCCTCTCATACAGGTACGAAACCGAAACGTCTCAAAAATGACCCTCCTTCTCCAATTAGTACCTCTGCAAACCCTGTGTTGGACTGCATCTTAGAGGTGGTTCGTGGGCTTCAACCCTTCATGTCTGCTACCAATGCAAAACTCAAACAAATTGAAGACAGATGGGTCGTCATGGAGGAAAAGGTTACGAACTTGGAGCGTCAGCGACATTCAAGACTTATCAACCAAGCTCCCCCTTCTGGAAAAGGAAATCCAACAGCTGAAGATACACGCAGAGGACCTTGAAAATCGTAACAGGAGGAATAACCTACGTGTTTATGGAATTCCGGAGAATCTTGAGGGGCAGGACATGATATCTTTTATTCGCAAGTTTCTTCAGGACCTTCTTGAGCTCCAACCTGCGTCATACCCTCTTAATATCCAAAGAGCTCATCGACTTGGCCGTCCCACCTCCAATCCATCCAAACCTCGTGGGATCATTCTTCTCTTCCTTGAATTTACTGAGCTAATGTCTGTTCTTAAAGCTGCGAGACTTAGACGCCGCCTCACATGGTCAGGCCATAATATCTATATTTCTCAGGACCTGTCCAGTGCAACGAATGCTCGTCGCAAGGAATTTTTGAACCTTCGTTCTCATATGCGGGACATGCACATCCAATACGGCATACTCCATCCTTGTTTGTGTAAAATCACTCATAATGGCCGTACCCGTTCCTTCGATGATCCCCAGAAGCTACGAGAATATCTTCAAAGTGTCTCTTCTCCTACTATGGACACGAATGATTGATCCTGTTTTCTGCATCCTTGTCTTGCTGTCACTTGATGCGCTTCTTGCGATTGTTTTCGCTTCTTGATGTTTTGTATCTGTTTTCAGTTTCTCCATGAGGTTATGTTTTTCATCTTCTTTTTCTGCCCTCTTGCTCTCCTGTTGCTCCGTGGGGGTTTGTATTCCCTTCGGCGTATCCTCGTCCTCGATGTCTTGGTGTTTCTTCTCCTCTCAGATCTGGCTTTCTTGCTTTGATCTGTCTCTTTGTTCTCTTATTTATTTATTTTTATTTATTTATTTTATATTCTTATAAAGCGCCAGACTAGACCCCCGAAGGGGTATCTCCGCGCTATTGCTGCAACACTAGAGTGTACTAATTCTGAATGTGTGCCCAGAGGGAGTGGGGATGTAAGCTAGAAAAGCATTATTTACCAGGATACAGGTAAGTTTTTAAAATTTTCCGAAAGGTCAGATGGCTGGAGAGAGATCTTAGTTCTGGGGGCAGAGAGTTCCAGAGTGCTGGTCCGGCATAGGCTAATGCACGGCCGCCTTGTCTGGCCTTTTTTACTCTGGGTGTTTGCAGAAGCTGCTGATGGCTGGAGCGCAGAGGGCGCCCGGGAATGTAAGGCTGGAAGATTTCGGTCATATATTTTGGGCCCTCCCCTATCATACTCTTGTGGATTGTACATAGAGTTTTAAACTGGACTCGCTTCCTCACTGGGAGCCAGTGGAGTCTCATCAGCAGGGGACAGGAGGGAGTCCTTGATGGAGCATTCAGGACAATCCTTGCTGCAGTATTTTGGATTACCTGCAATTTACTAAGTTGTTCCTCGTTAGCTCCGAGGAGCAAACCGTTGCAGTAATCCACCCTGCTGATGACCAGAGCCTGCACAAGCGTTTTTCTGTGATGGTCCGGTATGTAGGGGAAGACTCGTCTTAACATTCCAATAGCCCGAAAGCAGGTGCCAGCAACTTGATTTACATGTCCCTTGAAGGTAAGTTGCTGATCAAAAAGCACTCCCAAGTTCCTGACTGTACTCTTGGGGATGGGAACAGGGCCAAGCTCTAAGGGCCACCAGTCGGATGCCCAGTGTGTTGCCGCTTGTCCAAAACACATGACCTCCGTCTTCCCCACATTACACTGCAGACAGTTTGTTGACATCCATTCTGCAATGGCTCTCATGCCATCTGCAAAAGATCTTTTTATTGCAGGTGTAAGGATTTTGAAAGGAAAAAGGAGTTGGGTGTCGTCGGCATACGACACCGGGGTGAACCCGAAAGATCTTGCCAAGTTGGCTAAGGGGGCCACATACACGTTGAAGAGTGTAGGACTTAGGCACGAGCCTTGTGGCACTCCCTTATTGAGCTCCATTAGAATGGATTTATGGGAGCCCAGCCTAACTTCTTGGAAACGACCAGTCAAGAAGCTCTTCATCCATGCCAGAGCCCCTCCCTCCACACCCACCTCACCTAGGCGGTTGAGAAGCACCGTGTCAGACACCGTATCAAAAGCGGCGGAAAGGTCCAACAGCACCAGAATCATTGAGCTGCCATCATCAGTGCCATTTTGATGTTATTGGTCACTGTCTGAAGGGCTGATTCTGTGCTGTGGTTTGGCCTGAAACCAGATTGTGAATAGTCCAGGCCTTCCGTCGCTTCAAGGTGTTGAGAAAGATAGGTGTTCACGTGCCTCTCCGTAACCTTGCCCAGGTAGGGTAGGAGGGAGATAGGTCGTAAGTTGGAGAGGTCTGTCCATGGGGAAGATGCTTTTTTTCTAATCGGGTTCACCACCGCCCTTTTCCAGTCTGCTGGGACCTGACCTTTTGTTAGGGAGATATTAATCACATCCAATATGGGGGGTCCCAGGATAGATATCATGGGGCCAACCATCTTGGCGGGAATAAGGTCACTTGGCGACCCTGATTTAATATGGCTGCAGAGGGAGAGGAGCTCTATGTTGGTAATCGGAGGAAAAGATGTTAAAGAGGGTTTATTGCTTATTGCCGGAGTCTGAGGATGGCAATTGTTGGTGTTATTTATAGCGCTGTTAGCTGCTACTATTTTTTCATAGATATTATTTATTTTATCCTCAAAATATGTCGAAACTTCATCACATAGGTCTTGTGAGAAGTCCTCTGTGCTCTCACAAGCAGTCGGTTTAATAAAATTCTGCAGGATATTAAAAAGCTCCTTAGAGCAATTGCCTGCTTGTGCTATCTGTTGCGTTAGATGTTGTTTCCTGGCTAGCTTTATGTTCTTATAATACTTTGATTGAGCATCTAAGAAAACTGCTCTGTTATTCTCGGTCTTCCTTTTTCTCCAAGCCTTCTCAGCTCGCCTGCAGTTTTGCTTTTCTACTCTCAATTCATAGGTATACCAGCTATCCTGTTTGGACACAGGATACTGTTTATGCTTTTTTAAAGGAGCTACAATGTCAATAGCTTGCTTAATAGAGACATTGAGCTTAGCTAAGGCCGTATCAGCTGTGTCTGTTGCTAAAATTTCCAGATTTGTCCAGGATTCCTGGATTTTGTTGGCAGTGACTTTGTGCCATTGTCGTCGCCAGGTAGGGGGAAGAGAAGCACTCTTTACAATTCTTAGAGGAGTTACTAATAAAAATTTCAAGCATGGAATGATCTGTCCATGATATTTCTTTTACCGGGGAACAGATTGCTTTGGCACTGTTACAAAAAAGTAGATCTAACATATGTCCTCCTTTGTGGGTTGGTCCTTGATTTTGTAATTCAAGACCTAGGTTAGAAAGGACTGTAATCAAGGCAGTTGATTCGGAGAGTGTTGGTTGATCTACATGTGTGTTAAAATCTCCCAAAAGAAGAAAATCTTCTTTGGATTTAATATGAGGGGCTAAAATTTCCTGGAGGGTAAGTGCGAATTTCGGGTTAGGTCCTGGGGGTCGATAGACCAAAGCACCTTTCCAGGTGATATGATTAGTAAGAGTGAATTTAAAAATCATTATTTCTAGCTGTGGGTGCATATGTTGTCCAATAATGTTGACTTTTATGCAGTCTTTATGTATAATTGCAAGACCACCTCCAGTTTTTATTTCTTGATCTAAATGTTTGATTTTATACCCAGAAGGGATCCCCATGGCTATGGCAGTGACTGTGTGAGGTTTTAGCCATGTTTCAACAATAAAGCAGATATCTGGCTGCGTAGAATGAATTAAATCCCAAACCTGGTGTTGGTGTTTGGGTAATGATCGTACATTTAGAAAGAAACTCCTAAGGCCTAGTGTGGGAATGTTAGGGTCAGAAGGAGGTATGCTGTTTCCAGAGAGACGCCGACATTGCAGACAAGAGAAGCCTCCCTCTACACGGTGCCATGGAATTTTAGTGCTACATAACAAAGATGGTCTGAGGGACAGTAGCGTTTGGGCAGAATAAGAAATTATCCGTGTGCCCTTACCGGTAGAAGCTCGTTGGGCAGAGTCAGAGTCCATCGCCCCTCGCCCCGTCCTGTCGCGGACGGGCGCAGACGGGCTTTTCTTCGGCGCTTCTTAGGCGCGCTCGAAGGCGCCCCCTGCGCGCAACCGCTGCGCGCTTGGAGGAAGGGCGTGGCTAAATAGCCCGGAGTGAGGTAGCCACTAAAGCGCTAACCTCAGCTCCGGCAGAACCGGAAGTGCTGCCTGCCTGGCTCTTGCCTGTCCGCCCTCCGCACAACAGCATTAGTTTTGCCTGGCTCTATTCTCTTTTTTTCGACTCTTCCTTTCGTATCTTTGCGCAAGTTTCTTTTACGTGTTCTTGTTCTCTTACTTTTTTCGTGTTTTTTGGCATGCTGTCTTTGCTATGCTCACATTAGTTTTTTCATGTTGGTTTCCAATTAGTGGGCATTTGTTTCATCTGTAGTCTTGTTATTTGCATTACCCCCCCTTGTAGATGTCCTCCTGCAGTGTGGTGGTTCCAGATGTCTTCCCTTTCCCGATCCTCTCATCATGTGTAACTTTGTAACGTGGAATGTTCGTGGTCTCGGTCACCCCGTCAAGCGTCAAAAGGTATTGTCTCATTTATCCAAGCTCAATTCTCAAGTTGTATTTCTTCAAGAAACTCATTGTTCAGATGCTGAGTCTTCTAAACTAAAAAGGCAATGGGTGGGACAAGTGGTTTTTTCTCCTGCTGTTGACAAAAAAGGTGGTGTCGCCATTTTATTTCATAAAGGTTTGAATGTCCAAATTCTCTCCTCACAGTCAGATGCTGAAGGTAGATGGGTTATGGATAAAGTTGTTATACAAAACAAAACTATGGTTTTATTGAATGTCTATGGCCCGGTTCGCCCTGATCCCCAATTTTGGACCTCTATTAAAATTCTCCTTTCCTCCATTGATTGTCCTAATATTGTTGTAGCTGGTGATTTTAACCAATGGATGGACACCTTCTCTGACAGACTCTCTACAAATAAATTTCATCCTGATAGGACGCATAAATGTTTCCAATCGGCTATGTCTTCCAGACCTCTATTTGATGCCTGGAAAACTTGTAATCCTGATTCCCTTGAATATACCTTTTATTCTAATGTCCATCATACCAGCTCTAGGATTGACTATGTTCTTGTTAGTAAATCTCTTCTCCCTACACTCCAGAAGTCTGACATTGGATCTATTTTTATCTCAGATCATGCTCCCGTCTATGCCACTCTTGATCTTGCCCTTTCCTCCTCTACCTTCAGCCGTTGGAAATTCAATACTTTCCTTTTGTCTGATGCTGTTTTTGTTGATGAAGTTAAAAAGTTTATAGCTGAGTTTTTTACTTTTAATGTCCCGACAGATACTTCTACATCTAACAACTGGGATGCTTTTAAAGCGGCTCTACGAGCCTTCACAATTTATTATGTTTCTAAGAAAAAGAAAACCAATAGACTTAAATACGCTACTCAACTTACCAAAATCAAAACTTTAGAACACTCCTATTTTTCCTCTAAAGACCCTAATGCCCTTATTAATCTGATTAAAGCAAAATCCGAATTGAATAAATTTGCAACTGTCGAGGCCTGCAATACCCTGTTGAAAATTAAATCCAAATTTCATGGGGGTCAGAACAAGGTTGGCAAAATGTTAGCCAATTATCTTAAAATCAAGTCTGAACGCAAATCTGTTGGTCCCATCCTTAATGAGTCCTCTAACAAACTTGTCTCGTCTGATGAAGACATTGCTGATGTTTTCCATAATTATTACCAATCCCTGTACACAGATGACACTCACCCTACTGAACATGATTTATCCTCTTTTTTTGGTAACCTCCCTCCTCCTCCCTCACTCCCGGCTGAATTTGCTCAACTAGAGGTTGACATCTCCTCTCACGAGATCCTTAAAGCTATCAACTCCCTGAAAAAATCCAAGGCTCCTGGTCCTGATGGATTACCTATCGAATTTTATTCCACCTTTCATTCCATTTTTGTACCCCATCTCCTCCAACTCTTTAACTCTTTCGTAGCAAATGCGAAGGCCTCAGGTTCATTTCTAGATGCCCTCATCATTATAATCCCCAAACCTGACAAGGACCATTCCATTTGTAAGAATTTCCGTCCCATTTCCCTGATAAACTATGATTGTAAGATTTTTGCCAAAATCCTTGCTTCCCGACTAGAATCCATCATCCCCCTATTGATTAAAACTGACCAAGTAAGATTTGTAAAGGGAAGGCTTGCTGCGGATAATGCTCGCATGTTTGCAAATGTTATTTCTCATGGCAAACATTATGGTTCCCCCCTTGCAGCTTTATCCTTGGATGCGGAGAAAGCCTTCGATCGTATTAATTGGCAATTTGTGTTCCGTTCCTTAAAATGGTTTGGGTTTGGCCCCTCTTTTATTTCCCTGGTTAAACTTCTTTATTCAGCTCCCCGGGCTAGCATTTTTGTAAATAATCACTTTTCTAAATTCTTTCCCTTATCCAGGGGAACAAGACAAGATTGTCCTCTCTCCCCCTTACTTTTTATTCTTTGTCTTGAGCCCTTCTTGGAAAGAATTCGTTCCAATCCTCTAATAGCTGGTTTTAAATCCTCAGCCATTGAGATGAAGATCTCTGCCTATGCGGATGACATCTTGGTCTATATGGCTAATCCAGAATCCTCTCTCCCACCATTTTTGAATGAAGTTAGTTTATACTCTGCTGTTTCTGGGTATACGCTTAATTTATCCAAAACAGAGGTCTTACCCTTAAACTCCTCATGTTTCCAATACATGTTTGCATCCACTGATTTCGCTTGGTGTCCTTCCAAACTCAAATATCTAGGTATATGGTTTTCCACATCGCTTGTCGATACCCTTAAACTCACTTTTGCCTTTCTTACTAAGAAAATTGAATCTCTTCTTCAGACTTGGTCCCCATTATATTTATCTTGGTGGGGCAGGTTAGACACCATTAAAATGATGATCACGCCTCATGTACTCTACACTGTCTCCATGCTCCCCATGAAAATTCCGAACTCCTATTTTCTTAGGTTGAATTCCATTTGTTCAAAGTTTTTATGGAACAATAAGCACCCCCGCATAGCACTACACAAATTGATACGCCCTAAGAATGAAGGTGGGGTTTGATTCCCGGATTTCAAAACTTACCACACTGCATTCTTTATTAAACAATCCTTTTCCTTAGCTTTTGATTTTTCTGATACCCCTGTCCCTAAATGGATTACATATGAGCGCTCGCTACTGAAGGATTTTTCTTTTCAACAAACAGTTTTTATGTCCAATTGTTCATTCCTGACTACACACCCTGTATTAAAATACTCCCAAATACTCTTACATAATACCTTTGCCAAAGACTTGTCCTCTCTCCAAAGTTTTTTGTTATCTAGCATATGGTATAATAAACATCTTAAGTACAAGGGCAAATCTTTCTACTACAAGCACTGGAAAGAAAAGAATGTTGTATTTGTTCACCAATTTTTCTCTAATCACTCCATTATCCCTTTTTCTGAAATGCAAGTTTTGTTTAACCTGCCTGCCGCTTATATCACAGAATACAATATCGTTACTACTGCTTTATCTTCTCATTTGTTAACCCTTCCTGCATTTGATACTCTCCCTTCTTTATCTCCTTCCTCCCCTTTATATCCATTGTTTTCCTTGCAACAACCTAAAGCTGCCCTAGTTTATAAATTATTATTGTCGAATGCTCAGGTTAGACCTAAATCTATTACTGAAAGTGCTTGGGAACTTGACTTATCTATTTCTCTACCTGTTGCTGTATGGGACCGTTTATGGAGTAAATTGTTTAAGATTTCAGTTGCTGCTCGTATTACACAATCGTTATTTTTTATCTACCATAGAGTTGTTCTTACTCCTGTGAGTATTGCTAAGTTTTCTCCATCATCCAGTGATCTTTGTTGGTCCTGTGCTTTGCAACCTGGTACACTCAAACATCAACTGTTTGATTGCCCCTCAGTTTTACACTTTTGGAAAACTGTTTGGAATATTTGCATGCGCATGTTTCATTTTTCTGTTCCATTATCGTTTGCTACTGTATTTTTAGGTTCTGACTCCGATGACCTTGATATTGTTCCATCAAGTGCAAAATTACTTGACTTGTTCATTGCTCTTGCTCTCAAAGTTATTCTGTCTTGTTGGAAAGATAACTCCAAACTGTCTGTTCACACTTGGTGGAATTTCATATGTGATGAACATCGAATTGCCATTGCCTCCTCTTCTTCTGTACCCTTGAAAATTAAATCTGATCTGCTCTGGCTTCCCCTATCTACCTATTTATCTTCTCTTTCCTCCGTTTAATTATTGTATCCTCTTCTCTTCTTCTCTTTCTTTCTCCCTTTTCCTTCTCCTATCTTCCTACTTCTATCTTTCTTTTCTAGCTTTCTTTTCTAACTTTCTTTCTCCCCTCCCCCCTTCACTCCTAATTGATTTAATATTCATAGTCATTCTATATCATCTTTATTGCTTTATTTGACTGATTTATATGACTTGTTATAATTATCTTGTTTGTTCTTAAAACGAAAGAAAAATTTCTTAAAATGAAAAAAAAAATGAGGTTCTCGATATTAGTATTCGTATGGGTTATGGTCCCGCTCCAGGTATATACATAGATAGAGGACGGATACCGGTGCTAGAGCACTGATGAGTGCTTCTAGGTCTGCGGTCGGGATAACGCCTCCATCGTCTGGCAATCAAGATCATCCAGGGCAGGCTCTATTCTGTACTGATCTTTTATTTCTAAAAACACTGTAGTCAGTGGGCCAGACCTAGAGCTCCCCTGTAACCGGGCCTATTTTTGCTCCCTGTAACTCTCTATCAGGTCCTTCCTAGATGTTATCGACCAGATTTTGTCTGCATTATTCCAAAAACTGCCCCTTCCCATGGCCACAGAAGTGTTCTTGATGAAAGCCAACCATGATAATTTGCTCGCACCAGGTAAGCTCAACACATCACTCAGCTCTTCCCTGTATGAAGCTAATTCTGGGGTACTCCACAGTCGTCGCCAGAATAAAAGAGGTCTAAAAGCGGGTTTGTCTGCAATTGGTCTAACCCCAAGGTCCATACAAAGCGGTGTAAGCGGGGAGCTTGGAGGAAGGCCCACTAGTTGACTGGTGAAGGAATTCTCAATTTTTGCTATATAGCCAGAATGACAATGAGCACAAATGTCAGCTCCATACAGGGCAGCACCCCTTGCTTGAGCTTTATAAATTTTATAATTTTCCATCACCGAACCAACAGACTTATGGATACAACTCCTGTATACCTTTGCTAGTCCCCCATTGTCTGGGCCAGTTTTAAGCTTGCTTTCTTAATTTGAGCACCCCAGTCCATTTTTTCTGTGAACGTGATTTCAAGATACTAAAAAAAACGGACACCCTCTCAACTGGTTTCCCATCTAAACAAGGATTTTGGCCGGGTGCTATTACCTGCATTGAATGCCATGTATTTGGTTTTCTGAAAATCAATCTCCACCCCCCTATTTTTACAATAACATAAAAGTTATCTAGGGCCCTCTGGATTACCATGGGCTACTTTGAGGGCAACAGGATGACGTTGGCAAACATCATGGCAGGTACTTTACGGTTCGCTAACTTGGGGGCATCAAAAACCTTCCCTGCAATCAAAGCCTCAACTAGGCCATTAATGAAAAGGTAAAAAAGGGTCAGGCCAGGAGGGAGCCTTGGCGTACACCCCTGCCTACAGGTATGGGGGCGGTAAGTTAACCATTTTCGCCATACCTGATTTGGGCAAAACTGCCTTCATTCAGTCGTTTCAGCTGATGGCAAAGATAGGCTGGGGGAAACATCCTTTACAACGCAACTTTTACAACGCACTACCATTACAATGCAGTCATTACAACGCAACATCCCTTACAGCGCATGCCATTAAAACGCAACCATTACCACGCATGACACTGCAACGCATACAATTACAACTCATGTCATTACAACACAGTCATTACAACGCATACCATTACAATGCATACCATTACACTATCCAACACTTACCCTACTGTTGCACCCCCTGGAGTTAGAATAGTAATTTTTATCCCTACACTATCCAACACTTACCCTACTGTTGCACCCCCTGGAGTTAGAATAGTACATTTTACCCCTACACTATCCAACACTTACCCTACTGTTGCACCCCCCTGGAGTTAGAATAGTAATTTTTACCCCTACACTATCCAATACTTACCATACATGCAATGTAATGGTATGCGTTGTAATGGTATGCGTTGTAAAGGTAGTATGTGTTGTAATTGAATGCGTTGTAAAGGTAGTTTTCAGAAAATTTATTGTGATGGCATGCATTGTAATGGAATGCGTTGTAAAGGATGTTGCGTTGTAAAAAATGCGCTGTAAAAGTATGCATTGTAAAAGTATGCGTTGTAACATCATACATCCATAGGCTGGTGCCCCCAAGTCCAATAAAATAGCCCACTGTTTATCCCTCGGCACCAGGTCAAAAAGTGGGTTTTAAGTCCACAAATATCAAATAGAGACTGCCACCCTCTATGCACACTGTTTTCCAATATAAAAGTTGTAACCTAAAAATGTAGTTTATTGTGGACATTTTCGTTCTGAACCCGTCTTGGAGAGGACTAAGGGCATTGTACTCCTCCATCCAGCTCTGGAGTCGTCCCAACAGTATGCTGGCAAATATTTTTGGTCTGACGTCAATACGGCTAATAGGTCGATAATTATCAAGAAGGAGTGGTGATCCCTTTTTATGAATTGCTATAATTTCCGCCCCCACTCAGGTGGTGGGGATCGACATTCCCTGCAGAATGGCTTTAAACAAGGTCCACAGGCAGTGGTCCAAAATAGAAGTTTCACTACGGAAGAGGTCCCCAGGGATCATATCTAACCCTGGAGACTTAGATGGAGCTACCCTGCTTAAGGGATCAGTTATTTCCTTGAGGGTAATTATGGGAGCATCCGAGCAGATTAATTGAGAAAGGGAGAACTCATTTCCAGCTAGCCATCCTCGTCATCTACCCTTAGATATGGAGATTTAAAATGAGCCTTCCATGCATACGCCACTATATTAGGTTCTATTGCCAGTTTACCTTCTAAGCAGCCCGTATCTACCACATTCCAGGAGGTCCTCATGTCATGAGTACTTAGGGCACTTCTCAGGGTGTCCCAGGTATCACATTCCCATCTTCTTTTTCCTTATCAATGCTGCTTTCGTAGGCTGCCCTTTTTTCTCTTTTTAGCAGCCTATGCTTAGGTTTAATAGCAGAGATGAGAGTTGACTTGGCCGTACGGCAGCTATCACAATACCAAGGGTGTCTTGATCTTATATTTTCACTTGTTCTTTAATTAGGAGGAAAAATATTAGTCATATTAGATATTGAGACTTGATGGTTATCAAAGATTTTAGAGAGGGGGTAGAGATGCCGTCAGTCAAAATAGATTGATTCATAGCCATAAGGAATGGAATGATGGTTTGCTACAGAGAGGACAACTTTTCCTGAGATTGGAACATGTAGATTTCATGGTGTTCTATAAATGCCCCCCACTCCAGGTTGTCCAGTTTAGTACTGAGACCAGCAATGTTCCAAGATAATACCCACAGCCTAGATGGGCCCACACAGTTATCTAAGCTTAGAGACTGGCCACCAGTCGTTATTCTGCCATGTTCTTGTTGAAAAGGGCTATTCGTCTCCGCCCCCATAAGCCTTAAACCGTTGTTAGAAGCACTATATTCAAATATGGGGAAGGGGATTTTGAAGTCACCCACTGTTGGCAATTAATTGGGTGCATGGACTCATGATGTGGATCAGGCAAGGGTTCGCTAATAGAAGCCCTGTGCCAGCCGTCACTTTCAACTCCTCCTACTACATCAGCAAACACCTTCGCCTGGTCCCCTTCTGCCTATGATGGCCATTCCACTGAGGGAACTCCCCCTTTGAGTGATGCTCCCCAAAGGTTCCTTATGATGATCGTATTTCTTGATCTGGAGCCAACCAGGATCAACTCAATCTACTGACTCTAGGGTGGCCGGACACAGTTGGACATACGCCGTGAGGGCAACGGCCAGCTTTTACTTACCTGTTCTTGTGAGGTGGTCACTACAGCTCCGGGTCAGCGCCGCGTGGGCAGCGGCAGCAGTCTCTCCCTCACGTCAGACCGGGACCTGGTCATAGCGGGAGCGGGAAAACTACACATCCCAGCTGCCCCGGGTCCCTGCGCTCCATCGGTGATGCGAGCACTGCGCCAGGAGGAGATACAAAGCTGCAGCCTCGCTGAGTGTGCTGTGGGTGCCGGACACAGTTGGACATACGCCGTGAGGGCAACGGCCAGCTTTTACTTACCTGTTCTTGTGAGTTGGTCACTACAGCTCCGGGTCAGTGCCGCGTGGGCAGAGGCAGCAGTCTCTCCCTCACGCCAGACCGGGACCGGGTGATAGCGGGAGCGGGAGAACTACACATCCCAGCTGCCCCGGGTCCCGGCGCTCCATCGGTGACGCGAGCACTGCGCCAGGAGGAGATACAAAGCTGCAGCCTCGCTGAGTGTGCTGTGGGGGCCGGACACAGTTGGACATATGCCGTGAGGGCAACGGCCAGCTTTTACTTACCTGTTCTTGTGAGGTGCTCACTACAGCTCCGGGTCAGCGCCGCGTGGGCAGCGGCAGCAGTCTCTCCCTCACGCCAGACCGGGACCGGGTGATAGCGGGAGCGGGAGAACTACATATCCCAGCTGCCCCGGGTCCCGGCGCTCCATCGGTGACGCGAGCACTGCGCCAGGAGGAGATACAAAGCTGCAGCCTCGCTGAGTGTGCTGTGGGGGCCGGACACAGTTGGACATACGCCGTGAGGGCAACGGCCAGCTTTTACTTACCTGTTCTTGTGAGGTGGTCACTACAGCTCCGGGCCAGCGCCGCGTGGGCAGCGGCAGCAGTCTCTCCCCCACGCCAGACCGGGACCGGGTGATAGCGGGAGTGGGAGAACTACACATCCCAGCTGCCCCGGGTCCCGGCGCTCCATTGGTGACGCGAGCACTGCGCCAGGAGGAGATACAAAGCTGCAGCCCCTCCTACAGCCCACGGGACGAGCGCGGGCGGCACCGGGCTAAGCCCCGGCAAAGGGCGGGCTGTCTGTGGCCATCAGGGGCAGGAAGAGGCAGGGCCAGGCCACCCCGCTAACATCTACAATTCCAAATGGGTAAGAGAAAGAAAATTTCTACTGTGGAGGAGGGCTGTAAACAAGCTAAAGTACCAAGACATTCCAACACCATCATGACGTATCTTTCTTCGGCTGTGGGGGCTTTGACCAAGGAGATAGCTAACGCTGAGCAAGAACTGGGCATCACTCCTTCCTCCCCGCTTAACATAGTACCATCCCAACTTAAGGAGGGCAATGAGCTAGGCTCCACCGACACATCTTGTCTTCCCCTGGAACCATCTGTCACTATTGTAAATCCACCCCCCCTGGGTCAAATGAGCATAGATACCATCCATGCCTCACCTACAAACTCACACAGTTTGATTACCCAGAGGGGCCCTTATCCAGCTAAACGGAAAAAGTGGAAAAACGTCGGCACAACGACCACATCTAGTGACTGTACGGATGGTCTAGGAGACAAACTTGAGGAACTCTTTGTGGCCAGGATTGAACCCCTCTTGGTGGGAATTGCTAAAGACATTTTAGACACCCTAAACACCTGCCTGGAAGGCCTTTTAAAGAAATGCTCCCTTATTGACAGACTCGTAAGCTCTCTACCTCCCAATATTGCTTTATCAAGTAAAGGTCTCCTCGAGGAAGCGGCAGGGGGTCTGTTATCGGCAGGCAACACGATAGCTGCACCTCCTCCAAGTAGCGCCATGAACAAGGAAGTTAGCCCACAGGCTCCTAATTTGGTTCCACCCCGACGGACGACTGGTGCTCCCATTTTGGAGGCCCAGTCTACCGCACTACCCCAGAAGAGTCCACCCCCCCAGAGGAAGGTTACCCCATGTTCATATAAACTTAACCTTCCTCCAGAGGCGTCTCCTCTGGTAGCAGTGTTTATTGGGGTTGAACCGCTCATGGAAGGGGAGAGGGAATCAACTCGGGATCTTGTGGCCAAAGCGAAACTGTGGTGCTCTGAGAAATGTTGAGGGGAGAATATTGCAGACATGATCATCCACGCACGGAGGGTGGGCTGGATTGGTAAACAACCTAAAACTACATATGGGGATTGTGTGGTAATTAACTTTTGTAGGGTCGACGTAGCTGATAGGCTGTTCTGGGATGGGTCTGCGATCTCCATTAGGGACCACTTGAGACCGATTCCTCTAGGTTTTTTTTTACCAATTTCCAAATCACACTAAACCCACAATCAATTACCAAGCAAGATGGCAGGGCCGGAGGGCAATAGCAGGACGTAGAAACGCCCAGAACAGCACAAAGACACAACTTGTAATGGAACACAATGCCCCACTGATAACCCGCCCCGAGGCACCAGGGGACTTAACAGAGGATGGTGGGCTGATTTTGAGTAACCTTTATACCCCCCGGTCTAGCATGGATGATACAGATTGACCACCAAACGTAGAAATAACATCGATAGAGGGGGGAAGCAATTTAAATGGAGCGGCAGCATGTAAAATCCTCAGCTGGAATGTCGCAGGAATTAGATCTTAAATTGGCGACACTGATTGGGTTAGAATTATTTCAGAACACAAAGTTATCGCCCTACAGGAAACCTGGGATACATCATCCTGCTTTTGGCTGGATGGGTTCGTAGGCTTCGCTGTAGCTGCAACCCCAAGTAATGCAGGTAGAGCCAGGGGAGGTCTTCTGACCCTTTTTCACTTGATCTTAAAGGGCCTTTAAAACATATTAAATATGATTCCCCGAATTGTTTGATTGTTGAAAGGAAAATCTGCCCCTCTAAGAGTACACTGTTTATACATTTTTATAATTCACGTAATAAGGACGGTGGTGGCGATAATATGGCCGCTCTCGACTCCTTTTTAAATGTAGTCAGTCATAATTCTCATACTAAGTATGAATATGTGTTCATGTGTGATTTTAATATTCATCCCTGTGACTTTGGGTGTGGTTTAACTGATCGCGTGACGACCATATGTCAGGAGGGCCCTCACTTTGAGCACACTAAAGCTGGTGAAGAACTGGAAGAACTTTTGGCCAATTTAAATTTTTACGAATCAAGGGACACGGAGGGAGAATCTAGAACGCCTACTTTCAAGGGGACAGTTCCGGGCACAGTAATTGACTATATATTTGTGACCCCTGTCATCCTTAACCGTGTTATCTCTTATCGTACAGTCCTTTCTCCCCTGAGTGACCATAACCCCGTCCTCTTGGAGGTGGCATGGGGGGACTTTATGGGCCCTATGCCGGGGCGGGCCGTGGCAGGACCCGCCCTACGCACAGTAGATAAGGGCAGAAGGCTCAAGTGGGCAAACGTGGTCCCTAGTAATTTTTATGCTGACATTAGCCCGCAAATCGAGGATCAGATCACGATTTGCCAGAATCCAGCCTCGCAAGGTTTTGAGATAATGGATGCCTTCCAAACGATCTGTTGTAAAATTTCTTCTAACCTCACGGTGAAACTAAGGAAGGGAGAAAACAACCACTGCCGATGGTTTGATGCTCCTTGTTCAAAAGCCCATAAATCCTTAAAAATGGCGCTTAAAGCTAACCCTAGGGATAGGTCAGCCATCATCGCCCTAAGAAAAGATTACAAACGAGCTATAAAGACAAGACAGGAAAACATCAAACAAGAGGCTTGGGAGAACCTCATCTCTATTGATATCTTGCGGGACAGTAGGCAATTTTGGGCCGTAATTAACCAGCCTTACTTCTCTGATTCACCCAATCTAGATATGGACTGTGTCATCCCGGATGACAAGTGGTTGGCACATTTCAGTTCTATCTATGGAGACAATGGTACGGTCATACAGCAACCTAACGGGATTGTGCCTGAGGCTATACCCATGTACTTCAATAGGGCTGAGGTAGAGAAAGCAGTTTGTGCCACTAGCAGGAACAAAGCCCCTGGCCCGGATGGGGTGCCGGGTGATTTCTATATACATTCCCCAGACCTATGGGCAGGTATCTTAGCTAAAGTATTTACAGCTGCAATATGTAACCCCCCTCCAACCACATGGGCTACTTCCACAATAGTTCCCATATTTAAGAAGGGGCAAAGGGATGAACCAGGGTGCTATCGGCCTATATCCCTCCTGGACTCTGCAATTAAGATCCTAGGCAGAGTCCTCCTGGCTAGGTTAAGGGATAGCCTGGATAGTTGTGGTGGTTTGGCCGACATCCAGTACGGCTTTAGAGAGAAGAGAGGCACGATAGAGCAGTGCTCTAACCTACACCTGCTGATCTCAAAGTACACGGTAGCCAAGGAGGGGTCACTGTACCTAGCGTTCATGGACCTCTCCTCGGCCTTCGACCTGGTCCATAGGTCCAAGCTCTGGGATATCCTCTTGAAGATTGGGATAGATGAGGACCTGGTTAGGTACATGGCCTCACTTCATCAAGAGTTGTTTGCAGTGGTGCGGGTTACAAAAGAAGGTAGATGCACGTCCCGATTTAATTCGAAGCGAGGGGTCAGACAGGGCTGCATACTTGCTCCTTTGCTATTCACTATCTACATTAACGGCCTAGGTACCCATTTAGAGGGCGCTGCTAGAGATGTTCCGCATGTAGGAGAAGTTAAGATCCCCGCTCTCCTATACGCGGACGACGCAGTGCTGATAGCCCACACTGGTGTCTGTCTCCAACAGCTTTTGGACACATTCGGTACCTTTATGGACCAATTAGACTTGAAGGTCAACTCAAACAAGTCACACACTATGGTTGTTGGTCCCCAGAAGAAAAGAGCCCTGGTAAAAACATTTAGATGCAAGGGAGAAGTTGTGTCTAGAGTACCTGTGTTTCCTTACCTTGGCGTACTTTTTTATAACAAGGGTACCTGGGGCCCCCAGGTAAGGGCTAAAAGCTTGGCGGTGACTAGGACATCAATGGCCCTCCTGGGATTTGCTGAAAGGTTGGGCCATAGACCAATGGAAGCTATCCTAAAGGTTTATAACAGCAAATGTGTCTCTGTGACATTGTATGGTGCACCTTTATGGGGGTATGCATGTCTGGAAAACATTCAAAAGGCGGAAGATAGATTCTTACGCTCTCTCCTATGCCTTCCCCAATCAAAAACAACCTTTTCCATACTCGCTGAGGTGGGCATGGACTATGTCCATGATAGGTTAAAACTGGTGCCCCTTATTTACTGGCTCAAGACATGGCTAAACCCAGAATTAACCCTTAACCATTTGATAATGAAGGAAGTCATGTCTTTGGACTATAGTAGCAGTATTCCCTGGTTGGTATATTTGAAAAAGTCCTTCATGGATCTGGGCCGGCCGGACCTTTTTACTGACCCCACCGGCATAACAAAACAAGACATAGTCATCACTAAAAAAGAATTTATGCTAAGGTCAAGAATGAGCCGTGAAGAAAAGGAACTGCTAAAGCCCACAGTTAGACGTCACTATTGGTTAGTTACCTCAATTGTGTTAGAACTCTATTTATGTTTTGTCACCAACCCTTTTCACAGGTTTCTTTTAACTAAATTTAGATTTAATCTTATTCATTTTTATTTGGCAAGTTTCAACACTTGGGCAAAACCAGAGTCAGCACCGTCCTGTACTTGTGATAACTTTTCTGCACAAGACACCATGCACTTTATTATGTTTTGCGATTTCTTTTCTGAACAGAGGAAAAAACATTTGTTACCTGTTTTAAGGGAAGCTGGTTTCACCCAGGTGAGACCAGCCATGTTTTATCTCCAATCAATGAATAATATTGGCATTACATTTTGCTTCGCAAATTTTTTAGTGGCGGCGGCTAGATCAAGATCATGTAAGAAATCATTAAACTTCCCTGTATGAACTGTTTTTATATATTTTAACCGTAACACCCTATCACATGTATTCGATTGAAATTAAATTGTTTAATCATATTTTACTTGTATATAAATGTCTTTTTTATGCTCTTTGTATGATTTCTAACTAAATCGAATAAAGATAATTTGACTGACTGACTGAAGACTCTAGGGTCACAAATCTATTTGATAGTGGTAGATTGAAAAATAACGGACTGGGTTGATCCGGCCCAAAATACTATGTTAGTTGTTCTGATTACACATCCTCACCTCGTTTTCTCCCCACTTTCTGTATTGTGGGTCAAACCCTAAGGGGAAAAATTACCCAGCGGAAGAGACATTATGCCCCCCTCCTGTCTGTGGTGGTTCCGGTCTAGGGAGAACTTGTACAACCAATGGGTTTCTGAAGTTGATGACAATGCAATCTCCTAGCACATATTTTGGCCTCCAACCCACCTATCCAACCCTGTGTGTCAGAAGGATTTTGCCTGCATCTTTGTAATAAAAGTGCCGCTGCTTCGCTAGCCAAAATACACATTTGTTCTTCAGTTAAAAGTGTGATTCCCTTTGCCCCTTTTTCAGCTCTATTACTCAAGTTAAAATAATGACGAATGGGATTGAGGCTGGGGGAGATTGATACATGGTAAGGCTGGCCTCTCTTCGCTGGCCTCTGCTCATGAAACAGACCCCTCATCAGTCCTATGACTGGTCCCCTGTCGAGGAAAGTTAACATATACTGCTGGCATTACCTGGGTAGGCCCTGCTTTAATTTCCAGCCTCCACCCCAGGACTAGGCCCCCGACGATGTGTGCCATAATTTGCTTTCCGCTTTGCTGAATTATTCATACTTTTTTTTACCCCCTTCTGATTGGTCTGGTAAAGGGATATAATGGGGGTCAGATTGTTTGTAGGTATGGCTTCCAGCCTAGTATTGGGAGGAGGAGCTTGCAATACCTGGTGATTTGCAGACCCAGACCCCCTTAAGAATGCTTCTGTCTTGCCTGCCCTGGTCTCAACAAAGGATGCAAGCTTGTCAACCCGTGCCAAGTAGAATGTTAAACAATAGCCCTTACTTGGACCTGTAGATCCACCACCAGGTTAGTCACCCAGACTGGCTGCTCTATGACTGCGGGTGAACAGCCACCTGACCCACCCTTCTGAAAGTCACCATTAGCTGAAGGCTCTGTGACACACTTATTGCATTTGGTCCTCATTCTCACTGCAGGTTTGGATTTCCCTTTTTTTGATGGGGCCCGGATGAGCGGCCTCGAGATGCAAGTCAGCGTTGGATGTTTCACATACCATTGCACAAGTCCTTGGCTGGAGCTTAAGAGAGTCAGTGGCGAAGATTGGTGATGTGCATGATACATCATAATTAGTCAAGGGTAAGTCTAGATCCGGGGTTAACAATAAACGCATTTCAGTTAGTTTAATTTCGGTGGCCACCACACCTATAGCTCTCTGAAGCATGCTGTCAATCGAAGTTGGTTGAAAAGTTGTTATGGATTGCGAGGGTAGCATTTATTTTTTCCCAGCACAGGTTCACTTCCCCATTGTTTGATTTAAGGATAATACGTTAGGGTAAATCAAGACTCCTTAATGATTATTGGCCACGTTCTACCCTGCCGTTAGCTACAGATAAAAGGGGCAACCCAGTACAAACAGGAAAAAGTTAACAGGGACCAAAGTTTAACAAGGCTTGCACAAGCTGCAAAAGAATAAAAGACAACTGCATGGTCTCAACAGTATTATGTATGCTGTCAGGGTGTTGTGGCACTTACCTTGGATACTGCGATGGCCTTTTAGATCACGTCCAGGAGTCTCCACAGACACGCCTCAGAGGGGTGGCCCAGCCCAGCCTCCTCCGGGCTCTGACAAGCGGCAGACGGGCATCCCCAGGCGCATCCCACTCTTTAATGCACGTCCTGATTCAGGGTAGATGGAGTCCCCTGAGGAAAGTGCTGGTTGCTGTGGGAGCTGCCTTTATGCACCTCCTGGAGCAGGGAAGATGTGTTGGCGCCGCCGGGCGCAGAGACAGCTGGGGAATTGAGTCCCCAGAGGAAAGTGCTGATTGCTGTGAAGTGCTATCCCCGTAAAAAATCTGGACTTCAAGGCTCAGAATGCAAAGCAAAAAGTAAATCAATAAATAAAGCACCGAGTGCACTATTCATTTGTGGACCTAGGAATCTTGAGAGGTATGTAGCCCACACACCTATAACCATTTCTGCATGTATTCTGTTACCCTCCTTCTCTTTATTTCTTCTTCTCTTTCTAATTATATACTTTCTTTCCATCTTTCTTTTTCTCTTTCTCGTTCTCTTTTTTCTTTCCTTCTTTCTTTCTTTTCTTCTTATTCTTTCTTTTCCTTTCTTTCTGTCATTGTTACTTTCCTTGTTTCTTTTACATTTTCTCTTTTCTTTCTTTCTTTCTTTTTTCTTTCTTTTTCCTAATTTTCCTTCTTTCTGTTTTCTTACTATTTTCTTTTTTTCTCTTTGTTCCCTCTTTTTTCTCTTTGATCCCTCTTTTTTTCTTCCTTTGCTCTTGCTTTCTTCCTTTCTTTCTTTCTCTTTTTTTCTTTCTTTCTTTCTAACTCAAAGGCAAGGGGTTTGCAGACAAAGGCAAACTGATTTAATTTTTAAGTAGTTCCCTTCAGTGCCAGGTAGTACTATAGTAATGTGTGTTATTTTCCAACCAAAAAACTTTCTTGACTGTAGCTAATGATTTTTCTCAGATTGATGGGGACCTGGTGAGTCAGTCAATCAGTCAGTCAGTCAAAAGACTGTTTATTTAGACCATGGTTCCTTAAACATGTACAGGCATATAAACATACATTTTTTATTTTAAAAACCATCTTAGGCGGAGAGCTATACAATACCCGTATAAAACACCAAATCCAATATAAGAATCGTCTTAAATATAAAAAATATATCCTATATAGCAAATATTTAGATTCCAGATAACACTTGTAAAACTGGAGTATAATTTATTAACAAAACAGCAGTAATAGAACTTCCATTCTACATGTTTAGAAAATCTTTTTTAACTTTAAGCATGAACTTCCCTATTGCACATGCTACATGCACATGCTACATCTAATGAATGCATTTTAGTTCACAGGTCTATTGCCTTTGTACGGTTCTTAACCTCATTTAGGAAGATTGGTCGTAACTACAGTTTACGTGCATCAAGAACATTTAGACAATCTAATAAGATGTGCAGAATATTGCATTTTGTGCCAAGGTTACAGGTACATTTCCCTTTGTAGTCAATCATGGCCCTTTTAATCCTATCATTCTCATAACATGGATTTATCCAAATCCTTATTTTTAGTGATTCTCTACTTAGCCAATGATTGGGAAGTATATCCATATATGGAAACTGTTGACCATCTTGGCAAGATCGTATCATAAAACATACAGAACTTTTCCTGTTCTAGTACTGCCTGGCTGGTCCTGTGATATTTCTTTTCCTAGTGTCCTAAGTTCCTTCTTACCATTGGTAGCATGAAGGTTCTGCTAGCCTACATCAGACCTCAAATCCCTACACACCGTAGCAACTGTTTCTCTGACCCCTTTTGCCCACTTCATTTCACTCTGTAGGATCTCATGTTTACACCAAGAAGATACTTTTTGCTCCTCTTCGCCGCCTACGCGTTGCTAAAATCTTAATAGGGCCATGCTTGCCATTTGCTCCCAAGAAACCATTACGGTTTCTAGTCTTATTGCCAGGATAATTGAGCATCTTGGTAGGGACAATAATCTTTTTACACATTTCCCTTCTTCCCAATCCCACTTCCTCTTACCACTTAGGAATATCATTTAAGAACTGAGGAGGTACCATTGCCTTGTAAGTGTTCAGAACTAGTCTATCCATCATTTCTCCATAGGTATTATTACATTTCCTCAGGCCACTAACCAAGGATGGTGCTCGCAGTTTTCATGCATCCAAAAGCTAAAGAACGGTGATGGATTAAACCCAGATCAGTTGACTGGGGGTGAGTGTTTGTATTGTCAACGCTCCGTCCATCACCACCTTTGGTTTTTCTTTGTTCGCCCTAAGTTGGCAGGGTATACTCAGACGTGAGTCCCCTGCTCACTTTGCGACTGGAGTCAAGCAAGCCCGGCTGAAGACGGCTGTAATGCCAGAAACCGGTCCTGGGAAGCTTGATTCCGGTCCAGGGAAGACATGGCTTGGCAGTTCGGCTGGACTGTTCCCATGAGGCACAGGGTCAGACTGATTTGCATATGGCCATGTCTGAACTGGGGTGGCGGAGTGAGCTAAAGAACGGTGATGGATTAAACCCAGATCGACTGGGGGTGAGTGTTTGTATTGTCAACGTTGCGTCCATCACTACCTTTGGTTTTTCCAAATGTACTTTCCCCATCATAGATTTCTCAAACCATATTCCTATGTATTTGTACACCTTAACTACTTCAAATTTTATGGAGCTAAGGAAACAGTTGAAAATCTTCCTCTTTTTACCGAAGCATAAGATATTAGTTTTTTCCAGGTTTACTGTTCATCTCTTCCGACTACAGTACTCACCAAACACTTTAAGCTTTCTTTGCTGACCTATCTCAGTTTACTCCACAATCACCAAATTGTCTTCATAAAGTAAGCATGCAACATGTGTCCCATCTATTTTTGGACTGGCACCCGCACCGTTCTCAGAGTGGCTGGTAGATCCGCTATAAATAAGGAAAAAGTAACGGGGCCAAGACACACCCCTGTCTAAACCCATTTTCAATCAGTATCTTCTGTGAAAGTGTTCCCTCTGTATCCAAAACAACCAAGGCCCAATTCTGAGCACGTAACGTTTGTATTGAAGACAGAACCCCGAGGAATATCCAAGTCACCTAGCATTTCCCATAGCCTTCCTCTGTCTACCAGGTCAAATGCTGCCAGGAAGTCTACGAAACAGCAGCACAGATTACTCCCCTGTTCCATCGACCTCCGAGCCATTGTCCATAACACAAAGCAGTGATCAATTGTAGAGTGGCCCTCCCTTAAGCCGCCCTGCTCTGGAGGCACAATTTGGGTTTCCTCAGCCCACTCCTATATTTTTTCTAAGATTATTTTAGAAAACACCTTTCCTATGATGAGGACCTGGCATATTCCTAACAATAAAGTTTTACAAAAACAATAACTAAATAAGAATTGCCTAAAGTCAAGCTAGAAAGTTTAAGTTATTACACAAAGGACACACATGTAAAAAGGTTTTAGCTGGAGGTTTATTAGTAAACAACTCATCCAACAGCAGCTGGTGAGCAGACAGTAGAGGAATGTCGCACACATATTCTACGTTCTACATTCCATTGACTTCTCAACCATGAACACCAAGAAGGAGAACACCACACATCTACCTTCTTACATTAAGGAGAATGTGAAATATACAATTACAGAATTACAATAAAAACAAATGGATGTAACAAGGTTACAAAAAAAAGAAGAACTAATTAATATAATCATTCAAATAAGATGTCATGGTTAATTTCTGTCCACTTCGTCTGAGATCCAAACAAAACAACTGAGGAGAGTCTTCACATTGATCTTCCTTCTCCAAATCCATTTTTGGAACAGATTTAAGAATCACACGAAAAGATTTTGGGAATTTTAACCATGACAATGTACCCACACGCGCTTTTACTCTAACAATGTCACCTACTTTTGCAAAAACCTGCTTGACCCTTTTGCTTTCATCAAACTTTTTTTGTGTTTTTAAGTTGCAATCTCACCTCTCTTTCTCTCCAAATTCCCACACGGTTATCTTTAATAACTTTACTCCAAAACATCCAACCTGGACACAATTTTGTAGTGGGAGTTCTACCTTTAAACAACTCAAATGGAGATTTCCCAGAAAAGGTGTGAGGAGTAAAATGATGAGCCAAAAAACATTTATCTAATTCATCTTTCCAATTTAAGCAATTAACTATAAACAATTGAACATTCTCTTTTATTATCCTATTGAATCTTTCAACAGTACCATTAGCTTCTGGATGATAAATTGAGCATTTTTAATGAATGATTCCACATGTTATCAAGAAATCCTCCATTTGTTTAGAACACAATTGAGGACCATTATCTGACTAAATGGTTTTTGAAAAACCTTCTCTTTTGAAAACATCTTGCAAAAAAGAAATCACACATGTAGAAGTCACTTCTGACACACTAGAGGCTTCCACCAATCTTGAATATAGGTCAATGAGAACTATCAAATAAGGTGTGGTATGTTCACTAGAAAGCGGCCCAATGATATCTATAGCAATGTCTTCCCAGGTACTATTAGGTCATTTTCGACAGACCATAGGTAAAGTCCGAGGAGTAGGAATCTTATCACTGACTTTACATTGTAAATACTCCCTTACTACATGCTAAATTTCCAAATCCATCCCAGGCCACCAGAAACTAGCTCTCAACCTTCCTTTGGTTTTTACAATCCCTAAATGGCACTAGTGATCTTGCTCAATTAATGTCCTCCTAAGAGACAAAGGAGAAATCAACTTTGTATATCTTAATATGATACCATTGTCCACAGACAATTCATCTGAAATCATTTGCCAAGTTTTTGATGATGAACTATCACGCATAGTATTGGATTTAAGCATGCTCATAACATTCATTGACTCACACTCCTTAATTACTTCCTCTTTTCATTCTTTTTCATCTATTATCCCAGAAGAAATTTCAGAAACACTTACCTCATCCTCTAAGTTATCTTTCCAATTTTGATCCTCTTCTACATCTCCAACGAAACAAGGCCGCCAGACCTATTGGCTTTGCTTGTTCAAAATAGGCTCAGGACTTTTATTGTGTTGTGTTTTAAAATGCATCCCTTTTGTAGTACTACAAAAATACATTCCATATTCCCTCTAAGTTACGTCTGTCTGCTCTGTGCCATAGCTTCCAGAGGGTTGATTTCAGGTTTATGTAGTGATCCTTGTGGCTCACTCTGGTAGGGATTGTGATTATTACTTGAGGTGTATTCTCACACCCCTGAAATAAATGCTCTAGTGTTTTGGGGCCATATGTCAGTAATCTCTATTAACCGATTCTTAAACACCGAATTTTACTGATTCGGTATTTAAGAATCGGTAAATAGTATGTAGGTAAAAATTCTGTAAATTTTACCCAATCGGTAATATTCGGTATTTAAGAATCGGTATTTACTTATTCTGTAATTTCCATTCATTCCGATGGGCCTGGAGGCCCATAGGAATGAATGGGAAGCCATTCACCATTACCGATTCGGTAAATACCGAATCGTTAATAGGGGGAACATATTCAAGGGTGGCAGGGTGTCACATTGACACCCTGTTGCACCCCTGAATTTGTGCATGTGTGCACATGTGGCACACATACATGCCCTGCACTTTTAAAACAGCACAAAATTGCTTTTTTAAAGGTTTTCGATATTTACCACCAACTTGTAGTTGGTGGTAAATAACGAATCGTTAAATCAAAAATTCACTCACTTTTAGGATTCGGTAATTTACTGATTCTGTATTTTAAGGAATCGGAACTTTACCGAATCCTTAAAATACCGAATTGGTAAAATATCGAATCCTAAAATCAAGCCACCTACATTAGAAAAAGCTTAATACCGGTCGGTAACGGAAAATTTACCGATTTTCGTCCGTTACCAACCGGTATTAAGCTACCTATATGTGGCCCTTGGTGTTTTTACAGATGTTTTCTTAACCTATTCCGTAAATATTTATAAAAGGTGAACCAGACTTTGCTACAATTTCAATGCACACACCCGAATTTTTTGTTAAAAAAATTGGTTCGCACCTAACGGATTGGTAAAGACTTAGAGCATAAATGATGCTGTAAACACAACTATTAGTCTTTGCATCCTCTCCAATTGATACTTTACAACATTCACCCTCCACTACATACTCCACTTGAGGAAAAGCAAGCTCTTCTTTCATACACTTGAAAAAGTCAAACGTTTCACACAATAAGATATTTTTTTACTTTACAGTTGGACATTTCTCATATGCTGAATTATAGCAACTACTACAGTAGTAGTAACACAGCAAGCTGGGATCCTTTGATGGAATGACTATGATTTCCTTTAAAGGTAAGTCTATATTTATCCATAGTTTTTCATATAAACACTTGAGTGAGAATGTAAACCAATTTGGTTATGAATAAATTATTCGTGACATTGAAGGACTGGACTTTTAAAAGAACCAGCGGTGCCAGGGAACAACACCTATAACCTTCATGGGATACCTGTTTCGGTGCACAAGTGACAGAGACACGGGACACTTCCTTCGGCGTCAAAGATCAGCGTTTATTTACTGCAGGGAAACAAGAGTCATTAGAAGTACATCGGCATGTAGGTTCTGCGAGTCTGCTTCAAACTGCATATGTGGGTCGTTTTCTTTTATACAGAATGTTGCCATTGCACAACATGTGAACAAAAAGGTTACAATCCAGTTCCCACAGTAAACTTCAAAAGGGTCGCTTTCATGTTTTCAGAACCCCGGAACATAATTACAGTAGCGATGCCGGTTCCCAACTGTAAAAGCACATCTTCCCACCATTAGGCACACCCATTAGAGTTGTAAATGACCAGGAAGAAGAGACAAAAGCAGCTGCAAGGAAGTCAGACACGTGTAGAGAAAAGAGTGTGTGGGCAATATCGGAAGCATGATCGTAGGATCAAAGAGCTAGATCCCATCGCCTGCACGGCTGTCACAATAGACCGGCACGGCCTCAAGCTGAGCCATCTGCCTTCGCTGTGTCATTCCTCCGGCCATAAAGACGCATGAAAGGAATATGCGTCTTCCGCAAGGCTTGGGAACTAGAAGGTCAGGAGGCGAACAGTTACCTGCTCGCTGACTACGTGAGGGCAAGAAACAAAATGGATGCCGTATCTAAAATGGAACCCGAGGGTTCAGATGAAGAACACGTAATTTTAGACGAACCCTATCAGGTAGTGTAGCGAAAATGCGTACACTTATCGAACTCACCATTTACGTTTCTTAGATACCAAACTCGTCCATATTCGGTAATGCCCAGAACGTCGTAATAATTTTTACGGAACCTCAGACGCTCCTTTTGCCCTCATGTAGGCAAACACTAGTCGGAATCATAATCGATTTAGATATTCATCAGATCATTTAGATGTTGCTGATACATTATTCGATCCATCAATGCCTCTTTGGTGACAACTGGCTGTCTTATACACGTTGTGGCACAGAGACCACATAAGGCAGGACCACACTGCACACAAAGACAACATGTGAATAGAAACGTCACAACAACCCCTATGATCATCAGAATCTTCCAACCCCAAGTCGACATCAGGCCCCAAAACCATCCCAGAAGCGTCCAATTTCCTTCGTCCACGTGTATGGACTCCGAGATTTTGTGCAACTTAGAGATGGCTTGATAAACCGTTGGAGCGTTATCAGGTATGAATATGCAGCAGCTCGAATGGATGACCTTACAAACACCACCTCTATCTGCTAGAACAACGTCTAGAACCATACGGTTCTGTAACGTCATCAGTCTATCCGCCTGAAGCTCGGCTGTCAAATTACCAAGGGCACTTGCAGTTATGTTGGCAGTTGATTCTACTACACGAGTTAACTGCCTCAGGTTCCTGCTATTGACCATAGGGCCCCAGAACGGTAGGAAACCCTTAAAGAAGTCTCCTGCTTCTTGACCGGCAGTATCTTCTTTGTTGACAACACCTCTCACAACTCTAGTTCTGTGATAATCTGAGGCCACAGTGAAAGTCGGAGGCAAAAGATTTGCAATGTAGCAGGTACCCGAGAAGTCATGAGGTAACCACGTATAGGCTCGATCATAACATACAAAATAGGTACCCTTGGCAGTTAGGAAGACAGGGGATGAGAGCGTTGGTAAGACATATGTCTCAGTACACGCACTCTCCCCAAACTGAGCTCTCGGATTTCGACCGAGGCCTTTCAGGCAGAAGTTACCAAGGGGAGGTACAATCCATATCGGTGATGAGCTTTTAAACTGCCTATCACCCACTGATACACTATACTCAGCCTCACTTAGTTCCTTATATGCTCGCACCTCCTCCTCTGGGATAAGTGATGCGTCAAAAATATCTCTATCTAAATCAGCAATAGCTCTCGCCAGAGTCTTGTGGTACGGGCCAGGACCAAAGTTTGCTGAGCGTGGTTATCGATGGGGGTAGGAATCTAGTGCGCTACGGAACATAGTTTGCAATGCTCGAGCTGACCCTTGGGAACTATAAGGCAGCACTAAGTACGGAATACCCTTATCCATGGTATGTGGCATTAACCCACACACCCAACAATTGGTAGTGTTTACCACTAACTGATGCTGATGCAAGAGTTGAATAAAGGAGTTGTTTCTAAATTCCGCACGTCTGGCTTGTTCGTGTTGAGGCAGAAGATGAAAGGAATGTGGAGAGACAGTTGAAACGAAATTTAGATCATGAGATGGAAGAGTAGGTATAGTAGAAGGCAGTAAGAATTGGGACCCAAAATATACTCCCCCCACCAGTAACATAGATACAGTCAGGAACAATATGAAAACCTGTAGCAAAAACCATTTTGTACGAAACATTTTATCTAATGCAGATCTTTGCGCCGACATTTTCTCTCTCTTCGACAACTCAGACAATGACGATTCCATCCCCTAACGACCGTCCGCGACGTTCTTGACGCACTTCGTTCTGAGTAGCGATTATCAATTCCCAGGAGTTCCCAGAAAATGACAAAAGAAACCGACCTAGTGTCGATAGCTGCTAAACAGAAGGAAGTACCCGCACGGCCCTACGGCCAACCTGGATGATAGGTTCTAGCTAAATTGAACATTCAATTTATTATAATGTTCTTGGCTGTACGAAAAGGGAAAAAAATACACAATATACAATGCCCACTATGTTCAGGGCAAGTGTGAAACCTAAAAACAAAAAAATCTTTTTATTAGTGTCTTGTGCGTGGACGAAGAAAGTATCGGCTGCTCCCAGGGCGAGTCTGATCTTCAAATAGTGGATTGGATGGCAAACGAGTGTTCGATTGTTCAGATGATTGTTCAGCACTCGAATTTTCCAGTGTTGACGGAGAGGGAATTGTTTGAGGGGGATCAACAAGGGTGTCAGATACAAGCTGAGCTTCGCTGAATGGGACAAAACGTTGTGGAGTGTCGGTTTCAGATGAAGAAAGACCTCTTCTCATCCAGGTGTCCGACGGCAAAGGAAGCGGGACTCTTTTGGTGTGGGTAGCATGTACCCAGTGCTTCCGTCCCTCCAGCCGAACTGCTGTCCTCGTTGCTAGTTGCACCTGGTATGGTCCCACGAATCTCGGCTCAAGGTTCCGTTTTCGTCCGAAATTGCGGACAAGGATCCAGTCCCCTGGTTGGAGCCGATGACCAGGACCCTCTGTTCGTGACGGCAGAGCCTCAAAGACCTGTTGATGAATCAAACTCAATTTAGCAGTCAGATCATGAAGATAATCAATCAACATTGGATATTCGATTCTATCAAACTCTTTAGGCCTTGGGACTCCCCATATATTAGCAGGACGACCGAACACAATCTCGTATGGGCTAAGCCCTACTCGTGAGTGTACAGTTGCCCTGGTCAATAGGAGAGCTAGAGGCAAAGCGTCGGGCCATGATAAACCAGTTGTTGCCTGAATTTTAGCTAATTTTAGTTTTAGGGTGCCATTGTATCCTTCCACCAAGCCCGCTGATTGTGGATGATTGGCACTATGAAATTTTTGATTTATACCGAGGCCACGACACACACTCTTCATCACACTTCCCACGAACTCACTTCCATTGTCTGACCATACAACCCGAGGCATTCCATATCGGGGAAAATACTCCTTGAGCAAAACTTTTGCCGTGGATAAGGCAGTATTATCCTTAAGGGGGTAAGCCTCAATCCATCTGGAGAATGCACATACCACAACCAACACATATTTCAAGTTGTTACACCTCTCCATGTGGATGAAGTCCAACTGGATAACTTCGAAAGGGTACGTAGGAGGGGCAAAATGGCCAGGTGGAGTGGGAGTGCCCTTACCGGGATTGTGCATCAAACACACCATGCAATTCTTAACCACTCTCTCTGCACACTTAGTATTCCCATCATTCTTCCATACATGAGACAACAACTTGCATATGCCTTTTGTGCTTATGTGTGCTGTACCATGGGCCATTGTAACGACAGCGAGCACATACGCTTCTGGTAACATCCATCTCTGTTTCTCTGACAAATCAACCCAACATCCGTTCTCATCCAGCCTTCCCGTGCTCTCTTTCCATTTAGTCTTTTCCGTCTCAGTGGCTTCATTCTGTATTCCCTTCACACTCTCAATCGTGTCTTCGCACATACTAGTCTCCGTTGGCCATCTCACTGAACTCGTAACATACATTCGATTCGTCAAATCTTTAGCTGTCTCTTTAGCCGTCTCATCAGCAAACGCATTACCACGACCCACATCATCCGTCACTTTCTGATGCGCACTACATTTGATTACGGCCACCTGTTTAGGCAATGTGAGTGCATCTAAAAGGTCATTCACAAGCTGACCATGCTGAATCTTCGTGCCGTGCGACGTAAGGAATCCTCTTTCTCTCCACAATCGCCCAAAACTATGGGCCACACCAAACGCATACTGGCTATCTGTAAACACATTCACCCGTTTATCTTTAGACAACACACACGCTCTTGTCAAGGCGATCAGCTCAGCAGCCTGAGCCGAATTCTGACTCAATCTTGCGCTTTCCACAACCGTACTCAATGTTACTACAGCATACGCAGTCGTCACATCACCATTCGGCAACTTAAAACAGGAACCATCCACATACAAAGTACCATCGGGATCTGCCAATGGAGTATCTTTTAGGTCAATACGACCCTTTGTTTCCTCTTCAGTTCTTAGATAACAGTCATGTAGTGCTTCACCACTTGACTCCGTGTCGATCGGCAGCAATGTTGCTGGATTCAACACATTACATCGTTTTATCCGTATATGACTGGCCAGTAACGTTAACTCATATCCAGACAATCTTGCGCTCGTCAAATGTTGAGTCTTCGTTCGGTTCAATAGAGTGTCGACTGCATGCGGAACCATCACCGTAAGCATATTATCCATGACCAGACCTGCGGACTGTCGAATGGACGCCGCAGATGCCGCTGTTGCTCTTAAACAACTCGGCAAGGCTCTAGCTACTGGGTCTAAAGTCGAAGAAAAATAGGCGCATGGACGTTGTTTGCCGCCAAAAGGTTGTGCCAGAACACTCAATGCACAACCATCCCTCTCGTGAACGTATAGTGTAAACGGCTTACTGTAGTCAGGAGTACCCAACACAGGAGCCGAACACAACGCATCACGCAATTCAGAAAAACCTTTCTGACACTCTTCAGTCCAAGGCAAAGGAGATGAAACATCCTTGCACGTAAGGGCTATCAATGGTTTCGCCAACAATGAAAAATTTGGAATCCATTGTCTGCAGTAGGACGTAATACCTAAAAAGGCACGTACATCTCTCTGGGTTTTTGGCACAGTCATTCGGGAAATTGCTGCGATTCTCCCTGGGGTCAACCTTCTCCCTTCTTTTGACAATAAGTGACCTAAATAGGTAACTTCTTGACAACAATATTGTAGCTTAGAAGGTGATACTTTGTGATGTAAGTTATGCAGATAATGCAATAATGATACTGTTGCTGTTTTGCAAATAGCTTCTGTATCAGCTGCCACTAGCAGGTCGTCAACGTATTGAATCAAAGCCGCACCCGTCGGTAACACAAAGGCATCAAGCTGACTTTTAAGTGCTTGACTGTAGATTGACGGACTCTCACAGTAGCCCTGTGGAGCGCGTTTTAGCCTAAAGCTGCGACCACCTAATGCGAATCCGAATAGGTCTCTGCTTTCCTCAGCAATCGGGATACTAAAGAAAGCATTCTTTAGATCGATCACCGTGAACCAGGAGGCAGAGGCCGGAATCATTGTTAGCAAGGCCGTGATATCAGGGACCACGGGAAATTGTGGAATCACTATTTTATTTACTTCTCTCAAATCTATTACGAAACGATACACAGGAGGTTTGGATGGGTCAGTTCGTTTCAAAATAGGCAATACAGGGCTATTACACACGTTTCCACGAGTTTCTTCAACAACACCTTTCTGAATTAGATCATGAACGATTGCTAACAGCGCTCGTTCACCATCAAGAGAGATACGATACTGAGGTAAACGTGGTAATCGCACATTTGGTTTTAATTGAATCACATAAGGTGGAATGTCCAACAGACCCACATCATTGGGACCTGTGGCCCATAGAGACGCAGGAAGGGAACTCAATTCCGGTGGGAATTTATCGATCGACAAGTACATAGGAGAGATCACTCCTTCGGGAGAGCAATACAAAGTAGCATATAGTCGTTTCAACAAATCCAGACCCAAAAGATTCTCACCACAGCCGGTAGATAGAATCAGCGGAGCCTCCAGCTCACGAGGACCGATCGTAAGGGACAAACGGCTAGAGACGGGGTTGCTAACAGGGGCGCCAGAGAATCCAACGGAAACGTTCGTCAAGCCAGACAAAGGTGCGCCAGGGAGTTTCGAATGCATGATGGAACTTTTCGTCGCACCAGTGTCTAACAGAAAAGGCTCAACTACGCCCGATGTAGCCACTGCAACGTAAGGTCCACTCTGATCAACCGGAACTGATACTACTCCCTCTCTTTGTCGGTGGCTGTCCTAGTAATGGTCATTTGCAACAGTCTCATGTTCCACGTAATAATCGTCCACATTATATTGTGCAGATCGAACTGATCCCGCATTTCGCTGGTCAAAACAATTATTCGTATCTGATTGATTTTGAAGTCGCTCAATTTGGTTTTGGGGGGCACCGCGACCTCTACCTCGTGATGCCTGTTGAGGACCACCACCACAGTTTCCTCGTGTTGACACACCATTTAGACGGTCACGTAAAGCAGGACAATCATATTTTATGTGTCCCTCTCTTCTACAATATGCGCACTGATTATACCCAAGTGAAGATCTATAGTCAGAGTTGTCAGAACGCGGCTGCATCCTATCGGGCTGTGCTCGCGGTCGATACTGCTGTTGTGAATCATTTTGGTTTGATCGTGGAGGATACGCTTGCTGCAACAAAACCTTCGTTTTGAGCTCCTTCGTTGTCTTATCTACACGATCACTTTCTTCCTTTTCCCTATTCTCATAGTATTGAGCCGTTGCTAATATCTGTGCAGTGGTTGAAACCGCCCATGCACTTTCTGAATTCTTCAATTTGTTGCATAGTTCAGGCAACAAATTCGACACGAACTTGTCGACAAATAACCGCTGACCTCCCTCGGAGCCCATGTCCTGACCGCTGTGGTCGACAAACGCTTCCTCAAACCTTGTAAAGAAATCCGAGACACTCTCGTATTTCTTTTGCTTACAAGCTGATAACTTATCCCAGTTCACCTTCATCGCTGGCATGAGAGTTTTCATGAGCGTTATGATTTTCTGAGGTAAATCCAAGATCAACTGCTCAGGCTTAGCCCCACCGACTTGTAATGCATCAGCCGCTATCAGTGCAGCCCAATCACCACCTAACTCATTTGCGTGGTTTGCTTGGCGAATTTTCGCCCAAACTGGTTGTGGTACAACATTACCAAACAACATGTCGATGTCGGCAAGGTTCATAACAGAAGCTTCCACCAATTGGGATAGCTCCTTATAATAACCAGCCGGATTCTTACGCGGATCAGGCAAGGATTGCTTGACTTGCAAGACTTCCGATCGTTTCCATGGGAGGTGTATCCACACTCTTCGAAAATGTGGTAAAACCGCAGGGTTAGCTTGCGGATCACCAGGCACCCAAAGTGGCGGAACCTCTCTCATAGGATACTGACCAGGAGCCGCTTTCCAATTCTCAGTGGCATCATCAAATGACACTCGAGAATGCACTGTGTATCTGAACGCTAACAAACGCTCCAGGGCACGTCGTTCATCACCTCCTACAATCATACCGTTCGAGAAGTGACTCTGGAGTTCAGTATCGGGCGGTACGTTATCTAGATCATCGTTATACCATTCTTCCCTCAAAAAGTTACACATTTCTTCGAACACGAATCTCTGCGTCGGCTCATTAAACTGAGAAAACGTGTCGAAGACCACACGTGGAGTGTAGTTAGCAGGGTGTCTTATCCATCTATGTGCCATAGTCACTAATGTCTCTTTTTCCCTTCCACTAGGGATCTGGCTCCGTCCCTGGGGAGTTTCAGAAATATCGGATGGGAATAACTGACCAGAAAGCGGTGAATAAAGGGTAGCAACAGTGTTAGGGATTCGATTCCGAACAGAAGGAGAAGAAGACAGAAGAGCAGGAGCAACAACATTAGAAGTGAAACTAGGCGTAGTAGAAACAGACAAGGTAGTTGGGGTAACAGGGATAACAGATTGAGGAGGTACAGGTACAGGTACAGGAGCAGTAGGAACAGGGACAAGTGGTGGGACAAACGTAGGATTAACAACGGGCGGGCCCGTGGCCGCTGGAACAACAGGAGGAACGACAGGAGGAACTACAGGAGGAACTACAGGAGCCGTAGCACCCTGTGCATATGGAGGTGGAGATTTCATTAAATACGCTAACAAGGAATCCTCCTTCGAATCTTCTTTTTTCTTATCTAGACCAGTCGGTAAAACCGGATAACATTTATCTACACTCATGTGATGTAGTCTAGTGGAAACTTCTTTTTCTTTTTCTTCTTTTTCTTGCTTACTTTGTCGTACAACTTGCATTATCGGAACAAACCCTTCTCTTGGATCCTTTTTAAGCTTTTTGATTTCTTTCTGCTTGGCCTCTTTACGCCACAGCCGAAAAGAATCAAACATAGCTGGCCTAGCTTTCTTTTGGAATAATTTAGCTTCAAGATTATCTAAAATCATAAGTTCAAAACTTCCATGTGGTGGCCAACTAAGGACACCGTCTTTCTTCGTGTAACGGACCCAGTATTCATTATATATAATAGGGCCCACACCATGTCGACTGTAGAGCTCATATATCGGAGTTCCAACTGGAGGTATCGGACACGAGTCCTCCAACCGGGAATCCATTGCGCAACATTTGAAGATACCAAACAAACCACTATGGCTAGGCATCGTGCACACTAACCTAGTATCAAACTTCAAGGGTCACCGAAGTGCTAAATCTTCGTGTAAGACAAAACCCTCGGTTTTTGGCAATTGCAACTGTCAAATAACTACTAAGAACCACAACTAAGAACCACAAATGCAATGGAACCATGCAATACAACAAAGCCTTAAAAAGCTACAACAAAGCTTCAATGAGCTACAACTACAAAGCTTTAATAAGCTACAACAAAGCTTCAAGAAGCTAGAACAACCACTAAGGACTGGGAGCGACCCACAAATACTTAACTCAGAACTTCAATGGCGTCACCAGGAAGGCCCGTCTATCGTCTCGCTTGTACGTAAGGTCTGCGCCGGGCGTCGAAGACAGGTCGACAGTCAGGGCATCGGTCCGTCGCAGCCGTCAGGAGGCGGGAATCTTCGCAGGGAAAATCTTCGGGCCACTTATTTCGACAACAGGATCGATGAAGCGGGGTGCACCTTCCCTCGGAGATTTCACACGAAGTTCCTCACGATCGTCAGGCTTTGGACCGGTACCGCTGATGTCGCCCCACGTTGGGCGCCAACTGAAGGACTGGACTTTTAAAAGAACCAGCGGTGCCAGGGAACAACACCTATAACCTTCATGGGATACCTGTTTTGGTGCACAAGTGACAGAGACACGGGACACTTCCTTCGGCGTCAAAGATCAGCGTTTATTTACTGCAGGGAAACAAGAGTCATTAGAAGTACATCGGCATGTAGGTTCTGCGAGTCTGCTTCAAACTGCATATGTGGGTCGTTTTCTTTTATACAGAATGTTGCCATTGCACAACATGTGAACAAAAAGGTTACAATCCAGTTCCCACAGTAAACTTCAAAAGGGTCGCTTTCATGTTTTCAGAACCCCGGAACATAATTACAGTAGCGATGCCGGTTCCCAACTGTAAAAGCACATCTTCCCACCATTAGGCACACCCATTAGAGTTGTAAATGACCAGGAAGAAGAGACAAAAGCAGCTGCAAGGAAGTCAGACACGTGTAGAGAAAAGAGTGTGTGGGCAATATCGGAAGCATGATCGTAGGATCAAAGAGCTAGATCCCATCGCCTGCACGGCTGTCACAATAGACCGGCATGGCCAGATTACCCTCAAGCTGAGCCATCTGCCTTCGCTGTGTCATTCCTCCGGCCATAAAGACGCATGAAAGGAATATGCGTCTTCCGCAAGGCTTGGGAACTAGAAGGTCAGGAGGCGAACAGTTACCTGCTCGCTGACTACGTGAGGGCAAGAAACAAAATGGATGCCGTATCTAAAATGGAACCCGAGGGTTCAGATGAAGAACACGTAATTTTAGACGAACCCTATCAGGTAGTGTAGCGAAAATGCGTACACTTATCGAACTCACCATTTACGGTTCGTAGATACCAAACTCGTCCATATTCGGTAATGCCCAGAACGTCGTAATAATTTTTACGGAACCTCAACATGCCAACTCAGCAAGGAAGGGCACGTTTTTAATGCAGCAACATAATCATCAAGGGGTTCTGTACTCCCCTCTTTTCACTGGAAAAAAATTGCACCTATCCACTTTTGTGCACGCATAAAGACATAAATATGATAACACATCTGTCACCTCTAAAGCTTGAGATTTTCTCTCAGTAATGATTGCAGATCCTGAGACCATAATGACCTAAGAGTTGCAATAGATTGTTTTCTTCTAAATGGTGGAAGCTCACCCTCTTCAATTATGGAAATATAATTCATTACATGTTCACTCCACTTCAGATATTCCATTACTAGATATCATTGACAAGTTAGTAAGGTTTGGGGAGGACTATGAGAAAAGGCCTGTGCTGCCCACATAATGTCAAATAATATACCAGATTTGCTAAGTACTTGCAATTTTCCACAAAAAGGATAGCATTGCATAAAGAGTGAAAGACACGTTCCACTGTTGCTATTGTTGAAGAAGATTCTAAGTACCTGGAACTATTCAGACATTTGCACAGACATTGTACAAATAGGCCTAAATGTGATTACATTGACAAATGATGAGGAAAAAAAATGTGGCTGTACATCACAAGCACCTTTCTAATGCATGTCATAAATGTACTCGATGCTCCAATCTCATCATGACTATAGAGCCAAAATATATTCCCTCTGGAATCCAATATCATTATTTGTACAAATTAGCAGATACATTAATGATGTAGAGTATTGTCTTGTGTGTTCTCTCTTCTCTATTTGCGTTTTGTTTTGATGCCATGTGCTTTTAACAAAATTGATCCGGAAAAATACTATTTAATCTTTTACCTGGCTTATGGAATGTATACATTTACATGAAGGACCAGATCGCATAATATGTTTATGGATGTTTGTAATAATATTTTTATATCAGATACAGTTAGTAACCTAGTGGCACTATACTTGATCTTTGGGGTAGTATGTATGAGTTGTGGGTAAGTCTGAGATTGTATGTTACCTGAGATTTTATTGAATGTAATTCTGTGGTGATGTTGGATTCCAAAGGGAATATTGTTTGACTGTATAGTCTGACACGTTCAAGCAAGAAACCTGTAGAATTGCAGCTGCACAGCGAGATTGCCCCCACAACTATCTCTAGGAAAATTGCCTGAACACTCCAAACTAGAGTAAGAAGTTTAACAATAGCACCATGCAAACTCATGCTTATATGAGTGAACCCCAATACTACAGTAACGTACCTGTAGCCATCAGTTTGCAGCTTATAGTGCAGTAGATTTCCATGTACCCACTCACTTCCTGAGAATCAAGCTCACTGTACAATATATACTACATCTTTCTCTAGCGGCACACAGACACTCTACTTCGCATCTCCATACATATTTTTACCCTGGGGGGGACAAACACTGTTTAAGGTTGAGTCTGTGTCATGATCCATTAAGTGACTCATGGAAGGTATCACAAGTTACTTCCAAGAAAAAATGCTTGCAATATCTATGCTCTATATTAGATGGTAAAAGACACACAGATGATGGAAAGAATGTGGAACACATCAAACATCCACCCCTAGTCAAGAGATATGGGTTAAATCCATTGTTCATTTGCTCACCATGCCATCCCAGTTTGGACCCAGCCATGTGAAAATCAGTCTTGAAAAACATGCTCCTAATGAGACATTAGTTGCATCCTGTAGGCACTCAGTCGCCCCTCAGCGCAAAACAAGGGTTCTGAACGCAGTTTTTGTTTCAAAAGTTTTTTTTCTGTTTTTTATTCACATAATGTATTTTCAAGTCTTTTTCATATTTTCCTTCATGTTTATCTCAATTCATTCATTTCCTTATTTCACTGTTATATATGCGGCATTATTTGCGTGAAATCCAATGCATTTCGGGCATAATTCACTGTCCTTCATCAGGGAACAATACTAAGAAAAAGAAAAAATTCACGATAAACCATAGTAAACATATATCATATGATCTTAAATGTGGCGATGCCGCTTGTATAGCCTAATATCCTGTGCTTGTTTGTGGATTTTCAAATGTCACCTTGTAACCATGATACTCCCGTGGAGTCCATAAAATCAACTCTATGTAACATGCTGTCGAAAAACAAAAGAGGCGTATTACCATCTGGTCGTGAATTTAATTTGGCACCCTTAATAACCTTAAGACCCGTGCAGTACACAGCCTTCAGAATTACAACGCACTTACATGCCAGTTCGGTCACGTTTAAATTGTCCGTGTATCAGAAAGCTAACAACAAACAACAAAATAGGGACCAGGTTTTAGTACCATGTTTCATCTTATGGGTTGCATTCACTGTCTCCATCTATCCCGTTCTGATCAAACTAACCTGATTTATACTCGTATGTCAGACTTCCTCATGGTCCCGAAAGTTCCAACCATTGAAAGCACCATAGTTGCTTCCTTCAATATACCCGAGCGCGTATTCATTGGGTAAAGTTCCGATCACGTGATTAATCGAAGTAGACAAAATACTTCTGCTTGAAACGTTACCTTTGCCGTGAACCAGGCGGATGCTAGATGAAGTCTAAATTATCAGGGGATGCTCAACTTAATTGGATGTCACATAATAAAAATGATAAGTCAATGAAAAGTCAATAAAACGTAACCGAAAAACAAACAGGGGATACGAACCCTGCACTATCTCAACTGTGATGTAAAACGTCTGCTGGGATGTCGTGTGTGTTGAGCTACCATGTTCGCTATGGTGACCATACACAAAATGTAGAACTATTCACAGGCGTGGAAATGTCACATTCAAAACTAATCATACTAATATACAGTTAAAACATATAAACCATATAAATCATGATTTCGCAAGAATCGCCTCCTTGACCAAGGAACATATCTACTTAAAATCAGTCTTGACCCAGCACCTCATGGAAGCAGTTCAGCCTGAACTGACAAGCTAGGTCCTCCCTGCACCAGAAACAAGCATCATGGGACCAATTTTGGGGAATCACCCCTCTTCAACCAGGCTAGCTTGAATCCAGTAGCACAGTGAGCCTGGGGGGGAAACATCCTTTACAACAAAACCAGAATCACGATGTGCCTTCAAAGCGACAGCAATATAACAAACATGTCTTTAGCATGCATTCCTTCATCACTAAGGGGCATATTAGCAAGAACCTCGTTAAAATTATAGATGTTATATATGACATTATAGATGTCCTGCACATCTAACCTGGGCTTCTATTGGAATTCTATAACTCATATTAGCAAGCCCATTATCGCCGTTTTAGCGGTAGTTTCCTGCTGCTAAAACGCAGATAGTTTTAACTAGGTTTTTGCTAATATGCCCCTAAGTCGTTACAATGAACTGCTTTAGGGAGGGCACATGGTGGAATGGCATTGGATATAAAGTCCAACACCATCAATACTATTGTTCAAACTGGAGTTGGACTAGTAAATAAAACTATTTCAAAATCCAGCGTCCTCTAAGGCAAGTCGTCATAATGACTTGTGTGCTGAACGAATGTTCATTCTAATGACGGCGTTCTGAAGGCATGTGTGCTAAATGCCTGGGGAATTCCATCATACATTGCAGCCTGGGACCCATATCAGGGCAAATTCTGCGCACTTAGGCTGAGAAAGTAAAAGACACACAAAAAATGGATGGAATGCAGAACAAATAAAACATCCCCCCCCTGTCAAGAGATGTGGGTTAATTCCATCTACACTAGATGGCAGCAGTATGCCAAGCATGCGATCTACAGCACTACATGCTGCAGACTGGTTGTTACAGGTAAATAAAGTTTTCCCTCTGTTGGATACAGAATCTTCCTGCAGATTCTTCATCGCACTCCCACCTCCCCTGATGAACCAGTGCAATATAATAACATTCCTGTTACAACTCCTTTGAGAGGGCCAAGGGGCAAGCAGTAGCTACCGGACCTAACTGTGGGGGTTGAGGCCTTTTACTTTTGATATCCTGGGGCCCAACCTACTATAGGGTTTGAGTAACATGGCCAAGTACCACTCCTTCAGCATTTGACTCTAAGTGGTAGTGTGGGTCGAGAAGGTCAAGGCACTTCAGGGGGAGGTAGGTGCAAGGTATGCGAGGGCTCACAAGTCAAAATACCCATATTAGCAACAATGATAAGATTGTACAGTCAACAGTGATTTGTAGTATAAAAAGCTGAATTTATTATGCTCACAAATCATGACACACAAAATAAATACAGAGTTCCCCATCAAGGCAAATGCCTTAGCACTGTCACTAGCCGTGTCTCCTTTGTAGTTCCTTTCTCCTCCCCTTTTCCTCCACTCGCAACTCTCTTTTCACAGGTGGACCCCAGGTGCAGTTCATGCTAGTGTATGCATTAAAGCCTGGCTTTGGCCTTGAAAATTCAGCTCTTGGGTGAAACACTACCAAGCTGGAATCTTATACTGGCCTACGACCCTGCTTCCTCCTTAGCTCAACAGCTACCTTAGAAGAGTCCAGGAGACAGAGTGCTTCTATCCACTCGATTCCCCAAGAAGCACTTTCTCTGCTAGCCCTTCAGGTTGTGGTAAATAAATAATTAATTACCGGTACTATTTTTGAATACAGTGAATAAAACAGATAGCTCAATAAATAAGAGACAGGATTCGAGGTATCGGAGTCTGACAGGCTTTAATCAGGCATAAGGGAAGGGACAGGAACGGGATAGCCTGCATGGGAATAGACTGATGGCAGCTGCCGGGGAAATGGGAATCGGGGGGGTAAGGGGTCTGGCAACTTTCAGTAACAGTACACAGTATATATATACTTAAACAAATACATTACATTCAATACAGTAGGCGTAGCAGTAGGCGTAACTCGTAGCAGTCGCGAAAGATAAGAGTAAAATGGGTGTAACAAGAAGGCGTGTACAGGGCGTACACATAGACATGTGATGTAAACGTAACAGAAGTGTCATGAATGGGGCGGAAACATGGAGGGGGCTACCTGAGCAGCTGGGACCTTTAACCTAGTGGTGCGCGCAAACGGGCAATGACGTGTTACCAGGAGGAACTGGGGCTATGACTTCTGCGCTAGAAGAGGAGACTAAAGTCTGCAGTGTCAGAACGACTTGTACCTATAGTATATCTAGTATCTGGTGTTTGGAGTACATGTTGATAGAATCCAAAAGTTATCAGGGCAAAGGCTACTTGACACTAAGACTGGTGCGTGCATAATTCTACATGTATTGCGTGTGCGAGGAATATTCTATGAATATTAATACGGTATTTCTCTTACATGGAGACAGAAAGGCTAGACCATGGCTGAAACTATTGATGCGATTCAGTAGCTTAGGAATGCAGAGAAGGAGGGCTGGACTGATAACTAGAAGCATAACATACTCTTGGCAGACTGGCAGGCAGAGCCAGGCCGGGCCGGGCACTGTGAGGCAGGAAGTAAGTGAAGGGTCAGGGATGCAGGTGGGGCTGTATCGCTCCTCGGAGAGGGTTCAGGAGACAGGAGCTGAATCTGATGTCCGGGCCCTTTTGAGGCCTAGAAACGGGGACAATTCAATGAATTAACGTGCACACTGTAAAACGTGGCAACATAGGCCTAATACTCGTTGCTTTCACGAGAACTGGATACTGACATACTAACGTTGGACACAACTATGATTGCGTCTTTAATCGATCATAGGGGATACATGCATATCGATCATGCACATATAGCATAAGATGGGGAACACGTAGGCACATATAACATGGCAAAATTTACTTTTCCACATTCCCTCCTTGTGCCCTACGTTTCCATTAGGAAACATCAATATTCATGATACCATCTATCTGTTCATGTAGCATCATTTGCTCGTCTCGGATTGTCTTGGAACGGGATTTAGGACTAGGAATACAAGAGGTAGCACACATGCCGCAAATCGCAGGGCCACATTGTATACAGAGGCAGCAACTGAATACGATCATTACTGCAATACCCAGGAATGACAATACTTTCCATCCCCAGGCAGATATGATACTCCAGAGCCAACCGGACCATGTCCAGGTGCCTGGATTCTGGTGTAACTGATGGGCAATTTTATGAAGTCTGGTTATAGCTGAATAAACAGACGGCGCGTTATTAGAAATGAAAATGCAGCAACTAGATCCGATGACTCTACAAGCTCCTCCTCTATCGGCCAGTATGACGTCAAGAACGAGACGATTTTGGAGCACGACAAATCTCATAGCAGATTGCTCTTCGGTTAAATTACCTAGAGCGGAAGTAGTCTCATTCACTACTGCTTCAAGGGTTCTGGTTAACCTACGTATTAACTTACTATTCTGGACAGGACCTATAAAGAAAAATAAACCTTTATTGAAGTCTTGATATTGTTCTAGAGCAGTTTCAGTTTGATCGACAATTGGGGACTCAGTCTCCCTTCTATGTCTAACGTGTACTAGATGTGTGTTTCTGTGATAATCAGATGGGGCTAGAAAAACTGGTGGCAGTAGGAAGGCAATGTAACATGTTCCATCCCAATCGAGGGGCAGACGAACATATGCGGTCTGACCACAAACAAAATAAGAATGACGTGAGGCTTTGAAAATAGATTTCCCACTGTCACTATACTCGACAATAGTAGTACAATCACTATGTCCTACATGTGCGGAACCATTCTTTCTGACACATAATTCGCCTTTGACTGGTAGTACTGAAATAGCAGGCAAATCTGGAGTAATATCGGACTGAACATTCAGGACCATGAAATTCGAAGAATAATTACCTAAATCATATACTTCATTTTCTAGATCTAACCCTGTTCTATGGGAAAGACCTTGCTTGTCTGGGAAACATGTTCGATTCAGAAGGGACATATCTGTGGAGGATGACGTTAACGTGGACCATGCTCCACATGAACCATTATGTGAAAACGGATAGGGAAAGAGTGGCAGAACTCCCTTCGGTGTCTGGAAAGGGGGGAGTCGACCACACACCCAACAATTAGTGGCATTGCTGGTCTGGTGTGAATAGTGCAACATTCGGATGAATGTATTGTTACGCATAGCAAGACGATAGGATAGCTCGTGAGGAGGCAGATCACTAAATGTGTGCTCTACTGTAGCATTAGAAAACATATGTACATGTGAAATTGGAAAACATAAATGTAAAGCATAACTTATGCACGTAACCATAAGACTCAAAAATAACAAAAAGAATAAAACGATAATACATCTTTTAGAGTTTGGGCTAACTCTCTCACTGTGTGGGTCTGTCTCATACATGTCAGGAACCTGTCTAACCGTTTCACCCGAGAGGGACTTAGACAATTAAACTGGCTGACTTATTTTACTAGACCGTAGCTTATCTTTATACTCCTGCTGCGGAGTTTTCTCTAACAGGGGAATTTTGAATTCAGAGTCTGTTTTTGGGCAGTCCTTAGGAATAAGGCAGTCCTTAATAAATGTCTTTTGTCGTAATCCATGGAACTTTTTGATATGACTGGTGTGGACCCATCCCTTCCGGCCTTCAAGCTTGACCGCGGTCCTTGTTGTCAACAACACCAGCTGGGGCTCCTTCCAACGGGGCTCCAGCGGACTTGAACGATCAAAATTGCGCACCAGGACATATTCTCCCGGAACGACTACATGCGGTTTCACCTCAGTGTTGTCTGGAAATGCAGCGGCAACCTGTGAACGACAAGAGTGTAGGGCAGACATCAAGGAAGCTAGGTAATCTGTCAGCATATTACTGGAAACATCTGTAATGCTACGGGGTCTAGGTGTATCCCACATGTTTGGAGGGCGGCCAAATACGACCTCATACGGGGACAGACCTGATCTGGAATGTGCAACCATTCTCATGTAAAACAGAGCTACGGGCAGGGCTACTAACCAATCTACACCTTTTTCTCTACATACTTTAGCAATGCGCATTTTCAAAGTCTGATTATGTCTCTCTACGAGACCGGCTGCTTCAGGATGGCGCACACAATGGAACTTCCACTGGTACCCTAACAGAAGGGAAACATGTTTCATGAGCTCGGATGAGAATGGCTGGCCGTTATCTGAATACACGACCCTAGGTAATCCATAGCGGGGAAAGAACTCACGAACCAACTGCCTGGCAGTGGTCGCAGCTGTGTAATCTGGAACTGGATATGCTTCTGTCCACCTGGACAAAGCGCATACAACTACGAGGACATACTTGAAACCTCTACATCGCTCCATCTGAATATAATCCATCTGGAGGACTTCAAAAGGGTGGTCAGGAGGTTGGAATCCACCTTGTTCCACCGGAACACTTTTACCTGGATTGAACTGACAACATATCATACAGGTACGGACTTTCTGCTTGGCTGCAGCTCGTAAATGCTTGTTGAACCAAAGGTTCTGAATACTGTCTAACATAGCTTTTTCTCCTAGATGTGCTGGACTATGTGCGGTATTAATAATGACTTGAACCATAGAGTCGGGAAAAAACCATGTGGCTTTTCCCTTCGTCAACCATCCTTGATCTGTCTGGACCCCTCCTTGTTCGGACCATTTCTTGATTTCTTCGGGAGTAGCATGTAACTGTATGTCTATGACATCTTGTGTAGGGTCCTTAACTGTCATACAAGTAGTCTGATCTGGAGTGAGTGTCTGTGTCGTGTTAACTGGAATGTCTGGAGTCTGGGCTGTAAGTTTGGCTGTTCGATCTGCTAGATCGTTACCTTGGGAAATAATGTCAGTGACTTTCATATGTGCCTTGCACTTCATGATAGCAATAGCTGTCGGTAAATGTATTGCATCTAACAGAGCTTAAATGAGAAGACCATGCTGGATCTTGGTTCCATGAGAAGTCATAAAACCTCGTTCTTGCCAGAGCACTCCAAAGTCGTGTACGACTCCGAATGCGTAACGTGAATCTGTGTATATGTTTACTTTCAGGTTCTTGGCACGTATGCAGGCTTGGGTCAGAGCGACGAGCTCTGCTGCTTGAGCAGACAGGGTGTCAATACGATGTGTTTCTATAACTTCAGTGTCAGTAGTCACTGCATACGCGGCTACTAGTTCTCCTGTACTTGTTCTCATACATGAACCATCCACATAAAGTGTCAGGTCTGGATTAGGTAATGCAATATCTGTCAGATCTTGTCTTGGCTTTGTCATAATGTTAACAACTTCCACACAGTCATGTGTGGCAGGATTTGAAGTGACTGACGGTAACAGTGTAGCAGGATTTAGAATGTTGCAGCGTCTAATTTCTATGTGTGGCTGAAACAGTGTCAGTTCATAGCCTGTTAAACGTGCAATTGTCAAGTGCTGAGTCTGGGTTCGGTTTAAAAGAACTTCCACGGAGTGTGGAACTTGTACTGTCAGGGAGTGTCCTAACACTATGGAATCACTTTGTCTGATAGCTAGAGCTGTGGCTGCAACTGACTTGAGGCACGCAGGCAGAGCCTGGGCCACCGGATCTAATGTGCTCGAAAAATAAGCACAGGGTTTGTATTGTCCTGCTTGATCTTGTGTAAGAACCGATAATGCAGTACCATCACGTTCTGTGACAAAAAGTGTAAAAGGATTACTGTAGTTCGGTATTGCTAGAACAGGTGCTTGGCATAAGGCTTTCTTTAACTCATTGAAAACAAGTGTATGTTCCTGGGTCCAAGGGAGGACAGTCGATACGGCTGCCTCCTAATTTGGAAGGGGACACCTTGTGCCCCATCTCGGCCAGAAAATACAGAACTGTAAGTGACGCTCGCTCGCAGTCACGTTCAGAACGGGCTGTGATCAGTAGATCATCAACATACTGGAGCAGGGCAGTGTCAGTTGGCATGTGAATATTGTCTAGTTGTCTCTTAAGTGCTTGACTGTAAATGCTAGGACTTTCTGTGAAACCTTGAGGAGCTCGTGTGAATTTATAGCTTCTTCCATTTAAACAGAAACCGAAAAGGTACTGGCTGTCTGGATGAATGGGGACACTGAAGAATGCGTTCTTGAGATCGATAACTGTGAAGAACGTAGCTTCAGAATCAATGGCTGTCAAGAGGGATGAAATATCTGGGACTACTGGGTACTGGGGTATGATACATTTATTAAGTTCTCGAAGATCAATCACTAATCGATATACTGGAGGTGCATTTGGATCAGTACGTTTCAGGACTGGAATGATAGGAGAATTACATACATTGGAGTCAGTTTCTACAACCACTCCTTGAGCAATAAGCTCGTCAATAATTTTGGATAAGGCTGCTACAGCCTCAGGTGGCAATTTGTACTGTCTGATTCGTGGCAAAACTACACCTTGCTTCAGAGTCACACGATGGGGTGTGATATGCATACAACCTACATCAGTTGGACCTTGCGCCCATAAATGCTGTGGTACATTCAATAACCTTGGATCAAAATCTCGTAATACATAATGACCTTTGAAGTCTCTCAAAAACAGGCGGATCCCCTCTGGGGAACAACAAATTACTGCTCCTAATTCTTTTAATGTCTTAATGCCTAACAAATTTTCTGGACAAGATTTCGTTAGTAACAAATCAGTAGTTCGGGACAATGGACCGACTTCTAGAATAACTGGTTTCGATATTTCATTAACAATCGGCTTTCCTGAAAATCCAAGGGAAACATTTCTAGAGCCTGAGAGCGGAGCCCCTGGAACCTCGTCATGACTGATGGTAGTCCTACTTGCCCCTTTATCAATCAGAAACTTTCTGTCTTTCCCTAATACTTGACTGTGTACATAGGGACCCTCTTAATCTACAGGTATCTCGATTAGAGGCAAGCCTACCTCCCTCTCTAGGCTGTTTCATGAATATGGCTGATAATCTGGATACTCTGACTGTGCATACTGGTACATCTGCTGTGTAACATGCTGTGTTGCAGCGATAGGCTGCGGTGCTGTAACGGTCTGTTGTGCATTCTGTGGTGGCTGAGAAGTCTGTGAAACTTGTTCTTGTCTTGGCGGACGTGGTCTTTCTTTAGTTTTACCAGTAGCTATGTTGTGTTTCAGAACTGCACACTCGTTTATAAAATGACCTGGCTGTTTACAGTAATTGCATGTCTCTTTAACGGGAGCTGTAGGATGACTGTCTTGATTCGGACCCCTCTTCTGACTGTCTTGTGGAACAGATTGTGCAACTAATACTTTCATTTTCGCGTCTTTCATACGTCTCCTTTCGTGTTCTTGCTCTTCCCTGATTCTGTTCTGGTGATACTGGAGAATTTGTAACATCTGTGACGGAGTATTAGCTTGCCAGGTACTTTCGACTTTCAATACTCGATTTTTAACTTGTGGACTTGAATTCTCGACTAGTTTGGTATCAAAAAGATGAGGGTATGATTCACTACTTGTTTTCAGACCACTGTTAATAATAAAACATTTTTCAAATCTAGAATAAAAATCACTGGTGTCTTCGTCTTGTTTCTGTTTACAAGCTGAGATGGCATCCCAATCTTCCTTTTTCGTGGCTAGTAATCTTGGCAAAACTTGTATCAATAGCTCGGGCAAATCTTTAGCTTTCTCCCCAAGACCGGTACCTGGTACTCGTAAGTTATCTTCAGCTTCTAGAGCTGTCCAATCTATCTTTTTCTCTTCCACCTCCCATTCTTTTTCCTTGAGTTTTTCATATATGCCCGCAGGCAACAGGACCTTTAACATTTTAATGATATCAGGATACGTGTATTCTCCCATACGGAGCATGTCTTTTAATTCACGGTGGAACCCTGCTGGATCTTTGTCGTGACAGGGAATTAGCTTTTTCATCTCTAAGAGTTCCATTTTCGTGATGGGGGTGTAAACAAATACTCGTTCTAGATCACCACCCGTTCCTCTAACTGGGTGTACTTCTCGTAACGGATTCTGTCTATCTATGTAAAATGATTTACTTTCTGGGGGTGAGACGTGAACAAAATGTGGATTCAGAAACGTTCGGTATTTGTGGCGCTGTTCTAGAATGACACTAATTAAATCGGTACCTAGACCTCTCCATCTGTACTGGAGTAACTCGTTCAAGACATCATGTAGCGGACCTGGATCAGAATGCTGTCCCTCATACAGTGTAATGAGGTGCTGAATCATATACATACCCACCAGTCGCTGCTCGGCTGGGGGCAGTTTCAGAAACCTTTGTGCCACTATTTCATCTGGAAAAGTGGTAGAATCAGTAGTCCACCGGACTGCTGATCGGGCTAGTTCTTGTTCATGCATTGTGCTAAGCTCACTATAACCTATTCGTGATTTCAGAATGTGATCGGTAGCCTGGAATACTTGTTCAAGAGAACCCTGTTCTGGTACGGGAGGAGGGAAAACTTTCTTGTGATCTAGGCGTGAATGTCGGTCGGGAAGTCTAGTTCTACCTACATACGCTATTCTGGAGGGATTCTCGTCGTCTACCTCTTCAGTAGGAGAGTCGTCTTCTTTCTCGGTTACTTGTGCTGCCTCTCGTTTCTCGTGTAACTTTATTATTTCCCTACGAATTTTCTTGTACATACTCTCTATACAGTTTTGTGTCTTGTGTCTTCCCTCGGCTATATGGTCACTCCACTTGGTCAGGACTTTCATTTCTTCTTGATCTTTGTCCGGATAATCTTGTTCTCTTATTAAACAGTTAATTAGAAACTTTAAAAGCATGAGCTGAGTCTCGACTTTTCTCTGAACCATGGCTTCGCGAACACTTTCTGGATACACTCCTGTACGGATAAAGCGATATATTCTGTCTAGATGTTCCTTCATATCGGGCAGGGTGTCCAAATAGTCGGTCACCCGTCTTAAACGTAATGAATATATGACCATGGTACCATCGCCTGGAACTGGATCATAACGACATTCGGTAAGTGCTCGCTTGATATCTGTGAAGGTATGAACTTTTGGCGTACGCTGTAACGCTAGTTCATGTAGCGTCATACGTCTGTGTTGAGGCGGGGTACCAGGAGGACTTCCCCCCGCGGCTCCTAAACTGGAATCGTCGGTGGGTACTGTACGTGCTGGCAGAGTGACTGATGTAGCGGGCACATGTACTGTAGGCTGGGCCGGGGGTGCGGTAACAGATGCTGTAACGGGTGCTGTAACGTGGACTGTACCCACGGCCCCGGTGGCTGGAGGAACAGGAATTACATTATTTACGGGAGCAGGCGGAATAGGATTTGCATATTCTGGGACTGTGTCGTCCAAATAGGACGAGAGAAAAATATCAGCTGCGGTCGGTTTGTGACGTAGCTTAATCGGGACTAATGGCGGCGGAAAATTACATGGTGCTTCCGGGGTTGCTTTTGGCGAGCCCTCGGCAAGAAGAGGATACAACCCCTTAATAAGGGCATTTCTCTGTCTGTCTGACTGTTCTGCTTTAACTCGTTCACCTACTTCGATCAATTCCCTTTCTTGGGCTTTTTCTGAGGATTCCCTACTTAATTCTGTTTTTCTGATCTCTTTTTCGGTTCTTCTATGAGATTCTTTGCGCCATAACTCGATGGCATCTTTCTGGGACTGTCTGGCTTTCTTTTTCCATAATGCTTCTTCTACTCGCATGATGCACTCGGCATCCCATGTACCTGATATGGGCCATCTATATTTCTCTTCTAACTCCTTGGTATAGTCCACCCATAAGTCTAGATATAATATGGCACTTAAGCCATGCTTCTGATACATAAAATGACCTGGACTGTCCCTAGGCGGGACAGGAACTGCTTCCTCGAGTAACCCTTTTCGGGTTTTTAACTGACGTAACTTAGAGAACAGAGGCATGCTTAGACTTGAATCCGAACACAATACAATACACGATAAACACAGTAATGACTAGAAAAACAAATCACTCATACCACGACATTGAAAACACATTAAATAACATTTAGAATAACAGTTCGGACAGAAATATTACCTGGTACACTGAAAACAGAGACATGAATTTCTCGAGAACGGAACTTACTAGAACTACTAGATGCACTGCTTAAAACAGTACGAAACATACCGGTCCCATAAAGAGACACGTCAGGACCCGTGTCCACCTAGGTGAACACTTCGTGCTGGATCTGCGTACCCAAACCCACTGGACCAGAGACAAATTAATTGACCCTGTATGAGCCTGAGGGATACTTGAAGCAGAAATATCTGCACGTGCACGGTATGGTTCCGTCACGGCTGCAGAGGGTCAGGGGGCCTGCGTGGCTTCGCCGGCGCGTGGGGAAAGGGCAAGTCCCTGTTCGGGCGCCATTATGTGGTAAATAAATAATTAATTACTGGTACTATTTTTGAATACAGTGAATAAAACAGATAGCTCAATAAATAAGAGACAGGATTCGAGGTATCGGAGTCTGACAGGCTTTATTCAGGCATAAGGGAAGGGACAGGAACGGGATAGCCTGCATGGGAATAGACTGATGGCAGCTGCCGGGGAAATGGGAATCGGGGGGGGTAAGGGGGTCTGGCAACTTTCAGTAACAGTACACAGTATATATATACTTAAACAAATACATTACATTCAATACAGTAGGCGTAGCAGTAGGCGTAACTCGTAGCAGTCGCGAAAGATAAGAGTAAAATGGGTGTAACAAGAAGGCGTGTACAGGGCGTACACATAGACATGTGATGTAAACGTAACAGAAGTGTCATGAATGGGGCGGAAACATGGAGGGGGCTACCTGAGCAGCTGGGACCTTTAACCTAGTGGTGCGCGCAAACGGGCAATGACGTGTTACCAGGAGGAACTGGGGCTATGACTTCTGCGCTAGAAGAGGAGACTAAAGTCTGCAGTGTCAGAACGACTTGTACCTATAGTATATCTAGTATCTGGTGTTTGGAGTACATGTTGATAGAATCCAAAAGTTATCAGGGCAAAGGCTACTTGACACTAAGACTGGTGCGTGCATAATTCTACATGTATTGCGTGTGCGAGGAATATTCTATGAATATTAATACGGTATTTCTCTTACATGGAGACAGAAAGGCTAGACCATGGCTGAAACTATTGATGCGATTCAGTAGCTTAGGAATGCAGAGAAGGAGGGCTGGACTGATAACTAGAAGCATAACATACTCTTGGCAGACTGGCAGGCAGAGCCAGGCCGGGCACTGTGAGGCAGGAAGTAAGTGAAGGGTCAGGGATGCAGGTGGGGCTGTATCGCTCCTCGGAGAGGGTTCAGGAGACAGGAGCTGAATCTGATGTCCGGGCCCTTTTGAGGCCTAGAAACGGGGACAATTCAATGAATTAACGTGCACACTGTAAAACGTGGCAACATAGGCCTAATACTCGTTGCTTTCACGAGAACTGGATACTGACATACTAACGTTGGACACAACTATGATTGCGTCTTTAATCGATCATAGGGGATACATGCATATCGATCATGCACATATAGCATAAGATGGGGAACACGTAGGCACATATAACATGGCAAAATTTACTTTTCCACAAGGTACTTGGCTGGATAAATACCCTGGGTAATCTAAGTGAGCAGCGGCTTCCAGGTGAATCAGCTCCTCCTCTTTCGCAGTTCTTGCCAGTAAGTCAGGGAAGCAGCTGGGCAGCTTCCTCAGTTATTCCCCAGTCTGTACATGGATTGCGTGTACTCCTCCAACACAGTGACAGTCCCAACGGTCCTTGTGGCTCTACCTGGGCTCTGGGGGCCATAAACGTTGGCAACAGTCTAAATCTGGTTGGGGACCCACAGCCTCCGTTACATGGGCAACAGCTCATAGTCTCAGTTGCTCATAGTCATAATGGTACAAACAGTCCTAATGGCTCCCTCCAGTTGTACAGAGTGTCATGAACAAAGGTGATGGCCCCAATAATATCATCTAGATCTACAATTTTATGCCAGGCCAGACTGGGGAAGGCAGGCATCAAGCTATTGCTCCAGGAGGCTCTTAGCAAGTGTTCCTGCCTCCTGTTTAATGGCCCCTCACTCCAAAAGGAGGCTGGCACACCTTTGTTTCTGGTCCCGGTTCCAGCAGCAGGGAAGTTTTGGTGATATTACCTCTCTTGATGAGACAGTGCCAGTCGACAAAGTCATGGGGCACATGCTTTCACCTTTATAGTCCAACTCCAGGCTTATTTGATTTAGTGTATGGCCTTTGAAATTCACGGTAAGAGTATCAACTTTTTTAAAGTACTCTCTTTGTCTAAGAGACAGTTTGGCATAGAAGTAATGGTTCTAATTCTCAGTGACCCACACAGAGGCTAGGGGAGTAATCAGGGATCACACCTGGGTATCAACCTTCAATGTAATATGCCCCATTGGGGTCAAAAGGACTAAGCCTTCATCTTTATCACATCTCCTGCTGGTGCCACCTTGGCCTACATGTATATAAAACATATTTAATGTGTAAATATCAACCCAGGCGGTCAGAGAACATAACTTGCCCACATAATAGTGATAAAACATATTTAAACTTTACAAAAACGCACAGTCACTGGATGGTGTCATCAGTGATGTCACTGACCATGTCAAGAGTGATGTAATATGTGATGTCATCAGCAGTGCATTGCGGGGGTGCGAGTTATACTTAGCTCAACTAACTATAAAGGCCGAATTTCTCTGGTTTTGTATGAGTGAAATGTCCAACTAAATATGAGGTCCCTGAAACCTATGGTTTATTCAGTGAATTTCTAAGGATTTTTAATTGCTAATTTCTAACTATAACATCCCTGAAACCTAAGGTTTTTTCAGGGAATTTATAAGGTTTTTAAAATGCTAATTTCTAACTATAACATCCTTGAAACCTATGTTTTTTTCAGTGAATTTAAAAGGTTTTTTAAATACTAATTTCTAACTATAACGTTGCGGAAACCTATGGTTTTTCAGTGAATTTCAAAGGTTTTTTAAATGATAATTTCTAACTATGGCTACAGAGGTAGGACATGTGCAGAAACACAAAGAAAGGCGCAGACAGAAACAAGAGAAATGCAGAAAGAGGCAACAGAAGTCCAGAAAGACAAAGAAAAGTGCAGAAAGAAGCAAGAGATATGCAGAAAGAACCAACAGAGGTGCAGAAAGAGGCATTGGTGTAAAGTCATCCTGTGCACCTTACATTTTGCTGACTGGTACTGGTGGTAACTGACCCTGACTAACCAGGCCCGGAGCCAGTGCTGAGCTGAAAAACACTTAGAATACAGTGAAAACATCTAAATACACAAGGGTACACTATGGGTATAGAAATGCCTGTGATTGGCATGACCTCCCCTGTGAGGCCCTAGTACATAATAGCGCAAGGGGATTAAACTTACCTCTAAGTCAGAGGTACAGAAAGAGGCAAGAGAAGTGCAGAAAGAAGCAAGTGAAGTATAAAAAGAGGCAGGGGAGGTGCAGAAAGAAGCTAGAGAGGTACAGAAAGAGGCAGGAGGAGTGCGGAAAGAAGGAAGAGAAGTGCTGAAAGAGGCAACAGAATTGCTGACAGAAGCAACAGAGCTGTAGAAAGAAGCAAGAGAAGTGCCCAAGGAGGCAAGTGAGGTGCAGAAAGAGGCAAGAGAAGTGCCCAAGGGGGCAAGTGAGGTGCAGAAAGAGGCAAGAGAGATGCAGAAATAAGCAACAGAGATGCCGAAAGAGGCAAGAGAGGTGCAGAAAGAAGGAAGAGAAGTGGAGAAAGAAGCAAGAAGCAGGAAAATTGCTTAAAGAAGCAACAGAGCTGTAGAAAGAAGCAAGAGAAGTGCAGAAGGAGGCAAGTGAAGTATAGAAAGAAGCTAGAGTAGAGTAGAAAATAACAACAGAGGTACAAAAAGAGGCACAAAGGGTGCAGAAAAAGGTAGGAGAGGTGCAGAAAGAGGCTAGAGAGGTACAGAAAGAGGCAGAAGGGGTGCAGAAGGAGCAGGAGAAGTGCAGAAAAAAGCAACAGAGGTACAGAAAGAGGCAAGAAAGGTGCGGAATCAGACAAGAAAGGTGCAGAATGAGGGAACAAGAGTGCAGAAAGAGGCAAGAGGGGTGCAGAAAGAGAAAAGAGCTGTGCAGAAAGAAGCAACAGAGGTACAAAAAGAGGCAAGAGAACTGCACAATGAACCAACAGAGGTGCAAAAAGAGGCACGAGGGGTTCTGAAAGAGGTAGGAGAGGTGCACAAAGAGGCAAAAGAGAAACAGAAAGAGGCAGGAAGGGTACATAAAGAAGAAAGAGAAGTGTAGAAAGAGGTGAGAGAATTGCTGAAAGAAGCAATAAAAATATAGAAAGAAGCAAGAAAAGTGCAAAAAGAGGCAAGTGAGGTGCGGAAAGAAGCAAGAGCAGCGCAGAAAGATCCAACAGAGGTGCTGAAAGAGCCACTAAGGGTGCAGAAAGAGCAAGAGAAATGCAGAAAGAAGCAACAGAGGTGCAGAATTAGGCAAGAGGGGTGCAGAAACAGGCAGGAAAGGTGCAGAAATAGGGAACAGAGATGTAGAAATAGAAAAGAGGTGTAGAATGAAACAAGAGCCCTGTAGAAAAAAACAACAGAGGTGCTGAAAGTGGCAAGAGGGATGCAGAAAGAGGAGAGAGAAGTGCATAAAGAAGCAAAAGAGGTGCTCAAAGAGGCAAGGGGGACACAGAAAGAGGAAAGAAAAATGCAGAAAGGACCAAGAGGAGTGCAGAAAGAAGTAACAGAGGTGCAGAAGGAGGCATAAAGGGTGCAGAAAGAGGAAAGAGAAGTGGAGAAAAGAAGCAACAGAGGTAAAGAAAGAGGCTAGAGTGGTGCAGAAAGAGGGAAGAGAGGTGTAGAAAGAGGCACGAGAGTTGCACAGGGGGAAGAGGGGTGCAGAAAGAGGCAGGAAGGGTGCATAAAGAAGCAACAGAGATGCCGAAAGAAGCAAGTGAAGTACAGAAAGAGGCAACAGAGGTGCAGACAGATGCAAGAGAGGTGCGGAAACAAGCAAGAGAAGTACAGAACGAGGCAAGAGAATTGCTAAAAGAAGCAAAAAAGGTTTAGAAAGAAGCAAGAGAAGTGCAGAATGAGGCAAGAGGGGTGCAGAAACAGGCAGGAAAGGTGCAGAAATAGGGAACAGAGATGTAGAAATAGAAAAGTGAGGTGTAGAATGAAACAAGAGCTCTGTAGAAAAAAACAACAGAGGTGCTGAAAGAGGCAAGAGGGATGCAGAAAGAGGAGAGAGAAGTGCAGAAATAAGCAAAAGAGGTGCTCAAAGAGGCAAGGGGGACACAGAAAGAGGAAAGAAAAATGCAGAAAGGACCAAGAGCAGTGCAGAAAGAAGTAACAGAGGTGCAGAAGGAGGCATAAAGGGTGCAGAAAGAGGCAAGAGAAGTGGAGAAAAGAAGCAACAGAGGTACAGAAAGAGGCTAGAGTGGTGCAGAAAGAGGGAAGAGAGGTGTAGAAAGAGGCACGAGAGTTGCACAGGGGGAAGAGGGGTGCAGAAAGAGGCAGGAAGGGTGCATAAAGAAGCAACAGAGATGCCGAAAGAAGCAAGTGAAGTGCAGAAAGAGGCAACAGAGGTGCAGACAGATGCAAGAGAGGTAAGGAAACAAGCAAGAGAAGTACAGAAAGAGGCAAGAGAATTGCTAAAAGAAGCAAAAAAGGTTTAGAAAGAAGCAAGAGAAGTGCAGAAAGAGGCAATTGAGATGCAGAAAGAAGCAAGAGCAGTGCAGAAAGAACCAACAGAAGTGCAAAAAGAGGCAAGACGGGTAAAGAAAGAGGTAGGAGAGGAGCATAAAGAGGCAAGAGAGGTACATAAAGAGGCAGGAAGGGTACAGAAAGCAGGAAGAGAAGTGCAGAAAGAAGAAACAGAGGTGCTCAAATAGGTGTAAAGGGTGCATAAAGAGCAAGAGAAGTGCAGAACGAGGCAACAGAGGTATAGAAAGAGGTAAGAGAGGTAGAGAAACAGGCAGAAAAAGTACAGAAAGAGAAAAGAGGGGTGCAGAAAGAGGCAAGAGATCTGCAGAAAAAAGCAACAGAGGTGCTGAAAAAAGGAAATGAAGTGCAGAAAGAAGTAACAGAGGTGCTGAAAGAGGCGCGAAGGTTGCAGAAAGAACAATGGAAGTGTAGAAAGGAAACAGAGGTACAGAAAGAGGCAAGAAAGGTACAGAAAGAGGGAACAGGGGTGCAGAAAGAGGCAAGAGATCGGCAGAAAAAAGCAACAGTGGTGCTAAAAGAAGCAAGTGAGGTGCAGGAAGAAGCAAATGAGGTGCAGAGAGAGGGAGGAGGAGTGTAGAAAGAGGAGAGAAAAGTGCAGAAAAAAGCAAAAGTGGTGCTCAAAGAGGCAAGAGGGATGCAGAAAGAGGCAAGAGCAGTGCAGAAAAAAACAAGAGGAGTGCAGGAAGAAGCAACAGAGGTGCAGAAGGAGGCAAGAGGGGTGCAGAAAGAAGGAAGAGAAGTGAAGAAAGAAGCAACAGAGGTACTGACCGAGGCACAAAGGGGGCAGAAAGAGGCAAGAGAAGTGCAGAAAGAAGCAACAGAGGTACAAAAAGAGGTAAGAGTGGTACAGTAAGAGGAAGGAGAGGTATGGAAAGAGGAAAACAAGTTGCACAGAGGGAAGAGGGGTACAGAAATAGGCAGGAAGGATGAAGAAAGAAGCAACTGAGGTGCCGAAAGAGGTAAAAGAGGTGCAGAAAAAAGCAAGTGAAGGGCAGGAAGATGCAACAGAGGTACAGAAAGACACAAGAGAGGTGCAGAAACAAGCAAGAGAAGTGCAGAAAGAGGCAAGAGAATTGCTAAAAGAAGCAACAGAGGTTTAGAAAGAACCTTCAGAGGTGTAGAAAGAGGCTGTCACGGCCTGGACTCCTCAGGATCGTATGTTGCTCGTTATGGTCCACCTCCTGATACCACCACGGTCTGATTTCGTCCATAGACTCCATGGAGTGATCACGCGGGGAAGGGAAAGATGAGGACAGCGGGGAGGGAGACCTGTTGAGAAAAATACAAAGCAGGTAGCACAAAGTTATACACCCTAACTAGACTCTCAACTGTTGATACAGAACAATGATTCTGTCTAACTACCTGTAAAGGAAAATTACATCTATTTTTCTTTATGTCAGCAATATGGCATATATCAGGGAGCTGCTCATGTCTGAAGAAATGAAATAACCATTATAACGGAATACCATGGGATGTTTAAATGTTTCACTGATCAAACTCTCCTCACTGCTTACCCACAAACATGCAGCACAGAAGCGTTTCAGGGGGTGCAGAAGCTGACGTAGGAAATCTCAAGTTCCCCTGTAGTAAGACAACATAAAGAGGATCCCAACAGAGGAAGGTCAATAATTCAGTGCAATTATATGATAATGGGATCCTTAATGTAGAGGGAAATGCATCGGTATCAAAACTCCCATAAAGGATAATGCTGTAGGTCCACTCCCTGCTAATACACGTCTGATAATTCTCAGACAAAAAGGTACATAAACAATTCTTAAATTCAGTTTCACATGAACGTGAGAATAAATCCAACACCCTATGCATTTGGTGGAATGATTTCACAAAACATAAGGCTCTCAAAATAATTGTGAATAACTTAGGGAATACTCGAGAATTTTCTTTGTTCCTTATTCGTAGAAAAAATGATAAGTCGTGCAGGGAACTCCCCTAACTATGAATCCTGTTTCCGGGTGAGTAGGCCCAACAATAATGAAGAAAGGCAGCCGCCTTCCTTCTCGGTAAGTCTTTCTATCAAACGAACATAAACAATACTCCCCTGCTCTCTCTTCGGAGCAATGGGAGCCACTTACGTTTTCCCGCAAGAACCTGACGAGATTCGCCAACAGGAAAGCGGTAACACAAGATCACACAAAGAAAACTTGCCGCATCCGCTGGGCAGGTAAAAAAAGACTGAGCAAGAGTTAAATGGTGCATGTGCACCCTTACCAGGACCTGGACGAACTTCTATCCAGCGGGAGGAGTAACCGGCACCCGCAACTCTCCTTGAAGCGAATAAATCGTTTCCAGGTAGAAGCGCGATGACATCATCCACGTGCCTCTTCGCAGGGAACCTGGGTAATGTAGTTCTGTGCTCGGCGGGAGGCGATGTCAGTGTTTACTCTGATGGGACCTGACAGAGGCAAGAGAGTTGTACAAAGAGGGAAGAGGGGTGCACAAAGAGGCAAGAGAGGTACAGAAAGAGGCAGGAGGGTTGCAGAAAGGGGCAACAGAGGTATAGAAAGAGGCAAGAGAGGTGCAGAAACAGGCAGGAAAGGTACAGAAAATGGAAACAGGGGTGCAGATAGAGGCAAGAGAGGTGCAGAAAGAATGAAGAGGTGTGCAGAAAGAGGCAAGAGATCTGCAGAAAAAAGCAACAGAGGTGCTGAAAGAGGCACTAAGGGTGCAGATAGAGCAAGCGAAATGCAGAAAGAATCAACAGAGGTGCAGAATGAGGCAAGAGGGGTGCAGAAACAAGCAGGAAAGGTGCAGAAATAGGGAACAGAGATGTAGAAATAGACAAGAGAGGTGTAGAATGAAGCAAGAGCTCTGCAGAAAAAAACAACTGAGGTGCTGAAAGAGGCAAGAGGGGTGCAGAAAGAGGAGAGAGAAGTGCAGAAAGAAGAAAAAGAGGTGCTCAAAGAGGCAAGGGGGACACAGAAAGAGGAAAGAAAAATGCAGAAAGAACCAAGAGGAGTGCAGAAAGAAATAGCTGAGGTGCAGAAGGAGGCATAAAGGGCGCAGAAAGAGGTAAGAGAAGTGCAGAAAAGAAGCAACAGAGGTACAGAAAGAGGCTAGAGTGGTGCAGAAAGAGGGAAGAGAGGTGTAAAAAGAGGCACGATTGTTGCACAGGGGGAAGAGGGGTGCAGAAATAGGCAGGAAGGGTGCATAAAGAAGCAACAGAGATGCCGAAAGAAGCAAGTGAAGTGCAGAAAGAGGCAACAGAGGTGCAGACAGATGCAAGAGAGGTGCGGAAATAAGCAGGAGAAGTGCAGAAAGAGGCAAGAGAATTGCTAAAAGAAGCAACAAATGTATAAAAAGAAGCAAGAGAAGTACAGAAAGAGGCAAGTGAGATGCAGAAAGAAGCAGGAGCAGTGCAGAAAGAACCAACAGAAGTGCAAAAAGAGGCAAGACGGATACAGAAAGAGGTAGGAGAGGTGCATAAAGAGGCAAGAGTGGTACATAAAGAGGCAGGAAGGGTACAGAAAGCAGGAAGAAAAGTGCAGAAAGAAGTAACAGTGGTGCTCAAAGAGGTGTAAAGGGTGCATAAAGAGCAAGAGGAGTGCAGAACGAGGCAACAGAGGTATAGAAAGAGGTAAGAGAGGTGCAGAAACAGGCAGAAAAAGTACAGAAAGAGAAAAGAGGGGTGCAGAAAGAGGCAAGAGATCTGCAGAAAAAAGCAACAGAGGTGCTGAAAAAAGGAAAAGAAGTGCAGAAAGAAGTAACAGAGGTGCTGAAAGTGGCGCAAAGGTTGCAGAAAGAACAATGGAAGTGCAGAAAGGGAACAGAGGTGCAGAAAGAGGCAAGAAAGGTGCAGAAAGAGGGAACAGGGGTGCAGAAAGAGGCAAGAGAATGGCATAAAAAAGCAACAGAGGTGCTGAAAGAGGCAAGTGAGGTGCAGAAAGAGGCAAAGGAGTTGCAGAAAGAAACAATAGAAGTGCAGGATGAAGCAACAGAGGTGCAGAGAGAGGCAGGAGGAATGTAGAAAGAGGAGAGAGTAGTGCAGAAAAAAGCAAAAGTGGTGCTCAAAGATGCAAGAGGGATGCAGAAAGAGGCAAGAGCAGTGCAGAAAAAAGCAAGAGGAGTGCAGGAAGAAGCAACAGAGGTGCAGAAAGAGGCAAGAGGGGTGCAGAAAGAAGGAAGAGAAGTGAAGAAAGAAGCAACAGAGGTACTGACAGAGGCACAAAAGGGGCATAAAGAGGCAAGAGAAGTGCAGAAAGTCAACAGAGGTACAAAAAGAGGTATTGTAGTGTAGTTCCTATATTCCCAATAGGCTTTGCGCATTGGAATAATTTAAATAGCAGTGTAGAGGTAGGACTGAGGTCGACTAGGTCTCTACTGACTATATTAGACTTAATTAGTTTTGCCAGCTAGCTCAGAGGTCACTAGAAACTTTCTCGAGTAAACAAGGAGTTTAACTTCCCTGGATAGACAAGAAGGGATTATCTTCTGACAACCATAAACATGACAACTTTGCTCCCTCAGAATAAGAGTGTATCACTAGAGTCGTGTGAAAACAATAGACAGCTATTTTACTCAGTCAATCGTGCATACTTAGTTTTACCAGAGTGCAGAGAATAGAGAGACGGGCGTTTTCAATAAAAGGTGTTATTTATTGAGCAGTCTTCTTTCTCATGCAAGAGAAATGAATTGCCACAATTGCAATACTTAGTATAAAGTAAAGTGCGTACAGTAAAAGTATTATAAAATAATACTGTAAAAGCATTGATATGGTTTCTTAGCCATATGATACTTTAAAATGGATAAAATATATAGATACAAATATACATTGACTAACGTACTCACCTGGTGCTTCTAACTATGCCTACTCCGGTGTACCTGACCTACGCCTAATACGTGGGAAGGAGTAAATAAGTAGCAGTTTAAGTTAAGTTGATTTTGCCAAGAATCTGAGTCAAGAATTCTCTTTAAGGGTTTAGTCAGCTCCGTACCTGGGTAATAGAAAGCAGGAGGTCTGGTATCTCTTTCTCAGGACTCGATATCCCCGCAACCCGCAAGGGTGGCTGAGAACACTGGAGCTGGATTTCTCGGCAGGAGAAAAGACAGCGTCTCTCTCAGTGCGTCAAAAGGGAGGGGCGGCGTCCGTGGGCTCTCCGTATCAGCTGGGCTCTCGGGCAAGTAGATAGCCGCTCTGCTCCAAACCACTGTGTGTTTGCTTAAGGCAACGTTGGTATATTTATACCTGAAAGGTGCCGGGTTTGACGTAAGGTTGGACATAAGACGTCAATAAAGATGTCACTAAGAACTGGCCGTTCTTACAGTGCTCACAGGAGTTCTAGGACACATCAAAACAAAAGCCATGGGGAATTCCCAGGTTGCTGGAGGCTTGGTTTGTTTAGAGAACTCGTTGTACTCTCTAGGAGCCTGGGGAAGTAGCCTTGCTTAATTTGGACTGCATGGGCTATGACTAAATATTGATATGATTCTTATGCCTTTATAAGGATATTATCTATTATAACCACATAAGGGCATAAATCAGGAATATCGAATTAGGGTCCTAGATAGAACTACAACACCCACTCCACGATCTAATGTCCCTCATAACTTAAAAGTAAGCAATAGTAAACATATAAATGTGCATGTGTTTTCCAACCCACCCCAAAATACATAATTCACATTTGAAATGGTAATGGTAAATACACAAAAATGAGTATTGGTACTGTATGCTTTTCAAGCAGTGGTATCATTCAGTTAAAAATGCATATATATATCAGCTGAATGAAATTTGCGAAAATTTACACATGAAATGGCTCTTAATACCAAAGAGAAGGTCGAGACCATTCCATCACATAATAATACAAATGCTGTACATGTGCTAGAGGCTGAGGTAACATATTGTCTCTAGAGTCCCTAAAATAGAAGCTCTGTTCTCTAAGTATAGTTCTACTTTAAGCAGAGTACATGTGCCTGAAAAAGGTAAATATTTTGGAAGTGGAAAAAAAAAAATTTGCTTTCAGGGGAAAAAAAATAGTTCCACATGTTTTCAGTAGCTTTTGTTTATCAAAGCTGAAGGCCGAATTCAGAGTTCAGGGAACTCTGTGTGCTCGTTTGTTTTTAGAAACTTTATTCTTTCTGTTCAGGGGAGAACATCATTTCAGACAGACTCGCAAAAAATTGGTCTATGACATCAGGTGAAAATTCGACCAAGTTTGAAAATGCTGCAACAGTGCAGTCGTGAGAATGATTGCTATCATCGATGTCAGGATCAGCAATGCTCACTGAAGGTTGTACCTGGGTGATGCTGCTCTCATCTCGTACTCCACTGCCACATACTTGTAGTGGTGAAGTCTCAACGAATGCCGTCATCAGAATAGGTAGCCGCTGGGGACAACACGATGCATGAGCCGTTACCGGACCCAGCAAGGTATCTGTATCCATTGGTACTGCGGATGGTAGTGCAAGACAGATGTCCAACACGCATTCTTCTCCGCATAGCATACATCGAAGCACAGGTAAGATGGAATTTCGCCAGATAGGTCTGAATGAAAGAAACCAGGTCATATTCAGATCTCTTAGCCGGGCTAATCCGAGTACTTTAGTTATGCGGTCCAGATAGCGTATAGCTAGGATCGTTTCTTCCATCGTTGCTGGAGTCTTGTTTGCGACTTGGCTTGCCATATCGGAGCAGAAGAATCAAAAATAAAATTCCTGCCACTAGTCCCAAAAGTAGAGGTAGGCCGCCAAAGACCGAATGGACAAAATTGGGGAAGATGCCCAGAACTGTTTCAAAGGGTGTTAACAGTCCCGACAAAACTGTCTTAAATACATGTGCGATGCCACTGGTATCTGACATGTTTAGGATTTGGCTTAGCATTTCTACGAAATGCGCGGGGCAATTTGTTGATAAAAGGGTATGTATCTGTGCCGTTGTCCTTGCGACTTGCAGATCATACGTTTCTTTGGACGAGGTCAAAGGCACAGTTGTCTGTAAAAGAATAGACTTCATTCTGCTTAAAGTATCAATTCGAATAGAAGAGATATTCAAACGAGGCCATATTGCCGCCCCCATATCTGGTTTGCTGTTTGGATACAATACTTGCATACAGCAAGTGACCATGGAACTCACGCTCACGAGATAGGCTTTTCCTGGCACCATGCCACAACAGCTGTGGTCATTTATTAGAACATAGCTGCCGTTGGAAAGCTGTCTAAAGAATGGCTCTATCTGTGTTGCAGGAGTGCCGTGCAGGTGACATGAAAGGTTATTCGAAGACCCTTCGCAGGCCCCATGCAAGTTAATACCTTGACATAGAAGTGTACCGCTTAGTGATCTTTTACAATTTTTACCACTAAGAAATACATTCTTTTTCTTTTCACTGTAACATGTGTGTGTATAAGGTAATTTCCATGTTGACTTGATGTACCCTTTACTGAACCTTTCATACTGGCCCGCTGGTATATATTCTTGGCGGTATTTAAATTGGAAAGTTGTTATCGGAATTGTGATTATTCCGTGTATTATCCATTCAATGACAGGTCTTTCTGACATTGTCAATGGTAATCTCTCAAGTTTTTCAATGCTCAGAATCGTATAGTCTGCTCCTTTTGTGCCAAACTGATTTGTTTATCAGTAAGGTTAAAGATAGAAAATAATGACGTTACGTTGATTAAACGCCATGGCACGTAGCCTGAACACAGATTTTGCAACGTCCAGCCAAGCTGTACAATAGAACGTATTTGGGACTGACCATGTTGTAACGTTAGTAAGTCTTGCTCTATTATATCAATAGCAGATGATACAATACTGTCCAGTGAATATATTCTGGAGGACAGAGTCGTTAACCCATTGTACACAACAGAAAGGGATTTTTCCAACTTAATACGATCAATTTCTCGTATTTTTTCTGCTGTTTCAATTTGCATTACTTTCCAAGCTTCCTTGTACGCAGCGTATATACCGGCCGCTATGAAACGTTTTTGATGCTGTTTGCGTGGTCCCAGAATGAAATCACGCAAGTCAGCACCGTCTTTAAGTAAAGTCAAGTGTTGCTTAATTTCAGCCAGTGTGGATTTCTGTAGCCATTCGAGGCATAGTTTCCCTACACTGTATGTTGTAACTATCCCTGGATGTTGTCTCTGGGAGTATCTTGGGTCTGGCCTGTTCAGTTTTAACCCCTGTAATTTGTTCAGGAATCTATCTTGACAGTTATTTGTGTCTGTGGGCCAGATCAACCATTTTTTCCAATCAGGATGTGTTCTGTTTTGGTATAACATATGGGATATGTCTATCTCCATATCAGTAGTGCTATTACTATCAGGTATGGGCTTTGGAATAGACGGTTTGTTTAAGTCTTTAATCTTGGCTAGGCCAAGACAGGATGTCTGTTGAATGGTGTCATTCAAGAATATTATTTGTTCTGGAATCATGCAGGCTCTAAATAATGCTTCTAGACCTTGGACCTGCCATTCTTTTGTACCCCAGATGGTTTTTGTTTCAATGTTGTTTTTCCAGAAATCAAAACCGAATGTAATAATTTTTGCATAAAATGTTTCAGAATAAATCAATTTAGTATTTGTCAACATTGTTTTCATTCCTGTCTTATTTAACATTTTAAAATAAAACGTTTCTGCATCACTTGTGTTAAACCCTGAGAAGTATGGGAATTTTTCATAAAATGTTTTTGAGCTGCTTTTCGGTGGTGTTGCACAATGTTCCCATTGATTATAATTAAAAAACATTTCTAGGCTGTGCAAATTTATGCAAATAGTGATGACCGAAATAATTGTAGCAATACATTTCTTCATAATTTGATGAACCCTGTAAATAATCATGTTCTGTGAATTTTGCTGACATTACTAAATCTGACATCATATTATTTATATTTTCAAAGTCCCAATCATCAGAGAAAGTACTTGGTGTTACAAAGTCACTTAATGAAACCTTGAACTGATGTGGATATTTCAAGAGCTCAATCGGGCCAAAAACTGTCAAAGTCAGTTCTGTCCCATGCTACCCCACCGGGTATTGGATTGGCTGTGACGTTCACTGATGATAGTTCTCTTTTCTCGATGTGAGATGACTTGTGAGGCTTTAGGACCAAGTTGATGTTCTGACTTGCTGTGTCCATTGTACTGTATTTTCCTTCAATGAATTTTCCCAAACAAAGAATCATGATAAGCCAAAGCAGGAGGAAAAGTGCACCTAACACAATCCAAAATTCAATCCATGGAGAAATCAGATAGGTTTCTTTGAGTTGATGAAAGAGTTCAGTTACTTTGTCTTTGAAAGTTTTTGTTGCTGCCGTTTCTTCAGGTTCGCTTGGATCTTCAGAAAAGTCATCGAAATTGATGAAGTAGCCAGATGCGGTTCTGTCAATTGTTGGAATTGCTTCCGAATTTTCATTTGCTTTTGGATTTTTCTTTGTTTCATTAGCATAGTCTGAGGCTACATCGTTGTAGGCTGGTGTTTCTTGACGAACTGTTGCAATTTGGGTTTCAAGAGGTACAAGTTCCATGGCATTATTGCATAGTCCTTTTTTATTCACTGCAGGTTTATCAAAAGTGATTAGTCTCTCAGTTTGAACCTCTTGTATTGTAGCAAATTTGGGTGTTCTGCTATTTCTTGGGAGTCCACTGGGCCTACTACTTATTATTGGCCACATGATTGTGGTTTTACCAGGTCGATGGATACAACTCGGTTCTCCTTTTTACCAGCAAGGGGCGGTAGTACAACTGATCTTCTTCCGCTGACAGCTAAGACAGGTACTGCTTTTCTGTAAGAAGGCCCAAATTCCTTCTTTACCGCGATCTTCTCTCTGACCAGATCCCCAATCTTTGGAATCCAGACAGGTCTTGCTAGGACAGGTGGTTTTTCTTCAGTGGCTGTTGGCTGTTGCTGTAACTTTACGTTGCTCAGGTTTCGTCTTGTTTAGTTTAAGTCCTGTAAAACAGCCAAACGGTCTTTGATATCAAAGCATTTTTCTTCTACCACTGAAGTCTGACTATCAAGGTCCTGAATGTGCATTCTAGTACCGAACAATTTTTCCTACGGACTGAGACCTTTTAGAGAATTTCTTGGCAGATTATTAAGACTACGTTGGATACTTGTTAAATGTTGGACCCACCCATCACCCGAACCTAATACCCTCGCCGTTATAGATTGCTTTATGTCCCGTTTTTTTCTTTCCACTACCGCATCTCCCTCAGGATGGAATGTACAAGAGTACCGCAATGCAATGCCCATGCTGGTCATGGCCTCCTTATAAGCTCGAGAGCTAAAAGCAGGACTCTGGTCAGAATGTAGCATGCCAATTGCGTATGTGCCGATAAAGACTCGCCAATCTTTTATAACAGTTCTGGCATCAGCCGAGCGCTGGTGTCTGTATTTTAAGTGAATCTAGTCTTAAATATTATGGGACGCATTTCTCCTACTGGATTTTTGCGTATAGATAGCCTTATGCTTTCTAAAAGAAGGGTCCTGGCATTACTTCCGTCGGTTCGCGACTGCGATCTCTGTTGCAGTTTGGACAGCCCATTCCAAATTTGTAAAATTGCGGGCTCATCTCCGGCCACCAGTATTCTGATTGTAATTCTTTCAGAGATTCCAAGATCTCTTGATGCCTTAGACCTAATCCCATATGTGCTTCTTGAATCAAGAAGACTCTCCTGTTCGTGTTTGGAATTACTCTATCCCCCACTCCAGGGACTCGAGCAAAAGGAATGGAGTTTGCATCAATTATGTATGTATAAGTGAGTTGATAGTTCAAAGGTAATGCTGCATAGTCACCTTTTAAAGACGCCTTTAGCGCTAGCATAGTTTCTCTGTCTATGTATTTATCTGAACGCTTTTTTGTGGCTACGGAAGCCGGTTGAGCTGCTTCCGCTGTGGCTCTGTGAGCCAATGAATTCCCTGCAACGTGAACGCCATCACGTTGATGACTCAGTGAATGTATCACGTGAGTCTTTTGTAGTTCTTTCTGCAAAAGAACTACCTGTTCCCAAAGCTTTTTATGCTTTATTGTGGCACCTGTGTCATCTTTGTAATCGTTTTGAACCCAGTTCTGCAAGTCATTGTTGTAAGATTTGACGCAGTAATGCGAATCGCACACGATTCGTGTGGGGAATTCGCGATTGGCATTTTCAAGCGCCATCTTTAAAGATCTTATTTCAGCTCGCTGAGTTGAACAGTTTCTGAGTGATTCAGTTTTGGTAATTAATGGTCTGAATTTACGCAAGCGCCAGCGACCTTTAACAATCATGCACGCTGCGTTGTAGGATTTTTCCTCTACATCGTAGTGTTGTGCAAATCTGTCCATGTAGATCACGCATGTGTATTGTTCGAGAGGCAGAATTTCGATTGTCAGAGGATATTCTTCGTCATATTCTAGATTTTCTAGTTTTTTCATTTTCAGGTCAAAATAGTACTTCACGTCTTCTGCAGCAATAGAATTTTCCCATTGTATCCATTTTGGATCTAATGCCACGGTAGTCAAATTGCGTGGGCTTGTTAATGCCTCAAGGGCTGATTCTGCTGTTAAAACAGTTATCCTTCTGCCTTGGGCTTGGGCTCTTTCTTTTGCTACAGCAGTTTGAACCGCTATCAGAATTTTTTCAGTTTAACTGAATTTCATTTCAGCTTGTGTGTATAAGTGTGATTTATAAGCTATTGGTACCATTTCTCCCTCATTAGAGGTCAGGTACGTGAATCCGCATCTTCCTGGGATGACTCGGATTACAAGGTTGCGTATGTTTTCGCGTGTTTGCAATTTAGTTTTAGCTAACATGTCTGTTTGCAATGATCTTAAAATTTATGTGTGTTTCTGAGTTCAATTGATTGGTTTGAAATCAGGTTTTATTAATTCATAGAGAGGTTTAACCCTCTCTGCATAATTTAGAATGTATGTTCTTCCGAAATTCAGGAAACCTAGTATTGATTGTAAGTTCTTCAGCGTTTTCGGTGCTTGGAGTACAGCGCACTTCTCCAAGAAGTTGTCTGCTAGGCTTTTGCCTTCACCTGATAATTCATATCCTAAAAATAGGACAGTTAGATGGGCAATTCGTGACTTTTTAAAGTTGAATTTGTAACCCTCAGCTGCGAACCCAAGTATTATGGTGTTCACTCTTTTCAAGTGAGTATCCAGGTAATCATCTGTGAGATAGATGTCATTGACATAGGATAATGCCTCATCATCATATATTTGTAGTAACTCTGTTACCCTTGCTGAGAATAATCCTGGGCTATTCTTGAATCCCTGTGGGAGTCGACAGAAGTGTTTTTGCGACCCCATTATTGAGAACGTGGTCAAATACCTACTCTCAGGTGCAATGTTTTGACAAAAGAATCCATTAGAGATGTCTAATGTCGTTTTGTATTTTTTGCGCACGATGTTATTCATTAGTGCTGCACTGTGTGAGTTTTGTACTGCAAATGTTTTGCAACATGAGTTAAGGTGTCTGTAGTCCAAAACTAGACGATATGAATCGTCTGGCTTGGAGACAGGAAACAAAGGATTGTTCATTTGTGAGGTGCATGTTTCAATCACCCCCTGGTATTCAAGTTGATCTAAGATCTCCCTGACTTGCTTTTTAGCTTCTTGTTCAATTGGGTACTGCCTTTGTGCAGTGGGTTGACATTTTAACTGGATTTTGTGAGGAGGAGAGTCCTCATCCCATCCTACATGATTTTTATATAATGCTGGATCTTGAGCTACTGCCCATTTTCTTGCATATGTATATTTCCTATGAATTGGAATGTGATTTGAGAAGGCAGGCATTATCATTTCTTCCATCCTAAACTGGAGCGTGGTGACACTCCTATACCAGACGCACAGCGAAAAATGTCTCATGACAGAAGATTTTCACAAGTTTATCCATGTTCAATAAAGTTTTATTCCGTGTATTCCAACCGTTTTATTTTGTTTGCTCATATCAGTAAATCATGTAATCATGTCACATGAGAGACACAACGTATTTTTTACATCTAATGCAGCAGATATGCCACTCCAGGCCTTTTTCTGAAGCAAGAATTCATACGCCAATCATCCTTAGTAGTACATACAATTCCCAATGCATTTCGGGCATTTTTTGCCCTTCGTCAGGGGTTCACTACAATTTAAAAACAACATAAACATTAGGATATTTGTCCAGATCTTAATGCACGCAATATAAATGACAATGCAGTCCACAGTCCCTACTTTGTTTTAACATAGCCCCCAAGATCGACGTTTTCCCTCTAATTATGTAATTGTACAATACACAGTACCCAAACAGGCTTCCTCCAAACTGCTTGCGCCCTTCTCCATTTTACTTCCACATCCCTTAACAACCCTCTATGGCCTATCACCATCAGCTTGTGCTATATACAAATGTGATCTCACCACTCACAAAGAGAAGTCAACGCACTCCTGTGTTTTAGTCTATTCTCGATGTTTACTCCTCCTTAAAATTCCTCTCAGTATTCTCTGCCTCCGTTTCCACTACCTTCACACAACCCCTCCCCTCTCATATCAATCAATCAATCAATCAGAGCATTTGTATAGCGCACTACTCACCCGGAGGGTCTCAAGGCACTGGGGGGGGTCCGCTACTGCTTGAATAGCCAGGTCTTGAGCTGCTTCCTGAAGGCGAGGTGGTCCTGGGTCAGGCGGAGGTGGGTCGGAAGGGAGTTCCAAGTCTTGGCGGCCAGGTAGGAGAAGGACCTTCCTCCTGTGGTGGCTCTTCGGATGCGGGGGACGGCGGCGAGGGCGTGGCTGGTCGATCGAAGCTGGCGCGTGGGAGCGTAGAAGTTGAGGCGGCTGTTGAGGTATCCTGGTCCTTGGTTGTGTAAGGCTTTGTGTGCGTGGGTGAGGAGCCGGAAGGTGATTCTCTTGTTGACCGGGAGCCAGTGCAGGTCTCTCAGGTGTCCGGAGATGTGGCTGCGGCGGGGGATGTCCAGGATGAGTCGTGCTGAGGTGTTCTGGATCTGCTGGAGTCTCTTCTGGAGTTTGGCGGTGGTTCCGGCGTAGAGGGAGTTGCCGTAGTCCAGACGGCTGGTGACGAGGGCCTGGGTGACCGTCTTCCCGGTCTCGGTGGGGATCCATCGGAAGATCTTGCGTAGCATTCGCAGGATGTGGAAGCACGACGAGGAGACGGCGTTGACTTGTCTGGTCATGGAGAGGGAGGAGTCCAGGATGAAGCCCAGGTTGCGTGCGTGGTCAGTTGGTTTGGGTGCGCTGCCCAGGGCGGGGGGCCACCAGGAGTCATCCCAGGCGGAGGGTGAGGATCCCAGGATGAGGACTTCCGTCTTGTCTGAGTTCAGTTTCAGGCGGCTGTTCGACATCCATTTGGCTACTTCTGTCATCCCTTCGTGCAGGTTGGCTCTGGCGGTGGCGGGGTCATTGGTGAGGGAGAGGATCAGCTGGGTGTCGTCGGCGTAGGAGATGATGTTCAGGTTGTGCTGGCGTGCGATGGCTGCGAGGGGGCTCATGTAGACGTTGAAGAGAGTTGGGCTGAGGGAGGAGCCTTGAGGGACGCCGCAGATGACTTCGGTGGCCTCCGATCTGAACGGGGGGAGGCGGACTCTCTGTGTCCTTCCGGTGAGGAAGGAGGTGATCCACTCCAGTGCCTTCTCCTGGATTCCGACGTTGCTGAGGCGCTGTACTAGGGTGCGGTGGCAGACAGTGTCGAAGGCTGCGGAGAGGTCCAGGAGGATGAGGGCCGCTGTTTCTCCGTTGTCGAGCAGGGCTCGGATGTCGTCTGTGGCTGCGATCAGGGCGGTCTCGGTGCTGTGGTTGGCCCGGAAGCCAGACTGCGAGAGGTCGAGGGAGCCGTTCGTCTCGAGGAAGGTGGCCAGTTGCTTGTTGACGGTCTTCTCGATGACTTTGGCCGGAAACGGGAGCAGCGAGATGGGGCGGTAATTCTTAAGGTCGGTAGGGTCTGCTGATGGTTTCTTGAGTAGAGCTCTGAGTTCGGCGTGCTTCCAGCTCTCCGGGAAGGTGGCGATGTCGAAGGAGGTGTTGATGATGTCCCGCAGGTGGGGTGCGATGACAGTGTCGGCCTTGTTGAAGACGTGGTGAGGGCAGGGGTCTGTCGGAGATCCGGAGTGGATGGAGTTCATCGTGCGGATGGTGTCTTCGGTGCTGATCGGGGTCCAGGCGCAGAGGGTGGTGGTGGAGGGCGGTGGTTCGGTCGTGGCGTGCGTCGGTTGAGTGCTGAAGCTGTTGTGTATGTCCGCGATCTTGTTGTGGAAGTAGGAGGCGAGGGAGTTGCAGAGGTCTTGCGAAGGGGTGATGTCGTTGTTTCCGGCGTTGGGGTTGGAGAGCTCTTTCACGATGTTGAAGAGTTCCTTGCTGTTGTGTGCGTTGTTGTCCAGTCGTTCCTTGAATGCAGTTTTCTTGGTGGCGCGGATCAGCTGGTGGTGTTTTCGGGTGGCGAGCTTGAGGGCAGTCATGTTGTCCGGTGTTGGGTCTGTGCACCAGGTTTTCTCGAGTGCTCTGCAGTTCTTCTTGGAGCTCTTGAGTTGGTCGTTAAACCATGGGGCTTTCATGCTGCCGGGTCGGCTCGGCGGGGTCTTCAGCGGGGCGAGTTCGTCTGCGCAGTCGCTGATCCATTTCGTGAGGTTGGTGGCTGCTTGACTGGGGTTCGTTGTGCTGGTGGGAGGGTTCTTGCTCAAGGACGTGGTGAGCTGGTCAGCAGTGATCTTGTTCCAGCTTCTGCGGGGAGCCTGTTGCTGGTGATGGTGGAGCGTGGTCCTTCTGAAGCTGAAGTGGACGCAGCTGTGGTCCGTCCATGGGAGTCCCGTGGCGTGGCTGAAGGCGATGTCCTTGCTGGAAGAGAAGATCGGGTCGAGTGTGTGTCCGGTGTAGTGGGTGGGGGTGGTCACCAGCTGCTTGAGTCCCAGGTTTGCGAGGTTGTCCAGCAGGGTGGTGGTGTTGCGGTCGTTGTTGTTCTCCAGGTGGAAGTTGAGGTCCCCGAGGAGGATGTAGTCGGCTGAGGGGAGGGCGAGCGGGCTGATGAAGTCGGCGATGTCCTCGCTGAATTGTGTGCGTGGTCCCGGGGGTCTGTAGATGAGGGTGCCTCTGAGGGTGATCTTGGGGTTGGTGTGGATCTGGAAGTGCAGGTGTTCGGCGGGTGCGATGGTGTCATCGGTGTTGGTCGTGATGCGGATGGTGTTCCTGTGGATGATGGCGATGCCTCCTCCTGTCTGGTTGACGCGGTCCCTCCGGATGATTTTGTAGCCGTCCGGGATGGCGTTGGCGATGTCGGGCGCTGAGGAGGCGTTCATCCAGGTTTCCGTGAGGAAGGCGACGTCTGGGGCTGTGGTGTCGAGCAGGTTCCAGAGCTCGACGGCGTGTCTGTGGACGGAGCGGGTGTTGAGCAGGATGCACTCCAGGTGGTTGCTGCTGGTGCTCTGCTTGGTGGACGCTGGTGCAGTGCAGGTCCGGATGCAGGAGAACTTGCAGGACTGGCAGATGAAGGGTCCGTGGGTGCGTCTCGGGGTGGCTCGGTAGCATCCCGGGGTTCGGCCGGCGTTGAGTGCGTTGAGGGTGGCGGCGTCGTACGTCCGGCGGGTGGGCTGGGGTCTGCGAGGGCCAGGGGTCCTGGCGCTGGGCGCGGTCCAGGCGCGGACGGGCGCAGACGGGCTTACCTTTGGCGCACCTTCGGCGCTCAATCGGTGCTCCCGCTGCACGCGTCCGCTGCGCGGTCGCTCAGGGGGCGTCATAAGAAGGGGGACGGGAGGGCGGGTCTGCTGGGCTGGGCGAGCGTCCGGGCCAATGGGCCGGTGGTGGGCGGGGCCTCAGGGGCCAGCGGCGGGAAAAGTGGCAAGCGGCCGGCTCCGCTGTGGCTGGGCCGCTCGGGGGTGCTGGGGGGGGCGGCGGTGGCGGCAGGCAGGCAGGCAGGGCAAGGAGGCTGGCTAGCAGGCGAGTGAAGGGGGTGACCCGGCCTCGAGAGGCACAGTGGTCACTCCCGCGGTCACCCAGGCGCTCCCCTTAAGAAGGGGGACGGGAGGGCGGGTCTGCTGGGCTGGGCGAGCGTCCGGGCCAATGGGCCGGTGGTGGGCGGGGCCTCAGGGGCCAGCGGCGGGAAAAGTGGCGAGCGGCCGGCTCCGCTGTGGCTGGGCCGCTCGGGGGTGCTGGGGGGGCGGCGGTGGCGGCAGGCAGGCGGCAGGCAGGCAGGCAGGGCAAGGAGGCTGGCTAGCAGGGCAGCAGGCGAGTGAAGGGGGTAACCCGGCCTCGAGAGGCACAGTGGTCATACAAACCTCGTTCACCCTCCTTCCTACATCTCCCATAGCACTCTATTCTAAACACTGTTTTTACACCCATTCCCAAGTACGTACCTAACTACCTGCTTATACCAAATGAATAGCTCTGACACCTAAACTTTCAACAACCTTCCATATATCTATCTAAACCTTCCACCTTCCCAACCACCATCTACATTACTTCGAACTTCCTACCTTCTAACCCCATTCCCTTCTGTGTGTTCAGACAAAAAACTCAACCATCCCCTTCAGACATGGCTTAAACCAACATACCACCCTACCTTATTCCTCGGTTGCCCGATTCTCCTTCCTGTCATCCTCTCACCTAGCGCAAAAACGGTAACACGCTCACTTTCACCTCCTTCCTTTTAAGTGCTCCGAACAGCATGCCGCCCCTCCCAATCAACCAATCTTGTCAGCAACCAACATTCTCGTGCCTACAACTCCCATAACCCTCCTATTAACAGCTCTTCACAAACTATACTCAGGTGGTTAAACTCCTATCCATACATTGCTGACACGATTGGTTGATTGGGAGGGGCGGCATGCTGTTCGGAGCACTTAAAAGGAAGGAGGTGAAAGTGAGCGTGTTACCGTTTTTGCGCTAGGTGAGAGGATGACAGGAAGGAGAATCGGGCAACCGAGGAATAAGGTAGGGTGGTATGTTGGTTTAAGCCATGTCTGAAGGGGATGGTTGAGGTTTTTTTCTGAACACACAGAAGGGAATGGGGTTAGAAGGTAGGAAGTTCGAAGTAATGTAGAAGGGGGTTGGGAAGGTGGAAGGTTTAGATAGATATATGGAAGGTTGTTGAAAGTTTAGGTGTCAGAGCTATTCATTTGGTATAAGCAGGTAGTTAGGTACGGACTTGGGAATGGGTGTAAAACGGTGCTTAGAATAGAGTGCTATGGGAGATGTAGGAAGGAGGGTGAACGAGGTTTGTATGAGAGGGGAGGGGTTGTGTGAAGGTAGTGGAAACGGAGGCAGAGATACTGAGAGGAATGTTAAGGAGGAGTAAACATCGAGAATAGACTAAAACACAGGAGTGCGTTGACTTCTCTTTGTGAGTGGTGAGATCGCATTTGTATATAGCACAAGCTGATGGTGATAGGCCATAGAGGGTTGTTAAGGGATGTGGAAGTAAAATGGAGAAGGGCGCAAGCAGTTTGGAGGAAGCCTGTTTGGGTACTGTGTATTGTACAATTACATAATTAGAGGGAAAACGTCGATCTTGGGGGCTATGTTAAAACAAAGTAGGGACTGTGGACTGCATTGTCATTTATATTGCGTGCATTAAGATCTGGACAAATATCCTAATGTTTATGTTGTTTTTAAATTGTAGTGAACCCCTGACGAAGGGCAAAAAATGCCCGAAATGCATTGGGAATTGTATGTACTACTAAGGATGATTGGCGTATAAATTCTTGCTTCAGAAAAAGGCCTGGAGTGGCATATCTGCTGCATTAGATGTAAAAAATATGTTGTGTCTCTCATGTGACATGATTCCATGATTTACTGATATGAGCAAACAAGATAAAACAGTTGGAATACACGGAATAAAACTTTATTGAACATGGATAAACTTGTGAAAATCTTCTGTCATGAGACATTTTTCGCTGTGCGTCTGGTATAGGAGTGTCACCACGCTCCAGTTTATGATGGATTTCTACACGTGGTTACAGGGCGGACCACGACCCGGGCTGCACGCTTACAAGATGAAACTGAACAACTTGAGTGAAATTGAAATAAAAGCAAAAGGTGTGCACTTGGACAACCCTTTTTCTTGGAATATATTATCATTTCTTCGCCATGAGGGCACTCCCTGACAAACTCTGGTGGCCAGTCTTTTTCAGCTAAAAGGATGTCACAGCCTTTCGAAACGTTATCCCAAAAGAGACCCCTTACTTTCCTAGTCTTGTCCCCCTCTATACGTAATGTTATTTCGTACATTTTATGAGGTTTGCTAACTCTGGTATCTGCAGTTTCCACTTGAATGTATTCATTCGTGTCCACTGTCTCCATAAGATTCATCAGGATCTTGCGAGCTATGGTCACTTCTGCTGCGCTGTCTAGCATTGTCTGGGCCCACTCTCCGTTTTTCAGTTGTGTCCTCAGTATCCTCGGCATCTTTAATTATTTTAATACTGGCTACCTTCTTTCTTGGAAATTGTAATTTTTTACTTTGATGAGCAGGTTCCTTGTCTTTGGACTTGACGTGCTCTTCCTTGTGTTCTGACCGTCCTCTTCTTTCCGATTTCTGTGAGGAAGTCTGAAAAGATCGGGAGGGACGTGTATCAATATCTTGATATCTGTCAGGTTTTCTCAATTTATCCCTATCTCTAAGGTTGTATCTTTTCCCAGAGGGCTCCCTCTGGGGAGACTTGTCACCTCGTTCTAGAGATCTTTCTCTCCGTAGAGGAGACCTTCCTCTGGACTGGAATCGTTTCTCTCTGGGAGTGGATTGTTTATTTCTATCCGAGCTCTTTTTTGGAGTGTTTATATTATTTTTAATAAATGTTTTTTCAGGATTTTCAAGTAGTTGGGGTTGTACTGGTTTCCCACCCAAACTATCTCTTCCTAATTCTTCATAGGATTTTTCTATGATTCTGGCAAGTTCAAATGGTTGTTCTGCTATATCTGTTTCTTTCAATTTCTGGCGGATCGCCACAGATGCTGCTTCTCCTTTTATGTTGGCTAACAATAGAGCCGAGACCTGCTTGAAGTCTGTCAGTAATTTCATACCCAGAGTAAAAGCAGGTTCTGGACCGTATTCATTTTGAATCTGTCTTAGCACATCTGGTATAACCGCCATAGACCGAACACTGTGTGTTTTTGTGTAAATGGAAGCAAAGACTGTGCCCCCAGTTTCACAGTCCTCCACATGTGGTGCAATCCCCATTGGAAGACAGATAGTCAGAATTCTGTGTTTTTCAGTAGGCGTAGTATCAGGAAATACTGCCTCTGTTTGAGTGATTTTCTGAGCTAACCAGAATGGAATTTGTTCCCGTTTTGCGGGTGCTTTACCAGGACATGATTGTATGTTCTGTGGTGTAATTTTGTTTGTGTTCCTCTGATGAGGGGTCAGCTGTGGAATGTTAATTGCAGGTTGGACTGTTGAAGTCCGCATTACATATTGGACTAATTGTCTATGCATTTTAATTAGCTGTTTTAGCTGAGCTAAAAGTTCCCGGTCTGTCATTGTTTCAATGTCGGGATGTGGTGTGTAGCTGGCTAGAACCGGCCACGTTGCTCCTGGTCTACCTAGTGGACCGAGCCTGGTGATGTGATTTTTATGTTTTAGGGCGCCTTTAAACCAGAGCAGGTGCTCTTGGTAATTAAGTGGGATTTCAACCTCCTCGAAAGTAGTGTATTCATCCGGAGGTTCCTCTATTTTGTAATAGTGGAATTCGTGTGTTACAGCGTTTGCTGCTGGAAAGTTTATCCATGAGTAGAATACCTCTGTCTGCCGATATTCATGGGCCTCTACCACGAATATGACTGTACCACCTGGCGATGTCAGTCCGTTTTCTATAAGTTTAATAGTTATAGTTTTTCTTATGTTGACCGGAATGAATATATAATTCGGTCATTTTCTTGGAGACTTGTGTCATCCGCTAGGAGTCGAGCTGCTATTGTAGCTGCCTCAATTTCGTCTTCACTTTCCGTCATTTTTACTAACAGAAAGCTTTTTGTTGCAGATCAAGTTTCAAGGGAAACAAAGATTAGGTGCACAATATTTTGGAACACTGTATCCTTTAACGTTGACTAAACCAAAAACTATACATAGGATTCTCATCCTACTAAGTTCTGGTGGATTTTAACCTTTGACCCACTCCAGACGTCTTTTGGAGTATTTACGGGAAAAAGGGTTCTGTGTGAAAAAGCACGACTGAGTTACTCTAGTGTTTTGCGTTATATTATCGCCTTACCCAACGTTGGGCGCCATGCAGTGTAGTTCCTATATTCCCAATAGGCTCTGCGCATTGGAATAATATAAACAGCAGTGTAGACGTAGGACTGAGGTCGACTAGGTCTCTACTGACTATATTAGACTTAATTAGTTTTTCCAGCTAGCTCAGAGGTCACTAGATACTTTCTCGAGTAAACAAGGAGGAGTTTAACTTACCTGGATAGACAAGAAGGGATTAGCTTCTGACAACCATAAACATGACAACTTTTCTCCCTCAGAATAAGAGTGTATCTCTAGAGTCGTGTGAAAACAATAGACAGCTATTTTACTCAGTCAATCGTGCATACTTAGTTTCACCAGAGTGCAGAGAATAGAGAGATGGGCGTTTTCAATAAAAGGTGTTATTTATTGAGCAGTCTTCTTTCTCATGCAAGAGAAATGAATTGCCACAATTGCAATACTTAGTATAAAGTAAAGTGCGTACAGTAAAAGGAGTATCATAAAATAATACTGTAAAAGCATTGATATGGTTTCTTAGCCATATGATACCTTAAAATGGATAAAATATATACATACAAATATACATTGACTAACGTACTCAACTGGTGCTTCTAACTACGCCTACCCCGGTGTACCTGACCTAAGCCTAATACGTGGGAAGGAGTAAATAAGTAGCAGTTTAAGTTCAGTTGGTTTTTCCAAGAATCTGAGTCAAGAATTCTCTTTAAGGGTTTAGTCAGCTCTGTACCTGGGTAATAGAAAGCAGGAGGTCTGGTATCTCTTTCTCAGGACTCGATATCCCAGCAACCCGCAAGGGCGGCTGAGAACACCGGAGCTGGATTTCTCGGCAGGAGAAAAGACAGCGTCTCTCTCAGTGCGTCAAAAGAGAGGGGTGGCGTCCGTGGGCTGTCCGCATCAGCTGGGCTCTTGGGCAAGTAGATAGCCGCTCTGCTCCAAACCACCGTGTGTTTGCTTAAGGCAACGTTGGTATATTTATACCTGAAAGGTGCCGGGTTTGACGTAAGGTTGGACATAAGACGTCAATAAAGATGTCACTAAGAACTGGCCGTTCTTACAGTGCTCACAGGAGTTCTAGGACAAATCAAAACAAAAGCCATGGGGAATTCCCAGGTTGCTGGAGGCTTGGTTTGTTTAGAGAACTCGTTGTACTCTCTAGGAGCCTGGGGAAGTAACTTTGCTTAATTTGGACTGCATGGGCTATGACTAAATATGGATATGATTCTCATGCCTTTATAAGAATATTATCTATTATAACCACATAAGGGCATAAATCAGGAATATCGAATTAGGGTCCTTGATAGAACTACAACAGTATGAGTGGTGCAGTAAGAGGAAGGAGAGGTATGGAAAGAGGTAAAAGAGTTGCACAGAGGGAAGAGTGGTACAGAAATAGGCAGGAAGGGTGAAGAAAGAAGCAACTGAGGTGCCGAAAGAGGTAAAAGAGGTGCAAAAAAAAGCAAGTGAAGGACAGGAAGATACAACAGAGGTACAGAAAGACACAAGAGAGGTGCAGAAACAAGCAAGAGAAGTGCAGAAAGAGGCAAGAGAATTGCTAAAAGAAGCAACAGAGGTTTAGAAAGAACCTACAGAGGTGTAGAAAGAGGCTGTCATGGCCTGGACTCCTCAGGATCGTATGCTACTCGTTATGGTGCAGCTCTTGATACCACCACGGTCTGATTTCGTCCATAGACTCCATGGAGTGATCACGCTGGGGAAGGGAAGGTTAGGGACAGCGGGGAGGGAGACCTGTTGAGAAAAATACAAAGCAGGTAACACAAAGTTATCCACCCTAACTAGACTCTCAACTGTTGATACAGAACAATGATTCTGTCTAACTACCTGTAAAGGAAAATAACGTCTATTTTTCTTTATGTCAGCAATATGGCATATATCAGGGAGCTGCTCATGTCTGAAGAAATGAAATAACCATTATAACAGAATACCATGGGATGCTTAAATGTTTCACTGATCAAACTCTCTACACTGCTTACCCACAAACATGCAGCACTGAAGCGTTTCAGGTGGTGCAGAAGCTGACGTAGGAAATCTCAAGTTCCCCTGTAGTAAGACAACATAAAGAGGATCCCAACAGAGGAAGGTCAATAATTCAGTGCAATTAATTGATAATGGCAGAGGGAAATGCATCGGTATCAAAACTCCCATAAAGTATAATGCTGTAGGTCCACTGCCTGCTAATCCACGTCTGATAATTCTCAGTCAAAAAGGTACATAAACAAATCTAAAATTCAGTTTCACATGAACGTGAGAATAGATCCAACACCCTATGCATTTGGTGGAATGATTTCACAAAACATAAGGCTCTCAAAATAATCATGAATAACTTAGGGAATACTCGAGAATTTCCTTTGTTCCTTATTCATAGAAAAAATGATAAGTCGTGCAGGGAACTCCCCTAACTATGAATCCTGTTTCCGGGTGAGTAGGCCCAACAATAATGAAGAAAGGCAACCGCCTTCCTTCTCGGTAAGTCTTTCTCTCAAAAGAACATAAACAATACTCCCCTGCTCTCTCTTCGGAGCAATGGGAGCCACTTACGTTTTCCCTCAAGAACCTGATGAGATTCGCCAACGGGAAAGCGGTAACACAAAATCACACAAAGAAAACTTGCCACATCCGCTGGGCAGGTTAAAGACTGAGCAAGAGTTAAATGGTGCATGTGCACCCTTACCAGGACCTGGATGAACGTCTACCCAGCGGGAGGAGTAACCGGCACCCGCGACTCTCCTTGAAGCGAATAAATCGTTTCCTGGTAGAAGAGCGATGACATCATCCACGTGCCTCTTCGCAGGGAACCTGGGTAATGTAGTTCTGTGCTCGGTGGGAGGCGATGTCAGTGTTTACTCTGATGGGACCTGACAGAGGCAAGAGAGTTGTACAAAGAGGGAAGAGGGGTGCACAAAGAGACAAGAGGGGTACAGAAAGAGGCAGGAGGGTTGCAGAAAGGGGCAACAGAGGTACAGAAAGATGCAAGAGAGGTGCAGAAACAGGCAGGAAAGGTACAGAAAATGGGAACAGGGGTGCAGATAGAGGCAAGAGAGGTGCAGAAAGAAAAAAGAGGTGTGCAGAAGAGATCTGCAGAAAAAAGCAACCGAGGTGCTGAAAGAAGCAAGTGAGGTACAGAAAGGCGCAAGAGATCTGCAGAAAAAACAAGAGAGGCACTGAAAGAGGCAAGTGAGGTAGAGAAAGAAGCTAGAGAGGTACAGAAAGAGGCAATAGAAGTACAGAAAGAAGTAACAGAGGTGCCGTTAGAAGCAAAAGGGGTGCAGAAATAGGCAAGAAAAGTACAAGAAGAGGCAGCAGAGGTAGAGAAAGAGGCAAGAGAAGTATAGAAACAGGCAGGAAACGTGCAAAAATAGAAAAGAAGGATGCAGAAAGAGGCAGGAGATCTGCAGAAAAAAGTAATAGAGGTGTTGAAAGAGGTAAGCAAAGTGCAGAAAAAGGCAAGAGATTTGCAAAAAAAGCAACAGAGGATCCTGAAAGAGGCAAGTGAGTATTAGAAAGAAGCAAGAGAGGTGCTGAAAGAGGCAAGTGAGGTACAGAAAGGGGCAAGAGATGTGCAGAAAGAGGCAATAGAAGTGCAGAAAAAGAAGCATAGGTGCAGAAAGAGGCAAAAGGGGTACAGAAACAGGCAAGAAAAGTGCAAAAGAGGCAACAGAGGTAGAGAAAGAGGCAAGAGAGGTACAAAAACAGGAAGGAAAGAAGCAGAAATAGAAAAGAAGGGTGTAGAAATAGGCAAGAGATCTGCAGAAAAATGCAACAGAGGATGCTAAAAGAGGCAGGTGAGGAGCAGAAAGAAGCAAGAGAGGAACAGAAAGAAGCAATAGAAGTGTCGAAATAAGCAACAGAGGGGCAGAAAGAGGCAAGAGGGGTACGGAAACAGGAGAGAGAAGTGCAGAAAGAAGCAACAGAGGTGCTCAAAGAGGCAAGAGGGATGCAGAAAGTGGAAAGAAGAGTGCAGAAAGAACCAAGAGGAGTGCAGAAAGAAGCAACAGAGGTGCAGAAGGGATCACAAGGGGTGAAGAAAGAAGGAAGAGAAGTGAGGAAAGAAGCAACAGAGGTGCTGAAGGAGGCACAAAGGATGCAGAAAGAAGGAAGAGAAGTGCAGAAAGAAGCAACAGAGGTACAGAAAAAGGCTAGAGTGGTGCAGAAAGAGGGAAGAAAGGTGTAAAAAAAGACACAAGAGGGAAGATGGGTGCAAAAAGAGGCAGGAAGGGTGCATAAAGAAGCAACAGAGGTGCGAAAGAAGTAAGTGAAATGCAGATAGAGGTAACAGAGGTGCAGAAAGATACAAGAGAAGTGCGGAAACAAGCAAGAGAAGTGCAGAAAGAGGCAAGAGAGTTGCTAAAAGAAGCAACCCAGCTAAATAAAGAAGCATGGGAAGTGCAGAAAGAGGCAAGTGTGATGCATAAAGAAGAGAGAAGTGCAGAAAGAAGCAAAAGAGGTGCTCAAAGAAGCAAGAGGGATGCAAAAAGAGGCTAGAGAAGTGCACCAAGAGGCAAGAGAGGTACACAAAGGGGCAGGAAGGGTGCAGAAAGCCGGAAGACATCTGCAGAAAGAAGTAACAGAGGTGCTCAAAGAGGAGTAAAGGGTGCACAAAGAGCAAGAGAAGTGCAGAAAGAGGCAACAGTGGTACAGAAAGAATCAAGACTGGTGTAAAAACAGGCAGAAAAGGTACAGAAAGAGAAAAGAGGGGTGCAGAAAGAGGCAAGAGATATGATGAAAAAAGCAATGGAGGTGCTGAAAGAGGCAAGTGGGGTACATAAAGAAGCAAGAGAGGTGCAGAAAGATGGTAAAGAAGTGCAGAAAGAAGTAACAGAGGTGCTGAAAGAGGCGCAAAGGTTGCAGACATAGCAATGGAAGTGCAGAAAGAAGAAACAGAGGTACAGAAAGAGGCAGGAGAGGTGGAGAAAGAGGGAACAGGGGTGCAGAAAGAGGCTAGAATTCTGCAGAAAAAAGCAACCGAGGTGCTGAAAGATGCAAGTGAGGTACAGAAAGAGGCAATAGAAGTGCAGAAAGAAACAACAGAGGTGCAAAGAGAGGCAAGAGGGGTGCAGAAAGAGGAGAGAGAAGCGCAGAAAGAAGCAAAATAGGTGCTCAAAGAGGCAATTTGGAGGCAGAAAGAGGAGGCAGGAGCAGTGCAGAAAGAACCAAAAGGAACCAAAAAGCAACAGAGGTGCAGAAGGAGCAAGAGGGGTACAGAAAGAAGGAAGAGTGGAGGCAACATCTATACTCTCTGATAGGAAGTATAGATGTTGCCTCCACTCATAACCTTCCCCTGGCGGTCATTGCGTTGGATGCCGCCAAGGCATTTGATCGCGTGAATTGGAAATACTTAAAGGCCTTGATAAACCATCTCAATCTGGGAACATATTTTAGTTCAGCCTTGGCATTAATGTATCAATCTCCTACATCTAGGGTATTCGTGAACGGGTCATTAACTCACCCAATAAAAGTAATGAGAGGAACGAGACAAGGGTGCCCCCTCTCTCCCCTCTTGTTCGATCTTTATATTGAACCCTTAGCTTGCAGGATTAGGGAGGTAGAGAGCATCCCCCTTTCGAATTCCAGGGTTGGGCAAGGAAGATCGGGCTATATGCCGACGACATAGTTATTCTCACCTCCAATTTGCAGCAGTTGATGGGATGTTTATAAGAAATAACTAAGGAGTTTGGGAAAGTCTCTGGGTATCTCATAAACGCAGAGAAGACAGAGGTTATGTCTTGGAATTTAACAGCTGAGGGCATAGACTGCAAATCGGAAATACGCTATTTGGGGGTGAGAATAACGTATGACATAAGGCAGCTTACTAAAGCCAACTTTATTAAGGTTAGGAAAGAGGTCTCTTCTGCTTTGAGGGGGTGGGCACACCTCCCACTAACAATATTCGGTCGAGTCAACTTGGTGAAAATGATGATTTTACCCAAGATAACTTTTTTGTTTGACTCACTACCTCTTTTATTTGAGAAGGAATGGTTTGTTAGGTTACAGAGCGAGATAGGGTCTTTTATCAGGGTGTCAAAAGGGTCCCGCCTATCATGGAAAAAGATTAGGAGAAAACTTTTGAAGGGAGGGTTGGCGGCCCCGGACTTCCAGATTTACTCATGAGCATTCCTGATGAAGAACTGTAGGATGCTGCTGGCCACTCCGGGGAGTTCAGATATAGGGAAATTGTTGAGTACGTTGCTTAATATGGAAAACGTGAAGCAACATGGAAATATGTATAAATTTGCCGATCCAAAAGTTCTTCAAAAAAATTAGATTAAAAGTACTGAAGGATCTAGCGACGGTTTGGTTTAAAATTAGGAGGGCAACAAAACTACCATATTTTAGCTATATGGCACCAATTTGGGACACGCCAGGTGCTTCTCTCTGGTCTAAAGATGTGCTGGCAAAGACATTGAAAACAGATGGACCACAGAGGTGGGGAGAATTGTTTATAGAGGGGGGCTTAGCACCGTGGGCATATTGTGAACAGGAGTGGGGTCACAAATTCTCAAGGTTTAAATATCTACAGATCCAAAGTTGGGCGACCGGCCAGGTTAATTTAATCGGTCAGCACAATGTTTTTGAAGAGAAGCTGGGGACGGAAGGACCAATTAAAAAAGAAGTTGCGTTGTGGTATTGGTCAATTGTGGAGTTGGAGGATGGACCATTTACTTTGCCGGAGACCTTGTGGGAAGAGTGCTTGCCGAGGATCGCGTCAGAAGACCAATGGCAAGTAACTATGTTTACCTTATATAAAGTGGTTAAACCTGCAAACCTAAGGAAAAATCACTTGTTTACCCTCCACAGGGCATATTGGTCCCCCAGAAAACTCTCTAAGGTCAAGGCTGGCGGAATGGTGGCGTGTCCCAAATGTAACAGCTTCAATGAAGATGATATACACATGTTTGTTACGTGCCCGGTGATAAAGATCTTCTGGGAAGCTGTAAGTACATGTCTGTCAGCGGTACTGGGCCAGCAGATTGAGGTAAGCCCCGAACTTGTTATGCTGGGAAGACTAGATTTACAAGGAAAGGGCTTGGATGATAAAGCAAAATTTCTCTTTTATGCTATACTGCTGGCCCGGAGGGAGATATGCAGAAACTGGGTGTCAGCGGACCCTCCGACAGAACAAAAATGGTTAAGAGCACTGAGGTCTATTGCTAAGCTGGATATTGTGGAAGACCGGTCAAGGTGGTACACTTCCTCCTAAGAGCTACGAAAACCCTTGCATATGAGATGAGCAGCCCCAGGGCGGTATCGCGAAATCAGGGGTGAGAAGAGGGCAAATGAGGACTAAAAAAAAAAAAAAAAAAAAAAAAAAAAAAAAAGAAGAGGGGTACAGAAAGAAGGAAGAGAATTGAAGAAAGAAACAACAGAGGTACTGACAGAGGCACAAAGGGGGCAGAAAATGCACGAGAAGTTCAGAAAGAAGCAACAGAGGTACAAAAAGAGGCAAGATTGGTACAGAAAGAGGGGAAAGAGGTGAGGAAAATCAAATTTTGCCCTGTCATGTGTCCCTACGTGTTCCCCATTATATGTTATATGTGCATGATCAATATGCATATGTTCCCCCTTGACCGAATAAAGACGCAATTATAGTTGTGTCCAACGTTAATATACCAGTTATCCAGTCCTCGTGAAAGCAACGAGTATTAGGCCTATGTTGCCAACGTTTTACATTGTGCACGTTAATTCATCGAGTTGTCCCCGTTTCTAGGCCTCATGGGGCCCGGACACCAGATTCGAGCTCCAGTCTCCTGAAACCACTCCGAGGAGCGATGTAGCCCCTCCCGCATCCCTGACCCTTCGCTTACTTTCTGCCAAGCAGCGCGGTGCCCGGCCTGGCCTGCCTGCCTGTCTGCCAAGAATATGTTATGCCTCTAGTTATCAGTCCAGCTCCCCGGCTTCACATTCCTAAGCTAACGAACTGCATAAACATCTTCAGCTATAGTCTAGTCTTCCTGTCTCCATGCAAGAGAATTACTGAATTAATATTCACAGAAGATTCATAGCACACGCAATACATGTAGAATATATGCCTGCACCAGCCTTAGTGTCAAGTAGCCTTTGCCCTGATAACTTTTAGATTCAATCAACATGTACTCCAAACACAAGATATCAGATATGCTATAGGTACATGTTGTCCTGACATCCCAGACTTTAGTCTCCTCTTCTAGTGCAGAAGTCAGAGCCCCCAGCTCTCCCTAGTTACACGTTATGGCCCGTTTGCACGCACCAGTAGGTTAAAGGTTCCAGCTGCCCAGGTAGCCCCCTCCATGTATCCACCCATTCATGACACTTCTGTGACGTTTTCATCACATGTCTACGTGCACGCCCTGTGCACGCCTTCTTTGTACGCCCATATGTTCTTATCTTACGTTTGTCACTTGTTACGCCTACTGTATGCGATGTAACTTTACTGTTTTACTATATATACTATGAAATGTTAATGAGACGTTGCAGCTGCCATTCCATTCCATTGCATGCCATTTCATGGTCTTTAGGCTCGAGCCATCCGATTAAAGCCCATTCTGACTCAGATATCGCGGATCCTGCCTCTTATTTATTGAGCTATCTGTTTTAGTTAATGCATAGAAAAATAGTACCGGTATTTAATTATTTATTTACCACATAAAATGGCGCCCGAATAGGGACGAGCCCCTTCCCCACGCGCCGGCGATGTAACGCAGGCCCCCTGACCCTTCTACAGCCGTGACGGAACCTCTACCGTGCACGTGCAGATATTTCTGCTCCAAGTCTCCCTCAGGCCCACGGAGGAGACGGAGACTGCGGTCAGGCATCCAGACGAGGCGGTGAGGAAGGCGGGTCGTTCCGACCAGAGCCCAAGCCGAGAGAGCAAGGTCCGAGGTATCCGGAGGCCCACCTGTAACCTGTTTCCGAAGCCCGAGGCGCATGCGTAGTGCGTAGCAGTAACCAGACGTCGTAGCAGTCCAGTCCAGTCCGAGGCCTTCAGTTTGCTTCCCGGTGAGTACCGTTGCTGGGGGTATCTAGACGGGTGTTCATTAATTTATGCCCGGTCCGACGGGTTCACCTAGGTGGATACGGTATGACGTGTCTCTTTAGGAGACCGGTATGTTCTGTACTGTTTTAGCAGTGCATCCAGAAATTCTAGTAAGTCCGTTCTCAAGAAAGTCAAGTATTGTGTTTTCAATGTATCAGGTAGTATTCTGTTCGAACTGTTATTAATGTGTTCTTGATGTCCTGGTATGAATGATTGTTTTGCTATTCATTACTGTGTTCATTGTGTATTTTGTTCAAGTTCAAGTACGGTTCAAAAATGCCGCTGTTTTCGAAATTACGTCAGATAAAAACCAGAAAAGGGTTACTCGAAGAATCAGTTCCTGTCCCTCCCAGGGACAGTCCTGGACATTTCATGTATCATAAGCATGGCTTAGATGCCATACTGTATCTAGATTTGTGGGTGGATTACACCAAACATCTTGAAGAGAAATATAGATGGCCTGTTTCAGGAACATGGGATGCCGAATGCATCATGAGAGTAGAAGAAGCATTATGGAAAAAGAGAACCAGACAGTCCCAGAAAGATGCCATAGAGTTATGGCGTAAAGAATCTCATAAAAGAACTGAAAAAGAATTCAGAAAAGCCGAACTAAGTAGGGAATCCTCAGAAAAAGCCCAAGAAAGGGAACTAATCGAAGAAGGTGAACGAGTTAGAGAAGAACAGTCAGACAGACAGAGAAATGCCCTTATTAAAGGTATGTATCCTCTTCTCGCCGAGGGTTTGCCGAAGGCGACCCCGGAAGCATCCCGTAATTTTCCGCCACCATTGGTCCCGACTAAGCTGCGTCATAAACCGACTGCAGCTGAAATTTTTCTTTCTTCCTATTTAGACGACACTGTTCCCGAATATACTAATACAGATCCTACTCCGCCAGTCCAAGTTCAACTTGAACCCCCGTTAATAATGTAATCACTGTGCCTCCAGTCGTTGGTCCTGTCCATGCGCCAGTTTCCCAGGATCAACCCACATTACGTACTCCTACTGTACCAGTCACGTTACCCGCAGCCGCACATCCAGTATTAATTGACGATTCCAGTTCAGGAGGAGCAGGGGGAGGTGCTCCTATCACCCCGCCTCAGACAAGGCGACGGACGCTGAGAGATGTGGCGTTACAGCGTACGCCAAAACTGGCTACGTATGACGCCCTCAGAAAGTATCTTACAGAGTGCAGACCTGATTGTAGATATGATCCCGTGCCAGGTGAAGATAGCCTGTTAATATATTCCATACGTTTACGACGAGTTGCAAGCTTCTTGGTTACCATATCGAATATGGAACCACATCTAGACAGAATATACCACTTTATTCAAACAGGGGAGAATCCAGAAAGTATTCACAAAGCTATGGCACACAGGAAAGTCGAGATTCAAGGCATGATATTGCAATTTTTAATAAATTGTTTAATAAGAGAACAGGATTATCCTGACAAAAACAAGGAAGATATGAAAGTCCTGACAAGATGGAGTGACAATATATCAGAAGGAAAACACAGAACACAAAATTGTATAGAATCTATGTACAAAAAGATTCGTAAAGAAATTATAAGTATACACCAAAAGGAGGAAGAAAAGAGAGTAGCCGAGAAAGAGAATGACTCTTCAAACGAAGAGGTAGACAGCGAGAATCCCACCAGAATAGCGTATGTAGGTAGAACGAGACTTTCAGATAGACACACACGCCTAGATTACAAGAAAGCTTTTCCTCCTCCCGTACCAGAACAGTGTTCTCTTGAACAAGTATTCCAGGCTACCGATAAAGTTCTGAAACTACGAATAGGTTACCATGAACTTAGTACCATGCATGAACAAGAACTAGCCCGATCAGCAGTCCGATGGGTTAGTGATTCTGCCACGTTTCCAGACGAAGTAGTGGCCCAAATGTTTCTGAAACTGCCCCCAGCCGAGCAGCGACTGGTGGGTATGTACATGATCCAGCATCTCATTACACTGTACGAGAGTCAGCATTCTGATCCAGGTCCCTTATATAATGTATCGAACGAGTTACTACTAAACAGATGGAAAGGTCTAGGTACCGATTTAATTAGTGTCATTTTAGAACAGCGCCACAAATACAGAACGTTCCTGACTCCGCATTTCGTTCCTGTTTCACCTCCTTCTACATAGACAGACAGAATCCGTTAAGAGAAGTGCATCCAGTTAAGGGAGCGGGGGGTAATCTCGAACGAGTATTTGTTTACACCCCTATCACGAAAATAGAACTACTAGAAATGAAAAAGTTAATACCCTGTCACGATAAAGATCCAGCAGGGTTCCATCGAGAATTAAAAGACATGCTCCGTATGGGAGAATACACGTATCCTGATATCATAAAAATGTTAAAGGTCCTGTTGCCTGCGGGCATATATGAAAAACTTAAAGAAAAAGAATGGGAGGTGGGAGAGAAAAAGATAGACTGGACCGCGTTAGAGAACGAAGATAATACACGAGTCCCAGGTAGTGGTCTTGGGGATAGAGCCAAAGAGTTGCCCGAACTGTTAATACAAGCCTTACCAAGATTACTAGCCACGAAAAAGGAAGATTGGGATGCCATCTCAGCCTGTAAACAGAAACAAGACGAAGACACTAGTGACTTTTATTCCAGATTTGAGAAATGTTTCATTATTAACAGCGGTCTGAAAACAAGTAGTGAGTCATATCCACATCTTTTTGTTACCAAACTAGTTGAGAATTCTTTACCGCAAGTTAAAAATCGAGTATTGAAAGTCGAGAGTACTTGGCAAGCTAATACCCCGTCCCAAATGCTCCAGATGTTACAGTATCACCAGAACAGAATCAGGGAAGAGCAAGAACACGAAAGGAGACGTATGAAAGACACGAAAATGAAAGTACTAGTTGCACAGTCTGTTCCACAAGACAGTCAGAAGAGGGGTCCGAACCCGACTAGTCATTCTGCAGCTCCTGTTAAAGGGACATGCAATTACTGTAAACAGCCAGGTCATTATATAAACGAATGTGCAGTTCTGAAACACAATATAGCTACAGGTAAGACGAAAGAGAGACCACGTCCTCCTAGACAAGAACATGTTCCGCAGAATTCGCAGCAACCGCCACAGAACGCACAACAGACAGTTACAGTACCGCAGCCTATAGCTGCCACACAACACGTCACACAACAGATGTACCAGTACGCACAGTCAGATTATCCGGAATATCAGCAGTATTCATGAAATAGCCTAGAGAGGGAGGTTGGCTTGCCTCTCATCGAGATTCCTGTAGATCAAGAGGGTCCCTATGTACACAGTCAAGTATTAGGGAAAGACAGAAAGTTTCTGATTGATACAGGGGCAAGTAGGACTACCATCAGTCATGAAGAGGTTCCAGGGGCTCCACTCTCAGGCTCAAGAAACGTTTCCCTGGGATTTTCAGGAAAGCCTATTGTTAATGAAATATCGAAACCAGTTTCCCTAGAAGTTGGTCCATTGTCCCGAACTACAGACTTGTTACTCACGAAATCCTGTCCTGAAAATGTACTTGGTATTAAAACATTGAAAGAATTAGGAGCGGTAATATGCTGTTCCCCAGAAGGAGTGAGATTGTTTTTACGTGATTTTAAAGGTCATTATGTGTTACGTGATTTTGATCCAAGATTACTGAATGTACCACAGCATTTATGGGTGCAAGGTCCAACTGATGTAGGTTGTATGCACATTACACCCTATCGTGTCACTCTGAAACAAGGTGTTGTATTACCACGAATCCGACAGTACAAATTGCCACCCGAGGCTGTAGCAGCCTTATCGAAAATTATTGACGAGCTCATTGCTCAAGGAGTGGTTGTAGAAACTGACTCCAATGTATGTAATTCTCCTATCATTCCGATTCTTAAACGTACTGATCGAAATGCACCTCCAGTATATCGATTAGTGATTGGTCTTCGAGAACTTAATAAATGTATCATACCCCAGTACCCTGTGGTTCCAGATATCTCTTCCCTATTGACTGCCATTGATTCTGAAGCTACGTTCTTTACTGTTATTGATCTCAAGAACGCATTCTTTAGTGTTCCCATTCATCCAGACAGCCAGTTTCTTTTCGGATTCTGTTTAAATGGAAGAAGCTATAAGTTCACACGAGCTCCTCAAGATTTCACAGAAAGTCCTAGTATTTACAGTCAAGCAGACAGTATTGACATGCCAACTGACACTGCCCTACTCCAGTATGTCGATGATCTATTGATCCCAGCCCGTATAGAACGTGACTGCGAACGTGCGTCACTTACAGTCCTGTATTTTCTGGCAGAGATGGGGCACAAGGTGTCCCCTTCGAAACTGCAATTCTGTGTCCAGCAAGTGGTATACCTTGGACACTTACTGTCCAAGAGGGGTAGACAGTTGACACCTGACCGTATCCAGTTAATAGCACATCTTCCACAGCCCAAGACACAGAAGGAGGTACGAGCTTTTATCGGCCTCACTTCTTACTGCAGACAATGGATTCCTCAGTATGCATATCTAGCTAAACCACTGATACAGTTAACGACACAGGAGGCAGCGACATCGACTGTCCTCCCTTGGACCCAGGAACATACACTTGTTTTTAATGAATTAAAGAAAGCTTTATGTAATGCACCTGTGTTAGCGACACCGAACTACAGTAAGCCTTTTACACTTTTTGTTACTGAACGCGATGGTACCGCATTATCTGTTCTCACACAAGATCAAGCAGGACAACACAAGCCTTGTGCTTATTTTTCTAGCACATTGGATCCAGTAGCCCAGGCTCTGCCTGCGTGCCTCAAGTCAGTTGCAGCCACAGCTCTAGCTATCAGACAAAGTGATTCCATAGTGTTAGGACACTCCCTGACAGTACAAGTTCCACACTCCGTGGAAGTTCTTTTAAACCGAACACAGACTCAGCACCTGACAATTGCACGTTTAACAGGATATGAACTGACACTGTTTCAGCCACACATAGAAATCAGACGCTGCAATATTTTAAATCCTGCTACACTGTTACCCTCGATTACATCAAACCTTGCCACACATGACTGCGTGGAAGTTATTAACATCATGACAAAGCAAAGACAAGACTTGACAGACATTGCATTACCTGATCCCGACCTGACACTTTACGTGGATGGTTCATGTATGAGAACAAGTACAGGAGAGTTAGTAGCCGCGTATGCAGTGACTACTGAAACGGAAGTTATAGAAACTCATCGTATTGACACCCTGTCTGCTCAAGCAGCAGAGCTCATCGCTCTGACCCAAGCCTGCATACGAGCCAAGAACTTAAAGGTAAACATATATACAGATTCACGTTATGCATTCGGAGTCGTACACGACTTTGGAGTACTCTGGCAAGAAAGAGGTTTCATGACCTCTCATGGAGCCAAGATCCAGCATGGCCCCCTCATTCAAGCTCTGTTAGAAGCAATACATTTACCGAAAGCCATTGCCATTATGAAGTGCAAAGCACATACGAAAGCCACTGACACCATTTCCCAAGGTAACGATCTAGCAGATCGAACAGCCAAGCTTACAGCTCAGACTCCAGACATTCCAGTTAACACAACAAAGACAGATATTCCAGATCAGACAACTTGTATGACAGTTAAGGACCCTACACGAGATGTACTAGACATACAGTCACATGCTACTCCCGATGAAATCAAGAAATGGTCTGAACAAGGAGGGGTCCAGAAAGATCAGGGATGGTTGACGAAGGGAAAAGCCACATGGTTTCTCCCCGACTCTATGGTTCAAGTCATTATTAACACCGCACATAGTCCAGCACATTTAGGAGAGAAAGCCATGTTAGACAGCATCCAGAATATTTGGTTTAACAAGCATTTACGAGCAGCAGCCAAACAGAAAGTGCGTACCTGCATGATCTGTTGTCAATTCAATCCAGGTAAAGGTGTTCCGGTGGAACAAGGTGGATTCCATCCTCCTGACCACCCTTTTGAAGTCCTCCAGATGGATTATATTCAGATGGATCGATGTCGAGGTTTCAAGTATGTCCTCGTAGTTGTATGCGCTTTGTCCAGATGGACAGAAGCATATCCTGTCCCAGATTACACTGCTGCGACCACTGCCAGGCAGTTGGTTCGTGAGTATTTCCCTCGCTATGGTTTACCTAGGGTCGTGTATTCAGACAACGGCCAGCCATTCTCATCCGAACTCATGAAACAAGTATCTCTTCTGTTAGGGTACCAGTGGAAGTTCCATTGTGTACGACACCCTGAGGCAGCTGGCCTCGTCGAGAGACACAATCAGACTCTGAAAATCCGCATTGCAAAGGTTTGCGCAGAAAAAGGCGTAGATTGGATGGTAGCACTACCAGTCGCCCTTTTTTACATGAGAATGGTCGCTCAATCCCGTTCAGGTCTGTCCTCTTTCGAGGTTGTTTTCGGTCGTCCCCCGAACATGTGGGGTACACCGATGCCACGTAAAATAACTGATGTCGACAGTAATATGCTGACAGATTACCTGGCTTCCTTGATGTCTGCACTACTCTCTTGTCGTTCACAGGTTGCGGCTGCCTTTCCAGACAACACCCAAGTGAGACCGCACGAGGTCGTTCCAGGTGATCTGGTTTTGATCCGGAATTTTGATCGTTCAAGTCCGCTGGAGCCCCGCTGGAAAGAGCCGAAACTCGTTCTGATGACCACAAGGACCGCGATAAAAGTGGAGGGCCGCAAGGGATGGATCCACTCCAGTCACGTCAAGCGATTTCATGGACTCCGTCCAACGACTTTTTTCAAGGACTGCCCAGATACTGACTCTAAACTCCCCCTGTTAGAGAAAACTCCGCAGCAGGAGTATAAACTGAAACTGAGGTCTAGCAAGTCAGACAGTTTAATTGTTTAAGTCCCTCTCGGGTGAAGCGGTTAGACAGGTTCCTGACATGTATGAGATAGACCCCCATAGTGAGAGAGTTAGTCGAAACTCCAAGAAAATACGTTATTGTAAAAATGTGCGCAGCAGATGCGTAATCACGTTATTGTTTATGTTATTTCTGAGTCTTATGGTTACATGCATAAGTTATGTTTTACATGTATATTTTCCTCCTATTGATTCACATGTACATCTTTCTTCTAATGATACAGTAGAGCACACCTTTAGTGAACTACCTCCTCACGAGTTATCCTACAGACTTGCCATGCGCAACAATACTTTTATCCGAATGTTACACTATTCACACCAAACTAGCAATGCCACTAATTGTTGGGTGTGTGGTCGACTACCCCCTTTCCAGACACCGAAGGGAGTTCTGCCACTCTTTCCCTATCCGTTTTCACACAATGGTTCGTGTGGAGCATGGTTTACGATAACATCATCCTCAGACGATAAATCCCTTTTGAATAGAACATGTTTCCCAGACAAGGAAGGATTTTCCCATAGAACAGGGTTAGATCTAGAAAATGAAGTATATGATTTAGGTAATTATTCCTCGAATTTCATGGTTTTGAATGTTCAGTCCGAGATTACTCCAGATTTGCCTGCTATTACAGTCCTACCAGTGAAAGGCGAATTATGTGTCAGAAAGAATGGTTCAGTACATCTAGGACACAGTGATTATACTACTGTGGTCGAGTATAGTGACAGTGGGAAGTCTAATTTCAAAGCCTCACGTCATTCGTATTTTGTATGTGGTCAGACCGCATATGTACGTTTGCCCCTAGATTAGGATGGAACATGTTACATTGCCTTCCTACTGCCACCAGTTTTCCTAGCCCCATCCGATTATCACCGAAATACACATCTAGTACACGTTAGACATAGAAGGGAGACTGAGTCCCCAATTGCCGATCAAACTGAAACTGCCTTAGAACAGTATACAGACTTCAATAAAGGTTTCTTTTTCTTCATAGGTCCTGTCCAGAATAGTAAGCTAATACGTAGGCTAACGAGAACACTTGAAGCAGTAGTGAATGAGACTAATTCCGCTCTAGGTAACTTAACCGAAGAACAATCGGCTATGAGATTTGTTGTCCTTCAAAACCGCCTCGTCCTTGACGTCATACTGGCCGATAGGGGCGGAGCTTGTAGAGTCATCGGATCTAGTTGCTGCATTTTCATTCCTAATAACGTACCGTCTGTTTATTCAGCTATAACCAGACTTCATAAGATAGCCCATCAGTTGCATCAGAATCCAGGCACCTGGACATGGTCCGGTTGGCTCTGGAGTATAATATCTGCCTGGGGATGGAAAGTATTGTCATTCCTAGGAATAGTAGTAATGATCATATTCAGTTGTTGTCTATGTTTACAATGTGGCCCTGCCATTTGCGGCTTGTGCGCTACCTCTTGTATTCCAAGTCCTAAGTCCCGTTCCAAAAAGATTCGAGACGAGCAAATGATGCTCTATGAACAGATAGATGGTATCATGAATATTGATGTTTCCTGAAGGAAACGTAGGGCACAAGGAGGGAATGAGGAAAATCGAATTTTGCCCTGTCATGTGTCCCTACGTGTTCCCCATTATATGTTATATGTGCATGATCAATATGCATATGTTCCCCCTTGACCGAATAAAGACGCAATTATAGTTGTGTCCAATGTTAATATACCAGTTATCCAGTCCTCGTGAAAGCAACGAGTATTAGGCCTATGTTGCCAACGTTTTACATTGTGCACGTTAATTCATCGAGTTGTCCCCGTTTCTAGGCCTCATGGGGCCCGGACACCAGATTCGAGCTCCAGTCTCCTGAAACCACTCCGAGGAGCGATGTAGCCCCTCCCGCATCCCTGACCCTTCGCTTACTTTCTGCCAAGCAGCGCGGTGCCCGGCCTGGCCTGCCTGCCTGTCTGCCAAGAATATGTTATGCCTCTAGTTATCAGTCCAGCTCCCCGGCTTCACATTCCTAAGCTAACGAACTGCATAAACATCTTCAGCTATAGTCTAGTCTTCCTGTCTCCATGCAAGAGAATTACTGAATTAATATTCACAGAAGATTCATAGCACACGCAATACATGTAGAATATATGCCTGCACCAGCCTTAGTGTCAAGTAGCCTTTGCCCTGATAACTTTTAGATTCAATCAACATGTACTCCAAACACAAGATATCAGATATGCTATAGGTACATGTTGTCCTGACATCCCAGACTTTAGTCTCCTCTTCTAGTGCAGAAGTCAGAGCCCCCAGCTCTCCCTAGTTACACGTTATGGCCCGTTTGCACGCACCAGTAGGTTAAAGGTTCCAGCTGCCCAGGTAGCCCCCTCCATGTATCCACCCATTCATGACACTTCTGTGACGTTTTCATCACATGTCTACGTGCACGCCCTGTGCACGCCTTCTTTGTACGCCCATATGTTCTTATCTTACGTTTGTCACTTGTTACGCCTACTGTATGCGATGTAACTTTACTGTTTTACTATATATACTATGAAATGTTAATGAGACGTTGCAGCTGCCATTCCATTCCATTGCATGCCATTTCATGGTCTTTAGGCTCGAGCCATCCGATTAAAGCCCATTCTGACTCAGATATCGCGGATCCTGCCTCTTATTTATTGAGCTATCTGTTTTAGTTAATGCATAGAAAAATAGTACCGGTATTTAATTATTTATTTACCACAGAGGTGTGGAAAGAAACACAAGTGTTGCACAGAGGGAAGAGGGGTGCATAAAGAGGCAGAGGGGTACAGAAAGAAGCAACAGAGGTCCCGAAAGAGGTGAGAGTGGTGCAGAAAGAAGCAAGTAAAGGACAGAATAGGCAACAGAGGTGCCAACAGACATCAGAGAGGTGCAGAAATAAGCAAGAGTAGTGCAGAAAGAGGCAAAAGAATTGCTAAAAGAAGCAACAGAATTTGCAAAAGAACCAACAGAAGTGTGGAATGAGGCAAGAGAGTTGCACAAAGAGGGAAAGAGGGATTCACAAAGAGGCAAGAGAGGTACAGAAAAAGGAAGGAGGGGTACAGAAAGGGGCAACAGGGGTACAGAAAGAGGCAAGAGATGTGCAGAAACGGGCAGGGAACGTGGAGAAAAAGGGAACAGGGTTGCAGATAGAGGCAAGAGAGGTACAGAAAGAAAACAGAGGGGGTGCAAAAAGAGGCAAGAGATCTGCAGAAAAAAGCAACAAAGGTGCTGAAAGAGGCACTTGAGGTACATAAAGGAGCAAGAGATCTGCAGAAAAAGCAAGAGACGTACTGAAAGAGGCAAGTGAGGTGGAGAAATAAGCAAGAGAGGTGCAGAAAGAGGCAATAGAAATGCAGAAAGATGCAACAGATGTGCAGAAAGAGGCAAGAGGGGTGCAAAAATAGGCAAAAAAAGTGCAAAAAGAGGCAACCGAGGTAGAGAAAGAGGCAAGAGAGATGCAGAAACAGGCAGGTAAGATGCAGAAATAGAAAAGAAGGGTGCAGAAAGAGGCAAGAGATCTGCAGAAAAAAGTAAAAAAAAGGTGCAGAAAGAGGTAAGTGAGGTGCAGAAAGAAGCAAGATATCTGCAGAGAAAGGCAACAGAGGATGCTGAAAGAGGCAAGTGAGGAACAGAAAGAAATAAGAGAGGTGCAGAAATAGGCAAAATAAGTGCAGAAAGAAGCAACAGAGTTGCAGAAAGAGGAAAGAGGGATGCAGAAAGAGGAGAGAGAAGTGCAGAAAGAGGAAAGAAAGGTGCAGAAAGAGGAGAGAGAAATGCAGAAAGTAGCAAAAGAGGTGCTCAAAGAGGGATGCAGAAAGAAGCAAGAGAAGTGCAGAAAGAACCAAGAGGAGCGCAGAAAGAAGCAACAGAGGTGCAGAAGGAGGCATGAGGGGTGCAGAACGAAGGAAGAAAGGTGAAGAAAGAAGCAACAGAGGTGCTGAAAGAGGCACAAAGTGTGCAAAAAGAGACAAGACTGGTGCAAAAAGCAGGAAAAGAGGTGCATAAAGAGGCACAATAGTTGTACAGAGGGAAGAGGGTGCAGAAATAGGCAGAAAGGGTTCAGAAAGAAGCAACAGAGGTTTCAAAAGAGTCAGAGAGGTATAGAAACATGCAAGAAAGCTGCAGAAAGAGAAAAGAGGAGTGCAAAAAGAGTCAAGGGACCTGCTGAAAAAAGCGACAGAGGTGCTAAAAGAGGCATTTGAGGCACAGAAAGAAGCAAAAGAGGTGCAGAAAGAAGGAAGAGAAGTGCAGCAAGAAGTAACTTAGGTGCTGAACGAGGCGCAAAGTTTGCAAAAAGAGAGGCATAGAAAGAAGCAAGAGAGTTGCACAAAGAGGGAAGACGGGTACAGAAAGAGGTAAGAGGGGTGCAGAAAAAGGCAAGAGAAGTGCAGAAAGAGGCAAGAAAATTGCTGAAAGAAGCAATAGAGGCGTAGAAAGAAGCACAAACAGTGCAGAAAGAGGCAAGTGAGAGGCAAAAGAAGGCTAGAAAGGTACAGACAGAAGGAAGACAATGGCAGAAAGAGATAACAGGAGTGCAGAGAGAAGCAAGACAGCTGCAGAAAGAAGCATGGAAAGTGCAGAATAAAGCAACAAGGGTGCAGAAAGAGGCCAGAAAAGTGTATAAAGAAGCAACAGAGGAGTAGAAGGAGGCAGGAGAACTGCAGAAAGGGGCAAGACATTTGCAGCAACATGCACAAGAGGTACAAAAAGAGATACCAGGGATGCAAAAAGAAGCAAGACAGGTGCAGAAAGAAGCATGGAAAGTACGGAATGAAGCAACAGGGGTGCAGAAACAGGCATAAGAAGTACAACATGAAGCAAGTGAGGTTCAGAAACAGGCAAAAGAAGTAAAGAAAGAAGCAACAGATTGTAGAAGGAGGCAGGAGAACTGCAGTAAGAGGCAAGAGATTTGCAGAAACAGGCGCAGAAAGTAGCATGGAAAGTACAGACTGAAGCAAAAGGGGTAAAGAAAGAGGCAAGAAAACTGCAGAAAGAAGCAGGTGAGGTACAGAAAGAGGCAAGAGAAAAACAGAAACAGACAAGAGAGGTTCAGAAAAAGGCAAGAGATGTGCAGAAAGAGGAAAGAGAATTGCTGAAAGAAGGAACAGAGGTTTAGGAAGAAGCAGGAAAAGTGCTGAAAGAGGAAAGTGAGGTGCAGAATTAAGCAAGAGACATGCAGAAAGAAGGAAGTGAAGTACAGAAAGATACAAGAGGCACAGAAAGAGAGAAGAGAGGTACAGAAAGAAGGAACAGGGATGCAGAAAGAGGCAAGAGTGGTGCCGAAAGAGAAAGGAAGGGTTCAGAAAGAGGCATGAGATCTACAGAAAATAGCAACAGAGGTGCTGAAAAAGGCAGGTGAGGTGCAGAAAGATGCAAGAGATCCACAGAAAAAAGCAACAGAGGTGCTGAAAGAGGCAAGTCAGCTGCTAAAAGAAGCAAGAAAGGTGCAGAAAGAGGCAAGAGGGTACAGAAAGAGGAGATAGAAATACAGAAAGAAGCAAAAGAGGTGCTCTAATAGGCAAGAGAGGTGCAGAAAGAGGCAAGAGAAGTGCAGAAAGAAGCAACAGAGGTACAAAAAGAGGCAAGAGTGGTGCAGAAAGAAGGAAGAGAGGTATAGAAAGAAGCAAGAGAGTTGCACAAATAGGGAAGGCGGGTGCAGAAAGAGGCAAGAGGGGTGCAGGACCAGGCAAGAGAAGTGCAAATAGAGGCAATAGATTTGCTGAAAGAAGCATGAGAGGTGTAGAAAGAAGCAAGAAAAGTGCAGGAAGAAGCAAGTAATATCCAGAAAAAGGCTAGAAAGGTACAGAAAGAGGGAAGACAAGTACAGAAAGATATAACAGGGGTGTGGAAAGAAGCAAGACAGATGCAGAAAGAAGCATGGAAAGTGCAGAATAAAGCAACAGGGGTGCAGAAAGAGGCACGAGAAGTATAGAAAGAAGCAACAGAGATGTAGAAGGAGGCATGAGAACTGCAGAAAGAGGCAAGAGATTTTCAGAAACAGGCACAAGAGGTACATAAAGAGACACCAGGGGTGGGGGGAACATGGCAGCCGGAAGCTAACGGCCGCGGCGGAGCTCCCTGATGTGTGCCGTCTGAACCGTTGTTAGCGGTTAACGGCTTGTAAAGTTCTTCATTTCCCCTAACAATGTCGTCTTGAAATACGTCTTCCCAGAAATATTCAAAATAATGCCCACCTTTGCTTGGTAAAAATAGGTGAAGAAAACGCTCTGCGGTGCTTTTCCGCTGCTCTCCAGAGTGTCCTAGTGAGCCGCAGCCTTGATGGTGTGTGACGCCGTGGGAGGAGCGGTGTTGAGTCTTTGTGGTTCCATGCCCTGGGCGCTGCTAGGGAATGGAGACGGAGAAACTCCAGGCGGCAGTTTCGGCAGTCTTCCCTCGGGGGTCTATCTTCTACTATTTTGAAGGCACTGCTGGATTAACACTCGGCCGAGGGAGCGCCGTGGAGAGAGTCCGGGCAGAGAGCAAAGCCTGACGTTTTGTCAACGAAAAATCGGCACGGATGGAGTTTTCTGGTACGTATGTCGAGGTGAGGCTTGGAGGCTCCCTGAGGGGGTCTTGTGGGGACTTGCGGGGTTCTGGGGGCTCAGATTTCATCTTGCTTTCTTCCCCGTTGAGGGTCTGCGGTGGGGGTGCAGTGGCTTAGAAGCAGCTGGAAAGTGTAGGAGACAGAGTCTCTCTAAAGCTATTAGCTGAAGCAGCATGGAAAATACAGAATGAAGCTACAGGGGTGAGGAAGAGGCAAAAGAAGTGCAGAAAGATGCAAGAGAGGTACAGAAGGAGGCAAGAGAACTGCAGAAAGAGGCAAGAGAGTTGCAGAAGCAGGCAAAAGAGGTACAGAAAGAGGGAACAGAGGTACAGACAGAGGAAAAAGAGGTTCAGAAACAGGTAAAAAGGGAGCAGAACATTGCAAGAGGGGTGAACAAAGAAGTAAGACCAGTGCAAAAGAACCAACAGAGGTGCAAAAAGAGGCAAGTGAGGTGCACATGGAGGCAAGAGAACTGCTGAAAGAGGCAAGCGAGGTTGCGAAAGAAGCAAGATAGGTGCAGAAAGAAGGAAGAGAAGTACAGAAAGAAGCAACATAGGTGCCGAAAGAGGCGCAAAGGTTGCAGAAAGAGCATGAGAAGTGCAGAAAGAGGCAACAGAGGTACAGAAAGAGGCAACAGAGGTGCAGAAATAGGCAGAAAAGATGCAGAAAGAAAACAGAGGGGTGCTGAAAGAGGCAAGAGATCAGCAGAAAAAGCAAAAGAGGTGCTGAATGAGGCAATTGTGGTGCAGAAAGAAGCAAGAGAGGTGCAGAAAGAAGGACAAAAACTACAGAAAGAAGTAACAGAGGTGCTGTAAAAGCCACAAAGATTACAGAAAGAGCAAGAGAAGTGCAGAAAGAGGCAACAGAGGTACAGAAAGAGGCAAGAGAGGTGCAGAAAGAGGGAACAGGGGTGCAGAAAGAGGCAAGAGAAGTACAGAAAGAGAAAAGCGGGGGTCAGAAAGAGGCAAACGATCTAGAGAAAACAGCAGCAGAGGTGCTGAAACAGGCAGGTGAGGTACAGAAAGAGGCAAGAGATCTGCATAAAAAAGCAACAGAGGTGCTGAACGAGGCAAGTCAGCGCCAGAAAGAAGCAAGAAAGGTGCAGAAAGAGGCAAGAGGTACAAAAGAGGGTGGTGATGGATGGAGCATCTGAACCAATCAAACACTCACACCCAGTCAACAGATCTGGGTTTAATCCATCACCGTTCTTTAGCCCACTCTGCCACCCCAGTTCAGACATGGCCATATGCAAATCAGTCTGACCCTGTGCCTCATGGGAACAGTCCGATGCAAAAACAGCAGTTGATGGACAGAATGCAGAACAATGTCATACATTCACCCCAGTACAGAGATCTGGGCCTAAATCCATTGTTTTTTTGCACTCCACACCACCCCAGTTCAGACATGGCCATATGCAAATCAGCCTTGACACTGTGCCTCATGGGAACAGTCCAGCCCGAACTGCCAAGCCATGTCTTTCCTGGACCGGAATCAAGCATCCTAGGACCGGTTTCTGGCTATCAGCCGTCTTCAGCCAGGATAGCTTGACTCCAGTGGTGTGGAGAGCATGGGACTCATGTCTGAGCATACCCATTCCACTCGGGGTGACAAATGCAAAAACAACAGTTGATGGACAGAATGCAGAACAATGTCATACATTCACCCCAGTACAGAGATCTGGGCCTAAATCCATTGTTTTTTTGCACTCCACATCACCCCAGTTCAGACATGGCCATATGCAAATCAGCCTTGACCCTGTACCTCATGGGAACAGTCCAGCCCGAACTGCCAAGCCATGTCTTTCCTGGACTGGAATCAAGCATCCTAGGACCGGTTTCTGGCTATCAGTCGTCTTCAGCCAGGATAGCTTGACTCCAGTGGTGTGGAGAGCATGGGACTCACGTCTGAGCATACCCATTCCGCTCGGGGTGACAAATGCAAAAACAACAGTTGATGGACAGAATGCAGAACAATGTCATACATTCACCCCAGTACAGAGATCTGGGCCTAAATCCATCGTTTTTTTGCACTCCACACCACCCCAGTTCAGACATGGCCATATGCAAATCAGCCTTGACCCAGTGCCTCATGGGAACAGTCCAGCCCGAACTGCCAAGCCATGTCTTTCCTGGACCGGAATCAAGCATCCTAGGACCGGTTTCTGGCTATCAGCCGTCTTCAGCCAGGATAGCTTGACTCCAGTGGTGTGGAGAGCATGGGACTCACGTCTGAGCATACCCATTCCACTCGGGGTGACAAATGCAAAAACAACAGTTGATGGACAGAATGCAGAACAATGTCATACAGTCACCCCAGTACAGAGATCTGGGCCTAAATCCATCGTTTTTTTGCACTCCACACCACCCCAGTTCAGACATGGCCATATGCAAATCAGCCTTGACCCTGTGCCTCATGGGAACAGTCCAGCCCGAACTGCCAAGCCATGTCTTTCCTGGACGGGAATCAAGCATCCTAGGACCGGTTTCTGGCTATCAGCCGACTTCAGCCAGGATAGCTTGACTCCAGTGGTGTGGAGAGCATGGGACTCACGTCTGAGCATACCCATTCCACTCGGGGTGACAAATGCAAAAACAACAGTTGATGGACAGAATGCAGAACAATGTCATACATTCACCCCAGTACAGAGATCTGGGCCTAAATCCATCGTTTTTTTTGCACTCCACACCACCCCAGTTCAGACATGGCCATATGCAAATCAGTCTGACCCTGTGCCTCATGGGAACAGTCCAGCCCGAACTGCCAAGCCATGCCTTCCCTGGACCCGAAACAAGCTACCTAGGACCAGTATCTGGCATTGCAGCCACCTTCAGCCAGGCTTGCTTGAATCCAGTGGCAAAGTGAGCAAGAGACTTACGTCTGAGCATACCCTGCCAACTTATGGCAAACAAAGCGCTACAAAAGGGGGTGGTGATGGACGGAGCATCTGAAACAATCAAACACTCACACCCAGTCAACAGATCTGGGTTTAATCCATCACTGTTCTTTATCCCACTCTGCCACCCCAGTTCAGACATGGCCATATGCAAATCAGTCTGACCCTGTGCCTCACGGGAACAGTCCAGCCCGAACTGCCAAGCCATGCCTTACCTGGACCAGAACAAAGCTTCCTAGGACCGGTTTCTGGCATTTCAGCCGACTTCAGCCAGGCTTGCTTGAATCCAGTGGCAAAATGAGCAAGGGACTCACGTCTGAGCATACCCTGCCAACTTATGGCAAACAAAGCGGTACAAAAGGGGGTGGTGATGGACGGGGCAACTGAACCAATCAAACACTCACACCCAGTCAACAGATCTGGGTTTAATCCATCACCTTTCTTTAGCCCACTCTGCCACACCAGTTTAGACATGGCCATATGCTAATCAGTTTGACCCTGTGCCTGATGGGAACAGTCCAGCCCGAACTGCCAAGCCATGCCTTCCCTGGACCGGAAACAAGCTTCCGAGGACCAGTTTCTGACATATTACCCGTCTTCAGCCAGGCTTACTTGAATCCAGTGGCAAAGTGAGCAAGGGACTCACGTCTGAGCACACCCTGCCAACTTATGGCGAACAAAGCGGTACAAAAGAGGGTGGTGATGGACGGAGCATCTGAACCAATCAAACACTCACACCCAGTCAACAGATCTAGGTTTAATCCATCACCGTTCTTTAGCCCACTCTGCCACCCCAGTTCGGACATGGCCATATGCAAATCAGTCTGACCCTGTGCCTGATGGGAACAGTCCAGCCCGAACTGCCAAGCCATGCCTTCCCTGGACCGGAAACAAGCTTCCTAGGACCGGTTTCTGGCATATCAGCCGTCTTCAGCCAGGCTTACTTGAATCCAGTGGCAATGTGAGCAAGAGACTCACGTTCGAGCATACCCCGCCAACTTATTGCGAACAAAGCGGTACAAAAGGGGGTGGTGATGGATGGAAAGAGGCAAGAGGGGCACAGAAAGGGGAGAGAGAAGTGCACAAAGAAGTGAAAGAGGTGCTCAAAGAGGCAAGAGAGATGCAGAAAAGGCAAGAGAAATGCAGAAAGAAGCAACAGATGTACATAAGGAGGCAAGAGAACTGCAGAAAGAGGCAAGAGAGTTGCAGAATCAGGCAAAGGATGTACAGAAAGTAGGAACAGAGGTGCAGACAGAGGCAAGAAAGTTGTAGAAACAGTTAAAAGGGGTGCAGACATTTAAAAGAGGTGCACAAACAGCAAGACTAGTGCAAAAGAGCCAACATAGGTTCAAAATGAGGCAAAGGATTTGCAGAAACATGCAAAAGGGGTGCAGAAAGAGTGAGCAGGTGGGCAGACTGAGGCAAGAGAGGTGCAGAGAGAGAGAGGGAAGAGGGGTGCAAAAAAGGCAAGAGGGATGCAGAAAGTTAGAACAGAGGTGTAGAAAGAAGCACAAGAGGTGCACAGAGGGAAGAGGGGTGCTGAAAGAGGCAGGAAGGGTGGAGAAAGAAGCAACACAGGTACAGAAAGAGGCAAGAGAGGTATAGAAACAGGCAGAAAAGTGCAGAAAGGGAAAAGAGGGGTACAGAAAGAGGCAAGATATCAGCAGAAAAAAGCAACAGAGGTGCTGAAAGAGACAAGTGAGGTGCAGAATGAAGCAAGAAATGTACAGAAAGAAGGAAGAGAAGTGCAGAAAGAAGTAACAGAGGTGCTGAAAGAGGCGCAAAGATTGCAGAAAGAGCAAGAGAAGTGCAGAAAGAGGCAAGAGAGGTGCAGAAAGAGAAAAGATCGGTTCAGAAAGAGGCAAGAGCTCTGCAGAAAACAGCAACAGAGGTGCTGTAGCAGGCAGGTGAGGTGCAGAAAGAGGCAAGAGATCTGCAGAAAAAGCAATAGAGGCAGGTGAATAAAGAGGCAAGTCAGCTGCTGAAAGAAGCAAGAAAGGTTCAGAAAAAGGCAAGAGGGGACAGAAAGATGCGACAGAAGTGGAGACAGAAGTAAAAGAGGTGCTTAAAGAGGCAAGAGAAGTGCAAAAAGAAGAAACAGAGGTACAAAAAGAGGAAATAGTGGTGCAGAAGGAAGGAAGAGAGGTGTAGAAAGAAGCAAGAGAGTTGCACAAAGAGAAAAGACGGGTGCAGAAAGAGGAAAGAGGGGTACAGAAACAGGCAAGAGAAGTGCAGAAACAGGCAAGAGAATTGCTGAAAGAAGCGAGAGAGGTGTAGGAATAAGGAAGAAAAGTGCAGAAAGACGCAAGTGAGATGCAGAAAAAGGCTAGAAAGGTACAGAAAGAGCGAAGACAAGTGCAGAAAGAGATAACAGGGGTGCAGAAATAAGCAAGACGGATGCAGAAAGAAGCATAGAAAGTGCAGATAAAAGTAATAGGGGTACAGAAAGAGGCACCAGAACTGCAGAAAGAGGCAAGAGATTTGCAGAAAGAGGCGCAAGAGGTACATAAAGAGGCACTAGGGGTACAGAAAGAAGCTAGACAGGTGCAGAAAGAAGCGTGAAAAGTACAGAATGAAGCAACAGGGGTGCAGAAAAAGGCAAGAGAAGTGCAGAAATAAGCAAGTGAGGTACATAAACAGGCAAGAGAAGTGCAGAAACAGGCAAGAGAGGTGCAGAAACAGTCAACAGAAGTGCAGAAAGAGGCAAGACAATTTCTGAAAGAAGCAACAGAGGTATGGAAAGAAGCAAGGAAAGTACAGAAACAGGGATGTGAGATTCAGAAGCAGGCAAAAAAGAATCAGATAGAGGGAATACGAGTGCAGAGAGAGATAACAGGGGCGCAGAAGGAAGTGAGAGGTGCAAAAAGAAGCATGGAAAATGCAGAGTGAAGCAACAGGGGTGAAGACAGAGGCAAGAAAAAGTGCAGAAAGAAGCAACAGAGGTACAGAAGGAGGCAAGAGAGGTGCAGAAACAAGCACAAGAGGTGCAGATAAAGGGATCAGGTGTGCAGCAAGAGAGGTTCAGAAAGAAAGAAGAGGGGTACAGAAAGAGGCAAAATATCCGCAGAAAAAAAGCAACAGAGTTGCTGAAAGAGGAAAGTGAGGTGGAGAAAGAAGCAAGAGAGGTGCAGAAAGAGGCAATAGAAGTGCAGAAAGAAGCAACAGAGGTGCAGAAAGAGGTAAAAGCGGTGCAGAAATAGGCAAGAAAAGTATAAAAAAGGCAACAGAGGTGGAAAAAGAGGCAACAGATGTGTAGAATCAGGCAGGAAAGGTGCAGAAATAGAAAAGAGGGGTGCAGAAAGAGGCTAGAGATCTAAAGAAAGAAAGTAACAAAGGTGCAAAGAGGTAAGTGAGGTACAGAACGAGGCAAAAGGTCTGATGAAAAAACCAACAGAGGATGCTGAAAGAGGCAAGTGGGGAGCAGAAAGAAGCAACAGATGTGCAGAAAGAGACAATAGAAGTGTAGAAAGAAGCAACAGAGGTGCAGAAAGAGGCAGGAGGGTGCAGAAAGAGGAGAAAGAAGTGCAGAAAGAAGCAAAAGAGATGCTCAAAGAGAGATGCATAAAGAGCCAAGAGAAGTGCAGAAAGAACCAAGAGAAGTGCAGAAAGAAGCAACTGAAGGGCTGAAGGAGGCATGAGCAGTGCAGAAAGAAGGAGGAGAAGTGAAGAAAGAAGCAACAGGGGTGCTGAAAGAGGCAAGAGAAGTGCAGAAAGAAGCAAAAGAGGTACAGAAAGAGGCACTCGTGGTGCAGAAAGAGGGAAAGGAGGTGTAGAAAGGGGCACAAGAGTTGTACAGAGGGAAGAGGGGTGCAGGAAGAGGCAGGAAGGGTGCAGAAAGAAACAACAGAGGTGCTAAAAGTATCAAGAGAGGTACAGAAACCGGCAGGAAAGCTGCAAAAAGAGAAAAGAGGTGTGCAAAAAGAGGCAAGAGATTTGCTGAAAAAAGCAACAGAGGTGCTGAAAGAGGCAAGTGAGGTACAGAAAGAAGCAAAAGAGGTGCATAAAGAAGTAAGAGAAGTGCAGCAAGAAGTAATAGAGTTGCTAAAAGAGGTTGCAAAACGAGCAAGAGAAGTACAGAAAGAGGCAACAGATGTACAGAAAGAGGCAGCAGAGGTACAGAAAGAGGGAACAGGGATGCAGAAAGAGGCATGGGAGGTGCAGAACGTGATAAGAGGGGCTCAGTAAGAAGCAAGAGATCTGCAGAAAAAAGCAACAGAGGTGCTAAAAGAGGCAAGTGATGTAGTGAAAGAGGCAAGAGATCTGCAGAACAAAAACAACAGAGGTGCTGAAACAGGCAAGTCAGCTGCAGAAAGTTACAGAAAGAGGCAAGAGGGGTACAGAAAGAGGAGAGAGAAGTACAGAAAGAACCAAAAGAGGAGCTCAAAGAGGCAAGAGAGATGCAGAAAGATGCAAGAGAAGTGCAGAAAGAAGCATCAGAGGTACAACAAGAGGCAAGAGTGGTGCAGAAAGAGGGAAGAGAGGTATGGAAAGTAGCAAGAGAGTTTCACAAAGAGGGAAGACGGATGCAGAAAGAGGCAAGAGGGGTGCAGAAACAGTCAAGAGACGTGCAGAAAGAGGCAAGAGAATTGCTGAAAGAAGAAATAGAGGTGTAGATATAAGCAAGGACAGTGCAGAAACAGGCAAGTGAGATGCAGGAAAAGGCTAGAAAGGTACAGAAAGAGGGAAGACAATTGAGAAAGAGATAACAGGAGTGCAGAAAGAAGTAAGACAGATGCAGAAAGAAGCACGGAAAGTGCAGACTAAAGCAACAGGGGTGCAGATAGAGGCAAGAGAAGTGCAGAAAGAAGCAACAGATGTGTAGAAGGAGGCAGGAGAACAACAGAAACAGGCAAGAGATTTGCAGAAAAAGGCAAAAGATGTACATAAAGAGACACCAGGAGTGCAGAAATAAGCAAGACATGCGCAGAAAGTAGCATGGAAAGTACAGAATGAAGCAACAGGGGTACAGAAAGAGGCAAAAGAAGTGCAGAAAGAAGCAAGTGAGGTACAGAAAGAGGCAAGAGAGGTGCAGAAACAGGCAAGAGATGTGCAGAAAGAAGCAAGAGAATTGCTGAAAGAAGAAACAAAGTTGTGGAAAGAATGCTAGCTAGGCAACAGCAACAAACAGAGGACTAATGTCTCTACGTCACCTATTTGGCGGCCATTTTAGACCAGTCTCTCTCATGGGCAGCCATCCTGGACTAGTCATTTTCATCATTATCTGAACACACACGAAGAGCTTTGTCATTTTAGACCAATCCCAACTACAGAGTACGTTGCTCAGTGATGTATCTACACCTTCTTGGGAAAGAATGCCTGCCTATTATTGCAGTATTATATTCCTACCTATATTTTGAACATCTGTAGTGCACAGATTGCTACCTCAGTTATGAAAGAATGTCTGCCTAATATTGTAGTGTTATACCTCTACCTGTATTTTGAACATTTGTAATGCACAGATTGCTACCTCATATACCTTTTAGCGCAGTATTATACTTCTACCTGTATTTTGAACACTGGTAATGCACAGACTACTACCTCAGATACCTTGGTTGCTAACTAATGTCATTTCTGATTTTTGATTTTTTGATTCATGTACACTACTGTCTTCATCTGTGTTCTGCTCTTATATTCGATCAGCAGTATACTTGAACTTGTATTCTGCACTATTCTGCACATTTCCGCAACCTGCACCCATCCCCGCTTTCCTCTCCTGTTATGCACCGATTGCTATCTCATATATCGCAAACTTCTTCTGTATTCTGCACTATTCTACACAGTTCTGTCACAATTCTACCTTAATCTATTCTCACTCTTCTCTCCTGTAATGCACCGATTGCTACCTCATATAGGTCTGGCTGCTCTCTAGGGTCACTTCTACCTGTATTTTGAACATTTGTAATGCACAGATTGTTACCTCATATATTTTGGTTGCTCTCTAGTGTCACTCCTACCTGTATTTTGAACACTGGTAATGCACAGATTGCTACCTCATATTTCTTGGTTGCTAATTAATGTCACTTTGATTTGTGATTTTTGATTCATGTAAACTGCTGTTTGCATTTTTATCCTGCCCTTATATACTATCAGTATTATACCTACACTTACACCTTGTACTTTGGTTGCTAATTAATGTCACTTTGATTTGTGATTTTTGACTCATGTAAATTGCTGTTTGCATTTGTATCCTGCCCTTATATACTATCAGTATTATACCTACACTTACACCTTGTACTTTGTAATTTACCATATGTATTTGCTCTACTGCACACTCTTATATCCTGGTTATGCTGGTTGATCACTAGTGCCACTTTTGTAATTTATAACTTATTACTGTGTAACCTACTGTATGCGTTTGTTTTTCTGCACATGTGTACCACTATAGTGCATTAGTGCATTCCCCCATACCCACCTAATCCATCACCGCAACATGGATCCTATCGGCAATCACACATATAAAATCAACTACCCACCATCACTCACCAAAAAAGCCACCAAGCGCTTTAAACACAACTTCCTTAGGTCACACCCTGAAACCCCCTTTGCTGACACCTACTTCTCACCGGTCAATGGATCCCTGAACACTGATATCATCTTCCACACCACACGCAGAGCTCAATGGAGAAAAGCGTTCCTCACCCTACTCACCGTCTCCTCCACCAGAAAATCCGCTCACAGCCTAGCTCTCTCCATCACACCATCCCGAGTCTTTCCAGGCAGAGCCACCATCACTATTTACAATAACGGGATTGTCCTATCACAAGCCACAGACAGGAACCTGGAACTGCTAGACAACTTGTTCCCCACTTTCAAAGAACACCTCTCCAATTCACGAACCAACACTCATATCTCCTCCAGTCCCACCAAACAGGACCTCACAGCTACATACTCCTCAATCAGGGGCACACCTACCACCCCTGACCTCCCATCCCCCACCCACAACCCCACTAACCCAATTCAGCACTCAAGCACAGACACAGATCGCTCCCCCTCATACACCTCTCACACCCCCGCCCCTTCTACCAACTCGCGGACCCCCACACATACCTTCAACACTCCTATCACACCTACAGCGGGCATTAACACCCCGCTCACCGCTGACAGCACAGCTCCCACCCATAACACACCTAACTTAATCCAGCACCAGAATAACACGCACTCCGACAAATCCCCCCCCTTATCCCTCCCCATTCTCAGTCCCCACTACCCTCTAACCAACTACGCAGAACATACCTCCTCTCTTAATTTAACTCCCCCTCCCCTCAACAGGATCATCTCCAATCCTGCTTCACCTCCTACTCGCAGCCCCCATTATCCTCCCTGCACCCCCACCACGGCTATCAGTCTCCCAGCCTACACCATGACCCCCCCGCCCACCACCAATGCCCTCACTCATACCACCAACCTCCTCCCTACCTCATCCACACCCCTCCCGCCCGAAACCTCTCGCCTCCCTAACTCCATCCCGCACACCAACACAACGCAGACCTGCTCGAACACCAGCCCTCTCTCCCACCTGCACACGAATTCCCTTGTCAACCAATCACCCCTGACTTCCACACCCACCTCCACCACCTACCCCACGATGGACTACATCATGGCCACCCTCACTCAGATCAAAGAAGACATACACACCATCAAAGAACTACTCTCTACACACCCCATACACCCCTCACCCACCCACCCTGACCCTCACCCACCCACCTCCACCTTCCCTCCCAACTTGCCCCCTACTCCGCCGGCTGACTCCCTCACTCAACACGCCCCACACTGGGCGTCAACCCCCTGCTCATAGGCGCAGTAACTGCCCTCGTCCCCCGCATCGCCCCTGCAACGCCTCACTCAACTACACCTCCCCGCCCAACTTGTCCTTCACCCTTCCGACTAACTCTCTCACTCAGCTATCCCCCAATCTGACCTCAATCCCAGCTCGTAATCGCAACAACCGCCCTCGTCGCACCCACAACTCTTCTTCTGACCTCGACACACACACCCTTTTCCGCTCCTATGACCCAGCCCCCCAAATTCACACAACCACCCCACACCTCAACATTCCCACGATACACTCAAATCCCCTTAGACCACCCACATTAAACAGCAGATTCTACATCCCCAATAACCTTAGAAAAGTCCCTCTCTCTCTAGAACCATCTACCACCCTCAACACACCCTGTCTCAAATGCACTCTTCTCAACTGCAGATCAGCCAAGAAACATTCCGCCGCCATTGCTGACCTCCTCTTATCGCGTGACCTTGACCTAATCATCCTGACTGAAACCTGGCTAACTGAATCTTCGACACCTATAATGGACATCTTGGTTCCTCCCAACTACCACATTATCAGGCTCGACAGAACAGGCAAAATAGGTGGTGGAATCGCATGCATCTACAGGAACAACCTCTCTGTTCAGAAAGTCAATTCGACCTCCCTACCATCCCCTACATCCTGGGAATACATCTGCCTCGACATTATTAGTGATGGCAAACCGATATGCTCTCTTCACAGCATTTACCACCCACCCAGGGACAACTTCACCTTTTCCCAACAAATCATGGATTTGATCTCAACCAATTCCGGACGGCATCTCACCCAAATATACCTTGGTGACTTCAACCTCCACCGGAACGATCGCAACGACGCAGTGGTAAATAGTCTTAAAAATGTCCTCGATGCCCTTAACCTCACCCAAATATGCAACAGCCCGACCCACGAGAAAGGTTCTACCCTCGACCTGATCATCTCCAAAGAGGACTCTATCCAACTCGAGTCCATCCAACCCTGTGACTGGTCAGATCATCATATTGTTACATTCTTTATCAATGAAAAAGTCGAAGTTAACCCGGCTCAACTCTCCAAGCCCAAAGTCTGGAAAAGAGACTCGAAAAAGCTCAACCCAGGCTCTTTGCCCCCTAACAGTTGCAATCTCCTACTCCCACCGACAGGCGCTATGGACGTCCAAACTCTGACTGACCACTATCTCAACGCTATGACCTCTATAATTAATGAGGCTGCACCTATGGAGCTGAAAAGAGTCTCTACTAAAATCTCCAAACCATGGTACGACGGGAGTCTCAATGAGGATAGACGAGACATGCGAATGGCAGAGCGTACCTGGAGATCAGCTCCCTCTGCAATGCACCTAAAAGATCTGAAGAAAAAGAGAAACGCCTACTTCAGGAAAATAAAACGCTCAAAATCAGACTTCTTCAGCCTCCAACTCAACCAAGCAAAACCCGCCCGAGAAAACTATTTGAGCTAATCAATTCACAATCCAAGGAGCAACCCCAACCACTCAGCACTAGGCGTGAGGCACCCTCCTGTGAAGACTTCGCTGCTTTCTTTATCCAAAAAACTGACAAAATAAAAAGCGATCTCCTCATTGACACAAGCCTCTACTCCAAACCCCAATGCCTAGCACCCACTGAACCAAAAAACAATGCTACATGGTCAACCTTCGGCACATACTCGGAAGAAGAAATTGGCAAACTGCTCAGCACCCTGAAACCATCCAATCACCTCACGGACCCCCTCCCTGCCTCCGCAGTAAAAGACTTTACCCCTTTGCTTCTCCCTCTCTGGACTAAAATTATCAACAGCTCTCTCCAACAAGGAAGCATACCTGACTCCCTCAAAGTTGGTCAGGTCACACCTCTACTAAAGAAACCTACAGCCGACCCCTCTGATCTCAACAATTACCGTCCCATCACCAATATTCCCACTCTCGCCAAACTGCTGGAAAAATGCGCACAACTACAATTGACTAAACACATTGAGCAATTTGATCTCCTCAACCCTCACCAGTCAGGCTTCCGAGCAGGACACAGCACAGAAACTGCTATGACTCACATAATTGACGACGCACTTCAAATGCTAGACCAAAACGACACCTGCCTCCTCATCCTTCTTGATCTCTCTTCAGCATTCGACACCGTTAAACATGAGAATCTACTAGAACTACTAAACACAAGAATGGGTTTATCTGGAACTGTTCTCAAGTGGTTCACTTCCTTTCTTCACAACAGGTCGCAGAAATTCAAGAGTAACAACCTGATGTCCTCGCCAATACCGGTAATGCTAGGCGTCCCCCAAGGATCCTCTCTATCCCCAACTTTGTTCAACCTAGTCATGGAACCTCTCACCACCTTGCTACAAGCATCCAATGTACACTTTCACATGTACGCCGATGACACCCAACTTTACCTCAAATTACAATCCCCCAATGACATCTTGCTCCTGAACTCAACGATCAGATGCACCCAATCCTGGCTTGCCGATATTCACCTCAAACTCAAGCCCTGAAAACAGAGTTCCTTCTGATCTCACCTCCAGCGAAGATATCCACCACTCAAATTTGGCTTAAACTCATAACCGCACTCAATGTCCAACCCACCATCGTGGACTCAGCAAAATCTTTAGGCATAACACTCGACACCAATCTCAACATGCAGCAACATATCAGCAAGGCAACAAAGGGAGCGAACTTCCAGATCAATACTCTGAGGAAACTTAAACCCTACCTCCCAGCCAAAGACTTCCAAACCGCAGTACAAGCGCTAGTCATCCCACGAATTGAATACGGCAGCACCGCCCTCTGCGGACTCCCCCTAACTACAACCGCACCACTAAGAGCCTCTCTGAATGCTGCAGCGAGACTCATCACGGGGTCAAAAAAGCACTCGCATATTACCCCTGACTTGAAATCCCTGAATTGGCTGCCTTTTGAAGCCAGAATACATCTGAAAATCGCCTGCATGACACACAAGGCGGTACACCTAAACTCACCCGGCTACCTCGCTCAGAAACTGACAATCTCTGGGGGAATTAGAAACACGAGAGGCACAAACAATCTTCTGCTGAAACCTCGAAGATTCCGGAAGGAAAAAACATACAAGCGCTCCTTCTCAGGAATGGTGCCTAGGATTTGGAACTCACTCCCTCCCGAAACCAGGCTTATCTCTTCCACTACACTCTTTAAAAAAGAAGTAAAAGCTATCCTCATGGCTAAATACACTTGAACTATTATCTCGAACTCTGTTAACACCCTGCACCGATCTGTACTACATGTTGACCCATTTACTTATTTGTATGAGTTGTCTTATTACTCACGTGATGGGCTTTGCAGCCACATATTTGTACTGTGTGATCTACTGATTTATTTGTTTGAATATGTTCCCTCATGTACCCCTCTATGTAAAGCGCTCTGATATCTGCGAAGATCTTGTTCGCGCTATATAAAACTTTGGAAATAATTAAATAAATAAGCAAGAAAGTGCAGAAACAGGCACATGGGATGCAGAAACACGCAAGAAAGGAACAGAAAGAGGGAAGACAAGTGAAGAAAGAGACAACAGGGGTGCAGAAAGAGGGAACAGAGGTGCATACAGAGGCAAGAGAGGTTCAGAAACAGGTAAAAGGGGTGCAAAAGAGACACGAGAGGTGCAGAAATTTGCAAGAGAGGTGCACAAAGAAGCAAGGCCAGGGCAAAAGAACCAACAGAGGTGCAAAAAGAAGCAGGAGAGTTGCAGACGGAGACAATAGAACTGCTGAAAGAGGCAAGTGATGTGAAGAAAGAAGAAAGAAAGGTACAGAAAGAAGGAAGAGAAATGCAGAAAGAAGTAACAGAGGTGCTGAAGGAGGCACAAAGGTTGCAGAAAGAGCAAGAGAAGTACAGAAAGAGACAACAGAGGTTCAGAAACGGGCACAAAAGGTGCAGAAAGAGAAAAGAGGGGTGCAGAAGGAGGCAAGAGATCTGCAGAAAAAAGCAACAGAGGTGGTGAAAGAGGCACGTGAGGTGCAGAATGAAGCAAGAGAGGTGAAAAAAGAAGGAAGAGAAGTGCTGAAAGAAGTAACAGAGGTGCTGAAAGAGGGGCAAATATTGCAGAAAGAGCAAGAGAAGTGCAGAAAGAGGCAACAGAGGTACAGAAAGAGGCAAGAGAGGAGCAGAAAGAGGGAACAGGGGTGTAGAAAGAGGCAAGTCATCTGCAGAAAACAACAACAGAGGTACTGAAACAGGCAGGCGAGGTGCAGAAAGATGCAAGAGATCTGCAAAAAAAGCAACAGAGGTGCTGAAAGAGGCAAGTTAGCTGCAGAAAAAAGCAAGAAAGGTGTAGAAATAAGCAATAGGGGTACATTAATAGGGGGGAGCAGTGCAGAAAGAAGCAAACGAGGTGCACAAAGAGGCAAGTGAGATGCCGGAAAGGCAAGAGATCGGCAGAAAGAAGCAATAGAGGTACAAAAAGATGCAAGAGTGGTGCAGAAAGAGGGAAGAGAGGTATGGAAAGAAGCAAGAGGGGTGCAGAAACAGACAAGAGAAGTGCAGTCGGAGGCATGAGAATTGCTGAAAGAAGCAACGGAGGTGTAGAAAGAAGCAAAACAAGCATTTGCAATGCAATAGGTCTCGCATTAATTAAGTTTGAGCTAATGGCATTGCTAAATATTGCAACACCAATTCCAACAAAAGTCTATAAACTCTAGGCCAAAAAAACGTGTTTTTATTTTTTTTGCAATGGTGGCATGCTGTGCTTTAGATGAATATGTTTAAAAGTTAAGTGCGCCATACTGCGATTGCTACAATAGTTAATTGGTTGTGGTTGTGTGTGTGTATGATTGTGTGTGTGTGTGGTTGTGTGTGTGTGTGGTTGTGTGCGTGTGTGTGGTTGTGTGTGTGTGGTTGTATGTGTGGTTGTGTGGTTGTGTGTGCGTGGTTGTTTATGTGGTTGTGTGCGGTTGTGTGTGTGATTATGTGGTTGCGTGTGGTTGTGTGTGTGTGTGGTTGTGGTAGTGTGTGTGTGGTTGTGTGGGTTTGTGTTACCATCCTTTTGGGGACTTGGGTATGATAACACACTCACGCTGTGGGGACTTGATTGCACTGTGGGGATCTGAACCCAAGTCACCACAAGGTAAAGGCTTCTAAATGATTAGAAATGACTTCAGAAACATCTGTGCCAATGTTTACAACTTTTCAAAAAATTGCCTTGTCGGGACCTGTGTTACACCATGTGTGTTTATTTTTTTGCTCAGCTCTGCCCCTGTAGACAGGAGCTGGTACTGCAGCCTCAAACACATTTAGCATATTAACTACACTTTCTCCATCATCATAAACAAGAAGGTTATATTGTCCTTAAAACAATGATCGTGTGACCATTTCTATGTTTTTTAAAAGACTGTATAATTAAAATGACAGTCCTGACTTCGCATTTTCAGTATTTCTGAATGTTTATTTTAGCTGTTTTTTCAGTATTTTACCAACCAATTTCATCTAGCTTCTTGCATTAACAGTACATTTTAGATTTACTGTTTCATATTATATAGCAATTTACTGATTGCAGTTTTATCAGTTACTGGAACTAGAAACACGTATGTCAAATATTTTACGACACAATCGAACTTCGGTCATTATGTTATTGTAGTTAGGTAGAGGGAACTGCTGTTCACGTTTCACTGCCATGGTGTTTTGATAAACCTGATAACACTCCACAAATCGCCTGCCCCTTAGGTGCACAACTAGAGCAACCAGTGCATCATCAGATGCGAAACCTGCTCTTCTTAAACTGTAAGGTCAGGTCTAATGTGTTCTGACCCTGACCTTAACTACCCTCTTCCCATTCAGTATTCAGAAACATATGACATACATTTCCTACAGAAGAGCGAGTTCACAGTAAAAAGCCATGTAGCAAGATGCACGAAAAAGCACCTGCTAATCAAAATAATTCTTGCCTTGTCTATTCTTTCATACACCTAGGACATTCAGGCTTATTTTCAAACAGGCAAACACTCGGAATAATACTATATTCCAACTTTCCTAAATGGTGAACTTTCCTAATCACTTGCTTCCTACCTGGGCTGACTGTGTACTGCTACCGGACCATCAAAGCATTTTGGGGCTTTGAAATAGCGCGAGGATGCGCAACGCTTGCTTGTTGGTCTCCCCCGCCGCCGCTGCCTGTTCTATTCTGTGCGCGGTCGCTGTGTGGGGAAACTGCATCTCCCAGGGACCCTTGCAGCTGGACGCCGCCCCCACACGGATTTTGCGCCAGGTGGAGCATTAAAGAACGCCGGAGTTGCGGTGGAATGGGTGAACTTTCCTAATCACTTGCTTCCTACCTGGGCTGACTGTTTACTGCTACTGGACCATCGAGGCATTTTGGGGCTTTGAAATAGCGCGAGGACGCGCAACGCTCGCTTGTTGGTCTCCCCCGCCGCCGCTGCCTGTTCTATTTTGTGCGCAGTCGCTGTGTGGGGAGACCGTATCTCCCAAGGACCCTTGCTGCTGGACGCCACACCACGCAGATTTTGCGCCAGGTGGCGCATTAAAGGACGCCGGAGTTGCAGTGAAGCGGGTGAACTTTCCTAATCACTTGCTTCCTACCTGGGCTGACTGTGTACTGCCACCGGACCATCGAGGCATTTTGGGGCTTTGAAATAGCACGAGGATGCGCAATGCTTGCTTGTTGGTCTCCCCCGCCGCCGCTGCCTGTTCTATTCTGTGCGCGGTCGTTGTGTGGGGAGACTGCATCTCCCAGGGACCCTTTGCGGCTGGACGCCGCCCCCACGTGGATTTCGCGCCAGGTGGCGCAATAAAGGATGCCGGAGTTCCCGCGTCACGGGACGTGCGCGGGTGACGCTGGGCTAAGCTCGGGCAAAGGGCGGGCCGTCTGTGGCCATCAGGGGCCAGAAGAGGCCGGGCCGGGCCCCGTTATTGACACTCCCAACTAAGGACAGTAAGCACCAAGATTATTACCGTACTTTAGTGTTGATAGCTGGGGGCTGTTTCTGTCAACTGACTGTTATGAGCAAACAAAATGTGGGGGATAGGGTGGTGGGGACACTTGATGCTTTTCTAATAAGAGCCGAATCGGTTTTAATTCACAAAATTGAGGCAACCGAGCGTAGACTATCGCTCGAACCAATTTCATTAAGGGAGGGTCCTTACCCTGTGTCCAGCAGCCTACTATCCAGTCCAATTCTGATGCTGTCCATATAGCAGACTGGTCCTCGACAAGGCCAATATGTGTGCCGACTAATAGCCCGAATCTGGTCTCCCCCCAGTCCTCAACTAGTGCTGGGAGCCAAGTCATGGTAACAACTAGAGGGAAGAAGGCCCTTGCTCGTACTGGCTTGGAACCCCCAAACAAAAAAAGGAAGGGGCGTGGTATGAACAAACAAAAGCCACTACCTGGTATTAGCAATCCTAGTGGGGCCTTTGCATTTGGTAACCCAAGTAGTAACAGTGTAGACACTACCCCCATTGCCAATGTTAATCCTATGCTGAACCAATGTGACCTTTGTTCCCTTTTGAAGGAACAACTTGCTGTATTTATTGACCCTTTAATGAAAAGACTAGATTTCATTGACATTAGGCTTAAAAAGATTGATGAAACTCTGTTACACCCTCCACAGGAGATTCTTGCACAGCCAAGCCCCCGGGTAACAGGAGGGGCTGTCACAATCAGAGTGGGGAAAATTCATAGGGAACAAAAGGGTACAATGGTGAATGCACTGATATTAGTGGACAAGGTGCAACCAGCAGGGAGGGCTGCAGGTGCAATCCATACTGGTGTTAGTAAGGCTAAACCTGTGCCCCAGCAGCAGCCTGCTGGGGCCGAGGGATTTGGAAGACAGGTGGAACTTAGTAATGATGGTGGGCCTGATAAGATCACCCTACTCCACCTTACTCCAGAAGCAACCCCATTTTCGGTCATTTTAGCGAATGTCCCCCCTCTCACATCAGGGGTACGCGAGCACTGGTCCACCCTTCGAAACAGGGCACTTCAGTACTTAAGTAAGAAAACCAGTATTGGGGATGTCCTTTTTCATGAGTTCAAAATGGTTAGACGTATAAAATGGGCTGGATACTCAACCAAATCCATGCCAGGTGATTGTGTGGTTATAAGCTTTGGGTCACATGCCTTGGTTCGCCACATCTTTGACTTAGCTGAGCACTTACCTTTCACTGCAGACGCAATTAGATTGCTCCCCCTTGGCTTTTTCTATAAACAGCATATGAGACATAGCAATAGGAACTTCCGTGTACCACAGGACTCTGACATCTGGAATGTTCATCCCATACATATCAATAATCGTTTTGAGGTTCTATCCTCACTCGAAGATATTGACTGACTGGGGACAGATGATCAGCAGGGATTAGCCAGACGAGGTGAGAAGAGGGGTGACACCGATCTTACGATAGTGGGGTGTCCTAAGGGAACTACGATGGAGAAGTATTTACCCATTGCCCCTGCTTTGTCACCTGACTCCCCTGACCTGAACCCCGGTATAAATTTTGTTGAACCATATATTTGGTGTGGTGTACCGGCAATGTCAAGAGCTTCAATGACTATTTCCTCCTGGAATATTGCAGGGTTGGAATCTAAAGTCTCGTCTACCGACTGGGCAACCTATATAGGAGACTCAGAAATCTGGGCATTTCAGGAAACATGGTCTATTGACGGGGTCTTTTGCCCAGACTTTTTGAACTTTTTTAAACCAGCAATAAGGGGACAGAGGGGCAGAGCAGTGGGAGGTTTGACTTGCTGGGTGAGACAATCTGAGGGGATAAGAGTGGAGGAGGTTAGCATTGATAACCCCGATATCCTGGCAATAAGGGTCAGATCAGTGAGTGGCCTTGATTTAACCCTGTATAATATCTACGCCAGGGGTCAGCCTGGTGGAAGGTGTTCTCAGGTCATAATGGCTTTAGAGCGCCACCTGTCCCATGTGGCCCATAATGATGATTTAATTATTGCAGGGGACTTTAACACCTGCTTCGAACCACTAGATGCAAAAGATGGCAAGCTTAGCGAAGAGGTCGATGCACTCTGGGGGATCCCGCAATTGGATCTTGAGCCTATTAGAAAATGGACCGAGGCTGCTCTCCAAATGAAAGGGTTGTGCCTGGAACGAGGCTTAAGGGCGGCCAATGGCAGGACTAAGTCGGATGCCAAGGGTGCGGTGACTTTGATAACGGTAGATCCAAGAGTCGCATTGATTATATCCTTGTGAATGTGGAGAAATGGATGCTTGCCCTAGACATGGAAGTGCAAAGTCGCCCTGAAAACAACCACAATCCCTTGGTCCTTAAATTTCATGACAAGAGCTTTTGTGGTACTGCAGTAATGGAGGGTGATACCTGCCCAAATACAGTAACTATTGCGAACGACCTAAGAAAGGTACGCTGGGCCAAGGTAGTTATGGATGAAGGAAATGTGGCTGGGATTGGGGCGCTAGTGTCAGGATCTTTAAGGGAGCTCTCTGTATGTGGTTCCCAGGAGGTTCTAAATGTTAAACTAGGGAGAATACATAGTGACCTTTTTAGTGCCCTTAAAAGGTTTTTTATAAACGCCAAACCTGCTAAGAAAATCAATATGATTAAACCTAACTCGTGGTACAATAGCACGTGTAGGTTGGCTCACAAAGCTCTAGTGATGGCCATTAAATCTAGGATTCATAGTGACATCAAGCAGTGTAGAATAACCTACAAAACGGCCATCAAACATGCTAAGAAAGAATGGAATGAGGAACGCTGGCGTTGTTTGTTGTCAGCTTGTAGAGGCAGGAACATGACCCAATTCTGGGAACTCATTAAATGGGGGAATGGGCAGCGGTCAATAATCCCGACTAACAATGTCGAACCCCAGCAATGGGTTGGCTTTTTTGAAATGCAATTCCAACTGGATTCAGAGAGGGTAGAGGTTGCCCCACAAATTCAAATTGATGTCCCCCTGCTGTTTAATACAAAAGAGGTAGAGCCAGTTCTCAAGTCTATCCCAAGTGGCAAGGCACCCGGTCCTGACTGCATTCCAGCAGATTTATTTAAACATGATTTTGATCTATGGATACCCTATATTACTAACTTAATTAACTCAATAGCCGGTGGAGCCCCAATTCCAACATCCTGGTTTGGAGCGGAAATTATCCCCATCTACAAGAAGGGTGATCGTCCGCTCCAGGCAATTATAGGCCCATCAGCTTAATTGACGCTATTCAAAAGATAACAGCACAGGTAATATTGGGTAGGATCCAGGGCTGGATGTCTGAAAATGACATTCTATCTCCCCTTCAGGCGGGGTTTAGGAGTCATATGGGGACTTTAGACCAGGCCTTTAGATTCGTCCTACTGTATTGGAAGGAGGTCCTATTGGGTAGGGGAATGCTTTTTGCTGCTTTCGTGGATTTGAAATCAGCCTTTGACCTCGTCCCAAGAGCAAAACTGTGGGAGGTCCTATTAAGATTGGGGATGCCCAAAGAGTTAATTTCCCTCGTGGTTAGATTACACGAATCAACGTTTGCCCAGGTTCGTTTGGGGAAACCGGGCGAGGTTACAGAGAGATTTGTGGTAGGAAAGGGCGTCCGGCAAGGGTGTTTGCTGGTACCAACCCTGTTTTCTTTATTTATTAATGGGGTGGTGCAGTATTTTGTTGACCAACCCACGGACGCGCCTATGCTTGGCGGCCTAAAGGTGCCCCTGCTCATGTTCGCGGATGACACGCTGATACTATCCAAGACGAGACAGGGATTACAGTTAGTGCTGTCTCGTTTTGAGGAGTTTTGCCGCGAACATGAGCTTGTGATTAATGTAGGGAAGACCAAGTTTATGGTACTCCACGGGTCCAAGCCCGTCAACGCACGAGTTTTGATGGGTGGGAATCCCCTGGAGCAGACTAACGTCTTCACCTTTTGGGTGTGCGTTATGAAGGGGGGGTGCCTTTAAACACCCTGACCCTGACGAACACATCATATCCGAGGTTTCACCACCCCTCAGTAGCACAAGAGATCTTTTTACACGCTCCCTCGGGTGCAGTCTCACGCTGACGCGGCTCTACCTGGAGCAACTCTGTGATTGGCTCAACAGAGACGAGCCCCTGTACATTTAGCAATGAGCGGCGGCATCACAATGATCCTCCGAATCACCGAGGAACCGAGCGGTGCGGTCGGCGTTTTCCTCACGCCGCAAAGGTATTTAACTTTGCCATGAGCACTTCCCAATTAGATTAGAACAGTCACCCAACGTCAATGAGTTTATCTGACTACTGTATCACAGACCCACTACCCGGCCTATCTTCGTCGGCAATTATTTGACAAAATCAATAAAGTACGGGCATGGCACGACCAAAGCCCTCGATCAATACCATATTTAAAACCACGAGGCTAGCTCGAGCCACGGACTCGTCAGCCTTACATATACGGCTATTTCAATTATAGTTCGTAAGCCTGTTCCTGCTTAAACGCCAGTCTGACTAAAACATCAAATCCGAGGCTTCACCAACTCTTAGTAGCACAAGAGATTTTTTTACACGCCCCCTCCAGATGCAGGCTCACGCTGACGCGGCTCACCCTGGAGCAACTCTGTGATTGGCTCAACAGAGACGAGCCCCTGTTCACTTAGCAACGAGCGGCGGCACCGCGAGGATCCTCAGAATCACCGAGGAGCCGAGCGGTGTGGTCGACTTTTTTCCTCACGCTGATAAGGTATTTCACTTTGTTATGAGCACTTCCCAACTAGATTAGAACAGTTACCCAACGTCAATGACGTTATCTAACTACTGTACCACAGACCCACTACCCGGCCTATCTTTGACGGCAATTATTTAACAAAACCAACAAAGTACGGGCATTGCACGACCAAAGCCCTCGATCAACACTATTTAAAACCACGAGGCTAGCACGAGCCACAGACTCGCCAGCCTGACATATACTGCTTGTTCAATTATATTTCGCAAGCCTGTCCCTGCCTAATAGCCTAAGTTCCCATCCCCACACAACTTTGAGTAATCATGCACTTTGTCTCTCTATTTGCGAGTTTCATGACGTGGACCTCATTGATTTTCTAGAACGGTGCCAGATGAGTTCGGCGGCCATTCAAAAATTACATTCCTGATGAGCTTTCTATGACGACGTATGAGGCCCACTGCCCAAGTAAGTGTCTCCTTCTCCACAATAGGGACTGGCACAGGGCTCCCCAGCCAGTTCGGTCCACTAAGGATTTCTCTCATTTAAATGTATTTCAGAATCAGTAGGAGCACCCAAAGGCCTACCCAATGGCGGCACAGTCATTGACCGTCAGTTCCATGTAGGTACCCCCTACATTTCTTCAATTTATCAAGCCAATTCACCACTCAAACCATTATTGCTAGCGTTTGCATTGATTCATAGGCTCTCTACCCCTGTCCTGATGAAGACCCCAACATGAGGCGACAATAACCCTTCAGCGTACACATGGGGGTCGAAACGTAGACTACGCCAACCAAACACACCATAGGAACCAATGCAATGAATGTTTCTTACCTATGCTTGATGCGATTTGGGAACATTAACATTACCTTGATTGTAAAGGCGTATTGATTTCATTGTGATGTTATAAATGTCACACCACCTTTACCCAGTCCCTCACAACCTTTTCACTCCCCTCCTTCTCACACGGAGAGCACTTTCTAATGTAATGACTGAACAATTACATTGAATGAATGTCGACCATTTATGACAAACTTGCTGTCGGAAACTTATATGAGTAAAACTTTTGCTTGACTAAAAGAAATTGGTATTTGAATATTGTTATTGTAATTCTACTTTATTATATTTAATAGTATGTGGTGTATATTGGTATAAAGAAATACCAAATACCGTTCCTTTCACACAGACCATTTTTTCTTGTACCTTCACTGTTTGGGTGTCACTTTTGGTGACAAGTTGAGTTGGGACCCCCAAGTCAAGATTCTGGCACTGAAACATGCCCAATTAGCGGAAGCATTGACCAAGGAACATAGGCTACCCTTAGCTAAGCCTATAGCTCCAGTGGTCGAAATTTATGTGACCAAAATCATCCTGGCTATTTTATATGGTGCTGAAATTTGGGGTTTCTGTAACTTGTCCCAACTGTCCACAGCCCAGAACAAATTTATGAGATCAGTTGTGGGCCTGCCCCAATCCTCCCCCCGTACACCACTGTTGTTTGATTTAGGTTGCCATAGTATCGAAGACACTGCCCGTTACAGGCCATTGGCCTTTTGGAGGCGTCTCTGGATTACTCCAGAGCTCCAACCCTTTGCTAAGGCTTTGTCCGAAGTAAGGGCATTGGACCGCCTGCATAGGATCCCATGGCTGATTGGCATGCAGTCTCTCCTAATTGATCTTGGGATGAGGGAACTTTGGGAGAGCCCTGAATCAGTGGAATTTCCCCCCAAAAAATCCTTTCAAGCAGCATACTGGGAGTTAATTAAAATAACGAAGTTCTCCTCTGTCACTTGCCCTACCTTGTCCAGAGATTTTTTAGAGCTAAAAGATGAACCCTGCCTGGAAAGCTATTGGGACCTCATAACAAAGCCATTAGACTGCAAGCTTTACCATCAATTTAGAGTTGGATCCTTGCCACTCCGGTAGTTTACATGTAAGTGGCAACTAGGAATTGTTGATAAATGTAGATTTTACTCAGATTGTACTGAAGACATTGATCACCTTTTATTTACTTGCCCGGCTTATCACCAACCCCGCAGCTTGTGGCTAAAACCGGTATGTCGGTCCTTAGGAACTAGCTCTGCGATGGTCGCTAAGAGGCTATTGAAATCTGGACCCAATGAGCTCGCAGTAATAGGAGTAGCCAAGTTCCTGAGCTGGGCATGGGTAATCAGGATGAAAAGTGGGGGCCCCTAATAGCTAAGATCACCGATTGAACATTGTGGAACTATGTATCTTATGGGTTCTTTTATGAATGTAAAAGTCTGTGCGTGCAATATATTTAATCTTGTATTATGAACTGTTTTTAATATGTAAATATAGGTAAATATATATTTTAATCTTATTGATTTACTTGTAAGCAGTTTTATGTTTTGGTATGGTATTCTTATGGCTGTATCTTCTTCTTTTAATTTTGTGACCGTTTGTCTTTTAAGATAAAAATCGCAATAAAGACTTTTTTGAATTGAATACTATATTTGATATAGTCCTGTTTGATTAAAGCCGTTTTTTTCGCTAAAGATGCCTTCCCTTATCTGGGTTTTTACTGCATTTAAATATGTATAGATTTGTATTCCTGTTGTGCACAAAGCACTTCTACCCCACCCACCAAATCTTGAACGGAGGTATTATAGGGCAAAGTGTTTACACATTTTCATAGTCCAAACAGTGGAATTAACATGTCTGGAAAGGCCAGAGATGTAGTCACGACAAAAGCATTGGTTTTTTTTCTGTTTCCGGGGCATGTCTCGGTTTTTGTTTTTCTACATCTGTTCACCCTAGTTTAAGATTACTGTAAAATTTCAAAATAACCTTTGTAGTGTCTTGGTGTGTACACGTTCTAGTGTTCCTGTGTAATGTAACACACTATACACCCACCCACCACAGACGTCATGGTGTCACATGACGCTGCCAATAAAAGAGGCTGAGCGCACGTGCTCAGGACCTTCCCTACCACTCATTCCTGGTGTCCGTGTCCATCCTTGCTGCTCCCATCATGAGGGCCCAGGGCCCATACTTTCAAACATTACAATGGCGACGAGGTCGGTAGTGCTACCCATGCGTGCCACTGCCAAACACTGGGAAAAGGGGGAGAGAGTTGCCCACCTGAAGGGCACCCCCTGCAGCAAGGCACAGCGAGCCCAGAAGCCGGTGAGCACGTCGGAGCCCAGCAGCCATCAAGAGGCGAACAGCTAGCCGACCGAGCCACCCGCGTCAGCCGCCACCAACGTGCCAGCGGGAATGAGCGGACCGCCCAGAGCCCTCCTGAGACGGTCGCCACGCGAAAGCCCCGCGAAAGAGGAGCCAGGGCCGGGCGGAGTCCACCCGCCGCGACAGCGACGCAACTGCTGGCCCGCCGGCCGAAGGTGAGCCCCAGGGGCGAAGCACAAATAAATAAAACTGTGCCATTCATAAGCAGCGCCAGCGGAGCCTACCCGCGGCCTGCCCGAGTCATCCCTTGCCCCCGCCGCGCGTGCAACGGAAGCGGCGGGGCCCAGAGCAAGCCACGGCGTGAAGGGGAAGGCGGCCGGACCCGTAGTCATCAATACCAACGAGGGGGAGGGAGCGGAGTAGCTAACCGCCTCCCGACCCCCCTCGCGACGTGGTCCGGGCCAGCGGAGCCCACCCGCGACCGGTTGGCGGCACCCCCACCGAAGGAAGACTCAGCAGAGCCAGCGGAGCCCACCCGCGACCTGCTGGCGGCACCCCCGGCGAAGAAGAGACTAAGCAGCGCCAGCGGAGCCCACCCGCGGCCTGTGAGAAGCAAGGCAGGTCTCCGCCGCGCAGCGTGTGGGGGTAGAAGCTGCAGCGGCGGGAGACCGGTGAAAGTGAGGCCAGCGGAACAGTACAGGCAAGAGACAGAGCCGGCGGAGCCCAACCGCGGCCTGCCTCGAGCGTCCCCTGCCAGGGAGGAGTGACCGGAGCGATGTGCTCCCTCGCCGAGTGAAGCAACTTCTCCCCCGCCCGCGTGAGTACTGCCGATGCGGCTGCGGACGGGAAGAGAGTGAGAGCGAGGATGAAGCAGCGTCTGCAGGAGGCCAGCGCCGCCAAGACCAGTAGGCCCCCCCACCTCCTCCTTGTGTGCTCCGTGTGAGGAGCAGAGTGCAAGGAAGCAGGGGTGAAGTGACCGTCTGCACGCGGTGCCGCCAACCCCTCCCTGTGTGCTTTGTGAGGGGCAGAGGTCGCCAGAGCGGTCCACACCGCCAAAACTGTACTTAAGCCCCACCGGGACACTGAAACAAGAGGAACCACCGGTGCACCCACAGAGACTGCCAAATCTGCCCCCAGCATCAAAGCTGCACAACACCAGAGGGACATGAACAGTGCTTTTGCAATGTCTGCCTGACTGTAGCACATTCATAAGTCGGTACAGTTTGGTAATACTATAAGCAAAGGAAATCTACTCACCCATTCTCAGCAGCAGCTCCAACCCCCTGTGCACTGAAGCAGTAGAGCGCACACCTGGGGAAAGACTAGACAGGCTGCTCAAAAGATCCAGCAACACTGCCACCCAGTGGCCAAAAGCATAAGTGCACCAACATCCTCCAGCACTGAAACAAGCATTGTCAACACAAAAGAAGTTAACACCATCTAGAGGCAACAGGCGGAGTAGCGCCCCAAAGAAAAGCATCGTAACTCCCAAATCCAGAAAACGCGCTCCGCGCAGAAGACGCACACACGCACCAGCAAGGAGTAGGCGGCTGCCACTTCCAGAGTGACGTGGGAAGAGGCACCAACGCCTCACCAAGAATCCAAGCAAGGACAAAACGTCTGGAGAAAACGACTGCCAAGCAATGGAGGAACGATCAGGGAATAAGACTGCCGAGATCAGAAGACGGAGAGAGCAGTGACTCCTAGTGGCCACAGGAGGTCACCGCAGCATCAACTACTCCCGCCAACGGTCCGAAGCAGCAAACTTCTGACGCCATCCAAAAGCAGCAAGTACCCGACGGTCCAAAGCAGCAAAGTACTGGACGTCAGCCAAAGCAGCAAGAAAACGACGCCAGCCAAAGCTGCAAGTACCGAAGACACGCAACAAGTGTCCGAGAGCCGTGGAAAGCACGGGCGCAGATAACGTGCCGCGTGGCAAGGCTCAGCCCCCACGAGATGGAAGAAGGGCACAGGTAACGCCACAGTGCAGAACAGTTACCGAAGAAGACCACTAAGCGTGGCACCCCCAGAAGCTGATCCACAGAAAGATCGCGTACCAAGTATGACCCGCGATGGGTCCCCTCAAACAATACCAGAAGGTGCTAACGCGCCTAGTCCGACAGGATGAAGAAACCTGCCAAAACACCAGCAGGACGGGACCGCCAAACGGTCCAGGACGTTCGACCTAATCAAGATCCCTGAACACCAATCCACGAACGTCACCAACAAGAATCCAGAGTAGAGGGTTCGTGACACCAACTCGGGAAGCTAAGGAAGAAGGAGGAAGTGTTCCAGTCGGGGACACACCAGGATCACACATGCAGCGGGCGCGCCCTGCATGGAGGAGCCAGGTCAGGAGAGAAGATGCAAGATCGGACCGAGTGATGTCGCGAAACAGGAAGGAAGAAGAGGAGAGATCCGAGTGCCACGCTCGCTACTGGGAAAAGAAAGGAAGAAGATGTGAGGCACGTCTGCCACTGCCAAAAGAAAGGATGAAGAGGAGAGATCCGAGTGGCACGCTTGCCACTGAGAAAAGAAAGGAAGATGATGTGTGGCATGTCTGCCGCTGCGAAAAGAAAGGAAGAAGAGGAGAGAGCTGCGTGGCACGTCTGCCACTGCGAAAAGAAAGGAAGAAGAGGAGAGAGCTGTGTGGCACGTCTGCCACTGCGAAAAGAAAGGAAGAAGAGGAGAGATCTGAGTGGCACCTCTGCCACCGTGACAAGCAAGGAAGAATATCCACGTGGCCGTTGCCACAGTTAAGAATGGAAGGAGGTTATTCCATGTGGCCGTGGCCACAGTTGAAGAGCAGAAAAGAAGTACATCCACGTGGCCGTTGCCACAGTTTGGAGTGAAGAAGATGTCAGTGCAAAATAGGTCCCCACTGTTAGTCCGAGGCCGAACTGGTACGTGGCCATCCATTACAGGGCGAGATGCAAGAACTTCAACAGCACCCGTTACCACGGAAGCCAACAACACAAGGACTGTGAGGAAAAAGGGGCTACCCAGTCGTCTACAGACTGTTTCCATCTAGCATCTCCAACCTGTGCCAGAGCGGACGAAAGTTCCCCGAAACAGACTGAATTCCACCTGCCCTTCCCAAGCTGCGGCGGATAGAAAAGCTTGATGGAACTGAACACTTCACTGCATCCTGAGATAAGTTGATTCCCCAAATGTGAATATCAAGTTGAGTTTTTCATTGATTAAAAAGGGGAGTGATGTAGTGTCTTGGTGTGTACACGTTCTAGTGTTCCTGTGTAATGTAACACACTATACACCCACCCACCACAGACGTCATGGTGTCACATGACGCTGCCAATAAAAGAGGCTGAGCGCACGTGCTCAGGACCTTCCCTACCACTCATTCCTGGTGTCCGTGTCCATCCTTGCTGCTCCCATCATGAGGGCCCAGGGCCCATACTTTCAAACATTACAACCTTTTGAAAAATGAATTGGTTTTTATGCTCATGAAGTAATTGAAAGTTGTGAACATAATCCATACCAATTTGTACCTTTAGTACAAAGCTAAATTGGCAAGATGTTTTAGAACTACATTTCAAATGTTTCTTGAGCAACGTATTTATTGGTCACGGATGTTTTCCTACACATAATTCACTCGATGTAATTGAAAGTCCTGCAGTAACTGATTGATTCTTTGAGTTCCTGAGAAATGAAACTAAAAGCTCGGGCCACAGTAAAGAGATATATTTAGCATTGGCTTTGTGAACCAGCCGAAGACGTGAAAACTCCCATTTAGGCATAACAAAGGTTTACATTACAAAGGGGCATGCTGTAAACCCCTCAAGTCAGGGACTGTCATGGCTGGGGAATGGGTCCTGTAGTACCTTGGTACTCCGAGCAAAAGCAGTAAGTCCAACTGACCTCACACCTGCATAGCTGTCAGGGTTAAACTTTGGCACCCAGGCTGCCCATTCTCTGATCACAGCCTCCAACACAGAGGGTGTTTTTTGCTCATATTAAAATTCTTGTTCTATCTTCAACATGAACGGCAGAATGTGCTATTTTAAAATGTCTTTCGAAATGTCGAAAATGCTTACATAGAATGGATACGAAAAGTGGAGCAGAATTCATATGTAACCCTCGAATTCATATGTATCCCTTGAGCTACATATTTTGTACTTTAAAGGACACAGCGATGATGAGCACAGCAATCAAGATATGATCGAGGATAGTTGAAGCATTTCTTCCTGTAAAAGTTAGAATCGGACCTCCATTATCACAATCACATTTGAGTAATTGTAAATCAAACTTGGTAATCATAGAATTCAGTGAACCGTCGTACTCATGAATACAAATGTCTAAATTTAGAGCATTAGGCATATTACAAGCATTATTATATATGGGATGAATGTTCCGTAGGTGCCCATAACAGAAATCCAGAGACTGGAGAGACATATTCAAATCCATCTGGAAAAGAGGTATGGCCCTAGCTAGAACTCCGCTTGCTCCAGTTAGGATCCCTAAAATTCATAATAATACAGTCTCCTTTGAGGCTCTTGCTCAAAGGACCAACCCCTCCCACTCTCCTGGTTAGTACAAATTGGTGTGCTCTCCCATCTGGGTATTGATAATTCCTATAGAGCCAGTGTATCACTCTATTTTTCAAAGATTCATGGGTGTCTATTTGACCTGGCCGCATGGGGTGGGGAACACTAACTAAATGGGCCACATAGGTGCAACACGCCAGGGGCAAACTGACCCCACGTGGTGGTCCTGCAACTGCCCTCACCTGTGCTCTACTCTGCCGCGTAAAGCTCCTTTTCTACTCCCGCTACGCGGGTGAAGCCCTGGCCAACGGTGGGCCAGTCATTGACTGGAAGAGGCCAAGCCGGGCCACCCCTTTAATATCTGCCCAGAAAAAAAATAGATCATATAAATAAGGTACTGTTTATTTTGTCAAAGTGACTTTTGCAAAACCTGATGGTTGGTTACACATGGAAATGAACTGGGGGCTAGACAATATTCTCTAAGACCTATGCTAATTATAAAATAGGAGTTGCGCTTCTTTATTGAGTTTTATGTGGTTTAGTTGTAGGTTCTGCTAGGCCCATTGATATGATACTGGTGATACTGTTGCTTTCCTTTTATTAGTACCCATTTTATTGCACAGGGCCGGGTGGATTATCCGTTTGTTGAGCAGGATCAAATCTCTTTGGCCTTTCTCTGGTTTTCTAGTCATTTAAGGTCTTACGCAACAGCATGGCCAAGCGTATGGTCGCAAATGCTACACCCCTGGCCGATACTCCAGCATCTCAATTGACTCCTTCCTAGTGCTGGTGGTAAATGTCATTTCTAAAGAAATAGATATGGCAGAACAACATCTTTCTTTGGGTGTAGAAGGGGCTGCGGCACCTATCATTGATTTTGCTTTGCCCTCTGTATGTGAGTTGCACTAAGGGGTGTCAAAATGTTTTAGCATTGCTGAGGGCTTTGATGTTTCTACACGTCCCCATTTGCCATCAGAGGCTGTGCCAGATTCCTTACTTGAGGACCCTACTTTCTATGGCCTGCCCTCCAACACCAAAGAAGAAAAGAAAGTGTTAGAAGGCTCCAGTGGTAGCCGGTAGAATGCATGTTCGTGTGCCTGCTGCCCGATGTATTCTGAGGCTGTTAATGGCCCAGTCTCTTTTGATGAGACACAATGGGCACCATTTATGACCGAACTAACAACTATAATGAAATATCTATGATCTCCAATTAGAGAAAAGTTGGAGTGTCTGATTGGAGAAGTTAATAAGATCAGATCCTTTTGTCAAAATGTTCCTCTTGGTATTTTAAGAGTCGATAATACAGATATGTCATCACCACAAGCCATAGTACCCTCTTCGCTAAAAACGAATTCCAGGGCAACCCATCATCATATGGGAAAGCCCTGCAGGGCTTGCTCTGTTTCTGGGCCAACTCAAAGGGACCCTGCTAGTGTATTCATACCAAAGGACAAAATACGGTCTATTCCTGAGCAAGGTGCAATGATTAAGGCACATTCAACATTAAGCCATATATATCATATGAAGTCGCAGTTTACAAATTAAGATTCAGTGGGTGAAAATGCGGTAAATTCTGTAGGGAATCATGTTAGGATCAATTTGCCCCTGGTGTGTTGCCCCTATGTGGCCCTTTTAGTTAGTGTCCCCCACCCCTTGCGGCCAGGTCAAACAGACACCCATGAATCTTTGAAAAATAGAGTGATGCACTGGCTCTATAGGAATTATCAATACCCAGATGGGAGAGCACACCAATTTGTACTAACCAGAAGAGTGGGAGGAGTTGGTCCTTTGAGCAAGAGCCTCAAAGGAGACTGTATTATTATGAATGTCAGGGATCCTAACTGGAGCAAGCGGAGTTCTAGCTAGGGCCATACCTCTTTTCCAGATGGATTCGAATATGCCTCTCCAGCCTCTGGATTTCTCTTATGGGCACCTACGGAACATTCATCCCATATATAATAATGCTTGTAATATGCCTAATGCTCTAAATTGAGACATTTGATTACCGCCCATGCTAGTAATATGTATGGTACCCCGAGTGTCGCTCAGTCTGTATTAAGTGACCATAACTGTATTATATATATTTTTTTTTTCTGGAGAAGGAAAAGCAATGTCCCATTTAGTATCATCTATAATGTCATCCCTACTAGACCAAATGGGGTTTGTATTAAGTGGGCTGGCATTGAACCCCCCAGATTACTGCATGATATAATCTCTAGGAACTTCATTGATATCTCCTATTGTCTTGACAATGAAGTTATTCCTAATCAGTTACTAGCCAGTTTTACTCATGTCACCTGTACTATTAATTCTTTATTGACCTGCACCTGTAATTCAGAATATAGAAAGCACAGAGGTTGGTTCGATCATCCATGTACTAATGCCTCCTAAAAATTGAAATTGGACCTACACTGTCAACCTAGAGATATTGTATTGATTAACCCCTTGGCCGCGGCGGTAATTCCGCTGCGGCGCTGGGGGGGAGGGTGGTCCGCGAGGCGCCGCCATGCTCGTGACAGAATCACTCCATCACGAGCCATGGGCACGCTGTGCTTGTGATGGAGCGGTTCCGTCATGGCCCCGCCCGCTCAAAAGAACGCAGGCGCGGAATTCCTGCAGCGTGGGTGGGGCGGCCGCGCCGTGACGGAACCACTCCGTCACCAGCACAGCTCGTCCGCGGCTCGTGACGGAGTGGTTCTGTCATGAGTGCGCAAGGCGTTAAGACCCTCTGATTTAGCTACAAAAAGGTCCTATTTGCCCGGAAAAAAAGAACTTCAAGATGAAGCTTGGTTTAAATTGTTCCAGGCTGCAGAAACCTCAGCTAACAAAACTCTTTTGGGACACAGTGAACTCAACATTCTGAAAGAGTGACTAAGTCGTAGAGATGTAATCCTACCTTACTTGCGACGCCTAGGGGGCCCCTTTTTCAGATAACTTCAAGCAGTCTGATATGACGAGTGGACGTAAACGTAGCGAGATGCCTTGTTGCTGGACTCCTCACCCATTGAACATTACGATTGCTAAGGTGTTGTTAGCCCTGAAATAAAGTGTAGGGGAAAAGCACCAGGACCCAATGGTGTCCCAGTGGGTGTCTTTAAAGCAGCAGTAGACCTGTGGGGCCCCATCCTTACCAATGTAGCCAGAACAAATATGATGTCATTATCTAGGGGTATGTCCATTATTATTCTTAGTCCCAGGGTGGTCTGATCAGCCAACTCCTCAGGGGGTGGTCAGACCACTAGTGCGGCGGTGGCTGGATCTGCCACTGCCGCAACATCACGAGTCTGGAGGTCCGAGGACCACAAGACTCGTAATAGGGACCATACTGATTTCAAATTTGGAGTCACCAGGGGTGCTTCATTAAGATGGTCCTTTGACGAAGCCAAGAGACAGTATGGGATTCCGGAGACAGAACGGTTCCCCTATTCACAAAAGAAATATTGTGCTCTACATCTTGTACTTCATAAGAGATCCCACACATTTTGAGTGATTTATCCAGATGCTATGATCCTGAAAAAACTTAAGGCCTTAATTAGAGTTTGGCGGATACACTACTCCACCACAACCATGGAGGAGTACCATGTTTACCACACTATTGGTCAGCTTCTATATAATGAGTTGGGAAAAAGCCTGGAAGCCTCAAACAGTAGAAAATAAAAATGACCCCGAGTGCCCCAGCGAGTCAGGGCTAATTTTCTTTGTTACCCAAAAACAAGCACAAGCTTTGGCAGTTGGCTTTTTAAAATCTCTGAAGGCACACAGATGTATGCCAGGTAGGTGAAGACCTCCAAATATTTTGGGAGGCCATCCCCAGGATGGTCATGACCTCTATTACTATGGTAGGACAGTGTTACAAAAAATGACCCACACAAATTTGGAGCACTGTTAGAGAGGCTTCAAAGAGGAGAACACTATCCTGGCTAGGACGGTGGGGTGTCAAAGGCTGGAATCTAATTGAGTGGAGGTTCCCGGGAGAATCATAAAGGCAATCTGATGTGTTGTGGAGTGATGCACCAAAACAATAATAGTAGACTTACTGGCACCAGCAACATATCTGCTTCATTTAGTCAGGAGGAGACAATTTTGCATCTCTTTTTGACACCTAAACATATGGTCCTCTCCTTGTTCTGTAGGGCCAAATCCTGATATTAAAACTACTGCTGCAGAAAGCATTGAGGTTGCTGAGCCCTGAGAAGCTGGTAGATAGCACCTTGCATATGGAACACATGTTTAACAGATTATGAAACCCAATAATACCCCACTTCAAGCTACAGAGATCTCAAGCATCCAAAAAGATGGAGTGGTGGGCTTCTAGTCCAGAGATAAATACAACATAGATGTCCTAGATGACAGGAGTCTGCGGGTGTTTTGAGATGCAAGACTCTAGAGGCAATCGAATATGAGGGCAGGAAAGCAATTTTGTATGATGAACATTTGGATCCTGAAACCATAGGATTAAGTGATTATGGATGAAAGATTGCTTTTTGGTGATTTTTAAAATATGCGCCAAATTCTTAAAGCTATGGCATTGAGGACTAGACATGTATTTATCTCCTCGCATTACCCATCTGGCCATCCTCCCACCAAGTAAGTGATCTGCGTTTATATGCATGCCTTTGAATACATACATACCTACATACATACATAACATATACACATACATAACATATATACATACATACATAACATATACATGTATACATAACATTTATCCATACATACATAACATATATACATACATACATAACATATACACATACATAACATATATACATACATACATAACATATACATATATACATAACATTTATCCATACATACATAACATATATACATACATACATACACCCATAACATACATTACAACTTACTTCAGTTCCAGTTTGCACCTTATGCCCTTCGCGGTTGGGCACACATACATAATGAGATCAAGATATTCAGTATTGACATGAACTTCTTTTTGCATTCTGCTGCCTGCAGCCCCATATTCGTTATGTGAAAACCAAAGGGACAAGTTTAAAACCAACACCATCATTTGATGAGCTGATTGAGTTTTTCGTTTTAGCCAAGAAGACATGGTTAAAGCATCTAATGAAAATTCTATCCTCTCATTAAAGCATGTGCAAAAGTAGCATTATTTTTTCTCACTGACTTGATATCAAAGAAGTTGACTTTAAACAGTGATGTCTATTTAAATTACGAATGTAAACTGTTTTGTATTGCTAAAACTGCCTTACAGTTAGTAGTTGCTTTTACGATGTATTTCGAAGCACATACATAAAAGTGTTCAAATGCCTGTTTTATAATTCTGGGAATAGAAGTGTCTGCTAGCTCTGCTAACCTGATAACATGCAGGGAGAGGGACACATATAAGAAGAACGCATTAATTTCATGTACAACCACAGAGACTTTTTTCTTTGAAGGTAAGAACCCCTTTAGTGCCCTATGCTCTGTGGCAGCCCTCCCCAAACACAGGTTGATGTAGTTGGTGAGAGCCTCCGTTGTCATGACCACGGCTGAGAATCAGGTGTGAATGGGCCTCTCCCAGGTTCAGCATAACAAAGGCCCGAGAGCCTGACCCTCTCAGCTCCATCTCGGCCTGTTTCACACCCCGGCAGCAGTAAGTGTTCGCAAGGCAGCAAGCTACTCAAGGCAAACCCTGCACTACGGGAATGTAACTGTGGGGAGAGGAGATCGAATAGAGCTAATGTCTAAGGCTGAAATATGCATCCTCCAAATGAAGCCGTCAGTAGAAGCATTTAGGGCCATATTATCAAGGAAGCTGCGGTAGTTTATCGCCGCTTTACCGGCAGGAAACTGCCGATAAAGCGGCGAAAATGGCCTTGATGATATGCGATTCGAATTTCAATCGATGCCCAGGTTAGATGTGTGAACATCTAACCTGGGCTTCGATTGAAATTCGAATCGCATATTATCAAGGCCATTAGCGCCGCTCTATCGGCAGTTTCCTGCCGGTAAAGCGACGATAAACTACCGCAGCTTCCTTGATAATGTGGCTCTTAGTACGCAAAACACGCTTTCCATAAACTGAAGTAGCAAAATATTTCATAACTTTCTTCTGCTAAACAAAAACAATCAGCGTGATTCAGTGACAGGTGTTTAACAAGTGGACAGCAAGTGTACCATTTAAAGCACATTATGCTTGATGACAAAATACATTTCTCAATCGAGACCATCTTTTTCCACAATCTGTGATGTTGCAATTTATAGTCATTAATACTGAATCTAGTTGAAAATGGGAAATGTTTAAGGGTCTAATAAATCAATTATGAATGTGATAAAGCTAAACAGGGTGTTACAAAAAGTGTGGGTATTCAGACACATAGAATCATAAGTATTTCCCACAAAAACAATGTATATCTATATGGATTGCTACATGTCTGTAAAATGCTGCTGACTTTTGCACCTGGACCCCTGGGTTTTAAATGTCACTTCTGCACTAGATAACACATTTTACAGTCAGAGCAAACCTCTTTATCTCCCCTCTTAACTGTGCTGCTATTCTCCAATTTCCTGACACATTTTGGGTTTTTTAATCCAGTCACTACCGGCCTTGCACACCTATTTTTGTTTGAGAAGCTCCTAATACAATAAAAGCTTTCTCTGCACAGTGTCACACTGTTCCTGGACATTATGGGCCTCATTTATGAAAAGTGATGCATCACTGCGTGAAAACAGCGATGCGTCACTTTTCATTGCGCCCTCCTTGCGACATGCTGGATGCTTCATATTTATAGTATGACGCATCATGTAGAAAGGAGTTACAGATTCGTCAGTATTTCTGATGCATCTGTAGGCGCAAAAATGACGCATTGCTGGAGTGTGTCACAAAAGTGACGCAACTCCAACAATGAGTCATTTCACATGGGCAAGTCCCATTTCAAATGTGACTGCGTCAGCCTTGCGCCTGCTGTGAGGCAGGCGTAAGATATTGACGCAGTGAAATCTCATAGATTGTGACTTCTACAAGGCTTACTTGTGCCAGAACGCCCACCCTGCATACATTATACCTTGCTCAGGTATAATGTTGCACAGGGGTTTACAAAGTGGCGCATCTACCTAGTTGCGTCACTTTGTAAATATGATGCAACATGGTGCATTTTTACGCTGCTGGTGCATCACAAAAAGTGGCGCACCAGCAGTGCAAAAGTGACGCAAGGGCTTATAAATAAGCCCCAAAATGTCTGCGCCTAATTGAACACTAAGAAACATCTTATGATAGAATTTGATTTTGCCAATGGATAGATTCATACACAGAAAATAGGACCATAAGCAACACGGACAGAGGAAATCACAGACATGAGACAGGAGAAGGCTGACAAAGGAAGACTTAAGATGGGTAAATGTGAGAAGACACAGATATACACCAACACAGGGAGACATGATATGAGACAGGAAGATAGGGAACAATAACAAGGGAAAACATAGATCAGATAGGTAGAGGAAGTCACAGACAAAGGCATACACTAATTTAGAGAGACATGGCAAGAAAGACACAGGCACATGAAGACCAGGGGAGATCGTGCAGTGGGCAGTGAAGTGAAGATGGAAAGGACCAATGGGCGCCCCAAATCAGAAAGAAAATAATATGGTAGGCATTTGCTTTACAAATGCCATCTAACCTAACATAACTTACAATTATTCCTAACAGTTCGTAATAAGTATCTAGTGAATCAAAAGCAAAGAAGTGTTGGTACGGTCCATCAAAAGAAAAAAAACCCTACAGGGAAATGGTTTTGGAGGGTTTCCCATTAAATATATATTTAATTCCAGCATTAAAGTCTTGGTAATGTGAAATACAAAATCAGTAGACACACTGAAAATGTTTTAAGATGTGCCATTGCAGGTACTGCAGCTCTGGCTAGAACTACTGGTATTGGTCACGAAAAGTACAGGAGCACCACTTCTAAGACATGTCAGTACTATCCGATAAACTTATGGGAGGCTCAGCCTTACTTAAAAGTGTTTGTACTGAATATGAAATTATAACTCACAAATTATCGAATACCAGCGCAGAGTTGCATTTTTCATCCTTCTGAACCAATAATGCTAAAATCCCAGCACTGCGTCTTGAATATACATTACAATGGGCCTTATGTATGAACGCATTTTCCCATAGACACAGAATGGGCAAAACCCTTTGATACATCTGGCCCATATCCCTTCAAAATTCCTAAATCTTAAATAAAATTTTAAAGTTTAAATATTTCTATGGCAATGATTTTATGTTACAATATGCTCAGTTAGGAGAGCTTAATGAAATGCACATAGTATCTACAAAGGCTGAACGAAGGACAAAGTCATTATAGCTTAACAACGTGTACATATCCACAAATGTTTGTTGACCTTAAATTAATCAATTTACCTTTACAAATATGTCCTAACATAAATATTATAAGATGTGTTACGAATGGAAATCTGGTACTTTATCATATTTTTTATATTATTTTATAAGCAGGAGTCTTTAGTCAGAGAATGCTTGGGCACACCTGGTGACAAAAGTTTGTCCTGCCCCATTACTTGTTTGGCCATGCTGCTAAGAACTGTCAGTACTGGCAAAAGTATTGCACCAGCAATGAGAAGTGATGGCGTTGAGAGAATTGCAATGATGCTGAAGACATGATGGGTACCTGAAATATATTTCATATGAGTAGCCTGGGTCAATGAGCCTCAGGGGCGTGCCTGGCTAGCCCTCTCCAGCCGTGTGAAGCTACAAGAGGCCATGGTTTCAGTTTCCTGCACAAGGATTCAATGCCTTCTACAGTTGCAGTGCACACACCAGACTCAGCACGTGGATGTCTATCCAATCTGGTTAGGCATCTGTCTAAACACTGCTACTACTGGGCTCCAGTGCACTAGGACTGCTACATTATAATAATAATAAAAACATTTATTAAGCGCCTGGTTACACTAAGGACAGTGCGTCCTCGCGCTGAGGTTGCATTCCTTCTATGGTGGAAAGAAGGAGTTCTTCTTTCCTAGGGGGTGTTACATCATGGAAGAAACTTACTCAAGGCAGTATACCTTTGGAGGAAACAGCACATCTCAGGTTTGTATGCTAGCTATTTGCTGAGGCTGTATTTCTCTGTCCTCTGTTCTCAGGATACAGATGGGCATCCTAGACACCCAGACCGCATTGCCATGTCCGCAGTCATGGTCACCTGGAGTGGTGCTCCGTGGCCTAAGGAGAATACCAAAAATGAAGGGCAGAGATTGGAGCATTGAGACTGCAAGGAAAAGGCGTTGTCGCACTTGGATTTTTTCTTTTCATGCTGAAACCATGCCATCTTCCTGAAGAGAGAGGAAAGCCTTATGTATGGCTTTTTGCAAGATAGCGGCTTTGCCACAGTTATTGGCTGAAGTTCCCAAGCCAATATGGAGTTCATAATTTTCCTGTGATGTCATTTCCTATCTAGATCGTCCATATAAGGAAGGATTGACAAGAGATTGATATGTCCCAATACATTTGATTCCCTATTTTTCATCACTTTTATTTTCCATTTGCTTCTAATTTTGTCCCTGATTTTTGCTCCACTTTTCCCGCGTGCTAGATACCATTGGAATTCTTGTTTCTGGAAGATCTATGTTGGACTGTTGCTCTGCCCCGTTTCAGGACAGGTTTGCTGCCTTCTTATCTACACCAGCCAAGGAGGTATCTGCCATTGTAGATTTTTCCTCCTTTTGGGACAGTCTTAAGGAGGCACTTGACACCTTTCACATGCATTTTATATGTGCAGGATAGCACCATGGCTTCTGGCAGGATACCTTTCTTAAGGCCTTTACAAATGAAACTTCAAATCCTTCAGTACTTGACAGAGGCTTGGACAGTATTCTCCATTTTGTTGCATACTGCGGCACATGCTAAGCCAAAGGGGAATAAGGCACAGACAAAAGCAAAGAGAATGCAACAAGGAACATGAGCCTGGATCCATTTATGGCACCAACACTCCCTTATAAACCCTTGTAGGAAAGCAAATCAAGTGCATTACCTTTGTGAGTATCTGCTTCTGTGGGTACTGATGGAGATAGCACCAGTTTCTGTAGTGCAGTTTCAAGTCCCATCCATGATGAATGTATTTCTTGCAGTAAAGAAATACAGAATTTCAAAAATGTAGTGCGTGATCTAAGAAAATATTGTGTAATAATTCAAGGAGGATAAAGTCCCTATTTTCCCTTAAACCTTGCTTTATGGTGTTCCTTGGGGTCATGTCCCCCGAAAGCTGTTCGCCTAGGTTTCTTGAATATGGAGGGCCCTGGACTGCTCCTTTCCACATAATTTATGAAGAAATCATTCACATTTAGTGCATCTGACTTGAAGTCCAGAGCAATTCGGTAACTTCCATCGCGGAAATATGTCCATTCTGTAAAATATTTCTACTGTTTTTTTAAATGTACACCTTAATTTAACTAACATATTTCTACATTTCAGTTTTGTCAAATTGCAATCATTGCTTTTAATTCCTTTTTAAATATAAGTAGCTAGGATACTGTTTTTTTGATATGTCAACTTTGAGTACAAACAAAGTACGGGAGGAGGGGTCACGGTGAGACGGGGAAGGGGCTTCAGAGATCATGTCTAGCCTTGGTGAGACCCGCGCTGGCAGGGAGCTATGAGTAGTTAATGGGGATGCGCTTCAGAATTACCATACTGCCGTGAGGGGAACGGCTGCTTCCAGGCTCCGCTGCGCTGTGCCGTGAGGGGAACGGCTTCCTACATTGCTCCCGCGCCGTGAGGGGAACGGCTTCCTGCATTGCTCCCGCGCCGTGAGAGGAACGGCTTCCTGCACTGCTGCCTGCACCTACAGCAGCCTTTGCAGGGGAGCCACGTCAGTCCTGCGCCGGCACCAACACTCAAAGCGCTCCCGCCCCCACGCATCGCGGGACGTGCGCGGGCGGTGCCGGGATAAGCCCGGGCAAAGGGCGGGCCGTCTGTGGCCGTCAGGGGCCGAAGGAGCCCGGGCTGGGCCACGGAATTAACATTTATTTCTTGGCTAATGTAAGTCTGTGCCCGTACTTTGTACATCTGGAACTGGAAAAACTTGGCATATTATTTTATACTATTGAGCGGTATACATGCCCATGTTATTTTTGTAGGGCTTAGAATTGTTTGGTGTTAATTTATATTGGTAAAAATTGTTGATCAGCGGGGGTACATTAGGAATGGCATAACAAAAGGATGGGAAGGGGTAGTTGGCACTTTAGATGCCTTTTTATTAAGAGCTGAAACTGCCATAATTCATAAAATAAAGCGAACCGAGCGTAGATTGTCCTTGGACTCTCAAATGCCCCTTAATGGCAATACTATCTCCAGCCCTAATATCATTGATTGCTCCACTAATGGAGGTTCACAAATTAATGGGTGTATTTTATCATCGCCTAAATCACCAAGTATTCAGGAGATTCTAGATTCTTTAGATTCTTCCCCTGCCCCCAACAATAAACCCTGTGTAGTGACAAGGGCACAAAAAAACAAGTAAATAAATGAAAATCGCCCTGTCCCGACTGTTAAAAAACGAAAGGGCCAAGTACTTAAAAAACACAGAAACAGATACAGCATATGCCAAGACCTTTAGTAAGGAAGGCCTCAAAGGAAATCCCAGAACCTTTAATCGATCCGGCATCTGAGGCAAGCATAGAAATAGTTCTTGAAGATACACAAACTGTACCTACACTACCAACTATAGAACATGGCTTGGAGTGGGGTTTTGGAGTAAACTGGAAGCGGTAATCTGCTCTCACTTAAAACCGGTGCTTCATAAATTGATGACCATCGATAACAGATTATCGCGCCTAGAGAACCAATATTTCATTGCTTGTGTTTCACACCCCGTTATGAGACCCAGCACAAATAGGTCCAAAGGAAACCCTGCTAGTGTGGACGCAAATAAACCAGATCCCCTGGGGAAAAATATAACATATGATAGGAACCGGAGGGGAAATTCTGGGAATGCAAGTCCCTATTTAAATACTACTGTGATAACACCGGACGGCCGGACCAAGGATGGCCCCCAGGTTCCTAGTATCAATAAACCGATAAGGGATCGAAATATTTAAAAAAAAGACACAGTAAACACGGCCTCAGCTGCGGAACATCATCCACGCTACTCGTCCCAGAGTAGCACTGATTTGATTCTTAATCTGCCCCCACAAACTACTCCTTACATCATTGTCTTAGCAAACTTCCCTCCTTTAGCTCCTGGAGAGAGCGAAGATTGGCCCTCTCTGAGGAATAAGTCTATATACTTTATAAACGCCAAAACAGGTATAAATCAAAATTCCCTGTTTTCAGAACTTACGATGGCTCGCAGGGTTAGATGGGTTGGCCCTGCTAAGAAAACAATGGAGGGAGACTGTATCGTTTTGACCTTCAGGCTCCCTGCCTTGGTAAGAGCCATAATCGACAGGGTAAATGAGCGGAACATGGACAAGTCTAGGGTTTTGATACTGCCTCTGGGGTTCTTTTATCGACATCTTGTAGGGCGATTAAGCCAAATAGAATCTGTATCTCAAATAGGGCCAAAGTCATATCCATCATTGCCCCCATGGTACCATCCAAATCGTTTTGATCCCTTGAGTACCTTGGCTGAGGTTGATTGACTTCAATTAGAAAGTGATGAGGAAAATTCTAACACAGAAATAACTCTCTCCCTCCCTGATCCCTTGGCCAATAATAGCGATTTGCAAATGTCTCTTAATACTATTAATAAAATCCAGGGCTTAATAAAAGACAGCGAGGAGGATTGGAATATGACACAAGTCGAACATATAATGGAAAGGAACCAGTCTAGTAAATCCCCTAGTTTAGCAAATAGTCAGTCAGTTGGTGGCACCATCCGTCTGATTTCGTGGAATGTAGCAGGCATCTTAAGTAGGCTATCGGACGAGGCATGGATAGAATACATCACATCCTTTAACATCATCTGTCTCCAAGAAATGTGGTGCAGAGAGGACCTTTTCTTAGATGGTTATAATACCCTGACTGTTGTTTCTGAACCGTCCCCCTCTGGAAGGGCAAAGGGTGACTTAATGACTTTAATCTCAATATGTAATATGTCATTAAGGATAGAACAATATCTTCTTCTCCATGGTACCAACTGATCCTGTGCACCAATTTGATTGCTGTACCTTTACTTATGATTACTTGGTATTATAACATCTTTGATACTCACATGTCTGTTATCATTGACTCTTTGCAGGTGGAAATTACTAAAGTGACTGAGAAAATTTCACCTTTATGCATTATGTGGCTTGGGGATTTTAATTTTAATTTTAATTGCACTCTATGCTCATTTAGCGGGAGTCATATCTGTGGGCTATCGGACATCAATGAACAACCCCTGGCACATTTTAAGCACACTACACAGGGAGATGCACTAAATAATATCATTCTGGTAAACGACCTTTGCATACTTGATACCCCAACTGATATGTCAATGGTGCCTATTCCAACCTTTCAGGGGGTCAGAGGGTCCATGAGTATAATAGACTTCATTTTAATTTCTAGCAGATATGCCCATCTAGTTGACGATTTTAGGGTAGAACCGAATCCTGTCAGCGATCATAACCCCCCTCACCTTATTGTTGAGTACAGCGACACCAAGGATAAGGCCCCTAGAACAACCAATAATATATAATCACAAACAAGGGGTTAGAATAAAATGGGACAAGATCAATCCCAAAAAGATGGTGGAATGGATCCTTGAAGTTAATTCATTAGAAATAATGACCTGTCTAATGGCCACCTCTGATCCAGAGCAGATAATGCAAAATTTCGAACTCCTCTGCAAGAGTGTGGCCACAAATCTACTCAAACCGGCCAAGAAAAGTGTTACCAAGGATAAGAAATGGTTTAATGGGGAATGTTCCAAAGCGCAAACAACGCTGAGGACGGCTTTCCATGTGGTACCCCGGGATAAAGAAATGGTCAGGAATGCAAGACAAATGTACAGAAAGGCTGTTGAGAAGAGAAAAATAGAACTGAAGGAGAAGGCCTTGGAAAAAGCCAGTGACCTGCGAGATAGTAGGTTTTTCTGGGAGGTCATAAACCATCCACTTTTTATCAGTGAAGAGAGGTCCAAGGTATCGCATGAAACCGGGGAGGTTTGGGAGGCCCACTATTCAAAGATATTTAATCCGAAGGGTATTTTATTATTAAATGACTGTGAGGATGATGTTCCTTTGAACGTTGAGTCCTCGCGGCAGCTTAGCCTGTCGCTTTCCCTGGAGGAAGTGGAGGAGGATTTGAGAAAAGGCATCGCTCTGAAGGCCCCAGGGCCAGATGCCGTACCATCGGATCTGTATAAAAATAATCCTCAATGTTGGGCACCCCTCCTGTTAAATGTTTTAAAGCGACTATTGTGGGACGTATTCCATCATCTTGGAAAGAGGCGGTAATCGTCCCCATTTTTAAGAAGGGAGATAAAAATGATCCCCGCAGCTATAGACTGATCTCCCTAATAGATGCCTCTTGTAAACTATTAGGGAGAGTAATATTAGCGTGTTTGGAAACATGGGCGGATGCCTCTGGCATCATTGTGGACTCCCAATATGGTTTTAGGAGAGGCAGGGGGACCACAGAACAGTGTCTTAATTTGGCCATGATTATGGGCAAGTACATGAAGGCCAAGGGTGTTTCAATCCACTTGGCCTTCATGGACTTATCCAGTGCATTTGATACTGTATGCAGGGGAAAGCTCTGGTCGTTAATGGAGTCTATGGGTTTCGAAGAGCTATTGGTCACCCTGTTGCGTAGACTGCATGCTGCAACTTCTGTTGCTGTACGATATGGCCCAGGCGGTGAAAAAACTGGGAAAATTGCCTCATCTGAAGGCGTCCGCCTTGGCTGTATCATGGCACCTTTTTTGTTTTTAATTTTCACAAATGGTCTGGAACAGTTTTTATTGCAAAAATGTTTCGATTTTCCTAAGATAAACGGCAATTATGTACCGTTACTGTCATACGCGGATGATACCGTGTCTATGACTCTAACGGCTAATAGCATGCAGAAATGCCTGGATGCTTTTAATGAATTCATGTTGGGTCTAGATCTTAGGGTCAATTTTAATAAATCTTATGCCATGGCCTGTGGTCCAGGTAGAATTAAGACCTGTAAATATACTGTGGACAACATGGTCATTGAAAAAGTCACAAATTTTAATTATTTAGGAAACCTTTTTAATAGAACATTGAATTGGGATCACTTAATAAAGACTCGGATTAAAAAAATAACTAGATCTGTAGAGGCCCTTTTCCATTTCGCTAGCAAGCTGGGGCAAAAACCAATAGGGGATTTGATGACTTTGTATAAATCAAAGTGTCTGTCTGTGGCAATTTATGGGGCAGGGGTATGGGGATGCCATAAAAGTGAACAGATTCAAATTATGGAGAATACATTTTTAAAGCGACTACTATCAATCCCGAATAGTTCTCCAAATATTTTCTGCCACACAGAGGTGGGCTTGCAACCTGTGAAGGACAGAATTTATGTGTCCCCTTTGCCCCTCTGGGGAAAAATATGGACCTCTGAGGATTTGTCATTCTCAAAAGGAATTTTTAAGGATTGTACGAATCTCGACAAGGCCATGTTGATACCTTGGCTACGTTATGTGAAGGAAACTTTCTATAAAATAGGGCTAGAAAGTTTTTATGATAATCCGGCCTCTATTTATTTGAACATGAAGAAGATCATCAAGAATGCATATTGTACTGTTGTAGGATCGCATAGGCAAGAAACATTAACATCTAATCAAGTGGTTACATCACAACAACAGTTTTATTTGTCTTTTACCACACACATACAATGGCGTTTCTATTTGACCAGATTTCGGTTGAAAATATTGCACTTCTTGCCTGCTTTTCCTAAGCAAGGGGATTGGTGTGAGAGGCTGTCCCCTTTCCCATGGGATAAAGTAGCCCAACAATGCACAGTGCACTTTGTACTCTTCTGTTCACTTTACAAAGCCCCAAGAGATCGTTTTATCAAACCCCTTTTGAGTGATATTAGACCTTGTACATATATGGAAGGCTTTGAGTACCTGAGATCATTGTCAACTGCTGCTATATGCTACTCTATGCTTAGTTTTATTAGATTTGCACTTTTGATTAGGAATCGTTATGAATTATGAACCTTTTTATTGATTTTACGTCTTTTTAACATGATATTTTGTACATTGTGTATTTTTTTCTGTGATCCTATTGTATGAATATGAAATAATATTAGTGATCTGGAGATGAGAAATTTATTTTAATGCACTGCACTTTAGACTTTTTTCGGTGACCATGGGGGGTCAGTGTGAGAGACTATAACCAGGACTATTTAACGAGCTATCCCATCAATGTATAGTTTTTTAGTGTTTATTGTCCGTGAATTTTGGAATTGTGAATATGATCTGTGAAATACCATTTGTGATTTGAATGTATGATATTTGATATTTGACAATTTTATTAGTATACTTTTATGATTCTTCTTGAATCGAATAAAGTTATTTGAACTGAACTGAGTACAAACATGTACCTTGAGCATAGAGAACAATCATCCCTGTCCATTCTTTCATTCCTGGGCTTGATATGTCACTCTTAAAAGTGCAGTCTGCTCTTTGTCTTGGTATGAGGTTGCAGAACTCTGTCCAACTTATAAACCTTAATAATGAGTAGGGTTAATTGCTTCTTAATGCAGTTTGTAAAATCCGCTATTCCCTGAAGTACCTTCACTTGATTTGATCCACAAATGGGATTTTTTGCGTGGAAATGTTGGCACACATATTAGTACTTCTACTACTGTGTGCACTTTTGGGAATGACACTTAGTCATTTCACCACTTCCCTCATTATGTCACAAATAGATGGTAAGGGCCCTTATGGTTCCCCAGTTAAGGGAGCTATGTATGTAGCAGTGGAGTCTGTGACAAACAGAACATTAAAATCTACTTCAGCGTTCATTTCTTTGGTGTCAGTGGTTCCTTTGATTTTGAAGTTGGTACCAGTACTGTCTGTCAGCGCCCATTTTGGCACCAGTGATTCTGGTTACAAAGCAGTTTCACCAGCAAAATAAATATGAGGCTTTCCCAACAAAGGATTATACTTTTGTTATTTTTTTCTAGCTTAAAACCTGTTTTGCTTAAATGTAACGCAAAGCAGCATGAAGCACTGCTTTGCGTTACTCAGTGTCAAAAGAGCATTTCACGGGTTGTATATAGTCATTCCCATGCAACTATCCATGCTTTTTAATGCAAAACCCTATCTACTATCAGTAGCGGACAGGGTTTGGTGTCAATAATTAACAACACTTCAAAGCAGGCGTTAAAAGGAGAAATGTTTTAATTTCTCCTTTCCTACTTTGCATATGTGCTGTACAGTACAAAACACAAATAAGGAGTAGAAAAAGTTTCAAATTTAGTCTTAGCATAGTATTTTGTACTGGAAGGAAACCCTTCCAGTAGAAAATCTGATCTAGACTCACGCACACACCCTTGCACTATGGAGCAATGATGTGTACGTGACGCTCAGCAGCAATAATCTGCACCTGCATTAGGAAGAGGGAAGCAGAGTTCCCTATCTCTGTAGATATGGCACTCTCCTGCTTTCTTCCTGTCACTCAGCGCAGCACAGCATTTTTTGCTGCTGCGCTGTGTTCGGAGACACTTTCATAATCTAGTCCTCAGTCTTTTGTAAAAGAGATTCGTTTCCTGGTACTACCAAATCTTATGGCCAAGCAATCTATGCAGAAAAGGCTGACTTTTTTGGGATCTGATTCCAACTCAATTGAAATGCACTTTTTTGTTGGAAATGGATGAAGATGAAGCAAGTTAGGTAGATAACCTGGTCCCTTCTCTTGATTTAGGTACTGCTTCACTTGCACATCTGAAAAATGTGTTGTTTGTATATGATGCTGGAAATAGATTTTCCTGTTCTGGGGTGTCCGGTTTATGTAGAAGAGTTACAGTTTGCTTTTGTTGTGAAAAAGGCAGCTAAATATCTGAATTACATTAACTACTGTGGAACCACAATCCTCTTTTTTATGGAAATATTGAAAGTTAACAACACACAAATGGTATTTTACTATTTATTGAAGCCTTGATTGACCAGGTTGCACTGACTTGAAATACGCCTTAACTAAAAGCAGCAGTTTTAAGAATAGTGTCTGAGAAGCATTGGACTGCTCTACCTGATGCAGCTTAATTGACTTCACATCCAGTCCAAGAGTATGGTTATTCAGGCTTTTGCCTCTAAATTTAAGCCTGGAATGATTCACAATGTTTAATGTGATAAAGGATGTACAAGGTTGGAATCTTGGGGTGGCAAGCATTGTGACTCGGGTACCGATGCTTTCAAAATTCACCATTTGATGTTTGAGATACAATCATGCACTTTAGGTGCAAGCAGCCTTTGTTCGACCTAGACTTCCACAAAAGATGAGAAAGTTGTTCCTTGGCCATGGCACCTGTAAACACAAGAGAGGCCTGTTGGGCCATCTGACATCTCCAACTGTGGCGGTTGGAGTACTCGCACCCTGGCGGGAGTAAAGAATCTGCCATGGCGATGGTACTAACAACATTTACATCAGGCCCTAAGTATGCAAAAATGTGTAGTTATCAAAAACTAATCAAATGAAAAAAAAAGGAACATAGTGGTTGAAAAAACAGAACATCCTACTATGTTTTAACATTTGAAACAGAAAAAACAAAGTACTGATAAAACCACTAAAAGTAAAAAACAAAGTTGCATGTATCTCTGGCAACCTGAGAAGGGTGAACATACAAAGTAAAAGTACTCTGCAGTTGATGACTCAATGTAAAACAGCTTTCTTAGACTCTCTCTACACTAAAGGTACCTTATAAACTGTATTTAATTGTAAAATTAAATGTTCTTCCTTGTCTAAAACCATGGCACCCATCCATCCTTGACTATAATGCTCCCCCTCACCACCTCAATTGCATATCCCATGCTCACTGTGCCACTGGAACCCTAATCAGGGCCAAACCCGTCTCGAGTTGCTTATGTTCCTGTTCAGGGAGGACCTGGCCTTGCTGTTCAGGGTCAGGACTGTTTTGCATATTGGTTTTCCCAAAATGAAATGGCAAGATGAGCAAAAGAGCGATGGGTTTGGATGCTATGCTGAGCGATTGCCAATGGTTAGACACATTGCAAGCATTCCTCCTGTCAGAAGTGGTCCATGGGGCTATAAGGAGCTATAAATCCAACTGTGGGGGTTGGGACCATTAACTCCTGATGTCCTGGGGCTTGACCTACTATATATCCTGAGCAACTGGGCCAAGTACCCCTTCAGAACTTGACTCTGAGTAGCAGTTGGGTCAAGCAGCCCTAGGACTCTTGTGAGGGAGGCAGCTACTGGGGGGTGAACTCAGGCTCACAACTCAAAATACATTCAATATCAGCAAAAAATGAGTGCCAAGGCAAATAACTGCTTTTATGAAAAAAAGGTGCATTTATAAACAAACATTAACTAAAATATAGCGTTCACGAACAATATACACAGCCCCTGAGATCAGGGCTCTAGTGTTCAATAGGCAGGTCCCTGTGACCAACATGCCTCTTGCTAATGATAGTGGTTATTTCCCATTTACTATTGGCGATATCCAGGCTGAGCCCCACTAGTAATCCGAGTCTCAGCAGTCTCACTCTGACTCTTTCAAAATTGTTCCAGCAGCCGAAACACTATGTAGCAGAACAAGTTTACCTAGGGGCTTCTGGTTCTACAATAAGTCTTACCCATTTGTTCCAGTAGGGATTGAGTATCCGGACTCTCCGTAAGCAGTGCGTTGTGGAGAGATGCAGTGGATGGCGTGAGTAGCATTTGCAGCCTCCATGGGTTGTGGCTGAGAGTTCATGGAAAATTATCGGTGAGACAGAAAGTTCCACTGATAGTTCCCATGGGTTGGGAGGTTGATTGCTCTGGCTCTGATCCTCAGCTGGAGCTTGAGCCCACATAAATCACCACAGCAGCCTCTCCTCTTGAAAAAGGCTTAAACCAAGCAACGGTCCTTGTACTCTCAGATGGCCCCCTTTGTCATACAGAGTCACTACCTTCACTCTGCACATGGGCATTAGCCGGATTAGCACGGCAGTGATGCCAACCATGGCTAGCTTCATGTGGCCCACTCTGCTATACAGAGTCACTGAATTTAACTTACACAGAGGCAATGCCCCAGTCTGTGGAGCAGCCGTCTCCTCACAACTCACTCCAGGGATCCACTCACCGGGATTCCCCACTAAACCTCGCTCCCTTCAATTACTCTCCTCTTCTTCACAGGGCACACTGATCCTGACAAGCAGGCAGACACTGCTGTTCCAGGCTCCAGGGACAGGTGGTCTTCAATTTCCCTGGGTGGTGTCCCCTCTTCCAGTTGGGTAACTAGCAGGTCTTAGCCCCCATTCCTGATCACAGTCAAAAGTCTTGCAGAGCTGTTCCTCTTCATACAGCCCAGCTGGCATGCTCAACAGTTGCAATGTTGGGGCCTCAAGCTCCTTTTCTTATAGTCCATTCTCAGACACAAAATAAGATTTGGAGACTGTGTTGGGGGAAGGCTTCTTTTGGGTGTGCCCACTACTCTGCGCTTCTTCCTGAACGCTGTCTGTTATAGCTGGAGTGATCCTAAATCTAATTGCCCCACAACACAGGCCATAGGAGTGACTAGAGGTTTATACCCGATGCCATCCACACAATGTGCATCAGAAGGTTACCCCAGGGCCACAGCCCTACTCATTCTGATTCTTTTATCAGCCCCATCTCCTTCCTGAGAAGGGCATAGGGCCCTTTTCAGTGACCTCTCACTAAATCAAAGAGCACCCTTTCAACCCAGAATCTTCCATGTACTATCACTTACATGCACACATAAACTCAAGACTTCCCCGAGAACGGAGGTGGAGTGCTATTGAGTGGGAAGCATTCGCTGTTGTCTGGGTGCTGAAGAAGCTGATACCGTACCTGTTTGGGACTACATCTGGGTTTAAATACAGTACAGGCCACTCAGGTGGGTCATTAAAATGAGGGGTGAGAATGCAAAACTGTTAAGGGGGTCCATCTCCCTAAAGGAAATTGATTTTATGGTAGAACACTGTCCTGGGTAAGACCACCCAATGCTAACGGCCTGTCCAAGTTCTTCTGCCTTAGTGATGAGAATGCTAACGGGCTGGGTACTTCTACCCACTCTCAGCAGGTGTATATGTATTAGACCTATCAGGCTTAGGGTGGTCTTCCCTCAAATATTTTGCCTTTATCTTCCCATTTTCGCTGATCTTGTTTTTGGTGGTCTTAGGACTGCTAACAAGTACTACCGTGCTTGTGCTCACTCCCTAAAAACCTGGTAACACTCATTTATAGTCAGCAAAAAGGAGGGGGGAGTGAGGATCATTGAGACCCAGAGGGCTCAGATTACCACTCAGGAGGTGAGCGGAAGGTCCAGCCACAGTCGAGGCCCAAGGTAACAGAACAAACAAAAAGAGACTGGGCTGTTCTTGGTAAGGTTAAAGGGTCACTAGGGTACTGGGGAGGGGAAAAGTGCTCAGTGGAGAACTACCCCTGGATATCCATTGTGTTGGATATAATGGCCTCACACACCCTTGCCAGTGTCATGCTTCATCATAGGCAATGCTCCTCGTTGGGTAGGGGGTGCAATCCCCCACGGGCAACACCTCAAAGAGTGGCTCTTTGGCAGAGATCTTTTTATCCAACTGCCTATTGGTGAAGTGGGGGTGTGGGGCCAGGAGAGTGTAGACGGTGTAAGTGAAGGTAAAATGAAGCAACAGGTACCGGAAAAAACGTTTATTCAGGTGGTCCTTTGCCTCAATTAAAAACAAGGTTAGTCTGTACTCGCTGGAACTTGGGTTTTCACAAACGAGACAGTACTAAAGTGCAAGGGAGGTGGTCAACATGTTTCTCGCTGGATGTACATTGACATGCGATTCTTCAGGACCTAAAACGAAGCAGTACTACTGTCTAGAAAACATGACCTAAATAAGTGCCCGTTTTACAAATTACACACATTTGTACTACCTGTTGTACACCTGTTCTTGCCTAATAGTCAGACATTACAAGTCGGGTCAGACATCAGGGGTGAAGCCACGTAGCTAAGGTTCTACCGCCTGTGTCCGTTCCTTCTAGCCTACCCCTCACTGCCGGGCTCGTTTGTGGAAACCTAAGTTCCAGCGAGTAGAGACTAACCTTGTTTTTAATTGAGGCAAAGGACCACCTGAATAAAAGTTTTTTCCGGTACCTGTTGCTTCATTTTACCTTCACTTACACCGTCTACACTCTCCTGGCCCCACACCCCCACTTCACCAATAGGCAGTTGGATAAAAAGATCTCCGCCAAAGAGCCCCTCTTTGAGGTGTTGCCCGTTGGGGATTGCACCGCCTACTCAACGAGGAGCATTGCCTATGATGAAGCATGACACTCGCAAGGGTGTGTGAGGCCATTATATCCAACACAATGGATACCCAGGGGTAGTTCTCCACTGAGCACTTTTCCCCTCCCCAGTTCCCTAGTGATCCTCTGACCTTACCAGGAACAGCCCAGTCTCTTTTTGTTTGTTCTATAATACTCATTTATACCCAATCAGCATAATTAATTTAGTTGTAATTCCCCGGCAGAGTGCTATTATATGTATACAGGGCCTGTAAGTTAAATGTTACCAGTGGGCCTGCAGTACTGATTGTAACGTCCAAATTAAGAAGCCCTTTAAAACATCCCAGGTCTGCCATTGCAGATTGTGTGCACAGTTTTAAGCTGCCATTTCGACCTAGCAAAATAAACCTTTTGCCAGGCCTAATGCTTCCTTTGTAATACACATAAGTCACCTCTAGGATAGGCACTAAACAGACCATAAGGCAGGTTTCAGTGTATTTAAACTGTTGGACATGTATTTTCTAGTTTTGCATGTCCTAGTGGCAAAAAACGATCAAATTAATTTTTAACTACTGCAAGGCCTACCTGTCGTGAGGGGGCTCTGCCAGACTGACTGTGGTTCCCTGTCAGAACTAAAGCAGTGTGATGCATCTCTATGCAAATTTTCATCGGAACAACCGGTGCATGATGCATTGCCAATGTAGGACCTTGCATCACAGACCTGCAGCTCATCAGAACTGCTGCTATGAAATGCATCTCTGATACAGGACCACCCATGGCAGCCTGGCAACTCATAAGAACCGCTGCAAAACTATGAGTTTCTGATGTAGGACGTTGCATTGCAGTCCAGCAGCTTATCAGACCCACCACTGCACCACGCATCGTCAGTCTCTGTCTACAACATCCTCAATGACGGCGCAGGACCTTGCATCAAAAGCTTTGTTGATGGCTTCTCAGACCTAGTCAATGCATGATGCATCTCATCGCAAGATACTGTTCAGTGGTCCAAGCTTGGTTCCTGCAGACGGCCTGCGCTCCACCGTGGTCAGCCTGAACTTGCAACATGTCCTGGTCTGTTACAACCAGATAACCATTGTTGTCATTTATGGCTTCCTAGTGCTTAATTTCTTAATTCTTTTTGGTGTCAAATAATCTATTAAACTTTACTCTTTTCTTTAAATTGGTGTTGAACTTTTCTTGTGTCATTCTTTACGTAATAACTGTTTGAAGAACAGCATAAATACTTTACACATTACCTCTAAATTAAGCCTGAAAGCTTTTGTGCCAAACTACCTGGGGATTGAGCACAGGTTAATTTGGGGTTACTTGTGACTTCACCCTGACTCAGGTTGTGATTGCTGCTTGAGTAGGGTTTCACGCCCCTCAACCAGTAACCCAATTTCTTATAGATGTTATCAGAACTATAAGCACACTCTCTCTCTCCTGGGACCTGAACATCCCTATATTCACACATACCCCTGTGGGGACTTGAACATGACTAAAAAGACACATTATCTCTCCAGGGACTTAAACTTAACTATAATCACACATTTTCTTGTGGGAATCTGAATATGACTATAATCACACATTATCTCTGCAGAGGTCTTAACATGTCAAATATCACAGACTATCTCTACCGGCACATGAATATAACAATAATCTCCTACTGTCTCTGGGAGTACCTGGACATCCCTATAATCACACACTATCTCTCTGGTGAAGATAACAGGACTGTAATCATGCACTATCTTGGCGGTGACGTACACATGACTATAATCATGCACAAACTTGGTGCGGATCTGAGCATCCCTATAATCTCACATAATCTCTGAGAGGACCTGGGCATCCCTGTAATCACACTCTATCTCTGCAGAGCTTGAACAAACTGTCTCAATGGGGACTTGAATATAGTTATTATCACACATCATCTCTGCAGGGATGTGAGCATGGGTATCATTACACACCATCTTTGTGGGAACTTGAACATGCCTATCATCACACACCATCTCTGTGGGGACTTGCACATACAATGAAACACTATCTCTGTGGGGACTTGAGTATAGTTATCATCATACACTATCTCTGTGGGGACTTGAACATGCCTGTCATCACACACCATCTCTGTGGGGACTTGCACATGCCAATGATACACACTATCTCTGTGGGGACTTGAGTATAGTTATCATCATACACTATCTCTGTGGGGATTTAAACATGGCTGTTATCACACACTATCTCTGTGGGGACCTGAACATGCCTGTCATCACACACCATCTCTGTGGGGACTTGAACATGCCTATCATCACACACCATCTCTGTGGGGACTTGAACATGCCTATCATTACACACTATCTCAGTGGGGGCTTGAACATGGTTATGGTCACATACTTTATCTGCGGGAACTTGAATATGCCTATCATCACACACCTCCTCTGCAGGGACTTGAGCATGGCTATCATCACACACTATCTCTGTGGGGACTTGAACATACCAATGATACACACTATCTCTGTGGGGACTTGAGTATAGTTATCATCATACACTATCTCTGTGGGGATTTAAACATGGCTATTATCACACACTGTGTCTGTGGTGACTTGAGCATGGTTATCATCACACTATCTCAGTGGGGCTTATACATACTTATCATCACACACTATCTCTGCGGGGACTTGAGCATAGTTATTGTCACACACTATCTCTGTGGGGACTTACACTATCTCTGCAGGGACTAAAATGCCTATCATCAGACACCATGTCTGCAGGGATGTGATCTCTGTGAGTAAGTGACTATGTCTATCATCACACTATCTCTGCAGGGACTTACATTTATCCATTTATGCAACGACTTGAGCAATACTATAATCACACAATGCCTCTTAGGACACTCAAACATGACTATCATCACTAACATTTATCTGGGAAGTTGAATAGCATTATTGTTCCAAATTTCTGTGTTATTTCTTGAACAATGCTATAATCACATTCTATCTCAAGGGGCACTATGGGGATTACTATGAAACCCCATCAAGTGTGTGCCCTTAGGGCACTAGCAGCTTTTTATATATGAATAAATTATCATCTAATTTGGTGCAACAGTGTAAAATATACATTTAGTAATTTGTACATGAATCTATTGAATCACATGTCACAGGTTTGGTGCACGTCTTCACAAGGGTAGTAACACGTGTTCAAGACCCCATAAGGATGGTTCTGTCTGTGCAATTAAATAAAGCTATATTTGCACATTTTAAGCAGGATCCTGTATTATGATTTCTTTTCTTCTTAACAATTATCTGCTATTAGTACATTTTAAAAACACTGGGAAATGTTAGGTATTTACACAGAGTCCCAACACAATCATCTTCACACACTATCTCCGTGGGAAGTTGAACAACACTATAATAACACGCTATCTTTGTGGGAATATGAAAATCACTACAATAACATACAATCAATGTGGGTACTTGAGCATTCCGGTAACTACACTCAATATCCGTTTAGACTTGAACATCACTTCACACTTTCTGTATTGGGATTTAAGCTTTGTGATATACACTATTTCAGGGGAGACCTGAATACAATCATCTTCCCACACTTTATCTGTGGGGACTTGAACACCACTATGATAGCACAATACCTCTGTGGGGACAGGAGCATCACTATAATACCACACTATTTTTGTGCAGACATGAACATCACTATAATAGCACACTGTCTTTGTGGGGACTTGAACATCCTGGGCGTAGTTCGCGAAGTAGCGCTATGCGAAGCTACGCGAAGTGCACTACGCAAACTTTACGTAGCACTACGCGTGCTGCGTAGTAGCATGTTCGCACTGTGCAAGATGCATTTTCAATGATTGCACAGTGCGAACAAGCATCCGGCACTGTGCAATCATTGAAAAGGGCATCTTGCACAGTGCGAGCTGTAGTTTTCTGCCGCTCGAGTAGAATTTTACTCGAGCGGCAGCTTTCTCAACGTGAACTGGTAGTTTCTCATCGCGAACGGTCACGAGCATGTGCGACCACTCGCAATGAGAAACCTGACCTCCCCGCGTTGAGAGTCTCGCCGGGATGTCATTTTGCTTGCTCGCGGTCGCGAACATGACGTTGAGGACCGCGAACAAGCAAAAAATGACCGCTGCACTACGCTACGCTGCGCTACGCATGTTCGCACTGTGCTACGTGCAGCTCGCATAGTGCGAAGTTGCACAAACTACGCAAGCGTAGCGTAGTGATTCGCCCAGGATTATATAATAGCATGTGATCTCTGTGTGATCTTGACCATCATTAGCTAAACACCCTTTATGTTAGGATTTAAGCTAGGAATATACACACTCTTTCAATGGGGACTAAAACACAATCACACACTATCTCTGTCGAGACTTAAACATCACTATATTAACAATTTCTTTGTGGGGACTTGAACAACACTATAATAACACACACTCTTTGTGGAGACTTGAACATCCCTATAATATTACAATATCCTTGTGGGGACTTGAACGTCACTTTAATAACACACTATCTCTGTGGGGACTTGAACATCACTATAATAACCTACTATCTCTGTGAGGACTAGAGCATTCCTATAACTGCACACAAGCTCTGTTTGGACTTGAGCATCATTTGCTTCACATTCTCTGTATGGGGATTTAAGCTTTATCTTTACACACTAGTTTAATGGGAACTTAAACATAATCATCTTCACACACTATCTTTGGGGACTTGAACATATCAATAATCTCACCCTATCTCTGTTTGGACTTGAACATGATTACATTCACACACTATCTCTGTGAGGACTACTATATTAATATGCTATTTTTATGGTGCTATGAATAAAATTATCTTCACATTCTACCTTTGTGGGAACTTTCATCATGGCTGAAGACACAAACTCTATACAGACCCTGGTGCTACTGTGATCACAACTACCTTTATTGACATTATCACACACCATCACAATGCAGTGATGACATACCACCTCGGTGGGCATCATCTTAACCTACCCCTATGAAGACATTAACATTGTATGCATTTTTAGGAAGGTGTCGTCATACAGCTATTTTGAAAAAATGTTAAGCAGCTAATAAAGCTCTGGGCTCCCCTTGACTATATTCCTTGGTTCCATATGTTAATTTCTTTATGTGTTAGTTTCCTAATCTCCTAAACTTTTAAGCAGACATAAAAACATTAAATAACGTTTTAAGTGACTTTCTGTAATAATGATCTATGTTTGGCCACATTAGCATGATCTGCCTTTTCTGTATACCCCTAGAATGTATGCAGCAATTCATATATGATTAGATTTTAATGATGTTTGTATTTATTGTTGATAAAATAAACATTTAGTCATCTGCCTTTGACTGTATGCAATCAAAAATAGTATTATGGACTAGGTCCTCACAAGGATGGTTCTGTGCGCGCGATTAAATAACAATTAATTTTTTCTTAACATTTTTGTGTTATTGGTATATTTTAAAAACATTGGTAAAGGTAAGTCCCCACAAGGCAGGTATCCACATATAGTCCCCACAAGGATGGCAACACGTATATGTGTGTGGTCGTGTGTGTGGTTGTGGTTGTGTGGTTGTAGTTGTGTGTGTGGTTGTGTGTCTGGTTGTGTTTTTGTGTGGTTGTGTGTGTGTGTGGTTGTGTGTGTTGTGTTCATGGTTGTCTGTGTGGTTGTGTGTTTGTGGTTGTGTGTGTGGTTGTGTGTGTGCTTGTGTGTGTGTGTGGTTGTGGTAGTGTGTGTGTGGTTGTGTGTGTGGTTGTAGTTGTGTGGTTGTAGTTGTGTGTGTGGTTGTGTGTCTGGTTGTGTTTGGGTGTGGTTGTGTGTGTGGTTGTGTGTGTTGTGTTTGATGTTGTGTGTGTGGTTGTGTGTGTGTGGTTGTGTGTGTGGTTGTGTGTGTGCTTGTGGTTGTGTGTGTGGTTGTGTGTGTGTGGTTGTGTGTGTGTGTGATTGTGTGTGGTTGTGTGTGTGGTTGTGTGTGTGGTTATGGTTGTGTGTGGTTGTGTGTGTGTGTGTGTGGAGTGTATAGGTGGTTGTGTGTGTGTGGTTGTGTGTGTGGTTGTGGTTGTGTGTGTGGTTGTGGTGTCTGTGGTTGTGGTTGTGTGTGTGTGGTTGTGTGTGTGGTGTGTGTGTGTGGTTGTGTGTGGTTGTGTGTGTGTGTGTGGTTGTGTGTGAGGCAGCCAGCCACCCTGCACTCACTGCACTGGCACGATGAGATGCCATTTGCTGAAGGCAGCCAGTCACCCTGCCTCGTTGCACTGGCACGATGAGATGCCAGCTGGTGAAGGCGGCCAGTCACCTTGCTTCTCTGCACTGGAATGATGTAGGTTCACAAATGTTATAACTTTATTCCTCCCTGGTGTCCCCTCAAGCCTTTCTTTCATCCCCATCCTCACAATGGGAGACTGAAAGACCGAGATGAAATGGGTGACTGGTTGAGACAAGCCTCTGCTGAAAGGAGGGACAGAATGACAAAGGGGAGAGATAGCCCGTGTAGTACAGGATAGCAGTACCACTGGAAGACAGTGGCAGGAGGATTCCACTAAAATGCCGAGAGCTACTGGTGAAAGGAGGAACGGAGTGACTCGGAGAGGGAGAGACAGCCCATGGGGAGGGCAATTAGGAGAGACTGAAGGGGTGAAGTCAATGGAGGAGACCGGTAAGAAGCAGAGACTCTAATGAAGGAAGGGACATGGTGACTAGGAGAGCGCAGAGACAGCCTAGAGTGGTGGTGGGGAGTGCCACAAGGATAGACTGAAAGTCTGAGATGAAATAAGTGACCGGGTTAGAAACAGAGAGCCTCTGGTGAAAGGAGGGGCAGGGTTACAAGGAGATGGGAGAGACAGCTGCAAATAACCAGTGGGCTGCATCCCCAAATACCACGCCCCAGCTTCCGAGCCACAGATCATAGATCTATTGCATTGACATTGTGAACCCCCCACTTTAGCAGCTAGAGCGGGGTGGGGCTCTATATGTACTTCTTCTGTCTGAAACTTGGCAAATAAACTGGCAATTTTAACGCAATGAAGAAGAAAAAAGATGGGCTAGTAGTAGAAAAGGGTGAAAGGATGGATGGATGAGCTGGTGAAAGAATGGATTGATAAAAGGATATATGGATGAGTGGGTGCATAAAATCAAGGATACATTTGTGAGAGGATGGGTGTATGAGTGGGTGAAAAGATGGATGAATGGATGAATGGGTGAAAGGATGAACACTGAGTGGGTGAAAGATGAATGGGTGGCTAGAAGGATGCATGTGTGGGTGAAAGATGGATGGTTGGGTGGATAGAATAATGAAAAAGTGAAAGGATGGTTGAATAAGTGGGTGAAAGGATGGAGAAATGGATGAGAGGATGGTAATATGAGTGGGTAAGAGGGTGGTTGGATTAGTGGGTAAGAGGATGGGTAGATGTGTGGGTGAGAGATGCTTTGCCCTGGATGGCCTGAGCACGCTGTTGGCTCGTTGCATGAAAGTGGTATTCTATAATCAGACATTCCAGCGATAAGGAAGGCTGACTCTCCTACAACAACTCGCTGAGAGATGCGTTTCACACATTTTCTTTAAAAACAGTAATAACGCAGAGGAACAGAAATGGTGACAGGAATAATTTGCTTTCAGTCTGACTGCGACTTGGTATGAAGGCAGGAGGTACTGAATGCGCGGGTTCTGCATCAGTGCTAAAACTATGTCCCGGCGTATGGTGGGGAAGGCGGGAAAGTGGCACACGCTGGGTGGGCACTGCTTGGGGGTGGGGGGCAGATCAGAAAATCCTATTTTAAAGCCGCTGCTCCAGATAGTACACCGCAGCGCAGGGTTGTCAGCTGTAAGTAAAAAAAACCCAGAGGAACGGAAATGGTGACAGGAATTATTTGCTTTCAGTTTGACTTTGACTTGATATGAAGACAGGAGGCAATGAATGCTCGGGTTCCGCATCAGTGTTAAAACTCTGGCCCGGCTTCTGGTGGGGAAGGCAGGAAAGTGGCACGCGCTGCGTGGGTACTGCTTGGGGGTGGGCGGGGGGTGGAGGGGCAGATCAGAAAATCCTATTTTAAAGCCGCTCCTCCAGATAGTACAGCGCAGCACGGGTTGTCAGCTGTAAGTAAAACTAGAGAGGTTAATCTGCCTCATAGCTCTCACGTTCTGTTTATCTCCCTGAAAGCCGATTTATGAGGGTGGTTTAAATCAGTGGCACACTGTCGGGAGCTGGGTAGAAGATGTACGTAGAGGCAATTCAATCTCTGGCTGGTGCATACAGATGCTCTGTCATAGGCATGTGATATGCAGCTTTCACCCTCCTTGCAGAGGATGTGGCCTGGTTGATAAATTGTTAGCTGCAAAACCAGGACACCTAAGTTACGATCCTGGCTTCCACGTGTTAAACAGAACTGTGTGATCCTGGGAAAATAACTTCATAGCAGTGCTTTTGGATGCACAAAGGAGAAAGAATGAGAAAGAAAACGATAAAAACAAGGAGGGATAGTGAACAAGCTTTGCTCCACAGAGACATGCTGGACAGCCTAAACAAATAAAGCCAGAAAATAGGAAGCCAGAATATGTAATTTACAAACCACAGAGCCAATGGTAAGCAATAGATGGAATGCATTCCCAGGGAAACTCAGAACACCCACAAGAAGTCTCTTAGCAACCAGACAGCTGGGCTGTATGGTAGGCTTTGACCTAATGAGATTTAAATGTTCCTGCTCCTGTTAATGGGTTTCCCACAGTAGTGCGATGGGAAAGATATGAAGGACGAGGAAAATACAAACACTCTTTAAGCGCTGGTCACAAGAGTGGATGAGGCTGTCCCTGAACCCTTCAGATTGTAATGCCAGAGTTGGGCCTCTCTCGAATGTTCACGTGTCCCAATCTCTCTCACCTCGACACGCCTCAGTCCTTCCCAATCCTCCCCCAAAGGGCTGATCAACTGCATGCAGGGGTGAAAGTAGCAATGGGAAGAGGGTGTTATTCACATTGGGAAGCAGCTCCTAAAAATGTTGGGCCCTAACATTTTTTTAATGAACCATAGTAATATGTACAATTGAGAAATATCTTATAAGCACATTTATCTGCCTTGAACCCAAGAACCGACGCTGTGCATTTTGCGCCTTATTCACCTCAATGCACGATTAGCGATGCAAAGCGTGAACCATGGCAGTCCAAATGTGTTATGTTTATAACGCGCACAGATACTCCAAGGAGTGTCCTGGCGCGAGCCTAGGAGAGAGTGAGCACCAGTTTCAATGACAAGAAATGAGAAGGCCAGGCTCAGTTCTTTCTTGTGTAGGTGTCAGATGCGAGTATAAGCAAAGGCAGTCACAACATGCGGAAGTGCATTAACCCTACAGGTCCCCCCGACTCCTGAAGATCTGTAAGATTCTTTTTTCGAAGGCCAGCAGTCCAGTTTGATGTTATGCTGCCTTTAGCTCAGGACATCATTTGGAGTTTTTGCCTGCAGCCCCATAATTCCAGAAGTGGGCAGACCCAGCATTAATCTGCATTCCATACCCCAGAGAAATTCAACTGCCTGCGTGCCCTGTGGGCCAGATGAGCAGCACAGATGTAAACCTAACCTCACGCACATCATTTCTTGGAAACTGTAAGACACTAAGGCGCATCTGCTTAAACACACAGATGTCAGTCATTGTTTGAAGAAGGCCCGAGGTAAGGAAAGTAAAAGTATTCAATATTCTGGCCTGGCATTCTAGCCGACTTTAGACTCTTAAGCCACAAACACACACACTGATTGGTTCTGTTCTTTTAAAATACTGCCGGGTCCTTTAATTATCTCTGAGAAAACATAAACGTGAGTGCACTGCTTACTGATTCACAGGCACACAAGGGCGAACGGCAGTTCAGACACGGTTGCAAAAGCTTGACACAATTGCAACAGAAACAAATTTTGCAAAGCAAACAGGTTTGATAGCTTTTAGCTCAGTCAATGCTAGTTTTGTCTCGTCATGGGTTTTGTAATATTTTATTGCTGATGAAGCCGCTGAGCACTCGCCAATGTTAAAAAGAACAAAGCAAGTGTGGATGGCACCATTTTAACCTAAGTAATTCAAGAGAAAACAAATCCATTCAGCTAGTTCGGCGATGGAACTAATTAAAAAGAGTCACCTCCTCCCAGCATGTTGGCAAATGGTAATCACTTTCGCGCCTGCTTTGATGTTCTCAGTGGCCCGCAGCTCACTGAGAACATCAACGCGGCCGCGAAAATGCTCCCAACGGCTGTAGGCGGACAAATGGTGCGGACGCCTGGCGCACATGCACTGTGTCTGATCTGCAGACTTTGGGAGCATTTTCTGAAGCCCCACTAAATATCTCGCAGAGCATCGCTTACGCGATAGCTCAGCGAGACCTAAAAAAGTATAGAAAGAGGCAAGTTAGAAGCAGAAAAGGGCTAGGAATGTACAGAAAGAGGTAAGACAAGTGCAAAAAGAGATAACGGGGTGAAGAAAGCAGCAAGACAGATGCAGAAAGAAGCATGGAAAGTGCATAATAAAGCAACAGGGGTACAGAAAGAGGCAAGAGAAGTGCAGAATGAAGCAAGAGGGGTGCAGCTGGAGGCAAGAGAACTGCAGAAAGAGGCAAGAGAGTTGCAGAAACAGGCATGCAAAAGAGGTACATAAAGAGATACCAGGTGGGGCAGAAAGGAGCAAGACATGTGCAGAAAGAAGCATGGAAATTACAGAATAAAGCAACAGGGGTGCAGAAAGAGGCAAGAGATGTACAGAAAAAAGCAAGTGAGGTACAGAAAGAGGCAAGAGAAGTACAGAAACAGGCAAGAGAGGTACAGAAACGGGCAAGAGAAGTGCATAAGGAAGCAAGAGATTTGATGAAAGAAGAAACAGAGATGTGGAAAGAAGCAAGAAAAGTGCAGAAACAGGCATCTGAGATGCAAAAACATGCAAGGAAGGTACAGAAAGAGGGAAGACGAGTGCAGAAAGAGACAACAGGAGAAGCATGGAAACTGCAGAACGAAGCAACGGGGTGCAGGAAGGGGCAAGAGAAGTGCAGAAAGAAGCAATAGAGGTAAAGAAGGGGGCAAGAGAACTGCAGACAGAGGCAAGAGAGTTGCAGAAACAGACAAAAGAGGTACAGAAAGAGGGAACAGGTGGGCAGACTGAGGCAAAATAGGTGTACCAAGAGGGAAAAGGGGTGCAAAAAAGGCAAGAGGGATGCAGAAAATTAGAACAGAGGTGCAGGAAGAAGCTGGAGCAGTGCAGAAAGAACCAACAGAGATGAAGAAAGAGGCAAGAGAGATATTGAAAGAGGCAAGTGAAGAGCAGAACAAAGCAAAAGCGGTGCAGAAAGAACCAACAGAGGTGGAAAAAGAGGTAAGAGGGGTGCAGAAAGTGGTAGGTGAGGTGCCCAAAGAGGCAAGAGGGATACAGAAAGAGGCAGGAGGGATGCAGAAAGAGGAAGAGAACAGCAAAAATTGCAAGAGAACTGCAAAAAGAAACAACAACGGTGCTGAAAAAGGCACAAAGGTTGCAGAAAGAGACAGGACAGGTGAAGAAAGAAGGAACAGAGGTACTGAAAGAGGCAAGATTGGTGCAAAAATGGAAAAGAGAGGTGTAGATGAGGCAAGAGAGTTACACAAAGAGGGAAGAGGGGTGCAGAAACAGGCAAAGGGGTGAGAAAGAAGCAATGGAGGTGCAGAAAGAGGCAAGAGAGGTGCAGAAAGAAGCAAGAGAACTGCAGAAAGAGGCAATAAAGGTTCAAAAAGAGGCAAGTGAGGTGGGGAAAGAAGCAAGATAAGTGCAGAATGAAGCAACAGAAGTGCAGAGCGATGGAAGAGGGGTGGAGAGAGAGGAAAGAGAGGAAAGAGAAAAGAGGGGTGCAGAAAGAAGCACTACAGGTGCAAAAGAAATAAAAGAAGTGAAGAAAGAAGGAACAGAGGTGCAGAAAGAGGTAAAAAGGGTACAGAAAGACATAAGAGGGGTACAGAAAAAGGTAAGAAAGGTACAAAAAGAGGGAAGAAGTATGCAGAAAGAGGCAAAAAGGGTACAGAAAGAATCAAATGAGGTGCAGAAAGAGGCAACAGACCTGCAGAAAGGGGCAAGAGAGGCGCAGAAGGAAGCAAGAGTGGCCTGCACACCATTAGTTTCAATGTAACACCCACATTTAGCAATAAGTAACAGGTGACCATTCTAGGTTTGCAAAGGGCCTTCCACCACACTGTAACACTTGTCGCTGCATTTTTGGTAACTTTTGAGGCGTTTGAGCTAGAAACAAGGCTTTTTTTGTTCAAATCTGCAGATTAGGGAGCAGATGATAAATGATATGGCTATTGCAAAATTGTATAATTGTGTGAAAGTCAGTGCAGCCAAACAGTCGCATAATTCCAGTGGCCCTGCTCATACCTCTGACTAGGGTCACAAGTGCTCCTCAATGGTTCCTTCTTTTATTGTCTCACGGAGTTCATAGTTGAGCTTCTATGGAAATGAAGAAGACAAAACCTGATGTTACCACTCCAAAACCCAGACTACCATCCCACATAATTACTATCCATAATACATAATTCCACTCTACATAATTCCTATACACTAAATACCACATACTTTCTATCTACATAATTTCACTGCACAACATACCACATAATTCCACTACACAGAATGTACATCCACTCCACTCCAAAAAACATTAGTAAAAAACTTTTACATTTACAATGCCAATAGCTGTAATTCTCTCAAATGCAAAACCTATTACATTGCAAACACTTCTTTAACTAGTAGTTGTGTTTGCAGAGTGGAGGAGAAAGGGTGCTGGGCCTCCGACTAGTACTCAAGAATTCTGCTATGTAGGACTTACAGGAGGTACCAGGAGGGCTTCTTGGCCCTAAAAGTCCCTCAGGAATAAATTGGACTTCATATCCCACCCCTTAGTCTGCAAGGAGGTGCATTTGCAGTGTGGTGGAGAAACGGGGGCATGGCTTCCAAAGACGTCTTAGCAATCTCCTATTACCTCCAGTAAGTCCCACACCGCAGGATTGCTAAGTTCTCATAGCAGGCCACGCCCCGTTGGCTCACCACTCTGCAAACACTCTCCCTGACGTGCTCTTGGATGAGGATTGAAGTCCCCTTCGCTGCTGGGGGTCCTTAGGGGCCAACTAGCCTACCTCTTACCTCCAATAAGCCACACACAGTAGGATTGCTGAGAGGTGGCCAAAGACCACGGGCCCTTTCCCCAACACTCTGCAAACACATCTCCTGGTGCATTCTAAGCTGGGGTATTAAGTCCCCATCTGTTACCTCCAGTAAGCCCCATACAGCTGGATTGCTGAGAGTGGTCCTAAGCCACTCTAACGGTTTTGTTTTCTTTTATGGGAGGGGGGCTACTTGGCCCCCTTTCCCTGGGCCACTTCTGACCCCGGAACCCCATCCCCAAGGGCCTGGCCAGCCTTGTTGTTTTTGTTTCGATTTTGGGAGGGTGGCATGTGGCCCTCCTCCAGGGGCTAATTATGGACTTGGCGACCCCATCCCCTGGGTTGTGCCTCGATCTTTTTTTAATTATTTTTTTATTTACATTTTTTATTAGGAAGGGGGACCGCGTGACCTCCCTTCCCATGGGCACTTCTGCCCCCAGGGACTCCATCCTTTGGGGCCTTGCCTCATGTTGGGGACCGTGGGGGGATCCCCAATACTCCTATGGTCCTAGCCTGCTCTACATCTCCCGCGGGAGCTGGCATTGCTTTTGGGCAAGGGGAGCTGCAGCTCCCCTTGCCTAAAAGCAATTCTGTTTTGGTTTTTGGAAGTGAGGCAGGGTCTGCTATGACAGGGCAGGAGCCATGCTCCCGCCCTGCCATTGCAAACAGCAATGTCTGAGGGTGGGTACCCCGGAACATTGCAGGAGCCAGACCGGGAGGGTGGCAGTCCCCAGGGCCATGAAGGGCTCCAGGAGGGGGCTGCGTAGCCAGCACCCAACATTTAACATAGCCCGGGGAGGTGGTGGTCTCTAGGGCCAGGGGTCTGTAACAGACCCCCGCATTAACATATCATGTGCCCCAGGTAGGTGGGGGTCCTCGGGGCAGTGTGGGGAGGGGCAGAAGCTCCCCCACTCTGTTCTAAATTGAATGAAGCCCATAGGAAGTGGTGGTCCACAGAGCTGTGTGATCACTCGAAGCCCCCTGCCCAATTAAAACAAAGCCCCAGGGAGGTGATGGTCCCCGGAGCAGCGTGGGGGGCATGAACCTCCCCACGCTCTTTTTGGAAAAAAGCTCGGGGGAGCTGGTGGTCCCCGGGGCTGTGGGGGGGTCATGTGCCCCCGCACATTATGTGGAAAGCCCTGGGGAGGTGGTGGTCCCCAGGGCTTGGGGGCTAGCGAGGCCCCCCACCCATATTAAAATGAAGCCCCGGGGAGGTGGTGGTCCCTGGGGCAGAGGGGGGCAGCGTTCCCCCCGCACATTATGAGGAAAGCCCAGGAGAGGTGGCAGTCTATGGGGCTGTGGGGGTCCCCACGGACCCCCACACCATAATTCCAAATTGCCCCCGGGACCTGGCCCACCCGGGGGCTTAAGTACAACGAAGCACGGGAGCCTGCACTTCTTTTTTTTTTAATTCAGCCGGATTCCACACCCAGCCCGAATTCGGCCTTTTTTTTAATACTTTTTTTTGGCACTGGGGTCCTTGTGGGACCCCCTGAGCAGGTCTAAATGGTTAGGGTGTTTCAACCCTGCCCCCTTTTTTTCTTTTTCACCTTTTTTTCTACTGCTTTCTTGTGAAAATAGCTGCCAACACTTCCTGGTTTGGAGTGTTGGCTGCCAATCAGAAGTTAGCTCATGCTCGGGAGGAGTCGCGAATCTTCCTCGGTGCTCGGATATCGATATTTTTATTTTTAAAATTTCTCTGGACATACCAAACTGATTTACACCATTTAAAAAAAAGGTCCCTTTCTGAACCAAGAGCTACCTTTTTGCCAATAATTCCGTTCAGCAGTTTGGGCTGCAGCCTGTTCCAAAATTTCCTATGGAAATTAACATGGAGAAAAAGCGTTTTGGGACCCCCCTTGTTTCTCAGCCCCCATTTGAGGAATCACCTCTAAACTTTCAGGATAGGAGCTAACTGGAGTGGGCCATTAGTTTTGAACATTTTGCGTAGATTCTTCAACCGGTGCCAAAGATATTGGCAAATCAAAAAACGTATTTCCTATGGAGACTAGGTCCTAACTATAACTACCTACTGGCAATCGCCAGTAGGTAATGTATATATATATATATACATCTGACACTCTGTGCCACAATCCGGCATAGGAAACATCTAATTTGACTGTAATTCCCATTTCCATCACTTTGCAGCCCCAGCAAAGTGCAACCTGGGAGCCAGCGGCGTGTATAGAGGACCCATCCTTCAAGTTGGCTGAGGAATGCTGGCTTCTGTGGTGGCAGTTTGTGTTTTTTCCGAGGTATTGGATTTCCTCAGCCCGCCTTTGAAAGACAATTATACAAGGGCTTCTGTGCTTCACAGATCATGACTTCACGAGGAGCGGGTCATATTGTTTTCCTGCTTGAGGCCCGGTGGACACTTGATTTTAAGGCTGGGATGTTAATGGGTACCCGAGGAGGCAATTGTTCACTTATCAAGGACACTTTCAATCACGGACATTCTGCGCCACAATCCGGCATAGGAAACATCTAATTTGACTGTAATTCCCGTTTACATCACTTCGTAGCCCCAGCAAAGTGCAACCTGGGAGATGCAGTTTTTTTGGTACTCCCATTATTGCTGGTCACATGACAGGGGGTGTCAGAAGCTCCCGCCAATCGGAGTATGCCGGATTATAAAATGGACGCAGGTGTGGCAGCACTTTGATTATCAGCAGCGTCCGATGAAGGCAAAAAGTAAGCCGAAATGCATCACGCTATATGCTGAATTGAATAAATGCCTCCAACGAAATCCCCTGTGTTGGCCTCTACCTTTCTCGACTGGAGGGGTTGGAGTATATTTTCGCGCTGGCCAGCGGCATGTATAGAGGCCCCATCCTTCCAGTTGGCTGAGGAAGGCTGGCTTCTGCGGTGGCAGTTTATGTTTTTTCCGAGGTATTGGATTTCCTCAGCCCACCTTTGAAAGACAGTTATACAAGGGCTTCTGTGCTTCACAGATCGTCACTTCACGAGGAGCGGGTCACATTGTTTTCCTGCTTGAGGCCCAGTGGACACTTGATTTTAAGACTGGTATGTTAATGGGGACCCGAGGAGGCAATTGTTCTGTTATCAAGGACACTTTCATCACGGACACTCTGCGCCACAATCCGGCATAGGAAACATCTAATTTGACTGTTATTCCCATTTCCATCACTTCGTAGCCCCAGCAAAGTGCAACCTGGGAGATGCAGTATTTTTTGAACTCCTGTTATTGCTGGTCATATGACAGGTGGTGTCAGATGCTCCCGCCAATGGGAGTATGCCGGAATATAAAATGGACGCAGATGTGGCAGCACTTTGATTATCAGCAGCGTCCAACGAAGGCAAAACGAAAGCCGAAATGCATCACGCTATATGCTGAATTGAATAAATGCCTCCAACGAAATCCCCTGTGTTGGCCTCTTCCTTTCTCGACTGGAGGGGTTGGAGTATATATATATATGTATGTATATATATATATATATATATGTATATATATATATATGTATATATATATGTATATATATATGTATATATATATATATATATATATATATATATATATATATATATATATATATATATATATATATATATATAATATATTTATTCATTTGCGAAAGCCCTACGTTCGAAAGCGCACACAATGACAGGCGGATCCGGCCACTCATGGAAGAATCCTTTATTTCAGCAAAACCGGCAAACACCATAGAATATTTCTTCTTGCCTTCCCAACGCGTGTCGCAGCTCCTGCCGCTTGATCACGGGACAGCATGCATATGGGCAGATGCGAAGAGAACAAGTCCGCTATTTAGCCGGTTTTTCGGCCCCATCTAGGCTTACATTGTCTCAAGGCTTTCTGGGACCTGTAGTACAATCGCTGCAATATGACCACTGTTTGGTTCTGCCTCACACACAATTTTATAAAACTCTGGACGAGCCTTCAGAGTGCAGTCAGTTTAGATTACACACCACCCTGCAATTCTGTTTAGCGATTCCGTGTCTCTGAAATCAACAGTCCACATTTCCTTCAGTGTGGCGGTGCAGCTTTCCCGACCTGGACCGGCCAGTGAAATGTTCATTTGCAAAAGCCCTACGTTCGAAAGCGTACACAATGACAGGCGGATCTGGCCACTCATGGAAGAATCCTTTATTTCAGCAAAACCGGCAAACACCATAGAATATTTCTTCTTGCCTTCCCAACGTGTTTCGCAGCTCCTGCCGCTTGATCACGGGACCGCATGCATATGGGCAGATGCGAAGAGAACAAGTCCGCTATTTAGCCGTTTTTTCGCCCCCAGCTGGGCTTACATTGTCTCAAGGCTTTCTGGGACCTGTAGTACAATCGCTGCAATATGACCACTGTTTGGTTCGGTGTCTAAGTTCCATAGCATACATTTCAGTTCTCCATGACCATTGTACCAGTACTCATTAGTACCACGCTGACACGCCATGAGATTAATTAGCTGAGATTCGAGAACATTATCTTTCTGCAGTACTTTATCCATAAATTCCTTTGCCGAAACATTTTGCCGATGTAGACCTGTTTTCAATATATGGTTTACTGCATAAGAAAGTCCAGACAAATTACTCTTAAACAAAAGATGAAACAAATACGGAATACATTATCAAAATCTTGGATCTTCTACATATAATCTTGATGTACGGTATTCAAATGCAGGAATCTGCACAGGTCGGTAATCATATCATCCTCTTTTTCCTGTGGGAAACAATTGAGGGAAACAACGAGCTTCCAAGCTTTTTTCCCATACACTAATGGGACTTCCTTTTGCTTCTTTCATTTGGAATAACTCTATAGTATTACCCATCACCTCTTTAGAATGCAGTGGATGAACACTGTAATGTTCGTAGATTTCTTCAGTTCTGGACACATCCACTTTTTCAATTTGTCCAGGTGGCAAGTGACTAACTTCTTCTACAGTTATTTCTTCTTCTCTCACATACACAATTCTGTAATATTGATCATTTTTACCAGTTACAACGTTGCCTTTTTCATTTTCCTAACATCCACTAATTCTTGGGGGATTTTCTTACTCTTAGTAGGAACGCCATTAACAAGAATAACTAAAGGTTCATCCTCTACATTTTCTACACCAATTGTTTCATTATTTTTCTTTAAATCTAGAGGGAAATATACAACTCTACCCTCTCTATAAATCAGAAGGAGGCAGTTTTCCTGTCTTAGGCTCCATACGAACAATAGCCTGAAATGGATGCACACATTGAATAAGAATAGACTCATAGGTATTTAAATCCATCAGTTCAGGAGGAATATTTACCAACTCAAGATTATTATGCACAGCTCTAGCAGGCATTTTGTTCTCGTCTAATTTGTTATAACAATCTTTACAAATACGCTGATCAGAACCCAAATTAAAACAATTCTCTACCAACAAATAAGTTGCAAAATCCTTCCACTCATTATTATTTTCCTTTTCACTTTTTAAATACAGATCAACCGTCCTGGTCTGATTTTTATAATGAGTTCGTCGACAACACACACAGCAATAATTTGACCTTTCACCTGAAATCACATTAAACTTTGTAATTTCTTGATCAAAATTTTCTGTACTACAATGTTGTACATTCTCTTCTACATTTCCTTCTATTAATATCTCAATTTCTGCACTGTCTTCCTCAGTACCAACATAACTAACCTCAATTTCATCACAAACCTTCTTTACACTTGTTACAGAGCCATGCAAAAGAGCACTGTTCAACTACTTTAACATTAGAGCTGGACTTTTTGCATAATACAATCTTCTGACTAATTTCCTCATTCCAGAATGATGTACTGCTAACATCCTGAAATGGTGAAAAACACTTCGACATACTTTTTAGAAAGACAAGCCAGAGAATGACCTTGCAAACCAGTATTTTCTCTCACTCTGCAAGGGTCTAGTCCTTGCAACATCTTAATCTTTTGTTTAACACTTTTCTTAGTATAGTTACATAAGAAATCGCATAAAAAATCAATAGATTCTTGCCGTACACTGCAAATACTATTACAATTCCAAGTGTACACTGGAGCTTTAGCACGTCTCCCTAAAACTTCATCAGCTAACACATCTTCTGCATTTCTAGGAACAATTTTCTCTTTCTCAATAGGACAACCATGTCTAACCTCATAAGCACGACCACTAGTGTCAACTGCATGCAACAAATCATTACTCTGAAAATAATTTTCTTCATTAAAAAAAGGCTCAGAACTTGAACTATGTTTCCATTCACCCAAAAAAATTCACAAAAATTACTTCTGTCAATTAATCTGCTCCACTTACTTTTGGCCTTCATTAAATGGATTGGCTTATCTAGTGAGCAAACTCTATTCATTACTAAAATGAACATTTTTGTTTTCAATTCCAAAGCTTTCTCAACTACATTTTCTATACCTTTCTTTTTCTTATAAAATGCTCTTTTTTTTTACACCCCTTATTTTCTTTAAGTAAATTTGAAACAACTCTATTATAAAACTTTTTTTCCTAATTTCCATAAATTGATTTTTCCTCCTTTTACTGTACACTATTTTTTCTGTAGTTGACTTTCCATGATTCTTCTGTTTATTCTTCTTTTTCTTTTTCGCTGCAGACACACTAATACAATTTTTCCCTTTGTCCACACTACTCTTAGTCTTTAATATTTTCCTCTGAAAAGTGTTCCTTCTCTTACCAGGACTTTTGTTCTTTTTCTTAACACACGGTTCTTCATGTAAATCTTGTGGATGACTTCTCTTCAAATAAACACCTTTCTTTTGTTGTTTCCTCTTCTGAGTTCGGGTAGGCATTACACCGTTTCTTCAGTATTGATAGACAGAATCTATTAAAGAAAATATATATATAACATTACAAAAATAAATATATGAAATATTCTATAATATTACTTATAAGATCAGAGGCAGAATTGTGATGAGAAATGTGAGACAATGAAAATAAAAGTACTTACAACAAGAGAGGAACAAGTATGAAACAAGGACAAATATAACCAAAAAGGGGAGTCTAAACAGACACTGTAATATAAATGGATGAAGGAAGTATTAATAAACTGAAAAGTATCAATAGGTAAAGGAGAGTATAAAGAGAAACATGGAAATATGAGGAGAGAAAAAAGAGTATAAAAAGAAAAAAGAGAGTAACAGGAGAGAGGGGGCACTGTAAAAAGAGAGAGAAAGACTCTAAAGAAAGAAGAAGGAATATGTGAAAAGACACGCAACTATAAGAACAAAAAACGAATACCAGCAAAGGACAGTGTGTATAAGGACACAGAGAACAGTACCAGAAGAGAGCACGAAGAATGTGGGAAAAAATGGAGCATAAGGAAAAAAGGGGTGTACAAGAACAGAAGATACAGATCGAGGAGAAAAGAAGGAGTTTAAGCAGATGGAGGATTATAAACAGTAAAAAATGTATGACAAAACATGCAGAAGTATGACAAGAGAAACAAATATAAAGAGACAGATCACTATGAAAAGACGGAGAATATGAAGAAACTGTTGCAGAGTGTATGCAGGGAGTCAAGGAGGAATAAGAGAATAGAGCACACAATATGAACAGATTTAAGAAGTATAAACAGAAACAACAGAAAATGAAAACAAAAGAAATATGAAGAAAAAGAGGAAAATATGAACACAGAGAGAAGGATTATAGGACAAAAGAAAATATAGGAAAAACTCAGTAGTATGAGGAGACATGCAGAAGTAAGACAACAGAGAGCAGAATATGAAAACAGGGGGGAGTATAAGAACAGGGGGAAAATAAGACTGCAATATTAGTAAAGAGTGAAAAGTATAAGAAAAGAGAGGAGACATGTGACTACAGAGAGAAGAGTATTAGAACAAAAACAAACAAAAGTATGAGAAAAGAATAGGGAGTACCTGCAAAGAACAGCAAGACTAAGAAGAAACACAGAATATAAGAATAGAAGAGTATATATGAAGACAGAGGAAAGAATGTAAAAAGACACAGAGACAAAAAGGTGCAGTAAACTCAATTATAAAGGTACACTGACCATTTAAGTACAGAGGGGGTACTATGAGAACTCAGTAAGAACTATGACAACAGTGGTGAATATAAAGACAAAAGAGAATATAAAGAATAGGACAAACATCCAAAAAGAGGAGCAAGTATGAAAAAAAGTATACAAAGAGAGCAGAGTATAAGAAAAAGAAGATAGTATAATCAGAGAGGAAGGACTCGGAGTAAGACAAGACAGGAGGGAGTATGACAAGAGACAGTAGAAAATATACGAAAAAGTGTGAATATAGCAGCATATTATCAAGGACCAGTCTTAAAATTATTGCCGTTTTATCGGCAAGAAACTGCAGATAAAACGGCGATAATGGGCTTCATAATACGCCCTTGTTAATTCCCATAGAAACCCATCTTCTGATGTTAACATGGGCTTCTATGGGAATTAACAAGAGCGTATTATCAAGCCCATTATCGACATTTTATCGGCAGTTTCCTGCCAATAAAACGCCGATAATTTTAACACCGCTCCTTGATAATATGCCCCATAATTCCTTAATATACACACATACACAGTGTCATATTACCCCCAAAAATTATAAGACCATGCATTTTACCAAAACACATTTACTACTGTAAAACTTTAAAAAGCAGCGAATATAGGGGCATATTATCAAGGACAGCTGTTAAAATTATCCCCATTTCATGGGATGGAAACTACCGATAAAACGGACGACAATGGGCCTGATAATACAACCTTGTTAATTCCCATAGAAACCCATGTTCTAGTGTTAACATGGGCTTCTATACAAAATAACAAAGGCGTATTATCTAGCCCATTATCGCCGTTTTATCAGCACTTTCCGGCCGATAAAACGGCGATAATTTTAACACCACTCCTTCCAAATATGCCCCGTAATTCCTTAATGTACACACATGAACACTGTGATATTAGACAAAAAAATATGAGACCATGCATTTTACCATTTACTACTGAAAAACATTTAAGTGACTATACATATTCCTTGTATATAATTACCAGATTTCAGTGAACAACACTGACTCATTTTCCAAATACATAAGCAATTTAGTACATTATTTCCGCCACTATTACATCAAACAAAACTAACAGAATAAAACAACAAAGACGCACAAGGAGCTTGTAAATCGACCCAGACTATATACAGAGGGAAACAAACAAAAAAGAGGACATAACACGGAGTATCAAGAAAAAAAAAAATATGAAGAGAATAGGAACAAAGCAGCATAATATTAAAAAAAACGATACATTATTGCCGCTTTTATCGGCAGAAAACAGCCGATAAAACGGCAGTAATGCGCTTCATAATTAACCCTGGGCGTAGTGGGCGGAGTGGGGCTCCGCGGAGCTACGTGAAGTGGACGCACAACTACGCCCACCCACGCACTCCGCGTAGCCCCACTCCGGGCCACCCGCCTCCCTCCCGCCCTCCCTAAATACATAAATAAAGGCAAATAAAGGAATAAAAAGCTTTTAAAAACACTTACCTTGTCTGCCGCGTCCCCGGGGCTCCCTCTCGCCGTCCCGCGATTCGCGCCGCCACCGCATCGGATCCTAATGCGCATGCGCGGGCGGCCGCGCATGCGCATTCCTCACGTGAAATGCGCATGCGCGGCCGCCCGCGCATGCGCATTAGGATCCAAAATGGCGGCGCGCATCGCGGGACGGCGAGAGGGAGCCCCGGGGACGCGGCAGACAAGGTAAGTGTTTTTAAAAGCTTTTTATGCCTTTATTTGCCTTTATTTATGTATTTAGGGAGGGCGGGAGGGAGGCGGGTGGCGGCCGGCTATGCCCCGTCTGCGGAGCGCGCGTAGTGCCGCCTGGCTACGCCGGCTACGCAAAATGCGTAGGAGACGGCACTCCGTGCACTCCGTGCACGGAGCGTAGCTGGCCGCCCAGGGTTATTGATAATATGCCCTTGAGAATTTCCATAGAAACCCATGTTCACACCAGAACATGGGCTTCTATGGGAATTCTCAAGGGCATATTATCAAACCCATTATCGCCGTTTTATCACCAGTTTTCTGCCGATAAAAGGGGCGATAATTTATCGCCTTTTGTTGATAATATGCCCCAAAATGAGGAGACAGAAGGAATAAGAGAAGAAATAGGAAAATATAAAGACAAAAAAGGGCAATATCACCGCAGAGGACAATGTAAGAAAAAGACAGTACTACCAAGAGAGAGAAAAGAGTAAGAGGAGACAGAGGGAAGTATAAAAAAAAGGCTAGAAATTATGGAAAAAGTGACAAATACAGGCCCATATTATGAACAAAGGGTGACACATTGTCGCCGCTTTTATCGACAGGAAACTGTCGGTAAAGCAGCCATAATGAGCTTGATAATATGGCCTTGTGAATTCCCATACAAGCCCAGGTTAACACCATAACCTGGGCTTCTATGGCAATTCACAACGACATATTATCAACCCCATTATCGTCGCTTTACCGGAAATTTCCTGCCAATAAAAACAGCGATAATGTATGTTATGTTATGTTAATGGTATTTATTGTGCGCACAGCTGCTCCAGCAAAGGAGCGTCCTGGCGCATGACAAGGTGAAACACAACACCGCTAACAACAGGGCAGAGGAGCACAAAAATAACCAGAATTAAAACAGAAAAGTCTTAATCGCCCTACGAAACTGTAGAAGGTCCTCCAGGAGTCGAATCTCAGCCGGAAGGGAGTTCCAAATAGCCGCCGCTCTCACTCGAAAGGAGCGGCCGCCGGCACGGCACAGCTTGAACCGGGGAACGATGGCAAGAGCCTGGCCCAGAGAGCGGAGGGAGCGAGACGGAACATACAAAGAAAGAAGATTAGACAAGATCTGGGGGGCAGTGCCTTTTAGAATTTTAAAAGCCAGACACAAAACCTTGAACTGGATTCTCGACCGCACCGGCAACCAGTGCAGGGAGTGGAGGGTGTTAGAGACGGAGCAGAATCTAGGCAAACCAACTATAGCTCTTGCAGCCGCATTTTGGACACGCTGCAGGCGAGAAAGTTCGGCCTGATTAGACCCCACCAGGAGGGAGCTGGCGTAATCAAGCCGGGAGATCACCGTCGCCTGAACCACCAGCTGCCTGGTAGGGGCATCAAAAAATTTTAGAACAGGTCTAAGGCCCCGCAGCACACCAAAGCAGCAGGACGCAGTTTTCTTTGTGTGGCCGACAAAGTTAAGGCTGGAATCTAACCAGACTCCCAGATTTTTCAGCCCTTTCTTGATAATATGCCACATAATTCCTTGAACTACACAGACGCACAATGTGATATTAAACAATAAAACATAGCAGCATGCATTATAGCAAAACACATTTACTACTATAAAATGTTTAACAAGGCACGAATATCGGGGCATATTATCAAGACAAGCGATACAATTATTGCCGCTTAATCGGCAGAAAACTGCCGATAAATCAGCGATAATGGGCTTGATAATATGCTCTATGCAATTCCAATCAAAACCCATGTTAGATGTCCCTCATATCTAACATAGACTTCGATTGGAATTCCATACAGCATATTATCAAGCCCATTCTCGCTGATTTATCAGCAGTTTTCTGCCGATTAAGCGTCAATAATTGTATCGCCTGTCTTGATAATATGCCCCATAATTCCTTAATGTACAAACATGCACCACATAGATTCCCATACAATTTATCAACTCACCTTTCAAATTGATTTGTACATTAAGAAGAATGCCACTCACGCAGTAGATATTCTTATACAGAATCTCTCTAGTTCACTGTTTGCACCAGAACCACGTAATGGAACATTTTCCATCTCACTTTACACATACATACATATAAACAACCAATTACAATCCATCACACATTAATTCGAAACGAAACACACATTTCCATTGCTTTAACATTTCAAACCTATCCAACTGACATAACTTTCCACCCTACCCCCAACAGATCATGCAAAAGTCACCTGTCAACAGAGGTCAAAAGTTCACCACTGTATAAAACACTGCTCCTCAACAATTTTAGACTATGCATAATCACTTACTTATAAGTACCAATAAAAAGAAAAGGTCTCATTACAAGCAACCAACATATAAACACATAAACTTGATACATATCTGTAAAATATATATTTTTTTATTGATTTTTCTTGCTTACGTACGCTTATGTAGCGACTTTCAAAATTCGCACAGTACGCGTACACTAAATATACCCAAAAAATAAAATAGCATCTATCACAAATTGTATTCAATCCCCGGGGACCCCATCCCCCGGGGCTCAAATATAACGTTTAGGACCGTGGGGGAAGCCCCAAAACCCCCACAGTCCCAACCAACTCCCTGCGTCCTACGAGAGCCGGCATTGCTTTTTGTCAGAGAGACCAGCTTACATGCTGATCTCTCAGACCAAAAGCAATCTGCTTTCCTACTTCAAAGAGAACTCTTGCCCTACCATAGCAAACAGCAATGTCCCAAGGATAGCCACCCCGTAACACTACAGGAGCGGGCCCTGGGAGGTGGTGGTCCCCAGGGCCATCAAAGGCTCAACAAACACCAACAAACATTTTGACCTCCGGATCATTGTCAACCCCCCTACTCAGTCCTAGGACAACAGGAAGTCCAATAGCAAATAGCAAACATTTCCTGTCAATCTACACACTCAATCTACACACATATACAAATAAATAAAAAAATTCTTTTTTTCCCACATTACATCAAAACGAAACACACTTTTATATTGCTTGAACTTTTTCACCCTTTCCAACTGACAAAACTTTCAACCCTTCCCCATTCCACAATCTGCCAGTTACCATAGAAACACTTCACGGAACACCTAACTCAGCACACAGGTGAAACATTCATCATACATTGTTGCAAATTAAAACAGCTAGTGTGCTTGACTCCAGAATATACCAGCTTATCTTATGTAACGTTCTTTTCTATCACTTTTTCTTAACCAATAAAAATCAGCCTTTTAAAACACAGAAACATTCATCCTAGCTTAGTGCAGAATGTTCTCAAACAACTAATCAATCCTTTTCTTTTTTCAAAACTGCACGTTGTCCACCATTTTAGAAAAAATCTCACTTTTCAAACTGCCACTTCATTTACAGAGACCTTCAGAGTGCATCCAGACCTGTCTTCAAGATGCTTACAGTGTGGATTGTGGGACACAGCTATATTTTCTCGAGTCAAAGGTACACAGAACGGAAAGGAATTCACAAAGACCTACGTTTACCAAATGTAGACATTAATTGGATTGGACAGAGAGGGTTAAAGTGGCACTAATTGATGCCATTGGTGACATCCTTTCTGCATCTCCAACACCCTGACCTCATAATTGTGCACTGTGGTGGCAATGACCTAGGCACTTTGACAGGGGTAGGTCTGGAAATAGTAATGAAGGACACCTTTGCACAATTGATGACACTGTTCCCCAAAACTGCCTTTGTATATCCTAATATATGCCAAAGGCAGAAATGGAAGCGGTCCAACCACTTTTGTCAACAGATTGAAAAAGCTAGGAAACATGTGAATAAATCTGTTTCTGCCTTTCTCCGAGACTATAGAATGGGGTCCATCTACCACAACAATCTACGTTTCAATATGCATGACATCTATAGGAGAGACGGTGTATATTTTACAGATGAGGGAAACAGAGTCTTCCTCTTGAACTTTAGGCTCTGCATTGGTACTTACTTATAGGTACTAAAAACTACCAATAGAGCCATCCAACATCTAAACACATATACTTCATAAATAACTTACAAATATTCTTCTTTTTCTTCCTTCAGTACACTTATAGGACGACTTCCAATCTTAGCATGCTATGTCCTCCGTACCTGCTTGTTACGCGTACGATAAATCTAACATTAAAAAAGCCTTTATCACAAATTTTTCATAATCCCTGAAGAACCCCGCGGCATATTATCAAGGACCGGCGGTGTTAAAATTATTGCCGTTTTATCGGCAGGAAACTGCCGATAAAATGACGATAATGGGCTTGATAATACGCCCTTGTTAATTCCTATAGAAGCCCATGTTAACACAATAACATGGGCTTCTATGGGAATTAACAAGGGCGTATTATCAAATCCATTATCGCCGTTTTATCGGCAGTTTCCTGCCGATAAAACGGCGATAATTTTAACACCGGTCCTTGATAATATGCCCCCCCATCCCCCGGACCTTAAATCTAACGTTGCGGACCGTGGGAAGAGCCCCAAAGCCTCCACGGTCCCAGCGGCTCCGCACTTCCTGCCGGAGCCGGCATTGTTTTTCGTCACAGAGAGCAGTTTACATGCTTCCATTCTACTTTCAAACATGATTTCAACAATTATACATTTTATAAAATAATATAGTACTGCACGCTAAATCACAAAAGTCAGCACAATTATAATAGAATAGAAAATAGAAAAAAAATGCTTCTATACTCAACTAACTCATAAGCACACTTCGCAGTTTAATTTAAAACCACCCTACCACAAGTAGTTTTTGAAACGCATTGCAAAAATGCCTCACAAAACAAGCCACATACATAGTGACTGTATCGTAACGTCACATAGAAAAAAGAAAGCCACTCTTACTCTACCAGGGAAATACAACAACACTATGAGGCCCAAATTTCCATTGTAGTGATTTCTTAGTTACAGGTCTACTTTTCAGATTGACACACAGACTCCCTCATGGCTGGTATACACCACACCACACCCATTCAGCGTATTCATCCCTACACAGGTGACCCTATGTATAAAAAAGACGGAGCGCATGTGTTGTACGCCATTTTAGAGTTGTTCCCAAAGCACCGAACAAGGGGCCCACTACTACATGCGTGGCCTCTTTGGTCACTGAGTTAGTGGTGCCCGAAGCGCTGAGCGGGTGAAGAACCTCCGATGATGATGATGGGAGCACGAGTATGTCGTTACCCATACAGATATCAAGACTCAGTACCATATATGAGACTTCTTTGTTGGAGATCGGGACTACATCAGGAAGAAGGTCTCTTTTCCACAAAAAAGTGAGCAGTGAGGCTTGAGTACGCATCAGAGGGAGGCAAAGGGTTGTAGCTGACTACATACAAAAATACGACTTAGTGTTTTAGACGAAGGTACTCCTCCATAATCTATAAATTTACATGTTTAATTTTTTTTTCCCAATAGCAGTAATATTTTTATAATCGCTGAAATGTCTGGAATATATTCACAATACAAACAGTTCGTAGAAATGTGACAATCAACCTCTCAGAGCCGGACTGGGTAACGGCCATTTTGACATTCTGCAGAGCTGGGAGCTGATGTCACTGCGGTAGGGGCTAATTTTGTAGATGGAGACCTGCATCTGCTTCGAAAACAAACAATTTTTCGTTTTGCACACGCAGGTCCCCATCAACGAAATCAGCCCCCAGCTCTGCAGTATGTCAAAATGCCCGGTAGCCAGTCCGGTGTTCTAACTATATGCTCACCCCCGTCGTATTGTATACAACCTACGTCAGAGGGGTGCCTATACATGCAGGTTCTACCTGTCTATTCCAGCTCCCCCGTTTGGCTGTGCACAGTACACCCTACGCGTAGACAATCAAAAATGTGGTCCTTCGACAAGCAAAATATGCTTAATAATGATGGAATATTCAGAATTAAGTCCGTGCCCTAGAGAGACCCACTTAAAATATAGAAAGAAAACGACTTTTTAATTCAGTTTTATGTACGCGGGCCGCCATTTTGACCTGTAGCATGGATGGTGCCATGGCATAGCCTCGGAACCTACAAAAAAATATTGTATAATTGTAACCAACATAAAAAGGTTGCAAGGCGAAACAATTTATAATCTGTATAGCGAAATAGCTTTCGGTCCCATTTCCGGCTCCTATTAATGTAACGTATTTGAACTTAAATCGCAACCGACCACAGTCTTAATGAACTCCACTTGTATACTTTAACTCTGACTGGTGAGCTTAAAACTACATGCATCTAAGACATGGACCATAGTGCGGCTGCGCAGAATTATCTGCATACGTGGAAATTCGGTCGGGCGGTATACAGACAGATGGGAGGAGGCTATCGATAGAACACCAGCCATGCAACGTCTATAAAAGCGCAATATTATCTAACTCCAAATTAATATTGTAATAATTACCAATCATAACATCTTTCTTTTAATATCTTTTAGATGTCCAGCTTCACGATGGATTATGTAACACTGACGACAACAATAGCACAAGGTGCGTGAGCAAAGAAGCTTGTTTCTGAAACAACGACAACTTATCTGTCAAAACAGAGAATCTGTAGTATACAGCAAGTGCAAAAAATACATTGGGCTAACGGGGCTTCAGCTACGTTGACATAGCTTCCTGGACCCAAACACAGTCACACCCGAGTACGTCACAAGTCTTTCAAACACATTTTGCTTGTTAATGACGCTTTGATATCCCCCCTCGCTTACAGCCACTGCAGCTCCACTCTTCCTTGAACTTGACCCCCACCCCAAATTGTTTCTAGCCCCCCCCCCCACCCCCAATATTTTTCACTGTGGTTGCGCCTCTGGCTTCACGTACCCCTCCCCTATCATGTGTCTCACCCATGTTTTAATATCCTTTTTCCCTTTCCCTTTCTTAATCTCTCACATCGTTTCTCTTTTTTTCTTAAACTTTTTGACTTTGCTATCTCCACTCTGCTCTATACAATATTATCTAAATTGAAATTATTAACTTTCTTGATTACAGTGAAGGCTTCTTCCAAATGTAGAGCACCATCTTTCAATCACTCTCTGTGACATCATTTCTCTTTCTTTTTTAAACTTCTAGAAAATGCTGTCTCCTTCGACATGTAGAAGAAAATTTAAATTCAAGTTGTGAATTCCACTAGCCGCAGTTTTTATACAACGGTAAGGAAAGAGGCTAAATATACAATGCCTTCTTTACAATGCATTAGAAATAACTCGGCCTATTTACAATCTCGTTCTGCCACTTTTGTGTCATTAACGCAATAGGCTCTTCCATATAGATACCACTTAAACGCGGTACTATATCGGAACTGTAATGTACTAGGCACACTGCACCTGTTAAACTGTAGTGTTACCTTCATTTGTGAAAGGAGACAGTCGGTAGTGTGCAACCGCTTCTCTTTGTAAATGTATAATTACCTCCGAGCAGTGACAACAGATAGGTTACAACAGTCTGACTAACAGATCTACAAGCTTATTAGCCACTTTTCTGTCACTTTTAACATGGGGAAAGTTACGCAAGGAGCTTGTAAATCTACCTCTGACTTTTCAAGAAAAAAATCTCAACTCCAGACTCTGCGAGACAGTTTCAATGTTGTTTTCTCTCTCTTTCTCTCTCACTCTCTGTGACATAATTTCTCTTTCTCTTTTAAACTTATAGACACTGCTGTCTGCTTGGACGTGTAGAAGATCAGCCCAACTGAAGTTGTGAATTCAACTGCCTGAAATGTTTGTCCACAGTGTTTATACAATGTTAAGCACAGAGGCCTAGATATACAAAGCCTTCATTGCAATGCATTAGAAAAAAGTCGACATATTTACAATCCCGTTGTGTCACTAATCCATCAGTAACGCAGTAGGCACTTCCATATAGACACCACTTGAACGCGCCACTATAACAAGTGAAATGTACCAGGCACACTGCACTCGTAAAACCATAGTGTTACCTTTATTTGTCAAACAAGAGAGTACGTAGTGAATAACAGCTTCTCTGTCTACAATGTATAATTACCTCCGAGCAGTGACAACAGATAGGTTACAATAGTCTGACAAACAGATCTACAAGCTTATTACGCCACTTTTCTGTCACTTTTAACATGGGTAAAGTGACGCAATGAGCTTGTAAATCTACCTCTAACTTTTCAAGAAAAAATCTCAACTCCAGACTCTGCGAGACAGTCTTAATGTTGTTTTCTCTCTCTTTCTCTCTCACTCTCTGTGACATCATTTCTCTTTCTCTTTTAAACATATAGACACTGCTGTCTGCTTGGACGTGTAGAAGATCAGCCCAACTGAAATTGTGAATTTCACTGGCCGAAGTGTTTGTCCACAGTGTTTATACAACGGTAAGCACAGAGGCCTAGCTATACAAAGCCTTCATTGCAATGCATTAGAAATAAGACAGCATATTTACAATCCATTCTACAACTTCTGTGTCACTAACGCAGTAGGCACTTCCATATAGACACCACTTGAACGTGGCACTATAACGGAACTGAAATATACCAGGCACACTGCACACGTAAAATCGTAATGTTACCTAGACTTGTAATGCTTCAGCTCAATTAGTCACATCTACACAATTCTAAACTCTAATTTTCTTTTTTCTTTTGCAGATTACCAATCATACGTCTTTTGGAGTCAACTTCCCAATTTGTTTATGCTATTGTTTTTTTAGAGTTATTTTTCTAGTTGTTTATTATATAGTTATCATTAGGTTTCGTTTACAGTTATTCTTTTAATAAAACTTAATAAAAAAAACTACATATTACTTTTTCTTTGTGTGGGGAGTGGCGATCCACAATAAAAATATTTATAATCTTGAAGTACTATAGTAAGATGTTAAAGACTAACATTGAAAACTACTGAGATATTGTCTCTGGATACACTACAACATGGTAAAGAAATCAAACTAATACCAAACAATGTGTACCACATTTACAAACCTCTTGCGACATTTCCCCATGCAATACCTACCCCCCTACAAAATTAAGTGTGTGGACCTCAATGACGCTCCTCAAACCATGGAAACAATAACCCCGCAAAGACTTCTATATTCTATGAGAGGGTCTGCGTGGCCCTCCGCCTGGTGCCCTGGAGTCCACCACGCTCAGATCCAGTTTCTGCAGTGTCCTGGGCGGAAACAGTCATTACAATGCCTGATCGTCACCAAGAACCCATTACCACGCATATGGCTTTACCACACATGCTTTTCCAACTACTATGCTTTTACCACGCATGATAAAAGCATAATCTTAATAATCTCTTAGTGTTGACGAACACGCGTTGTAATGGCTATGGCTTACATCCTTCTAATTAGTTTCTAGGTATACGTGTGACCAAGTCTGATAAGATCGGAGACCAAGGACAAACACCGTGGTGTCTGTGGCAGGAAATCTCATTGATCACACAGAAAATATGCGGAGGGTAAAATGAAAGTAACAGGTATAATAAAAATAACGGAGGAAAACTACTAAAATGGAGGTTGGATGGAGTATGTAATCAACGTTTGACGGCTCAACACTAAATTCCAAATAAATACAGATAGAATATGTTAATCAATATATTACAAAAGCATAGCAGCGGATGACACACACGACCCGGGAAAAGAAAGCGGCAAATTTATACCTGAAATGAGGAGAGGTTTGCTTGTCATCAGTGATGTCATTTGAGATGTCATCAGTGATGTCATCAGTGATGTCACTGACCATGTCATGAATAATGTAATATGTGACATCATCAGCAGTGGATTGCGGGCGCGCGAGTTATAGTGAGTCCAACTAACTATAACGTGGGAATTTCATTGGTTTTGTAGGAGTAAAATGTTTAGCTAACTATAACTGGTGTGAAGCCTATGGTTTTTTCAGTGAATTTCAAAGGTTTTTTAAATGCTAATTCCTCAGTATAACAAATGTTAAACCTATGTTTTTTTCAATGAATTTCAAAGGTTTTTTAAATTCTAATTCCTAACTGTAACAAATGTGAAACCTCTGGTTTTTTCAGTGAATTTCAAAGGTTTTTTAAATGCTAATTCCTAACTATAACGATTGTGATACCTATGTTTTTTTCAGTGAATTTCAAAGGTTTTTTAAAAGCTAATTCATTTGTATATCGAGTTTGTAACCTACGATTTTTAAGGTTTTTTTTTTATTAGCTGTTTTTTATAACTATTAATTATTATTATTTTTTTTCAATTTTTTTTTCAATGTAGTTTTCATGTCTTTTTAAAAAAAATTATTTTGTCTTGGAGCGCTCAGGGTGCGCGCACCGGTAAGCTCACCCGAGAGCGTCCCGAGAGCGCTATTTCCGCGTGCGTAAAAAAATATGTATTTAAACTAAATAATAATTAGGGCTCCCAGTTTTCCGTCTTTACTGATTTTTACAGATAAATACAGACAGAAAACTATTTTTTTCCTGTCTGTATTTATTTTTAAATACAGAAAAATATGGAAAATAGGTCTTTTTTGGATGTTTTTTTCTACTGTCAATCATGAGTGCCAGGTCAGTAGGTGTACAGAATGAGAGATAGGGGAGAAGAAAAAAGACAATAGATTTCCTAATTAAGCATAATTAAGTGCAGATCTACAGTTATTGATGTTATTCTACAATGCAAGTGTTTTCAGATAACGCTATTGCACTGTATACTGCTGAAACCTTTTGGAAATTTAAATGTGAGTATGCATTTATCAGTCAAATAAATGTGGAAAAATACCCATGGCAGCTTTATTTATACAGAAAACACAAAATAGAAATGGATAAATACAGACAAAATTTGCAAAAAATAAATATGGATAAATACAGACGGAAATGTAGAAAAAATAAATACCATAAAACCGGAAGCCCTAATAATAATGCAAGACATTCAGTACCATACTTATAAAAGTAGTATTTTTGATTTTCCGAATTAAAATGATTTTACAGTTCCGAAAAGCTAGCAAAACATCATTTAGGTGCACCGCATAAGAGCCCCCGGAAGCACCTACGTTCGTGCTGCGTAAGCGCCCCCGTAAGCGCTCCAGTGCACGCAGCGTAAGCGCGTCAAGTCATGTGACCTTAAAATAACTCTTTTCATTGGTTGTTAACAGTTTTTTTTACAAATAATGAAAACCCCACCCATTTCCTTCACTTCTTCTTTCACTTTGGAGACAGCAAGACCTGTTCTTTTCTGTTCTACCTTTTTGTGAAAACAATGGCTGCTAGACCCCCCAGTAGCAGTGAGGACTCAGATGAGTTCATTCAGGAAGAGGCTTCTCAGCCCAAGGTAAAGGAACACTTCAAATGGAAGTTTTTTACCATACCAGCAGGTAAAAAAAAGGTGAATGCTCCAGTGGTGGAGTGTAGAATTTGCCAAACTGTGCTTTCACGGGGTGACCCTACAAGGAAGTATAGGTTTGGCAACTAAATGATGATTCGGCATGTTCAGAGGAGGCACCCCAGAACTATGCCCGGGAGAGTGTCAGGGCCCTGGCACGAAATGCCCCAAGGGATGGTGCTTCAACATCTACTGGAGGACCAACTACATCATCCGTGAGAGGGAGACCTAAGCAGCTGATTCCTAACATTCAGCCTGTATTTGATGGCATCACTATAAAATGTAAGGACTGTGATGAACTCCTTTGTTACGGAGAACAAAGTATCATGAACATTGTATGTACAAAGGAAAACCACCGCTGCCGTCCCCAGCCCTAATTTTTACTCCCTGTTTTTGTTTTTGTTCACAAAGAAAACCTAAAAAAGAAGAAAAAAACAGTTCTTTTTAGAACTACCTCCAGTTCTCCAAAAAGAGCTGTCTTCTTAACAAATTCAAAAGGAGTGAGTGAAGTGGAGTGCAGTGAGAGAGGAAAGGAAAATGAGTGAGGGAGCAAAGAAAGGGACGAGAGGGGAAGGGAAGTGAACTAGGGAGACTGAAAGAAGGTGAGTGTGGGAGGTGAGTGAGGAGAAGGGGAGTGAACAAGGTGAATGAGGATAAGTGAAGAAAACGGAGTAAGGGGACGGGGGTGTGGAAGGGTAAGAGAAGAGCAGTGATGTTGAGGAAAGAGTGGTGATTGAGAGTGGATAAAGGCAAGAGAGCGTGAGACAAGGGGTGTAAGGGAGTGATGAGACAGAGGAAGTGAAGGAAAAAGTGAGAGTAGAGGACTGAATGAGATAGGAAAGAAAGATAAGTGAGGGAGTGTGGCTGAGTTATAGGGAGTAAGCGTAACAGAAGAGGAGTGAGAGACTAAGGGGACGGAGAGAATGAGGCTAACAGAGAGAGAATGAGGGAAGGGGAGTGTAGAACTAAGAGGACAGAGGAAGTAAGAGAAGGAGTTAGTGTAGTGGAGTAAGGAGAGTAAGGGAAGGAAAAAGAGTAAAGGAGCAAAGGAAGGGAAGAGAGAGGAAGGAAAGTAAAGGAGAAGGTCTGAAAGAAGGTGACTGTGGGAGTATGGCTGAGTTATAGGGAGTGAGCATAACAGAAGAGGAGTGAGAGACTAAGGGGATGAGAGAATGAGACTAACAGAGAGAGAATGAGGGAAAGGGAGTGTATAGCTAAGAGGACAGAGGAAGTAAGAGAAAGTGTTAGTGTAGTGGAGTAAGGCGAGTAAGGGAAGGGAAAAGAGTGAAGGAGCAAAACAAGGGAAGAGAGAGGAAGGAAAGTAAAGGAGAAGGTCTGAAAGAAGATGAGTGTGGGAGTATTGCTGAGTTATACGGAGTGAGCGTGACAGAAGAAGAGTGAGAGACTAAGGGGACGGAGAGAATGAGGCTAACAGAGGGAGAATAAGGGAAGGGGAGTGTAGAACTATGAGGACACAGGGAGTAAGAGAAGGAGTTAGTAAAGTGGAGTAAGGAGAGAGGGGGAAGGGAAAAGACTAAAGGAATGAAGTAAGAGAAGAGAGAGGAAGGTAAGTAAGGGATAAGGTCTGAAAGAAGGTGAGTGTGGGAGTATGGCTGAGTTATACGGAGTGAGTGTGACAGAAGAGGAGTGAGAGACTAAGGGGACGGAGAGAATAAGGCTAACAGAGAGAGAATGAGGGAAGAGGAATGTAGAACTAAGAGGACAGAGGGAGTAAGAGAAAGAGTTAGTGTAGTGGAGTAAGGAGAGTAAAGGAAGGGAAAAGAGTTAAGGAGCGAAAGAAGGGAAGAGACAGGAAGGAAAGTAAAGGAGAAGGTCTGAAAGAAGGTGAGTGTGGGAGTATGGCTGAGTTATAGGCAGTGAGCGTGACAGAAGAGGAGTGAGAGATTAAGGGGACAGAGAGAATTAGGCTAACAGAGAGAGAATGAGGGAAGGGGAGTGTAGAACTAAGAGGACAGAGGGAGAAAGAGAAGGAGTTAGTGAAGTGGAGTAAGGAGAGTAAGGGAAGGGAAAAGAGTAAAGGAATGAAGTAAGAGAAGAGAGAGGAAGGAAAGTAAAGGATAAGGTCTGAAAGAAGGTGACTGTGGGAGTATAGCTGAGTTATAGGGAGTGAGTGTGACAGAGGAGGAGTGAGAGACTAAGGGGATGGAGAGAATGAGGCTAACAGAGGGAGAATGAGGGAAGGGGAGTGTAGAACTAAGAGGACAGAGGGAGAAAGAGAAGGAGTTAGTAAAGTGGAGTAAGGAGAGTAAGGAAAGGGAAAAGAGTGAAAGAGCGAAACAAGGGAAGAGAGAGGAAGGAAAGTAAAGGAGAAGTTCTGTAAGAAGGTGAGTGTGGGAGTATTGCTGAGTTATAGGGAGTGAGCGTGATAGAAGAGGAGTGAGAGTCTAAAGGGACAGAGAGAATGAGGCTAACAGAGAGAGAATGAGAGAAGGAAAGTGTAGAACTAACAGGACAGAGGGAGTAAGAGAAGGAGTTAATGAAGTGGAGTAAGGAGAGTAAGGGAAGGGAAAAGAGTGAAGGAGCAAAAGAAGGAAAGAGACAGGAAGGAAAGTAAAGGAGAAGGTTTGAAAGAAGGTGAGTGCGGGAGTGTAGCTGAGTTATCAGGAGTGAGCGTGACAGAAGAGGTGTGAGAGACTAAGGAAATGGAGAGAATGAGGCTAACAGAGAGAGAATGAGGGAAGGGGAGTGTAGAATAAAGAGGACAGAGGGAGTAAGGGAAGGAGTTAGTGAAGTGGAGTAATGAGAGTAAGGGAAAGGAAAAGAGTAAAGGAGTGAAGAAAGGGAAGAGAGAGGAAGGAAGTAAAGGAGAAGGTCTGAAAGAAGGTGAGTGTGAGAGAGGAGTGAGGAAAAGAGGAGTAAAAGAGGGGATTCAGAATAAGTGAGGCAAGTGCAATAAGGGAACAGGGGTGTGGGAGCATCAGAGAAGAGTAGTGAGGTTAAGAAAAAGAGTATAGGGAAAGTAAATTTTGTACATCAAACTTACCTTATAAGTAATGTAGACTTAATTACATATTTTCATTAAATTTAATATCTGTGAAAGAGAAAACAAAATAAGTTACAATATTTATAATATATATTTTACAATACAAGAGACTAAGTAGGAGATTAAAGTCATAAAAGGTTAGTAAGAGATAAAATAGAAGTGAAAGACTCAGAAAGAAAAACAAAGGAATGGTGAAGGTCAGAGAGAGTTAAAAAGAAGTAGAGAGAGATCAAATTACTAAAAGGATAATGACATGGATACATTCAGTGACGGTGAACAAGAGCAGGAGAGAGAAATGAACTGAAGGTGAGTAAGATCCTAAAGGAATGTGCATTAGGAAAACTAAAGGAAGAAAGGGGAGTAAAGAAAGGTGAGTGAGTGACAGAGAAGCAGGAGTGAATAACGGTGAATTAATGACAATGAGGCATGGAAGGTGAGTGAGGGTGAATGTAGGGTTGTAAGACAGTGAAGAGACAATGGGAGTGAAGGTAACAGAGAGGGAGTGAGGGAAGACAAGTGAGAATATGGGAGAACAGAGGTGAGTGAGAGAAAGAGTGAGTTAACGGCAGTAAGGTGAGTAAAGGAAGGAGAATGACTGAGGGAGTAAAGGAAGGGAAGAAAGGGAAGAAAAGTGAAAAAAAGGGACTTGGAAAAGGTGAGTGCGTGACGAGAGAAAGAAGAAGGGTAGTTAAAGATGATGAATGATAACTGAAGGAACTGGAGTAAGGGAACAAGGGTGAGGGAGGGTGAGTGAAGGGCAGTGAGGTTGATGAAACAGGGAAAATAAAGAGAGGATAAAAGCAAGTGAGCTTGAGACAAGGGAAGTGAAGGAGTGAACATAGAGGTAGTGAAGGAAAGAGTGGCAGAAAGGAACTGCGTAAGAGAGCAAAGAAAGGTAAGTAAGGGAGTGTGGGTGAGTTTTAGGGAGTAAGCATGACGGAAGAGGAGTGAGAGAGTGAGAGGATCGAGAGACTGAAGCTAAGAGAGAGGGAGTGAGGGAAAGGGAGTGAGGATGTGAGAGGACAGAGGAAGTGAGAGAAGGAGTGAGTGAAGTGTAATAAGGTGAGTGAGAGAAGGGGAAATATTGAGGGAACAAAGAAAGGAAACAAGGGGAAGGGGAGTGAAGTAGAGTGACTGACAGCTGGAAAGTGGTGGATGGGAGAGAGGGAAAGGGCCGTGAAGGAGTGGATAGTGAGAATAAGTGAGAAAAGTGGAATAAGGGAAGGGAGGTGAGTGAGAGTGAAAAAAGGCCAGTGAGGGTGAGTTAAGAGGAGTGATAGAGGGTGGAAATAGGTGAGTGAGCATAAGAGAATGGGAAAATAATATATATTTAATATTAGAAAATACAAAATAATTTCAACAACATGTTACATGGTTTATTTTTGCTGTTCTCAGAATATATTGAATTTCACTTAAAACAGTGACTTCAATTGTACTCATCATATAACAGCGGGCAAAAAAAACCACAATCAAAATGATTGTGTTTAAAAAACCCATACAATCTTTTAATAAATAATGTAAAATGTAGAAAAAACATATCTAAACTCACTTTTGATCCATCCACTTTTCCACGAGGCCAAATAGTATATGGAAAGTCCTTTTATTTGGAAATTAGTCCAGAGTATTCTTAATGTCTCATTTACCCGAGTTTTTGAAAGAAAAGCTCCAACATCTTTTACATTATGGAACAAGAGTTTTATTTCCACCTCTAGCTTACTTTTTATAAATATTTTCTATAATACTCACAGCACACACTATGTGATATACATATACTATCTCTATGAGAACTACATGTTTTTTATTATCTTCATCACTCTCAGTCAGAAAGTAATTTTGAACAGCAAACTAAGTTATATTAACTGCTGCAATCTTCATAGGCCAATTACCTTCCCTAAAATTTCGGTTGTAGGAAGACTAGGTAAGAATTTAGTAAGTCAGAAGGCAAACGTTGTTTGAAAGTCAATTGAGTATCATTACAGTGTTTCCATCCTTTTTGACATTTTAAATAAGCTGTGAAATGTCCTGATGTTGTTGAAGGACCATCATGATAAATAATTGCTGCAGTTGTAAAGGTTCTTCCTGAAATTTATAATTGAAAAGCCAGAAAATTTTTAATTAATGTTGTCAATTTAGTTCCATCAGGTTTACATCGTTGGAACATTAAAATAACATACTGTCCATATCGTTGTATAAATAATGTTGATAGCATTGCTGATTTACATTGAGTACAGACCATGCTTTGATTTGCTTGTCTAACTAGATTATTAAATGACACTGATTTGCAGTCTAGTAAAGTCAAATAAATAAATCTATCAGTGTCTATTGTAGTACTACTTGAAAAGGAGAAATTGTCACAGTCATGCTGCCATTTATAAGAAAGGCCAAAAAGATTTTCTATATCTACACCTTCATCTTGCAAAACAACAAGCATATACATTAGAAATTCCTGACAATCTTGCTGAATATTTTGTGAAAATTGATTTAGACCAGAACATATGTGTAAAACATTTCGAATTTCAGAAACACTTTGTATTTTTGTTCTATCACTGCTACATTTCTCTAACACAGAATTTAATAAACAACAAAATGTTTGATCACGATTTTCAGCAATCTGTTCTTGTACAGTTTGGAGAAAAAAAAAACATTAACCACTACATTAGCATAGCAGTTGACACCAGAACTATTTTCAAACTGAAATCCAACAACATCTTTAACTGAATCCATTGTGTTTCTGCTTAAAATTACTGGTTCATCTAGCTTTTTTCTTTATGCTACGACTTCACTACAATTTTTCTCATTTCTTCTTTTTCGGCCTCCCACACGCTTTTCAAATAGAGGATATTGAGGTAAATTTGGAGCATACTCTCTTCTTAACCTATTATATTCTTTCACACAATTTAGATCTGCATTAATCTTTGTCTCATCAAAATCAATCAAGTACAATCCTGATAAAGTTCTGACTCGAGATAAGGCAACATATGCCATACCCTACTTGAACACAGAATTTCCAATATTCACCAAAGCACTATCAACACTTAAACCTTGAGATTTATGAATAGTCACTGCATATGCCAAAGAAACAGGAAACTGTTTTCTGCGGACATATAAATCTTTCACAAGCAAAAATCGGGCAGAACAACAACTGATTTGTAGTACTTCTTCAATACCATCAAATTTAATTTTTATAAATTCAATTCCATCTCTATTTCGGTAATTCACAAAATCCACAACATGACCCATTGCTCTATTTACTAAACCTCTTTCCACATGTAAATTACGTCGTAAAATTATACGACAATTTAAAAATGCATACAGAGTTTTTTCCATACCAGCAGTTTTAAATATTGTCTTCTCTAAAGAATCCAATTTTGATTTCAATTTTTCTGACAAAATAATAGTTGCTCCTTCATGTTCGATGTTATCAATATCTTCCAGTTTCACAATCTCTTCATTTTCCAACTTTAACATTTTGTTATTGAACATTGAACATTCTTGCAGAGTTGGCATCAAGCATATGACAGATTTCTTTTCAGGAATTTTCTTAAAAATATTCTCTGGGAGAATATTTTCATTTGGAAACAAATTTGAAATTAATCGTCCATGTAAAGCTTCTTTGCCATGCTCAGTTAGTTTTCCAATTCTTACATCTTGTAGAATATTTTTATAATCTTCATCCTTTGCCTGTCGCATATTTTGAAGCAGTTCTGCATATTTGAAATGTAACCATATGTTAACATTTCCAATGCTTCCTAAGCACTTCCTGGTATCTTCATGCGTAAGCATTTTAAACACTGGCTGTCCTTTCACTGGAGTTAGTTGCAGTAGAGCTTCAAAAACAATGATGTGTTTTCCTCCAAATAACACATCATAGTCCGTTTTAAGAATTTCTTGCATTCTTAAATGCACAAAAGCAAGCATTACATTTTATACCATGCTTACTTCATCAATGATAAGAAGTTTCATTTTCTTTAGGACTCTTGAAAATTCACAACAAGCTTCTCCAGATAGCTTGTGGTTTTGTAATTTGTTATCATGCTCTACTGGCAGCATCGATAAGCGATGTAAAGTAATCCCTTTAATGTTGTGTGCTGCCAACCCAGTTGGAGCAGTAACTACACAAGAGAGCAATGACTCCGTTGTTTTCTGCAAATATGTTGCAATCGCTTTAATCAGGAAACTTTTCCAAGTTCCTGCTTCTCCACTCACATACAGTCGGACAGGTATAAATGATGTACATGAGCACTCTTTTTTCTCATGAGATAAACCATGCTCAATGTGTTCTGTGACTTCGTCATATATTTGTCTCTGCTCAACGTTTAGTCCTTTTTCCAAATCCTCTAAGTGAACTCCATCCTCCTGAGCTTGTTCCATGGCTCTTTCAACTTCATCCATGGCAGTGGCAGCTTCATTTTGTATAATTGGTCCTCCTAGTGGATCCTGACTCAATGAAGCAGAACTCTGACTATCTTGAGAACTGTCTCTAGCAATCTCTGCTGCAATTGTAGCTTCTTGCTGTATTTCCTCGTTCAACATTTGCAGATAATTTAAAAAAACAGGACATTCTATTGTATCTTTGGTTGCATGGAACGAATCTTCATAAGTAAGAAAATCGCCAAGTAGTTCCTCTTCTGTACGCCAAGGCTTATAGAGTTGCAAAAGAGCTAAGTAATAAAATTCCCTTTTGTCTGGAGAATCACAATTCAATTTTCGATGATTAATCAAATGGCCTTTTCTTTGTTTCACTAGACAGCCTTCACAACCAATTAAAGCATATACACCTTTATTGATGTCTTCTATGATGTTCTTTTTAAAAATATAGGTTTGCAGAACTTCATAGAGACAAACGTTCTCAAGGTGAGTACTTCTATTTGGATAGTATGTATCCAACATGTTTGACTTCAAAATATCTGTACTGTCTGGTTCTTTCTCCGCCAAATACTCTATTTCTTGTACAGATTTCAAAACTCTGTTTCGTGTTGCAGCAAGACCTAGACTCACCCAAATAATGGTTCTAGATTTGGCATATAGACTTGCTGATGATAACCGATCAGAACATTCATATGCTCCAATTTCCCGATGCAACAACATCTTCAGACTGTAACTGTATAATTTCTTGCTTAGACTCTTTTCATGTGAAATTTCCTCCCACATTTCCTTCAGTTCCGTCTTTTCTGATTTTGTGATGTAAGACGTCACATATCGAGCCACACCAATAGAGTTGTCAGCCACATATTGAATATCCATGTTAGCATTCCACATGGACAAAATGAGTTGTAGTCATTTATGAATTTGGATTCCTCATTTCTTCTTAGGTTGTATGTATTTTTGGGTGATTTTCTTGTCACAGTATGTCGCAGAGAAGACATAAAATTGTTGACTCTTCCTTTCGATGTTACTGGACGTGGAAATGCAAAACGACATTTCGTGTAGAACTTGTCGTTGGATTTGTATTTTCGACGACAGTATTTCCCACAACGATGGGTTTGAAAGCGTAAAACTTGATGTCTTAAATTGTTTTCTTCTGTACTTTTCGGAACAGCACATGTAGAATACTGCTCAATGAAACTCATCATTTTCTCATCTGAATTTGTTCCAAATTTTGGTGCATCTTTAATCCATAGCAGCATATGTATATGAGGAGCACCTCTTGCTTGATACTCCTTTCTTCAAAAGAAATCCAACACCTCTCCCAGCGGAGGATTTTTTTTGTTTGTAATAAAAGACATCATAGCTTCAAACCTATGATTGAAATATCTGCATACATTAACTGGATCCAAAGAGCACAGTTCTCCAGGTGTCTTGTATTCAATATTTTCAATGTTTTTATTTGCCTCTCGTAGAAATTCAAGTAAGTCTTCCCAAGCATACTCAGCACAGCTAAGAGTGAGGAACCATGTAGGAGTTCCTAAGTTTCTTAGCATACATTTCAATTCCCCATGACGACGATACCAATACTCGTTAGTACCACGCTGACATGCCATGAGATTAATTAGCTGAGATTCCAAAACACTGTCTTGCAGTTTCACTTTATCCATAAAATCCCTTGCCGAAACATTTTGTAGATGTGTTCCACTTTTCAGTATATGGTTTACTGCATAAGAAAGTCCAGACAAATCACTCTCAAACAGTTGATGGAAAAAATATGGAATGCATTGACGAAACCGTGGATCTTCTGCATATAATCTTGAAGTCCGGAATTCAGATGCAGGAATTTGAACAGGTCGGTCGTCATATCGTCCACCATCACCTGTTGGAAATAACTGTGGAAAACAACGAGCTTCCAAACTTTCTTCCCATATACTAATGGGACTTCATTTGGCTTTTTTCATCTGAATCAAGTCAATAGCATTCCCCATTACTTCTTTGGAATGCAGTGGATGAACACTATAATGTTCACAAATTTCTTCACTCTAGAGACATCAACTTTTTCTATTTGCCCAGCAGAGACATCAGTGTCGTCTTGTACAGTTGTTTCCTCTTCACCCACATACACATTTTAATAGTACTGATTATTTTTTACCAGATACAACGTTGCCTTTTTGACTTTCCTAACATCCACAAATTCTTGCCAGATTTTCTTACTTTTTGTCGGAACACCATTAACTAGAATAACCAGAGGTTCGAACCTCTTCTACTTTTTCGACACCAATTGTATCAATATTTTTCTTAAAATCTAGAGGCAAATAAACAACTCTTCCCTTTAATCCTCTCTGTAAATCTGAAGGAGGCAATTTCCCTGTCTTAGGCTCCATGCGAACAATAGCCTGAAAAGGATGCACACATTGAATCAGAATAGACTCATAGGTATTTAAATCCATCAATTCAGAAGGAATGTCTACCAACTCCAGATTATTATGAACAGCTCTAGCAGGCATTCTGTTTTCATTTAATTTGTTATAACAATATTTACAAATACGTTGATCAAAACCCAAGTCAAAACAATTTTCAACCAACAAATACGTTGCAAAATCCTTCCACTCATTATTATTTATCTTTTCGCTTTTTACATATAAATCAACTAATCTAGTCTGATGCTTATAAAGAGTTCGTCGACAACACACACAAGTAAAATTAGGTCTTTCACTTGAATTGACCTTAAACTTTGTAATTTCATTTTCAAATTTTTCTGTACTTAAAATCTCTACATTCTCTTCTACATTACCTTCTATTACTGTATCAATTTCTGCACTGACCTCTTTTTAACCAAAGTAACAAAACTCAATTTCATCACAAATGCTTTTGACATCTAATTCAGTTCCATGCAAAAGAGCACTGTTTAACTGTTTTAGTTTAAGTGCTGGACTTTTTGCATAATACAACCTTCTCACTAATTTCCTCACTTTATTATGATGCACTGCTAACATCCTAAAATGGTGAAAAACACTCTGACATACTTTTCTTGAAAGACAAGCCAGTGAATGCCCTTGCAAACCTGTTTTTTCTCTCACTCTACAAGGATCTAACTCTTGTAAAATTTTCATTTTTTGTTTCACACTTTTCTTAGTATATGTCCTTAAGAAAGTGCGAAACAAATCAATTGAATCCTGTCGCACACTAAAAATACTACTACAATTCCAAGTATACACTGGAGCCTTAGGACATCTCCCTAAAACTTCATCAGCTAACACCTCTTCTGTATTTCTAGGCACAATCTCTTCTTTTTCAACCGGACAACAGTCCTTCACCTCATATGCTCGACCACTGGTGTCAACTGCATGCACCAAATCATTATCCTGAAAGTAACTTTCTTCATTAAAAATTGGCTCACAACTTGAACTATGCTTCGATTCTCCAGAAAAAACATCACAAAAATTAGTCCGATTAATTACTCTCCTCCACTTACATTTTGATTTGAACACATTGATTACCTTATCGAGTGTACGAATTCTATTCATTACTAAACTAAACAATTTATTTTTCACTTTAAATGCTTCATCCACAATCTTAATTATGTTTTTTTTCTTGTAAAAGCAGTCTTTTTTTGATACCTCTTTACATTTTTTAATAAATTAGATATAATTCTGTTATAAAACATTCATCTACGAATTTCAATAAATTGATTTCTCCTTCTTTTGTTATAGACAATATCATCTCCTTGTACAGGTCTAACATTTTTAAAGGGACACACTGTCTTCTTTCTAATTACAGGTGTCTTATTCTTGTTTGAAAACACACGTTTTTTTTTTTGACATTTCAATAAGTTCCTGAGAAAAATTTTAGTTTGCTTACCAGGAGCATTTTTTTTTTCTCTGAAGATTTTGTTTTGGTTGAGTCTTGTTGTTCTTTTTCCTTAGACCTTACATTTTTTATAAAGTTTTTCACGTCTTTGTTTGGATGGCATATTTCTGTTTCTTTGTATAGATGATTATAATCTGTGGTAAAGAAAAAATAACATATTATAGACCACTACAAACATATTACATAGCAATTACAATAAGTAAACGATATAAACACTAGTATACAAGAAAAGACTGATTTACATTACATGTGCTTTGCTTTGTGTCAAAAACGATTTACTAATTAATGTTATGTCTTGCTTATATATAGGTGGCCTGTTTTTGGCCTATAGAGACAGTGAAATAATATGAGCAGGAACACACATACTGCTTGCAGAGACAGACATGGTAGATTACATGTAACATACTGGTCATGTGCCTAAGATCACACTGTGCGTCAAGCTTGATTTTAAATGGATCTGGGTGAATAATATGCTTAGTTGATGTCTTTAAAAATATGGAGTACATGTTTTTTAGAGACATGGTTGATTACATGTAACATCTAGATCATGTGCCTAAGATCACACTGTGAGTGAAGCTTGATTTGTAATGGATGTGGGTGAATAGTATGCTAAGTTGATGTCTTTAAAAATATGGAAGTACATGTTTTTTAAAGACATGGTAGATTACATGTAACATCTCGGTCGTTGCGCCTAAGATCACACTGATGGGTGAATCAAGCTTCATTCACAGTGTGATCTTAGGCACATGACCAGGATGTAACATGTAATGAGAAATTAATGTTATGTCTTGCTTATATTTAGGTGGCCTGTTTTTGGTCTGTAGAGACAGTGAAATAATATGAGCAGAGACACACATACTGCTTGCAGAGACAGACATGGTAGATTACATGTTACATCCTGGTCATGTGCCTAAGATTACACTGTGAGTCAAGCTTGATTTTAAATCGATCTGGGTGAATAATATGCTTAGTTGATGTCTTTAAAAATATGCAAGTACATGTTTTTTAAAGTCATGGTAGATTACATGTTACATCCTGGTCATGTGCCTAGGATCACACTGATGGGTGAATTAAGCTTCACTCACAGTGTGATTTTAGGCACATGACCAGGATGTTACATGTAATGAGAAATTAATGTTATATCTTGTTTATATATAGGTGGCCTGTTTTTCGCCTGTAGAGACAGTGAAATAATATGACGAGAAACACATATGCTGCTTGCAGGGACAGACATGGTAGATTATATGTAACATCCTGGTCATATGCCTAAGATCACACTGTGAATCAAACTTGATTTTAAATGGATATGGGTGAATAATATGCTTAGTTGAAGTCTTTAAAAATATGGAAGAACATGTTTTCTAAAGTCATGGTAGATTACATGTCACATCCTGGTCATCTGCCTAAGATAACACAACAGCTCTTTTTAGAGTTACCCTACCTCTAAGCACTCCAAATTCTTATTTTACACTATTTTCTTTCAAAGTTTTTCCCTGTGGTACGCTCTGGGTGCGCATACCGGAGAGCGCACCTGGGAACGCACCCAGCGCTTACCCCGCGAAATTTTTTAAAAAAATAAAGAGTTTTTTTGCCCTTCACAGTCCTTCTAGGCCCCCCTCAAAAAACCTAGGGGGTCAGGGAGTGTCTACCCTGCCCCCTTTTAATCATTTCCCCTTTTTTTTCTCCTCTTGTGTCTCGATTCTACCGAGACACAAGATGGCGGACTCTCCGGACTGTTTAGAATGTTGACAGACATCCGACAGCCAATCAGCTTTCCGCTCGCGCACTCCCGTGGCGCGCCGGGTGCGCTCCCCATACGCGTACCGGTGAGCGCTCGGAGCGCGACTATAGATATATATGTGTTTTTGAAGTTAATTTTCGTAAAAACCACTGGAGCAATTTTCACCAAATATAGCAAAGGCACATCTGCGTACCAGTCCCTACAATTTTGCAAAGAGTGACGTAATTCCGTCCAGCTGTTCGGGCTGTAGACATGTCAGAACGTCCTATGGAAATTAACATTGGGAAAACACGTTTTGAGACACCCCTTTTTTCTCATCCCCCACTTTACGAATCCCCCCGAAACTTACTGGGAAGGAGCGGAGCGGAGCTGGCCAAAATTTTGGAAAATTACACGCAAATTCCTCAACCGGCGCCAGAGTTATTCCCAATAGAATGTTGTGGATTTCCTCTGGTAGCATGGTCCTAACTAAAACTACCTACTGGCGACCGCCAGTAGCTAATGTGTGTGTGTGTGTGTGTGTGTATTACCTACTGGCGGTCGCCAGTAGGTATATATAGTTAGGATTTTTTCCCTATGGGATTTTTGAAAATTCTATGTCTAATAACTTTGGCGTTTGTGGACGGAATTGGCTGAAATTTTCTGGAAAATGGAACATTTTGTTTCTGAGCAGCCACTGGAAATTTGGGGGGAGTTGGTCCAGGGGGGGCCGAGAAAAAAGGGGGGTCCCAAAACGTGTTTTTAACATTGAGTTTTCCATAGGGCGGTTAGCCTCACTTTTAGCCCGAACGGCTGAATGGATTTGCACGAAACTTGGCAAAATTGTAGGGACTGGTAGCCCGATGTGCCTTTTGTAGGTCTTAATATATGTGCTGCAGTGGATTTTGAGAAAATAACGTTCAAAAAAAGATATATATCTGTAAGCGCGGACCAGGCAGCGCCCCGGTACGCGTACTTGACGCGTAACGGAACTTCGCGTAGCGAAGTTGATTGGCTCTGTGGTGTCTGTCAACATTCTAAACAGTCCGGAGCGGCCGCCATCTTGTCTCTCGGTAGGATCGAGAGACAAGAGGAGGTCAAAAGCGAAGGGGCAAATGACCTTAAGGGGGCATAGTAGATACTCCCTGACCCCCTAGGTTTGATGTGGAGGCTTTAAAGGGGCCCCGCTAAGCAAAAAAAAAAAAAAATTTTTTTTGTTTTTTTTCGTGGTTAGCGCCCGGTACGCGAACCGGGAAGCGTACTGGGGAGCGTATCACAATAAAAAATGAATGATAGACTTTTCAAATGCTGTATGTTAATTGATTGTTGGTTTTGTTGATTATTTTTTTTTTTTTAATTTTTTTTATTGTGTTTCATAATTTATTAAACTTTCTAACATTTCATTGTCAGAAATTTCATAATCATGGAATATAGATTGTAGTCTCTGAGGTTGTAAAATGTCCTCATTTGCAAGGAGGTTATCTACTGCTTGCACACATTGCAGTAGTTCTTGGTCCCATGTTTCATCCATAAATTCAATCTCATTTGGATCAATGATTTCTGTGTTGGACTCTGGAAGGACAATTTCAAATGAAATGTTTTGTTCACTTTCCATTTTTCCTGAAATTTGCATAAAAAAAATATATATTAGTAGAGGTAGGGCACTGTTGGGATTAATTTTAGATAGGCAGTTTTTATCAGAGAATTTATCTTTGGGCAGTGTATAGTATCAGAGTGGAAGTAGGAATATAAAAAAGTGTATCTAAATTTATAAGTACTACAGAGGGATAGTATATAACTAACAGAAAAAGTTTGCCATATTAACTTAAAGTGCACAATATACTTCAGTTTTAAAAATAACAACTTACCTTTAAAAAGAAGTTGAAGTTATTAATGAAAATCCAAATGAAATGTACACCAGGAAGTAGTAGTCAAAATGGCTGTGTTTCCTTCTCTTCCTTTATATATATTCGGGTACATAACCAATCAAATATCATGTAAAAAAAGTAGAAAATGAAAGTAACATTTTAATTGGTTGTCAATTCCAACACTTCAGATGTGTTTTGTGAAGTAATTTACCTCACGGTATTTAGAGAGGACTACAGGCTAAATGGCTAAATGGAATTCCAATCAAATTTGTGAAAATGGTAGGGATTGGTATGTAGTATGAGTTATTCTATATTTGGTGAAATTGTCTCCAGTGGCTTTTCTGTGAACTACTTTCCCACCTTTTTTGATGGTGCGCTTCCCAGGAAGCGACCCGGTACGCGAACCGGTGAGCGCCCTGGTACGCGAACCTTAAGCGTAACGGGAGTTCACCATTTTGTGTTTCGGTCGAATTATGATACAAGATGGAGGGCAAATAATGTTCAGAATGGGTAGAAGGGGGCACGGTAGACTTATCTTGACCCCCTAGGTTTTGTGAGGGTGGCTGAGGAGGCCCATATGTGCGGAAAAAGAAACATTTTTTTTAAAAATTTCGCGAGGTTAGCTCCCGGTACGCGTACCGGGTAGCGCACCAGGGAGCGTATTTTGTTGAAAATTAGTGAAAATAGTTAGAGTAAAAAAATAATTGTGAGTGATTAGATGTAGGGTAGCTCTGAGAAGAGCTTTTGGGTTTATGGTACATTTAGGTACTTATAAGTAGGTACCAATGCACATTTTTAAATTCAGAGTGAAAACTCTGTTGCCCTCATCTGAGAAGTGAACTCCATCTCCTCTGTAGATATCTTGCATGTAGTAACGCAAGTTATTGTTGTACAGGGAGCCCATTCCATGGTCTCTCATGTAAGCTGAAACAGATTTGTTTACATGCTTCCTCGACTTCTCAATTTGTGGACAAAATTGGTTTGACCACCTCCATTTCTGTCTTTGGCATATATTTGAATATACCAAGGCAGTCTGAGGAAAAAGTGCCATTAATTGCTCAAAGGTGTCCTTTAAAAGCATTTCCAGACCTACACCAGTCAAAGTGCCCAAGTCATTACCTCCACAGTGCACAATTAACAGGTCAGGTTTTGGCAAATGCATAAAGGTTTTCACCAATGGTATCAATTGGTGACATTTTAATCCTCTCTGGCCAAACCACTTAATTTCCACATCTTGTAAATTGAGGTTAGGTAAATTCCTGCTTTCAACGTACCTTTGAGCCCAGTGAATATAACTATGACCAACAATCCAGACAGAAAACATGGTGAGAGAAGGTTCTCCTGCAGTCAGATGAAGTGTGGCAATGAAATGGCAGTTGAAAAAATGTGAGTTTGAAATGAAAAAAACTGTGGAGTTTCTGTGTTCATGAAGTAGTAACAGTGATTGGTGGATTTTGATTGATGAAAACAGAAAGTTAGGGTGTAGAGATGTGTTCTTTGAAAGATGTATTTTGAGTGGTCAATAAAAAATCATTAAATGAAAGAAAGCACTGGATATGCAGGTGCACTGAGAGTTCAGAGTTCAATTGCAACATTGTTGTGTGAATTTGCAAACACCAGAGTTTCTCCAAGAGGTGGTTGCTATGGAAAATAGGCAGAAAGGGCAGAGGGGGAAGGGTTTTCATTTGAAAAAAAGTGAGGGAAGAGTTTTGATTGGGTGACATGAGAAATATGTGTGAAGAATTACACCATTTCTGTGCTTTTGATAGCTGCAGACTCTGGAGTGCATACCTTTTGCTCTGCTGAAGACAAATTGGTGTGTTTCTGAGACTGTTTTCAAACTCAAAGTATTTGCTAAGGTGAGAAAATATTTCTTTACTTTAGATAGAGAATAGTGTGCTTTAAGGAGAAAATTATGATTTATGTGGCGCAATTTGCTAGTAAATATGCTCTCACATGTGCATGGAAATTTTTGATTTTGAATGTTTCTGTTATATAGCCATGTTAAAAGTGACTCAACCATGCTGGAAAGTCAATCAAAAAATGATTTCATGTGTTTTAATGACATTTTAAGTCATTTTCTGATGTGCAGTGTTTAGAAATTATGATTTGAAAATCGTTTTTGTGGAAAAGGAATTGTTTTTAAAATCATGACAAGGAAATAATGGTGTATGGTTATTTATAAGGCAATTGACTGTCCTTGATGTTATTTTTCTCATTTTAGTGTAAGACCTTTCTCTGTGGCGCAAATTGCTTGTAAATATGCTCTTACATGTGCATGAAAATTTTAATTATCAATGTTTGTGTTACATAGCCATGATAAAAGTGAACCAACCATGCAGGAAAGCCAATAAAAAAACGCTTTCATGTGTTTCAATGACATTTTAAGTCATTTTCTCATGTGCAGTTTTTTGAAATTATGATCTGAAAATCGTTTTTGGGAAAAAGGAATTGTTTTTAAATTCATGAGAAGGACATAATGGTGTATGGTTCTTTATAAGGCAATTGACTGTCCCTGATGTTATTTTTCCCATTTTAATGTCAGACCTTTCTTTGTGGCGCAAATTGCTTGTAAATATGCTCCCACCTGTACATTGAAAATTTTGATTTTGAATGTTTATGTTACATAGCCATGTTAAAAGTGACCCTACCATGCAGGAAAGCCAATCAAAATACGCTTTTATGTGTCTTAAGGACAATTTAAGTAATTTTCCCATGTGTAGTGTTTTGAAGTTATGATTTGAAAATCGTTTTTGAGGTAAAGGAATGTTGTTAAAATTTATGTTCGCCATATGCCCCCAAATTTCTTTCTCAGGGTTGCAGCAGGGTGTTCTTGAGACACCCCTGCACTTTTGGAATAAATTCCTAATTTGTGATGAGCAAATTGTTAATCGCAAATTGCACCTTCATTTATATGAGCCTCCTAGCCCATGGAAATGAATGGGTAATTTGCAATTAGCAATTTTCTCATCGCAAATTTGGAATGGTAAAGAATCGCTATTTATTCCTTAAAATTCGCTTTTTTGGAAATGCAAAATAGTTATATGATACATATGGCGGTTGATGTCTAACAAGATAAGAAGCTTATGGATACATTTATGATGACTGGTGCAATGAAGTAGAAATCACTTACTTCATTGGTAGGCCTTTACAATAAATTATCTCCTCTGTATTCTTCATCAAGCATAACTTTAATCTGCAATCCTGAGTAGGCCTCACCTTAAACAAACCTCTGGATAGGCCACATCTTATTGTCATCCTGATTTAATCATTTATAATTCTAGGGACAGATTTATGATAGGTGTATACCTCTTTTGTGCCACTTAGAAAACATTGTCCATGGGGAAATGAATTAAAATGTCATTAAGACACATGAATGTGTTTTTTTTAAACGTTTGCAATTTTTTTGGGTCACTTTCAACATGGCTATGTGTCTGAAACAGTCAAAATCTAAATTTGCAATGCACTGGTGGGAGCATATTTACAAGGAATGTGCTTCATGGGGAAAGGTCTTATAATGTAATATGGGAAAAATGACATTAGAGATACTGAAATGCCTTATAGAGAAGCATACACCATTATGTCCTTGTCATAAATTTGCAAACCATTACTTTTCCCCAAAAACGATTTTCAAATTATATTTAGAAAACAGTGCACATGTGGAAATTACTTAAAATGTCAATAATTCAAAAATTGTGATTCCTTAAATGCAATGTATAAAAAAAAAATATGTAAAAAATGATATTAAGGATTTGGAAACTACCACCAACTTGTAGTTTGTGGTAATTTGCGAATTCTTTTCAAAAAGAATTTTTTTTTAAAAAAAAAAAAAGGTCCCATATGACGCCCATACATGCCATTAGGGCATGTAGGTGTGCCATGTGCTCCCAAATTTCTTTTTCAGGGGTGCAGCAGGGTGTTCTTGAGATACCCCTGCACGCTTGAAAAAAATCCTATTTTGTGATGAGCTAATTGCTAATCACAACTTGCAACATTAATTCCTATGAGCCTCCTAGCCTATGGAAATGAATGGGTAATTTGCAATTAGCAATTTGCTCATTGCAAATTAGGAATAGTAAAGAATCGCTATTTATTCCTTAAAATTTGCTATTTATAATATGTAAAATATTTTGATGATACATATGGCAGTTCATCTGTAACAAGATAAGAAGCTTAGGGATAGATTTATGATGAGTGGCGCATCCCCAGGGATGTGACAGTCATCCTGCGCCACTGTTCCGCCACCCATGGTGTGCTGCATTTACAATGCGGCGCAGCATGGGGCAAAAAAGGCACAGATGCGTGACGCATCTGTGCTGTAAAGGTGGCGCATTGCTGGAGTTGTATCGTAAGTGCGATGCAGCTCCAGCAAGGATCAGGGGTGCCCCATCTATACAATGCTGCGTCAAGACCTATGCCAGCTTCAAGCAGGTGCAGGGTTTTGAAGCAGCTTTCTGATTGTAAATGCGGCACACCATGGGTGGTAAAGCAGTGGTGCACATTAACTGGTGCATGCCTGGGGATGTGCCATTTAATATAAATCTGCACTTTAACATTTGAGTATGTGCAGGGGACACAGAGTCGTTGAGGCTTATCCAAGGTTAAGAACAGATGAGTCCTGTTCAGTGAAAAATTAGACATAGGCTTCACCTGCTCAGCATCGCTGGACATGGCTAAATAATAGCTGCAAAATGTTACTCTTGTTAAATAATTTTACTATTATAATCTGTGAGATTTGTCTCTTACTCTGCAACATCTCATTGTTGTTGTCTTTCTTTAAAGATAAAGACAACCTCAACATGAGCGACAATCTGCAATCAGTTGATTTTGACCTCATCATTGAACTTGTAATTGAAACATCAGTGGATGTTGATCCATTGGATGATTTAAATCCTGAGGATGAAGAAGAGCGTGATGAGGATGCAGATTTGTCCGAATTATATGATATAGGATGGGAAGCTGACCTGCTTGAGCCTTTGGAATTATAAACATTTATTTTTAAAATTTATAATCAATAAAAAGTAAAAAGGTAAACCGTTTAATTTAAAAATAAAGACACCTTCAAAAACAGGTTATGTGTAGTGTCTTCAATAAAATATTAAAATATGCTCATAAAATTAGATCAGATTCACATATAAAATAGCATAGGTAACATAAATATAAATCTCATTTCTTTTCTGCTACTTCTGTATTGTAAATTTGCAAGGACTAAAAAATCTTCTATTTAAAATGTCAAGTAGTGTGTTATGTTTTTGATCACTATTACTGATTTACTGTTTGATAATATTTTTTTATTAACATTTTTATTATATTTTTCCTCAGATTCAACTATGCCTACAAAAATAAGAGAGATGAAGGCTGCAAAACGTCAAAGACAGCAGGAGAAAAAAAAAATGCAGCAGTCCTCTAACAAAAAGATTTCTCAAGCGATGAAGAAAGCACCGGGTAAGAGCTCTAAATATTTCATAAAAAATATTTCTAATAAAAAAAATATTAGTACAGAAAATGTTTCAATCCATAACAACACAAGTAAATCAAATGGAAAGAAAAGGACAAATGAAAATGTTACTGCTAGAGCAAGAGATAAATCTGTGCATGATAGTAGAAGGAAACAACAGTTTACGGAGATTCGTAAACGAATGTTCCGTAACAGGATAATTGGCAATTTGTTAAAAAATATTAAGAAAGGTCAACAGAAATTAGTTTTTTATAGGAGAAAAAAAAAAGTTGAGAAAGTTATTGATCAGGCTTTTGAAATTAAACGTAAGTTATTTATTTTGATAATCAATAGAATTAGGAAGCTAAACAAGGCAATTTTTGATTTCAAAAGAAATAGTAGATGGAAGAGAATAGTTAATCGTAGTAATTTTTGTGAAGTTTTTTCTGGAGAATGGATACATAGTTCAAGCTGTGAGGCATTTTTTAATGAAGAGAGTTATTTCCAGGATAATGATTTGGTGCATGCAGTTGACATCAGTGGTCGTGCTTATGAAGTGAAAGATGGTTGTCCAGTTGAAAAAGAAAAACTTGTGACAACAGAGGCAGAAGAGTTGTTAGGTAATGAGGTTTTAGGAAGACGTGCTAAGGGTCCTGTGTACACCTGGAAGTGTAGTAGTATTTGCAGTGTGCGACAGGATTCCATCAATTTGCTTTGTGATTTTGTACGGTCATTTAACAAGAAAAGTTTGAAGCAGAAAATGAGGTTGTTGCAAGAATTAGATCCTTGCAGAGTGAGAGAAGTGACAGGTTTGCATGGTCATTCACTGGCTTGTCTTTCCAGGAGAGTATGCCAGAGTGTTTTTCATCATTTCAGGATGCTAGCAGTGCATCATAACAAAGTGAGGAAGTTAGTTAGACTGTTGTATTATGCTAAGAGTCCAGCAATTATGCTGAAACAATTATGCGCTGCTCTTCTGCATGGTTCTGAAATAGATGTGAGGAATATATGTGAAGAAATTGAGTTTTGTTACTTTGGAAGTAAAGAGGAGAATGTTGAAATTGAGCAAGAAATAGAGGGTCATTTGGAAGATACTGTACATGTTTCCAGTACAGATAATTTCCAGAGGGAAATTGCGACGTTTGACATGAAATCAAGTGAGAGGCCTAATTTCACTTGTGTGTGTTGTCGACGCACTTATTATAAGAATCAGACTAAGTTAGTGGATTTATATGCAAAAAGTGAAAGGGAAAATAATAGTGAATGGAAGGATTTTGCAACATACTTGATGGTAGAAAATTGTTTTGATTTGGGATTGGATCAACGTGTGTGTACTTATTGTTGTAACAAATTAAAACAAAACCAGATGCCTGCTAGAGCAGTTCATAATAATCTGGAATTGGTTGAGATTCCTTCTGAATTGAAGGATTTAAATACTTATGAATCTATTTTGATTCAAAGTATCCATCCCTTTCAGGCTATTGTAAGAATGGAGCCAAAGACAGGGAAATTGCCTCCATCAGATTTACAGAGAGGATTAAAGGGAAGAGTTGTTTATTTGCCTCTAGATTTGAAGAAAAACATTAACACAATTGGAGTAGAAAAAGTGGAAGAGGAACCTCTGGTTATCTTAGTTAATGGGGTTCCGACAAAGAATAAGAAAATATGGCAAGATTTAGTAGATGTTAGGAAAGTTAAAAAGGCAACATTGTATTTGAAAAAAAATAATAAATACTATAAGAATGTATATGTTGAAGAAGAGGAAGTAAGTGAGGAAGAGGATAGCGATTTGTGTGCTGGTCAAATTGAGAAAGTAGAACCCTCTACTAGTGAGGAAATATATGAACATTATAGTGTTCATCCTTTGCATTCAAAGGAAGTCATGGGGAATGCTATTGAGTTGTTTCAAATGAAACAAGCCAAAGGGAGTCCCATTAGTGTTTGGGAGGAAAGTTTGGAAGCTCGGTGTTTCCCACAGCTTTTTCCAACAGGTCAGGGAGGAAGATATGATGAGCGACCTCATCAAATTCCTGCTTCTGAATACCGGACTTTGCGATTGTATGCAGGAGATGCTAGGTTTCGACAATGCATTCCTTATTTGTTTCATCTCCTGTTTGAAAGCGATCTGTCTGGACTGTCATATGCAGTGAACCACATCTTGAAAAGTGGTATACACATGCAAAACATCTCGGCAAGTGATTTTATGGATAAAGTGAATGTCCAAGATAGTATTTTGGATTCTCACCTGATTAATCTCATGGCGTGTCAGCGTGGTACTAATGAGTACTGGTACCGTCGTCATGGTGATTTAAAATGTATGCTGAGGAACTTAGGTACTCCCACATGGTTCCTCACTCTGAGCTGTGCCGAGTATGGCTGGGAAGACTTACTTGAATTTCTACGAGAGGCAAATGCTAACGTAGAAAACATCGAATTCAAGACACCCGGAGAACTGTGCTCTTTGGATCCAGTCAATGTATGTAGGTACTTCAATCATAGATTTGAAGCTATGATGTCTTTCATCATGAATAAGAAGAATCCACCTCTTGGAGAGGTGTTGGATTTCTTCTGGAGAAAGGAGTACCAAGCAAGAGGTGCTCCTCATATACATATGTTGCTGTGGATCAAGGATGCACCTAAATTTGGAACGGATCCAGATGACTCAGTGATGAGTTTCATCCAACAGTATTCTACGTGTGCTGTTCCAAACGCAAAGGAGAAGAAAAGCCTAAGAGAAAAAGTTCTGCGTTTCCAAAGCCATCGATGTGGAAAGTACTGCCGTCGTAAATTCCGAAACAAGGACAAGTTCTACACTAAATGTCGTTTCGGCTTTCCACGACCGGTGATTTCTAAAGGAAGAGTAAACAGTTTGATGTCTTCGCTGCGACACAATGTCATGAAGAAATCACCTAAAAACACTTACAATTTGAAGAGGAACGAAGAGTCCAAGTACATCAACGACTACAACCCGGTGATTTTGTCCATGTGGAATGCTAACATGGATATACAGTTTGTGGCTGATAACTGTATGGCTGTGGCTCGGTATGTGACGTCTTACATCACCAAAAAAGAGAAGACAGAATTGAAGGATATGTGGGAGGACATTTCCCATGAAAAGAGCCTCAGCAAGAAGTTGTACAGTTTCAGTCTGAAGATGTTGTCGCATCGAGAAATCGGAGCGTACGAATGTTCTGACCGGTTGTCTTCAGCAAGTCTCTATGCCAAGTCCAGGAGTATCGTTTGGGCGAGTCTTGGTCTTGCTGCAACGCGTAATCGAGTTCTCAAACCTGTGCGGGAAATTGAGTATTTGGCGGAAAAGGAGCCAAACAGTACCGACATTTTGAAGACAAACATGTTGGATACATATTATCCAAATCGAAGCAGTCACCTAGAGAATGTTTGTCTGTATGAGGTTCTGCAAAATTACATGTTCAAGAGGAACATCAAAGAAGATACTGAGAAAGGAGTGTATGCTGTAATAGGAAGTGAGGGATGTCTGGTGAAGCAAAGAAAATGCCACTTGATAAACCATCGAAAATTGAGTGGCGAATCTCCTGAAAAAAAGGAGTTTTTCTATTTAGCACTTTTGCAACTTTTCAAGCCTTGGCGTGCAGAAGAGGAACTGCTTGTAGATTTCCTCTGTTATGAAGACTCTTTCAATGCCGCCAAGGAGACCATAGAATGTCCTGCTTTTCCCAAATATGTAGAAATGTTGAATGCGGAAATTGAGCAGGAAGCAACGATTGCAGCCGAGATTGCCAGAGACAGTTCTCAGGACAGTCAGAGTTCTGCTTCATTGAGTCAGGATCCACTAGGAGGACCTCTTATTGAAAATGAAGCTGCCACTGCTATGAATGAGGTGGAAAGAGCCATGGCACATGCTCAAGAGGATGCGGTTAACTTAGAAGAGTTGGAAAGGCAACTCAACGTTGAGCAGAGGAAAATATATGACGAAGTTACCATGCAAATTGATCATGGATTAAGTCATGATAAGAAAGAGTGCTCATGTACGTCGTTGAAGCCTGTCCGACTGTACGTGAGTGGAGAAGCGGGAACTGGAAAAAGTTTCCTCATTAAAGCAATTTCATGCTATTTGCAGGAAAGGACAGAGTCATCGCTGTCTTGTGTTGTCACTGCTCCAACTGGACTGGCAGCACATAATATTAAAGGGATTACTTTACATCGTTTACTGATGCTGCCAGTGGAGCATGACAACAAATTAGAATATCACAAGCTATCTGGAGATGCTTGTTTTGAAGTTTCAAGAATCTTGAGGAAAATGAAACTTCTTATCATTGACGAAGTAAGCATGGTTTCCAATGTCATGCTTGCCTTTGTGCATTTGAGGATGCAAGAAGTTCTCAAAACAGAGTATGATGTGTTATTTGGTGGCAAACACATCATTGTTTTCGGAGATCTTCTGCAGCTGACACCAGTGAAAGGGCAACCTGTGTTCAAAATGCTCACGCATGAAGATACCAGGAAGTGCCTAGGCAGCATTGGCAACGTCAATATATGGTTAAACTTCAATTATGCTGAACTGCATGAAAATATGCGTCAGGCAAAGGATGAAGTTTACAAGACTATTCTACAAGATGTTAGAATTGGAAAAGTGACCGAGCATGGAAAAGAAGCTTTACATGCACGATTACTGTCAAATTTATATCCAGAACAAGATGTTGTGCCTGAGAATATTTTTCAGAAAATTACTGATAAGAAATCTGGAATATGTTTGATGCCAACTCTTGCAGAATGTGCCAAATTTAACAACAAAATGTTGCATTTAGAAAAGCAAGAGATTGTGAAAGTGGAAGCTATTGATAGAGTAGAGCATATGGGATCAACAATTATTTTGTCTGAGAATCTGAAATCAAAATTGGATTCATTAGAGAAGACTATATCTAAAACTGCAGGTTTTGAAAAGACTCTGAATGTGTGCTTGAACTGCCGTATAATTTTAAGAAGGAATTTACATGTTGAAAGAGGTCTGGTAAATGGATCAATGGGTAATGTTGTTGATTTTGTGAAATACAGAAATAGAGATGGAATTGAATTTTTAAAAATTAAATTTGATGGCATTGAGGAAGTACAGCTAATTGCTCGTTGTTCTGCTAGATTTTTGCTTGTAAAAGACTTATATGTTCGCCGTAAGCAGTTCCCTGTTTGCTTGGCATATGCGGTGACAATTCATAAATCGCAAGGTTTAAGTGTAGACACTGCATTGGTGAATATTGGCAGTTCTGTGTTCAAGGAGGGTATGGCATATGTGGCATTGTCACGAGTTAGAACTTTATCGGGATTGTACTTGATTGAGTGTGATGTCAGAAACATTTGTGCAGATCTAGATTGTGTTAAGGAATACAATAGGTTAAGAAGAGAGTATGCGCCACATTTGCCTCAGTTTCCTTTGTTTGAGAAACGTCTGGTAGGCCGGAAACGAAGAAATGAGAACAATACTGGGGAGGTTGTAGCAAAAAGACAAAAAGTGAATGAACCTAAAATTACAAGCAGAAACAAAGAGGATTCTGTTGAAGATGTTGTTGGTTTTCAGTTTGAAAACAGTTCTGGTGTCAACTGCTATGCTAATGTAGTAATGAATGTTTTGTTTTCTCTAAAAAATGTAAAAGAAGAGATTGTGGTCAATTCTGATCAAAGATTTTGCAGTTTGTTGAATTCTGTGTTAGAGAAATGTAGCACAGATAGAACAAAAATAGAAAGTGTGTCTGAAATTCGAAACCTGTTAGACAGATGTTCAGGGCAAACACAATTCTCTCAAAATATTCAGCAAGATTGTCAGGAGTTTTTAATGTATATGCTTGATGTATTACATGCTGAAGGTGTAGATGTAGATCAGCTGTTTGGGCTTTCTTATCAATGGCAGCATGACTGCGAGAACTGTATGGTATCAAGTACTACTAGTGTAGACTCAGAAAGATTTATATATTTAACTTTGCCAGACAGTAAATCAGTCTCCTTTAATAAGCTAGTAAAAGCTGCTAATCACAGCATGGAGTGTAGCCAATGTAAATCTGAAATGATGTCCACATTATTTATACGAACATATGGCCAGTACGTCATTTTAATGTTCCAACGATGTAGGCCTGATGGAACAAAATTGACAACTTTAATAAAAAATTTTGTAGCTTCGCAGTTGTCAATATCAGGAAGGACTTTTGTAACTACAGCAATTATATATCATGACGGCCCTTCAATATCATCAGGACATTACACAGCTTATTTAAAGTCTAGAAATGGCTGGTCATTCTGCAATGATTCTGTTTTAATTTTCAAAAAAAAATTGCCGTATGACCTTAAAAACTCTTACCTGGTGTTTTTAAAACCAAAATTTTAGGAAAATAATCTCGGGATATGATCTGTGGAATTTCAAGAAGTTCTAATGGCTCCTACACAATTTGGCCTTGAGGATAAGTGTAGTTCAGAGACATAACTTCTAATCAAAGGATTGGACATCATGGAGATGTATGTGCACTTTAAATGAGTTCAGAAAAATTGTTTCTTTTCATAAGCTAATTGAAGCAGCCAATCAAAACATGGAGTAGAGGGAATGTAAGTCTGCAATGCTGTCTACTGTTTTACATTGCTTTGTGATTAAAAGTGATGTAGAGAATTAAATAATTGTAGTACTCATAGAGGTAGTGTAAGTCTGCTTCATATTAAGCAGTATCAGTGTCATAGGAAATGTAGAACATGACTGACCAAGAAGGGGAAGATATTACTATTCCAGGATTGTGAAAATGATCTTCAACATTTTAATTCTGAAAGTTGCGGAAATGCCAAATGATGGGATTGGCTTACAAGAAATCCAAGAGTTATAAATATCTCTGACTAGATTTGGCCTTGTGGAAAATAGTGGTAGAGAGCAAGAAGTCATTTATTGCATGTAACGTGTTTTTAAAAACGATGGAGGTTTTCTTTCAGAAAGTGGCGGGCTGAAAGTAATAACAGCACAAAAGAGTGTAAGCTGTTCATAGGACATCCTTGGACGTCATGGAAAGTAAGTTAACTTTAAGGAGTTCTGAATTTTATTTTCTGATGTTGTATGGGTTTTTTAAACACAATCATTTTGATTGTGTTTTTTTTTCCCCGCTGTTACATGATGAATACCTTCAAGTCACTGTTTTTAGTGAATTTTGATACATTCTGAGAACAGCAAAAATAAACCATTTAACATGTATAATTAATTCTGTACTGTTTGCATTTATGATGTATATGTAGAACTGTGTAGGAGGCATGGAGAAGGTGAGTTTTCTGTAAGTGTTAAATTTATTGTATGCAGTGCTGCACTTCTACGTATTCTTTCATATGCTGGACTACATCTGCACAATGAGATACCTAAGCAAAGGAAACACAAGTGATGTGATTGTGAAATGAGCAAAATAAATTGCACATATTTCAATTACATCACTTGAGTTTCCTATCATTACGAATCACATTGTGCAGATCAAGTTTAGGTCTGTCCAGGGAAACATAGGAGGTTTCTACTTTGTTGAAGAGTGCAGTGGACATGACTCACTTCATTAGTAGACTTTCACAGATATTATCTCCTCTGTACACTTCAACAAGTGTAAATCTCATCTTGAACTCTGAGTAGGCCTCACCTCAAACAAATCTCTGGATAGGAGACATGTTATTGGCATACTGAAGCGACACTTTTCTGAAACAAGAGCAATGCAAAAGATGCACCATGTTTTAAGATAGGCCTCACTTCATCTGCATCAAGATACTGTTAGTTTAAAATGTATATCTTTAGCATTGTGTAGAGGACCTGGAGAAGCAGAAGCTTCTGTCAGTGTCAAAGTTGTTGAAAAACTATTTGTCCTTCAATATTTTCCCTTGTCTTTTGTAATTTTTAAATACATATTTTAATTTTTTTTCAAATGTTGGTTCTCTCTTTCACAGATTGAAAGTATAGAAATAAAATGTGATTAATTTAACGGCAATTACAAGGTAAATAGTTGTACTCTTTTCGTTACATTTCTATCACATTCACCTACTATTAGATCCACTGCTTCACTTCTTTAATCCTCAGTTTCCTGCCTTTGCTACTTTCCTCATTCCTTTCTCTATTACCTATTTACTCAACTCCTTCCACTCTTTTTCTCAGTCCCTCTGTTCTCATAGTTCCTCAGTCTTGTTCACTCACTCCATCTCTATTACTCTTAGTGTCTGTGAATTACTTTCCCAACTTTTTTTTTTTGGGGACCGCTTCCTGGGAAGTTGCCCGGTTCGCAAACCAGCAGCGTTATGGCAGTCCACCATTTTGTGTTTCGTTCGAATCAAGATACAAGATGGAGGGCAAATAATGTTCAGAATAGGTAGAAGGGGGCACGGTAGATGTATCTTGACCCCCTTGGTTTTCTGAGGGTGGCTGAGGAGGACCATAGTTCTTCACTCTTGTTCACTCTCTCTGTTTCTATTAATGTCACTGTTTATGACTGATCAAAAAAATGTTTTTTAAAAAAGAACAGTAACTATAAGGGAAGGAAATAGACAGTTATGTTAAAAGAAAGACAGCTATAGGGAGTAAACTAACGATACTGTTACCTACAATCCACTGCTGTTGATGTTACTGACCATGTCATGAATGATGTAATATGTGAAATCATCAACAGTGGATTGTAGGTAACAGTATCCTTATTTTACTCCCTAGAGCTGTCTTTCTTTTAACATAACTGTGTATTTCCTTCCCTTATAGTTACTGTTCTTTTTTAAAAAATATTTTTTTGGTTAGCTTCCGGTACGCGTACCGGGTAGCGCTCCGGGAGCGAACTAAGAGAAATACAGGTTGGCAGAGTTCCAAATATTCTACCAATTTTTTTATAATGGGGAGTTAGTTCTGAAAAGAACTTTTTTTTTATGTTTTTGTTGTTTTATATTTTTTTTAGTATTTTTTGAACATTTTTTTACTTTTTTTGTATTTTCTGAACGTTTTTAAAATTTTTTTGGTTTTTTTGGGGGGGGGGGAAACAAAAACGATCCATTATAAAGGGCTCAACAGGAGCAAAAAAAAAAAAAGAATTTATTTTTTGGTGCGTTTTGTGCAAACATTAATATGATTTTGAATTGCTCGCAAAATCAAAGTGATGCTACTTTCTCTGTAGCAGATGAAAGCGCCACATTCCACGCACACTTGTTTTACGTGCCCAAACAACATTTGGATGTTTGCAATCACCTCCCTCGCCTCTGGTCCCGACACCTCTGGAACCACCGATCTTCTTGCCATTTGGAGGGGATGTTGTTGTTGGTCACGTAGCTGGGCAGCACTATAGTTATTTGGGTGCCACCTACTCATATGCCGATGCATAGTATGATTCCCATAACTATATTTTTTATCGGTGCCCCTTGACAATCTGTCACCGCATATGCGGCAAAACACGTAACGAGCATTCACTTTCTTTTGCCCCTCAGGAATTCTGTAGAATTGCCAGATATAATTCTCCTGTCGATTGTACCTCCTGGGCTCCTCTGGCAAAAACTCATGCTCTTCCTCCTCTTCCTCCTCTTCCTGTTCTTCCTCTTCTTGCAGAATTACTTCTGCAGGTGGTCCTCTCTTTCTTGGATTTGGTGGAGGTGGTGGGCTAGCACCAGCTGAAGCTACTAATGAAGCCATCACAAAGTCTCAATAAAGGGTCTTTCTCTCACCAAGATGAAAGTCAGAGTGATGAAAGAAGGAGGGGTTTTCATCATTTGGGAAAAACAAAAGTTCTAAACCAATGAAAAGTGTCCATTTTAGATCACATGACCTTGTATTACATCATTAGGAAACCAAAAGTGAAATGAACCAATGAAAAGTGTTATTATCGAGTCACATGACCTGCTATGTTTACATTACGCGGTCGGCGCCGCGCCGCGGATCGCTTCCGGTTCGCGTACCGCTGCGCTTCCGGGTACGCGAACGTAGCACGTAATATGACGTATTACGCGAGAACGCGAAACGTCATGCTGACGCGAAGCGTCGCGATGTTGTTTTGTAACGCGAGAGGTGCGCTAAAGGAACGTTTACCAGTTCGCGTACCGGGTCGCGCCTCCGGATTGAGCTAACGGGAAGCTAACCGGTACGCGTACTGGGAGCGAAACAAAAAAAAATTGTATAAAAAACATGTAAAAAATATTTTTCTTTTTAAAGAATAATACATTGTAAAGGTTTTGATATTAGCTATTAAAAAACCAATGAAATTCACTGAAAAAACCATAGGTTATAGACCATATATAGTTAGGAATTAGCATTTACAAAACCTTAAAAATTCACTGAAAAAACCATAGGTTATAGACCATATATAGTTAGGGATTAGCATTTAAAAAACCTTATTTTACTCACACAAAACCATTGAAATTCCATATATAGTTAGTTGTACTAACTATATATCACGCACCCGCAATCCACTGCTGATGATGTCACATATTACATCATTCATGACATGGTCAGTGACATCACTGATGACATCACTGATGACATCTCAAATGACATCACTGATGACATCACTGATGACAACATCCAGTGACTGTATGCTTCTGTAAAGTTAAAATATGTCTTACATATTGAAGAATGAGTGGATGTATAAGTGTCTGGATGAAGGATTTAGTAGGTGCATGACTGACTGTATAAGTGAGTGATTAAATGTGTCTCACTGAGTGCATGGGTTAGTGACTAAACTGTTTTAAATTGTGCATCATTGTGTTTGTTGTTTTGTAATCTGATGCATGTGTTGATCATTAGCTATATGACTAACTATATGGGTTATTGATTAGTTGCCCAAGTATTTGTATGGGAGACTGAGTGTGTGTGTGGGTGTCTGGGAGGTGTATGACTCTGTGCATAGATGTGTGAGCAGTTGATTCACTAGATGTATGGGTTCAAAAGTGCATGTGGAAACATCTGTATGGGCGGTTGACTGTGTGCATGAGTGTATTGGTGAGTGAATGGATATCTCAGTGCTACATGTCAAAGTAAGTACATATGTAAAACACAGTACATGTGATAGTTGACATATATAAATAACTGTGCATAAGAGCCAGTGAATGTGTGAGTGGCTGTATGGATTATTGTGAACTTGTATCAGGGATTGTATAACAGAGTAAATATGTGTTATTATATGTTCCAATAAGTAAGGTGTGTATAACTATATAGTTGAGGAAATGGAGGTGTGATTGATTCTTTGCAAGACTGACTAGGTGTGTGAGTAACTCCATGGATGAGTGACAGTCTGTGAGTGTCTGTTTACACTGAGTGTATCTAAGGTTATATTAGAGTCTGAAGAGGTTCATTGTATCATCACATGAATGATGTCATCAGTGATGTGATCAGTAATGTCAAATGAGATGTCATCAGTGATGTCATCAGTGATGTCATTTGAGATGTCATCAGTGATGTCATCAGTGATGTCACTGACCATGTCATGAATGATGTAATATGTGACATCATCAGCAGTGGATTGCGGGTGCGTGATATATAGTTAGTACAACTAACTATATATGGAATTTCAATGGTTTTGTGTGAGTAAAATAAGGTTTTTTAAATGCTAATCCCTAACTATATATGGTCTATAACCTATGGTTTTTTCAGTGAATTTTTAAGGTTTTGTAAATGCTAATTCCTAACTATATATGGTCTATAACCTATGGTTTTTTCAGTGAATATATATATATATATGTTGTTTATTCAATATAAATAACTCATCAAAATGCTACAAAGAAAAATATTTTATTCTTAGAATGAAAATCGCCTTTTTTAGTCAAAAGATGGAAGTATAGAACATTATATTACTAACTGAAAACTTCATCTCAGTAACTTTCAGCAGTTTGATCCCTTAGCACACTAAAAATGGCTTTAATGTTGTGTGCTGAGCTTTCAAATTCTGATTATTGACACTTTGAAACATATGACCTTTTTTTACTTATTTGAAATTATATGGATTTGTCAATTCTTTCTTTTCGATTATCTGGATCACTGACAGTCTCAGCAGAGGCAGTCTGAACATGGATATCTTTCTGTCTAGGGCAAATTGTGCTTCTGGTGTAAAGTTGATGACATCACAGAGCTGACTGATGTCACAGAAGTAGCTGTGGAGCAGAAGGTTCTTTATTTTTGAAGTCAGTGTGCTGTGCTGCTAACCGGAGCAACATGTCTGACTCCGTTAGGCAGCTTTTGGTTCTCTTCTGTCTGTTTCCCCTGAGTGGGTATAACATCTTAAACATCATGGAATGGGGGGATACAAATCCGGAGGTCCCCCTGCATGATTCCTCTACGGGCAACAGCCCAGAAGAAGAACATTTCATTGACCGATGTATAATAGAGAGCTTAGAAGGATATGCTTACAGAGAAGTAAAAGAACAGACTACAGCTATAATAAAGGCTGCCGTCTATCTCTTACAAATGGTCTGGCACCTGCTTTCGCCCTGTAACTTCCTACTGGTTCAGATGATAATTCATTATTTCAAATGGCGTCGAAGTTGGCACAAGGTGAGCTGTTCATTGTCAATATTTGAAGATTATTTTTTTTTTGTTTAGAAAAACAATCAGTTACCTATTTTCAGCAATCATGGGTCTTTTAAAATGTAGTATGTATACATTTTATGTAAAGCAATTTAAATGAATACATGTTGGTCAAAATGTCATGAGAAGGTAGGTCTTTTTGCGTGCTACCCCACCATTAGTAAAAATGTCAGCCACATGATAGAACTTAGGGCCCAATGTAGTAAGTGCTTTTATAGTTGCAAACGTTGTGATTAATAAATCAAAAGATTTGTGACTGCAAAATGAATTCGCACCGTTCTAAAATTAATTCTGCCTTACAAAGTGTCTCCAAATCACAAATAAAAGGGGCTGTGAAACTGGTACCCCTCGCCTTACTGTTCGTTGTAGGTTAATGACACAGATATGAAGTCTGTTTATGAGTTGGTCGGAATTTGCTGTGGGGCTGATAAAACTGTTGGCTGAAATTACAAGGTCCACGAAAATCAACATGGATCATTAATATTTCTGACAGATATTTCAGCTGCTAAGCAGCTGAAATCTCTGGCAGTGGAAATACCTGTGCAAAAAGGAGAATTAATGGACAGTCAGACTTGAAATTAACCAATACCCCCAAAAATCCCTCAAAACTCATGGGATTTTCAGCCCATAATCACTGCTAATCAGCATCCCCTAGAGTTAACAGGACCTTAAGTATTGCTAACGGTGGAGGAACTGAATTAACACCTCCTGCACTGGAGCACTCACTATGAGGTACAAGGGGCGGTAACCCATTTGCAATGTGGAAGCTGACTTAGGGCAGTTTCCACCTTGTGAATTGTGGTGAGTAGCAAATGGGAGAGCAGGTTACCAGGGGAACACTGCATGCTCCTCCGATGTCTTTCCCTTCATGAATATATTTTCTTTAAAAAGAAGCCCCTGTCTCTTTAATGGGAATGCAAATGCAACAAGTGAAAGTGTGCTATCTCTCACAGGCCGCTTTCAGTTTATTTAGATGGATGTCACATAGTTCGATTTGCATTATACACATTTAATAGCCAGGAGGTTTTGCGACTTCCTATGAATTGGTACCTTGGAATCGAGCAGATTAGTACATCAGTGGCATCACAAAATAAGGGACAGTTTTCATGGTAGTGGTTGTGCCAAAAACACGTTTGCACGCTGCCCATTGTTCATTAGGCTTTTATTTGCTTATCCTAGTGGGCAAAAGGAGGATGGGCTCAAGCTATAAAAAAAACTAGGGCAAACTTTTAGTGCTGGAGTGGTCAACGTCTAAGCGTTGTGTGTCTTATAGTGCATACAACCACACATATCTCCCTTTATGGAGCAAACTTCCATTTAAGACTCAGACACAGGACGTCCACTTTGCGTTGAATCCTATGAACTGCTAGTCCTCTTCAGTAATCCAGACTCTTCTTTGAGTACACTTACACATTTTGCGAAGAAACATATATGCAGGCTTTACCAGAGGTGCCGTTGGTGGGAGGCATTATGGATGATACTCTTTTGATGCATGGTAAATTCCTGATGTTATCTTTACCCTGTTTAGAAGAATTCAGTTTCTGAACTTTGAAATAAATTAACTCTCAGTTAGACTTGAGAGAATGCAAGCTCATGCCTTGCCTCATGGCTTTCATATACCACTCTAGGCACAATTAATATTGCATATTATAACCATCGGATCACAGCAGGGCTGAGTTTTTGCTTTTTTATGAACATCACTTGCTGGGAAATCCAGGGATTTTTAAAATGATAAAAGCAAAAGCATAAGTCCTGTTATGCAAAGTGATGGCAGCTAAAAATCAAGAACTGACAATAGGTGTCAGGGGACATTTGGTCAACTGCTCACTCTGGGCGTTACTCTTCTCCAAACCTTACAACAGGTGCACGTGGCACAAACACGTGCGCCTTATTTTCGTGAATGTCCTGCCCTAAGGGCAGTCACAAACTTGTGCTAACCAGAGGTAGAACATTCAAGTGAAATAGAGAGTGGCTGCTTCAAAGATGCTTTGTGTTTCACAGCGCAGGCAGCAGACCGCAACTGAACAGCCTTTTGAGATAGCGCCTGTGTCACACATGCACCAGCGCTATCAGTACTCCACAAAGGGTCACACCTGGATCTGCATTACTACATGAGGATTACATTACAGTTGGAACAATTTGCACCTTGTGGTCATTTTTTTCTAGATTGCAAGTCACTCTCGATTTAGTTATGAGGGAAGATAGAAGGGAGGAATCAAGAGGCTCGGGGGTGTGGGGTGAAAAGTGACATCTGAAAGTACTGAAGAAGAGAGGAGACAGGAATAGAGAGCAATTTATTTATTTATTTATTCAAAGTTTTATATAGCGCGAACAAGATCCTTACAGATATCAGAGCGCTTCACAGATACAGGAGTAGGGGCAACAGGAATGAACAAGATAATGGGAGCAGCATAGTAATCACTAACATAGTAGGATAACAATAATGTACAAAAACATATCAAAATACAATCAGGTAAACAAGTAATATAGGACGTCACAAGTCATTGCTCCCACTACAGAAGGGTTTAGGTAAAGCCTTGGATGTGTGGATGGCTTATACCAATTTCTCAGGATAGAAAAAGCACTGGGTGGAGGCATCGGGAGGGTGAGACAATACACCAAAGTGTTAACATATATTGGTCGGTAGTAAGAGAGTAGCGTAGTAGTGACATCATAAAGTAGGAGTATAGTGCCAAAGAACAAGGTGATCAGTGATACAGAGCGATGCAGAGTCTCAGATCCAGTATCTATAAAGTTCAGGAGATCTTGGCCAGAAGGATTGTTTTCACCTCTTTCTTGAAGAGTGCAGTGGAGGAGATAAGCCTGGTTTCCGGAGGGAGCGCATTCCAGATCCTGGGTGCCATTCCTGAGAAGGAGCGCTTGTATGTTTTTTCTTTCCGGAATCTGCGAGGTTTCAGGAGTAGTTTTTTGTACTACGATTGGATCTCGACCCTCCTGATATAGACAACTTTTGCGCGAGGTAGTTGGGTGCCTTGTGGTGCACGACCGAATGTGTCATTACTGCAATTTTTAGCTGTATTCTGGCTTCAAAAGGCAGCCATTTTAGAGATTTTAAGTCTGGGGATATATGCGAATGTTTTCTTGAGCCAGTAATGAGTCTCGCGGCAGCGTTCAGGGAGGCTCTTAGGGGTGCTGTTGTGGAAAGTGGGAGTCCGCTGAGGGCCACAATTCCGTAGTCTATGCGAGGGATGACTAAAGCTTGTACAGCAGTTTGGAAGTCTTTGGCAGGGAGGAAGGGTTTAAGTTTCCTCAGTGTGTTGATTTGAAAATTAGCCCCTTTTGTGGCTTTGCTAACGTGCTGTTGCATGTTGAGCTTGGCGTCGACTGTGATGCCTGGGGATTTCGCTGAGTCCACGATAGTAGGTTGGACATTGAGTGCTGTTAGGTTATTGAGCCAAGTTTGGGCGGTGGAAGTTTTCGCCGGGGGTGAGATGAGTAGGAACTCAGTTTTCAGCGCATTTAGTTTGAGGTGATTATCGGCCAACCAAGATTGAGTGTTGCTAAGTGTGGAATTCAGAAGTTTGATATCTTCCGGGGATTGTAGCTTTAGGTAAAGTTGGGTTGTCATCAGCGTACATATGGAATTGAACATTGGATGCTTGGAGCAAGGTGGCGAGCGGTTCCATGACGAGGTTGAACAGTGTGGGGGAGAGGGAAGATCCTTGTGGAACACCTAGATCTGCAGGCACCGGTTTAGATAGCACATTGTCGATCTTGAACTTCTGCGACCGGTTATGAAGGAAGGAAGAAAACCATTTGAGAACAGTTCCCGATAGACCCATTCTAGTGCTTAGCAGCTCCAATAAGTTCTCATGTTTGACCGTGTCAAATGCTGAGGAGAGGTCAAGAAGGATGAGGAGGCAGGACTCATTGCGGTCAAGGATTTGGAGGGCGTCATCAATTATGTGTCATAGCTGTTTCCGTGCTATGTTTCGCTCGGAAGCCTGATTGGTGAGGGTTGAGGAGGTCAAATTGGTCAATGTGTTTTGTTAGTTGGAGTTGGACACATTTCTCCAGCAGTTTGGCCAAGGTGGGGATATTGGTGATGGGCCGGTAATTGTTCAGGTCAGACGGGTCAGCTGTGGGTTTCTTGAGTATAGGTGTGACTTGCCCCACCTTGAGGGAGTCTTGTTGAAGGGAGCTATTGATGATTTTGGTCCAAAGAGGGAGGAGCAAGGGGATGAAGTCTTTTACTGCATTAGCAGGTAGGGGGTCTGTGAGGTGATTAGAGGGCTTCAAGGTGCAGAGTAGTTTGTGTATTGCTTCTTCCGAGTAGGTGTCGAAGTACAGCCAGGATGCCTTGTTTTTAGGTTGAATGTTAGACATTCTGGTGTGGTTGGGGAATCGGCTTAAATCCATGACGAGGTCATTTCTTATGTTGTCGGTCTTTAGCTTAAAGAAAGCAGAGAAGGCTTCACAGTGTGGGGCGTCGCTTGTTGCGTTGTTTGATTGTAAGGGTTGTGTCTTTGTTTGAGTCTTAATTAGTTCGAACAGTTTTAGTTTTCTTGGCCTGTTTTTTGCTTGGTCCAGCTGACGGCTAAAGAAGTCAGACTTTGTGCGCTTTATTTTCCTAAAGTAGGCATTTCTCTTGTTTTTAAGCGTTCTTAGATGCAGTGATGAGGGGTCAGATCTCCAGGTGCGCTCTGCCATTCGCATAGTACGCCTGTCGTCATTGAGTCTGCCATCATACCAGGGGTTAGAAATTTTGTTGGAGAATCTCTTCAGTTGCAATGGAGCGACTTCATTGACTATTGATTTCATAGAGTCAAGGTAGTGGTCGGTCAGTGATTGAACATCCGAGACACCTGAAGGGGGAAGGAGGAGACTGCCGATGTGGGGAGGCAGGGTAGTGGGGTTAAGATTCTTCATGTCCCTTTTCCAGGTTTTGGATTTGGTCGGTTGAACCGGGTTAGGTTTAACTTTTTCGTTAATAAAGAAGGTGATAATGTGGTGATCTGACCAGTCGCAGGGTTGGATCGCCTCCAGTTGGGTAGAATCCTCTTTGGCGATGATGAGATCGAGTATCGAGCCTTTGTCGTGTGTTGGTCTATCGCATATTTGAGTGAGGTCAAGCGCATTAAGGAAAGTTTTGAGACTATTCACCTCTGTGTCTTTCTGATCATTCCAGTGGAGGTTAAAGTCACCCAGGTAGACTTGGGTGATCTGCCGACCGGCATTGGATGTGATTGTGTCCATGAGTTGTTGGGTGAATATGAGGTTGTCACCAGGCGGGTGATAGATGAGATGTAAAGCACAAACTTGTTTGCCCTCGCTGGTGATATCGAGGCAGAGGAGTTCACAGGAGGTAAGGGAGGGGGAGGCGGCTTTAGTAACGGAGAGGTTGCTCCTAAAAATGCATGCAATTCCCCCGCCCGTCTTGACAGGCCTGTCCAGTCTAATGATGTGATAATTGGGGGGGACTAATATGTCCATTATCGGGGTAGAGGCTTCAGTAAACCACGTTTCAGTCAGAATGGCTAGGTCCAGATCCATTGCTGAGACGAGATCAGCGATGTCGGAGGAGTGTCTCTGGGCCGATCTGCAGTTGAGTAGGATGCATTTGAGTTTGGGAGTGAGAAGGGTGGTCGAGCCTTCTAGAGAGAGGGGGACTTTTCTGAGGTTGTTAGGGATGGAACCTCTGTTGTTATGGGTTGGGAGCCTCAGGGGATTTGAGAGAATTGTGGGTATGGGGACGTGTGTGTTGGATATGTGTTTTACCGGACCTGGGCCATAAGAGTGTAGGAGAGAGCATAGGTCGCGGTCAGACAGTGAGTTGAGGACACGGCGGGGGCGGTGGAAGTTATTGCGAACGGGGATAGTCGGCCATCTCGGGGGTCGTTGGAGGCGAGGGTATGTAGGGAGGGTGCGTCGTTTGTACGGTAGTGGGATGGTGGGAGGTAGACTGGGCTGTGAGAAGAGAAGGTCTTTGATATCGTGGACATCTTTTTGACTTGTAGGAGATCCTCTTTGACTTGTTGGAGGGTAGATAAAGTCAGGTCAAGAGGAGGATTGGAGATGGCGTTGGTGGTGAGAGCCATTGGTGAATGGTTGAGTAGTGAGCTAGAAAGCGGGCAGGGTATCGAGGGGGGGGATATGCTAGCGTTGTTGGAAGGTTCTACGGTGATAATGAGTGGGATGGCATTTGAAGTGTGGGCGTATTTGTGGACGAGGGGTGTGGGTGAAGTAGGTGGAGGGTGGGAGACATAAGTAGTGTCGTCAGTGGGAGACGGTGCCGGTGAGTTGAAGAGAGAGTGAAGGCTGAAGACAGTGGGGGTGGCAGGAAGGTAGTGGGGGCTGAGAATGGGAGGGGAGAGAGGGGGGGATGCTAAGGTGAGAGAGGCGGTATGTTCTGTGGGACTGGTTGCGAGGGTGGGGGTGTCGTGAGTGAGAGTGGGGAGGGAGCTGGGGAGGGAGATGGATCTGCCTTGGGGGGGAGGGAAGGGGGGGGAGAAAAAGTCCGGACGGTGGCGTGTTCAGAAGCGTTCATGGGGGGTGTAGCGTGGGGGGAAGGGGGCGTGGGGGAATCGAGGATGTGGTTGTATCGAGGATGTATGGGGGGGTGTACTCACGTGGGGACTGAGAATGGGGGGGAACAAAAGGTGGGATTTGTCATTGCGCGTGCTGTTCTGGTGCTGATCTAGGTAGGAGGTGTTGTGGGTGGGGGTTGTAATGTCATGGGAGAGAGGGATGGGGGAGGTATGCGTGGGGGTCAAAGGGGTATTGTTAGAGGGGCGGCTAGTGTATGAAGGGGAGAGATTGGTGACTGCGCTTGGGGAGTGTGGGGCGGTAACGGCAGGTGGGCCATTCATTAGGGTGCTGGGGGAAGAGGTGAGGTGCGTGTGGATCCGGCGCTGAGCTATGTTAGTAGTGTTGTGGGTGGGGGCTGCGATGTCAGGGGTGATGATAGTGCTGGTGGAGTTCTGGGTGGAGGTCCGCATCCTGGAAAGGTGCTCTTTGAACTTGGGGAACAGGTTGTCTAGTATTTCCAGGTTCTTGTCCGTGGATTGAATTAGGACAATCCCGTTATTGTAGATGGAGATGGTGGTTCTGCCATGGAAGAGTTGGGAAGGTGTGATAGAGAGGGTTATGCCATGAGCTGTTTTCCTGGTGGTGGAGACGGTGAGTAGGGTTAGAAACGCTTTTCTCCATTGGGCTGTGCGTGAGGTGTGGAAGATGATATCTGTGTTCAGGGCTCCATTGCCCGGTGAGAAGTAGGTGTCGGCAAAGGGAGTTTCAGGGTGCGACCTCAAGAAACTATGTTTAAAGCGTTTAGCTGCTTTTTTGGTGAGAGTGGAAGGATAGTTGATTCTGTATGTGTGCTTACCGATGAGATCCATGTTAGGAAGGCTGTGACGTTGGGTGTGGGAGAAAAGGCGACAATAGAACTGTCAGCCGTTGGTTACAGGGCACAGGAGTGACGCTAGTGAGTGGCCAAAAGTAGCCAAAAGTATAAGGGGTAGCAGTCGATGCAATCCAGGAACAAACAGTGCGTAGATGCAGCTACACAATGTACAATAAATGAGAGGTAGCAATCAGCTTACATCATGTACAATATATGAGAGGTAGCAACCAGTTAGGTGGAGCCAAATTGACACATCCTAATGTACGAGGTAGCAGCGGTGTAGTCCAGGTGTAGAAAGTGGCTTACAAGACTAAACTAGATAAATGTAAATGTAAGAGGTAGCAATAGGTGCAGTCCGGGAACAAACAGTGCGTAGGTGCGGCTTACAAAATGCACAGTATATAAGAGGTAGCACTCAGTTAAATGGGGCCAAAATGACACATCAGAATGTAGGAGGTAGCCTCGGTGTAATCCAGGGATAGAAAGTGAGTGGATGCAGCTTACAGGACTGAACGAAATAAGTGAGGTAGTAGTAGTCAGTGCATCATAGTGATAAAGTGAGAAGGGGGCAGCTTACAAGACTGAGCCCAATAAATGAGGTAGTGGATAAAAGTGAGATGGGTGCAGCTTACAATATATACAGTATACAAATAGGGATAAAATAGTAATGAGTTACTGGCACCAAATATAGGTGCAAGCAGATGACTGCAATAAACAAATATGACACTAGTGTGCAACCGGTAGAATATGAGGTAGCAAACAGTGCACTGTCGGTGAGGAGAAAGTGAAGGTGGGTGCAGGTTACATAAAATGTAAAAATACCAGTAGTAATATAATACTGCAATAAGTGGCAGGCACTTAATCACCAATACCAGTGGTAATATAATACTGCAATAAATGGCAGGCACTTAATCACACAAAGATTTAAATACAAAGCTATGTGAGGTCTGTGGTACCGATAGTCAAAAATAGACAGAAGGATTAGTCCATGATGGCCGCCAGAGAGTAGACTAAAATGGCCGCCAATTAGGGGGATAGTAACATTAGTCCTCTTTCAGTTGTTGCTGTTTTCAAAGCAGGGAAAGCAATTTCAGTTTCTATTCCGGCTGGCTCGAATCTTGCATTCCAGGGGAGTGTTATCTTTATTCAGGTTATCTAGTTATCTTAAGTGGAGCTGCTGAGGGGCCTCGTGGACTCAGGCGGTGCAAGAGGGGATTAATTGCAGTTTATGGCCCCGGCCATTTTGAACAAAAGATGTTTTGCAAAAACAAAAACGAAAAACGAATGGGGCAGAGTAAATACCTTTTCCAGCAAACGAATGGGGCAGAGTAAACACCTTTACCAACTTTCGCCTGTTGAGTTAGGCGGCAAAGTTTAGTAGTTGTAATGCTAAGTATAGTTTAACGCATTAGCCGATCAGCCGCTGCAGCCGCCACCTATTCTGCTGTGGAGCCGGCAGCTCTGTTCCTATGTTCCTCTATTTCCCACTGGTCTCAGAGACCAGCGCAACAGCCCGCGTCTCTGCCGTGGGACGGGCGGGGCCTCTCTCAGCCCTCGGAGCCGCCGTGAATCCTGTCGGGCCGCTCCGGCAGATCGACACCCTCAGCCAGGAGCCCTCCCGCAGGCAGCACAGGGCTCGCAGCTTCAAGCGCGGCCAGCGCTGCGAGACTCCACAGTCCGGTGCAGTCCCTGGGGCCCTCCTGCGGCTCACTCCCCTCAGGACCGCTCCGGTGTTGCTGCGGATGCCCCCAGACCGTCAGGAGCCCTCCCACAGGCAGTAATGTACTCACTGTGCGTCTGGCGGCTCCTCTCTGCAATTCCCCCACCAGTCGCCGCCAGTCGCAGCATCCGACGCACCAACTCGCGCCTCTGCCTTGGAGCGGTCAGGGGGCGGGGGGCCTCACTCACCTCCCCAGTGCCGCTGCGAGTCCTCTTCTGTGGTGTGTGCCGATCCCCAGGCAATCCGCAGTGCAGGTAGCACGGTGCACTCCGCAGGTTCTCGGAGCCCCAGCCGCCCAGTCCCGGCGACGCGATGGGGGAAAGTCCAGAGGCAAGGTCGAGGGGCTTTGCAGACACCCAACATCAACCCAGCCTGCAGTCTCACGGCGTCCGGTCTCGGCGTCGCGGTGTGTCCAGTGGCAGGTCGTGGTGCTCCCCAGGCTCCAAGCTCCGCCGTCGATCAGGTCAGCAATCCAGTTACTTGTAGTATTCTGTTACTTGTTTATTGATCCAGTTACTTTTCTTTCTGCTTCTGATGGGTGCTAAACGGGATAAAGCCCGAAGCTGGGTCCCAAGCACTGGGAGCTCTTCACAGGAGCTCCTACCAGGCGGCCATCTTGCAGCACAGCAATGGAATATAGGAATAAATCAAGCAACATATGGCCTGATGCAGTGAGCTTGAGGTAGATGGGTGAGAAGCTCATCCAGACTTTAGGGCTACTGGGACATTTTAGGGAGTAGAGTGATAAATATCCAAAAATCTTCTCAAGGTACAATAGGAGGGATTCTTACTCCTGCCAACTTAGACAGAATTCCCACCATGTGAGCGGTGATAGAGGGGCCTCGAAGGGGCCAGGCCTTCAGCCCCTTAATATCTTATAGTCCAACATCGCAACTACAGAGCTAGAAATAGAGCATTTGTGGGTGCTGATACACAAATACGTTGCCTATCAACTAGTTAATCTCTAGGGGTTGCATCTTAGGTTCCCAACACGTTGAGTGCCTGGAACCTTTTCCACTAGCGCAATTGTTTGTGCGCGCTCAATTCCATGACCGTTCACACACTATTATTTTAGATTGCATAAAACAGTGTGGCAGAGTCTCTTTGACGTGTGGGTTAGCATATACGCCCCCTCCTCTTCTAGCAGAACAGAGGAAAATGAAGTGTACAATTAATTGGCATTCAGATTGTAATCGTCCTCTGCCGACAAATATCACATTTAAAATTGTGCTTTTCACCATTTCTGTGGCAAGATTCAAAGCGCCCTCATGGGGCTTTGTCAGCAATGGCCAAGTATGTTTGCTGTTAATGGTAGGTGGAGGGCAGAAATACACATTATTATTTTTTAGCAGCTCTTCTGTATTTTTCAAAGGAGAATTATTAAGCCTTTCTCAGAAAACAAATCTTCACCATTTGTTCATGTTTTGAGAGTTTAAAAGAGCCAGGATCAAGTACTTGAAAACCATCAAGCCTCTGTATTTTATGTTTTTTAACATGTCAATCCTAACTCTGTTTTCTTGAATTACCATGTTAGAATAGTTTGGGCAACTCTAAAATAATTCGAAAGATACTTCTTCTTGCATGTGCTGTTTTAAATAAGGAATTAAATAGGGGGAAACCTGCTTTGGCATCTTTAATTGTTTGTACTGTTCTTGATGTTAAAATATCAGCCATTAACATACTGTGCAAGTGAGCACACTAGGAAAGAGACTGAGAGGTGGAATTTAACCACAGTACAAAGCTATGCCCATGAGCACTCAAGCAGCGTGGATTTATTTATTTTTTGCAATTTTGTAGATTGCAAACTCCACCTGAAGGTTTTGGTGCGCTTTACCTGAGTACTAGATACATTGCAAGAGGACATGTTCATTTTTGGCTTTTAGGCATGGGGAAATTAAGGCATTTGCTCAGAATCACAGGATGCTGAACCAAAGACGAGACTCAAAAACCCTGCATAACTTTGCAACATAGATAATGAGATCAAACTCAAAGTATATGTGTTGTAATATAATTGCATTTATATAGCACTTGATATCTGTTACTGGGGCACTGAAGTGTGTTATTGGACAGGCAGCATGCCTCACCATGCAGAAGTGCTTGCTTGAAAAATGCTGTACTTCCTCTGAGTCTAAGTGGGAACATTTTTGGTGTTGGGCGTGAGTGACTGTGGAGGTGACCTAATTTTGAGCTGAGTTTCAGCGTTCAACAGCGTTATAATAATTTGCTAACAATTGTATTTTAATCTGCAGATTCCCTGTCGAGTTTATAGTGATTTTCATTCAGTGTCTTTCTTGTTGTAAATAAATTAACTGGGTCATCCACTCTGTAAGTCTTTTGAGTCTGGAGAGGAAAAACTAGAGACCAAGATTAGACAAAGCCCTCTGGACAGGCTGCGTGACAGTCATTCCTATAGGAGTATATCTGAAGGACAACTGGTTTTGATCATGGTAATGATTAGACTTAGAGGTACAGGGGTGTACTAAAGTAAAGTGCTCCATGATGTCAGCTACTTGTGGCAGGCCTCTTCATGCATTGACTGCCTGTATTTTCTGGTATTCAGTGGTTTCACTTTGATTGATTGTTCATGGTTTTCCTGGCAGGATCTGAAATAGATGGGTCACATTTGTGAGGCAGGGGTACAGCCCCTGGTCCCACCGCCCCCGGGTTACAAGTGGGTAAATTAGATGCTTTATTGAGACACCTGGCATAAGTCTAGCTAGCCCATGGCCTGCACTCATTATAGTCAACCTCAATAGAGCATTACTTCAGTAGTTCATGTGAATGTACTTGGAACTCACATATGTCCTGGAACGCTTTGGGGAGGGTTGGTGCCTTTGGACCTCACATGTTGTGATAGCAAGATGCCAGTTTTGTTCATGATTATTAGCTTGGGAATAGCCAAACCGGTAGTTTTACATCAATTGAATGTAGAGTTGGCTCTTTGGTCTCACCTTATCTGTTTCTGTGGGGATATGAACATTAATCTGTCTGCTTATGTAGGTAAGAAACCTAGGGTCTTTAGGGCGCTCCAAGCTCTGGTTCAAGAGCACTGTCTGTCTGACTTCTGGTTTCATCACAATAAACACCATGACGGCTATACATATTTTTCTGCTCCCCGCAATAAAATGGTCCTGTTAGATTATTTTTTTATGTCTGACCAGCTGCAGAGTTTACCTCTTTTTCAGTCCCCCCTAGGATTATGTCAGATCACAATCCTGTGATTACTGAATGTGCTTTTACTCGCATGCCTAGTGTCCCAAGTGCTTGGACATTTGAAAGAAAGTTATTATTAGAACAATCATATATAGATCATATGAGGAACTGGTTTTCCGAATTTTTAAATATTAATAGAGGGACTGCCTCTTGCACTACTGTTTAGGTACTCAATAAAGGCAGCAATCCGGGGGGAAACAAAGAGTTTCTCAGCCTTTCGGCAGAGGACTATTCAAGATCAAACTAATAGGCGTATTGAGGAGCTGCGGGCTGCAGAGGTCCAATTGATATGTGCCATCAATGAGGGCCGGGACACATCTCAAAGGCAGCTACTAGTCGCTAGAACCTCTCTGCTTGAGTACTTTGGCCAGGACCTAGCTGCGAAGTATTTACAGTGCTGCACTATGTTTGAGTTTGGTGAAAAATCTGGCAGGGTCCTGGCCAAGCGACTCCAGCAGAGAGGTTTGGCCAATCGGATTACCAAGATTCAGGATTCTCAAGGCCATACTCAGGATACACCGGAGGGGATCATGGCAGTCTTTCAGCAGTTTTATTGCTCACTGTATACAGAGGAAGTCAGTGGTTTAAATCTAGAATCTGAGGCTGGGGCTTTTTTACAGGATCTTAACACCCTCCATGTTATGGCCCAACAGAATGAGGCTCTTTCCGCCCTCATAGAATGGGATGAGGTCGAGCTAGCAATTAATTCATTAGCTAATGGTAAAGATGCAGGCCCTGACTCTATTCCCCTGGAATTTTATAGTGTGTTCCGATCAGAGATTCGGGTAGATCTTCTTACAATTCTTAGAGGGGCACAGTTCGGGTGTATACCGGATGCATGGCGCCAAACCACTATCATTCTTTTTAAAAAGAAAGACAAACCGGAGTTAGACCCCTCGTCGTTTCGCCTGATATCTTTGATTAATACAGATAGCAAAATATACTCTAAAATCTTATCAACCAGAATTGCCTCAGTGATTTCCCCACTAGTTTCACTACGCCAGTATGGCTTTATCCAGGTAGGGATATGGCTAACCATGTCCGCCGGGTCATCGCGCTCCTGGATTGGGCCCAGGTAACAGAATCTCCCCTTGGAGCAATCCTGTTGGACGCCAAGAAGGCGTTCGACAGGGTCGCCTGGGGGTTTCTATGGGCAGTCCTTCGGTGGAAGGGGTTTAGTTCTGACTTTATAGGGCGGTTCAATTGCCCCAGAGGCTAACCTCTGTGTCTCTGGTTTGGTGTCAAGCTCTATTAGCATTAGCAGGGGCACGAGGCAGGGTTGTCCCTGCTTGCCCCTGCTGTTTGCCCTCTATATTGACCCCTTTTTAAGCAAAATGGAGGGCTCCTTGAATATACTCTCAGTTAGGGTCAATGTCTCAGGGTACAAGGTGCTGGCTTACGCTGACGGCATCATAGTGTTGACTAGCGACGTAGCATCAGCTTTTCCGGCTATGAAGAACCTAGCTGAACAGTATGGCCAGCTCTCTGGCTACAAACTTAACGTCACCAAAACCCAGGTTGTCCAATCGGCTGCCATGGGCCCTTCAGGAGCCCCAGGAATGACAGGGTTGGACATCTCCCAGGCTCTTGAACTAGCGAGTAGTGTGTTAATATCAGGTAGCTTGCGCTCTCAAAGCTATATGGCTTTATTCGATCTTTACTATACCCCGGCCAAAATCTCTAAATGGGGGGTAGAGGGTGTCACTACTGTCCGAGATGTGGTCTTGTAGCTGCCAACGATGTACATACGTTTTTTGGCTGTCTGAAACTCGGGTTGTTTCTCCAAGATGTAGAGTGTAGTAAATACTATCTTCACTGTTCCTCTCTGGCTAGACAGTACAACTATATCTATGACATCATAGAATGCCAGGCTGTCACTCTATCTCACTGTACCTTTCTATTACCTGTTGTGGCAGTTGGTCACCTAAGGCTGAGCTACCAACAGCGAGCTCCTGGTGGGATTTCTCTCTATCTATCTACAATCTTAACTTATCTGTCTAACCTGGAAGGAACCTGAATAAAGGATCTTAACCTATCAAGTGGACCCTGCACCTTTCATTTATTACAACTTGGCGACGTTTTGAAGAGGATGAACCTATCTGTGCTCTAAGAAAGCTGCTTGAAGAAAAGAAACTAAAGTAAGGAATTAAAGACTTTGTGAAAACTAAACATATGACAAAAGGTAATGCCCAGCTCACCCCACCAGTGTCCTATCACACCAGGACAGCCTACACCCTGGGCATACGTCTTTATGTTTATGTCTGCGTGTATCTGGACAACCTGTAACCGGAGCGTTTGTTACTAATTAGCCTGTCTACATGCTGTTCATATCTGGGAAAAGTTTCACCAGCAACACTATTCCCTGAGGCCTGCAATGTGTACCCATTTCGTCTGGCCTTCATCCAGTGTGGGAAGCGTTAAGTGTTGACAGCAACTGGTTAATTATACTTTGGCAAGTTACATAAAAAAAAAAAGATGGCTGTGCATTTCAACTTGCAACTTGGGATTTTCTTCACAGCCTGCGCTATGTAAATGCGTATATGAGGAAGTTTATTGCGGTGAACTTTTCTAACCTTTCTCAGAGGAACTGTCTGGGTGATTTATAACACTGGTTAACAAGAACCATCTGTGTCCACCTTCTCCCACGCTCTGCGGAGGCTCTGCTTTGCGAGGAACCTCTGACAAGACAAGTGGAGACTTTTCCTGGTAGGTGTATTACAGCATTATGTAAAGTTACAGGGTTGTTATGGCTTTCCTGTGCGTTTCTGCACATTGCAGTGGACACGGAGAACACGGAAAGCCTCAATTTTCCGGAGCAGTTTGGCAGTTTAGCTTTCCTACCAAGTGCGAGCTGCTCAAAAGAGTGCTTGTTGAAAGAAGACTCGGCGCAACTATGAACAGTATTTTTGCTTGTGAGTGGAGGACATTTTTATTAACCTTCTATTCGATTCTCAATGCAGTTTGGTTCATGAGAGTCGAACCGCCGCATTTTTAAAATGTCACAAGCCTTTCTACACGCACGCTCTTACCGGTCACAGTCTTACCGGTCTCGTCATGCCTCCGTCTTCGCTGTGACGTCTTGCCTTCCAGCTGCCTGGCAACACGTTAGTGCACCAACGTGCCTTGAACCTCCCGGCGCAGCGTCAAGAGGCGTGCCGCCATTTTAGGTTTTTTTTGATAATACTTCAATTTGCCTAACATCTTTACTACTTTGCTGTATTTCGTCCATCTTAACAATCTCGGCATGGTGGTTTCGAGAAACGTTGTGCTGTCTGGCTACAGAAGAGTATAGCCATTTGATCTTTGACATATTTTAGTTACAAGACTGCCTGACATTCGAAGACTGGGTAACATTCCGTTTTTTATGCAAGTTTCAGCGCTGACTACAAGAAGCTGAGTGCATGGAACTCGGGTGAGAGGTCGCTCACCGGAGCTGGCATTATTTACTATTTTATTTTGAAGTGTTTACCTTGCATATTGTTTTCAGCATAATCTTTTGTGTTGTTAATGGTCTCTTCAGTGTTTGCCCTATCGTTTGCATGTGGGATCAGAATGACAGCTTTTAACTCTACCGAAATCATTTTTCTAGAGTTATGGAGTACCTTATAGTGAATTCCATGTAGGGTTTGGTGTTGTTTCGATTATTAGAGTGGGTGTAGTGTCATTGTGGGTAGTCCAAGCCCATACCAATTCACAAGGTGTGTCCATGCCCATGGTTGTACCCTCTTCTGGGGATGTTGGTGTTTGTGAGTCTATACCAATGGTTGTACTCTCTTCTGGGGATGTTGGTATTAGTGGGTAGTCCATACCCATCTCTTGTCCCAGGGTTATAGTCTTTACTCTGCGCTGTACCCTCGTCTGGGGACGTTAGTGTCTGTGGTAGTCCATGCCCATGGTTGGTTGTTTGGGGATGTTGATGGGTAGTCCATGCCCGTAGTATGTTCTATAAGTATTAATGGATGGTCCATGCCCCTTTCACCAGAGATATTTTGTTTACTCTGCGGTGTACCCTTTTCAGGGGAGGTTAAGTGTTCTTTTTGGGTAGTCAACGCCCATAGTATGTTCCATAAGTATTAATCCCTTTTCCCAGAGATATTTTGTCTACTCTGCGGTGTACCCTATTCAGGGGAGGCTTTGTGGTTTTGTTGGGTAGTCAACGCCCATGCTGTCCTGCAACGTACCCTTCTCAGGAGAGGTTCAACGTCTCCTGTTATTGGTAGAGATTGTGTGTACACTATGTTTTATCTGAGTCTACCTACTTGTGGCTACTGGCCAGGGCTTCATTTAGGTGAGATTTCGAGTTGTATTTTTGTCATACATTAAGTGTCGACATATCTTCATCAAGAGTTGTGTTAAGGGTAGTCTTAGTTTTGTTTCAAAACCTCACTCTTTTGTTAAGGAGAGAGGATGTGGCATATTATGTCATAATACTGAAGTCATAATGCTGAATCTTTGTTCTTTTCTCAAATAATAATACCTCATGTTAAAGTCATCTTTTGTTGTACACTACTACATTTGGTTATTCTAAAATGTGTACTTCCTTGCTGTCAGAGACATATGAGGTATTGTTGCTGATTATTCCTTTGTTCTGCTATTACTCCATAAAGAGAGAGGATGTGTAGTAAATACTATCTTCACTGTTCCTCTCTGGCTAGACAGTACAACTACATCTATGACATCATAGAATGCCAGGCTGTCACTCTATCTCACTGTACCTTTCTATTACCTGTTGTGGCAGTTGGTCACCTAAGGCTGAGCTACCAACAGCGAGCTCCTGGTGGGGTTTCTCTCTATCTATCTACAATCTTAACTTATCTGTCTAACCTGGAAGGAACCTGAATAAAGGATCTTAACCTATCAAGTGGACTCTGCACCTTTCATTTATTACATAGAGCAATTTATTAATTCTAGGCTTGATATTCCAGTTGCCCTTTCATCAGAGCTGGTTCTATTCGGATGTGAGAGTAATGGCCCGTTGGAGAGAACAAGACATGCTTCCGCTCTCCTGTTTATTGCTATGTTCCTAGTGCTGCTTTGTATTACTTCAGAATGGATCAGCCCAGACGCCCCCACTTTTGTAAACTGGAGATCGAGGATCCTGGCTCCTTATACCTTAGAGTCGGCAGTTTTTCAGAGGTGGGGAGAAGGAGGCGGGAGCTGGGTCAGAAGATCTGGGCTCCCTTGGTGGAGTGACTCAGGGACTAGATAGGAATCTTATTGCTTCATGTTGCTCCATTGTTCTTTAGATTCTGGGTTTGATATGGTATGTTGCTAGTTTTTTCGTTGGCATTGTTTGCATGTTTCCATGCCTCCTAATTTCAACCCTCCTATTTTCATTGCCTAGGATTTCATATGCTCTTCTCTCTTCCCCCTTTTCCTCTGCTTTTATGCAACTTGTCACGCATTGTTTGTAATGTATATTGTAAGATGAGCTGCCACGATACATTTTTATATGTTATTCTGCTGATATTTATTCAAGCTTAATTAAAAAAAAAAAAGGGAAAAGCCAAACCGTTAATTCTTCCCTGATGGTAATATGTAGCATACACTCTGTAAAGTATAAAGGTGGCACAGAGACCCTCCCTCTGGAGCAATTGTTAAGTCTTCAGTGACATAGGTGGAGTTTGTGCTCAAACAATAGAGGCCAACTGCCCTCGTCACTGTTAAGCCACCTTTGATATTCTAAATGGATTCTACACAGGGGAGATAGGGGGCACATGCACGAAGGGCTTCACACAGCCAAGCTGTACCCTTAAAGAAGATCATTAAGAAAAGGAATACAAATAAAAAAAATGTGTTATAAGTGGTGAACTTAAAAGGCACACACAGCAAAATATTGAATAGTAGCAGCACTTGCTAAATGAAAAAAAGCCATAAGCAAAGAGAAATATAGACTTGGGAAGAGAGAATAGGACAATGAGGATGAGAGGGAAGGGACTACTGGAGAGAATTTGGGATAAAGGATGAAAAGTAAATTTTACTGTGTTATGTTTGTTAGGTTTTCCCTCATCCACGCATGGGTGTCTTTTTAGTTTACTCTCTTTAGAAGGGGGATGGGTATCCAAAGTAAATGAAGGACAAATTGTATTTCAACTGCTTTGCTAGAACAAGTCTGAAGTTTATTGTAGCAGAAACACACCCTCTCACATCCCATAAAGCCCTATTTTACTGGGTTTCTGCCTAGAAGCAAGGCGCTGGATCATCATAACCATAATACTTCCCAAACTGGCCTTAATTTAGCATCAGCACTGCCAATTAAGTTGAGATCAGTGCCATCCTAACTTTGAGGATCCCTTTAAAAGGAATACATGTACCTTAACATGTGCATTTGTGTGACCAAGCCCTTTGTGCATGATCCCCCCCAAAACTTTTTGTTTCACCTACTCTGTTTTGCTGGAAAAACAATTGTTGGCCTTAGGACATTTTGCACTTTACCACTGCTAACCAGTGCTAAAGTGCTTGTGCTTACTCCCCTAACACATGGTTACATTGGTTTATACCCAATTGGCAAATTTAATTTACTAGTAAGTCCCTTGTAGAGTTGTATACCATAAACCCAGGGCCTGTAAATGAAATGCTACTAGTGGGCCTGCTGAACCTAAAGTACCTACCTAATTATGTAGCACTTTAAAACATGTCGCACACCTGACATTGCAGCCTTAATGCAGTTTTAAACCACCATGTCGACTTGGCATTAAAACCCCCTTGCAAAGCCTAAATGCCTCCTTTTATTAGCTATAAGTCAACCCTAACGTAGGTTCTCGGTAGCCTATAGGGCACGGTGTGTTGTAACTAAAGGTTTAGGCATGTTCTTTCAAGTTTTACATGTCCTGGTAGTGAAAAACTCAAAAATTTGCTTTTCAATACTGTGAGCCCGATCCCTCTTATAGGATAACACTAGGGATTATTTACTACATTTACTAAGCTGTAATTACCAATTAGGAGCAGGTACTATCTCAGGTTTGATGGCTATGAAATTGTAAGGATGAACACTCTTTAATGGTAAAGTTTGATTTTGCATTGCAATTTTGAAAATGCCACTTTTAGAAAGTTAGCATTTTCCTGTTTCTAGCCCTTTCGTGCCTGCAGATTGTCTTGGGTTACATGACTGGGTGTAGCTGATGGTTAGGCTTTGTGAATTCCTCCCAGAGAGTCACACAATAGGGGGATCAGGTGTGCCTGAATGGGCCATCTGCTTGCTGGTTCGGGGTGGGGGTGGCTGAGCACAGCCATACTTACAACTGAATAGCCTGTGCTCTGCCTTCAGACAAAGGGCTTAACAACCCCACATTGTTACTGCAGCCAGCATGGAGCCGGGAGGTGAGGGGGAGGGGGGCGGTAGGAAATTCCATGCACTTCATCAAAGAACGTTTCCAGAAGCGTTTCCCACCTTCCAGAAGAAGAGCATCAGGATATAAAAATAGGACCTTAAGGCCCACTCTTCAGTACACTTCTGAACCTGTGGATGCACTGGCAGGAAGAAGAGCTAATGTTTTGCTGACAGGAGTGTCAGTCTGCTGGACTGCTGACCTGATGGTGCCTTGCTGAACTGTTGCTTTTCTGCCTTCTTGCCTGGTGAAGAAGAACTAGACTTGCAAATTCATCCTGAACCCAGGGCTACCAGAGTGACCCCATAGGCAAGTTTGCTTGACTCCTGATCTGAGGCTCATGGACATAAAAGATTCCCCAACATCATGCACCAGCACCTGGTCCCAGCAGAAGTAAAGTCCTGACCCCCATGTGGTGCCCCTCAGATTCCTTCATGTGGCTCAGAGAGCTGCATTCAAGCTTTTAGGCTTTTCACAACTGTGAAAGGGCCTGCTCGGACCATGACCTAGCTGCTCCTACCAAGATTCACCACAAAGCTCAATCAGCCCACCCTTTGTGTTACAGCATCGACTGACTGCAGAGACTGCCAATGCGAAGTTCCAGCAACTTACATCTGGAATTCCTGGCCCGGTCTTCATGCTATTCTGGCAGCCTCCTGCGCCACTCTACTTCCTCCTTATGACCCCCTCCACCATTAATGGGATTCTAGACACAGATTTGATAAGCTGAAACTCCAGCTGGCCTAGCCTGAACTTGTGACTTTGACTCGATCCAGTGTGACCAGATATCCATACTTGACACATTGTGCTTTTTGCGCTATTTTCATTTAAGATTTTACAAATTCCCAACTCTGGTTCTACTGATTTGACTTTGTAATTTTGGTGTCAAAAAAATATTACAATGAACTATAGTTTTCTAAATTGATTTGGGGTTTTTCTTGTGTTCTGTTTTCACTGTTATTGTTTGTGTGCTGCATAAGTACTTCACACATTGCCTCTAAGTTAAGCTTGACTGCTTTTGTGCCAAGATACCCAGGTTGAAGCACAGCCATATTTAGTGACTTTTGTGGTTCTTCCTGCAAAGGATTGTCGCAGTTGCTAACCAACCAAGCCAATTCCTAACAGTAATGATAACACTGGTTATTTATATATATGTTGGGTATTTAGCCTGATACAAAACACAAGTAAATAGGAAGGAGTATTAAGGATGAAGGGTTAAGGATGGGGGGTCAGAAAAAGGGAAAAGACTAGGTCAATCCAGGTTCATTCTTATCTACTTCACACAAGGAATTGAGTGGTGCTAACCAGGCTAGTCCTATTTAGCACTTCTCAAGAGTTTGATTGTCCTGCCAAAGCCGGGTGTTCTTCACTCCTCTCACCTTCCATAGAGCTTACATGTCCTGTCCAGACCAGATCTTTTTGTGCTTCTTTCCTTCCATAGAGTTTAAAAGTGATGCCCAGGTTGTCCAGACTATTAATCTAAGGGTTCACTTGTTACATTATGCACATACAAACACGTGCACACAAAAGAAGTGTTGTACGGCATTATCTGCCTTCTGTATTTAGCTTTAAAAAATACATGTTTTACACTTCCTAAAAGCAAAATAGTTCCAATGTCATGTAATCTATGGGTGGAAATGAATTCTGGATAAATGTAACAAGGACACCAGCTCTAATATACTGCAGAATATATATTTTATGGGACCTGTAAGGCCCAGTATTTAGAACTTGGAAAATGGAGCAACAGCCTCCTGGGGCAGTTTCATATCCCACCACTGCTCATGGGAAATGTATGTCTTTAGTCCTTTGATAAAAGTGATTTAAAAAAGTGGCTGGGGGCACCGTATTGCTCCAAATCCCACACCTAGCCTACTCAGGGTCAGGTTGCTGATACAGCAACTGAACATGTAAACTAGTTTTGCACAAGACATCCACACAGACACTATCTATTAATGCACATGAAAAAATACATTTAAAGGGAACATTGGTCGCATCTATACTCTGACCCAATCCATATACTATATCCTGTCATAGTGACAGTAGAATTCAAATGCATAACATGAAGCGAAAAAGAGATCCTATAACCAGGATAAACCTCACACAAGGCCCTAATAACTGACTCATGTGTAGCACAGTGTAGAAAACACAAACATCTGTACCCGTCTGTGAAGAGATGTTCCCAACTAGTTCCAAATCCTTTAGCTACTACAATATTATGCTTTCCAACATTGGATTGCTCTCTTGACTTATGAACAAGTCACATACCCTCCTGACTGATTGAGTCCTTCCAGCTTCAATCGTGGTTCCCATTGCTCAATGTGGTCTGATATCTGCTTTAGACCCCAATTGTGCAAGGTTTGTGTCACATGTCAAGCCAAAATATATTCTGGTCAATTGTCTGCATATGAGACTGATTGTGTCGGCCTCTGCCACTACCCATGCCTTCAAATCTCACAGCCATAAACCTACTTGTGGTATAAGAAGTAGATCCACAATTTGGCACTCATACCTGTTTGTTATAAGGCATTAAACGCAGCATACACTTTTATAGATAAAAGTGAATTTCCCTGCCATTCAGGTCAGACACCACTTGTGTCACCTCAAATCAAGCATGCACCACTGTTGGGGAACCCCATTATATGTGGCACGGGTATGCCTTGATTCATCTGCATCTGAGACATCTATAGAATGCTCCATACGTGTGCACAAAGCATTTGGGGGTAGAGTTAGCCTTGTTCAGATAATTACATTGAGTTTACTTCATTCTAGGCTTTCAATACACTTTCTTTACATATTCCATAGAGGCCCCCCATTGCTTATCCATCAAGTTCTAGATTCAAAGTGGTGGACCATCTATGTCTGACATCGCTGTTACAGTTGTGAATTCAGACATGACTCTGCTGATCTTACCCATCGATGAAACACCAGACACTGCAACATCAAAGAGCTACTGGGATTGACATGGTCTAACATCCGCTTTGTTCTCTGCCCATGGCATTATGTACCAGAAATTGACCAGATCACACCTAACTACTGTCCACCATCCACTAGAAGGTCAGAGTTTCCCCTTATAAATCCCACAGTGCTAGCACTCCTGCCTCTGCCCAGGGTCTCCTATGACGTATAGTGGCAACCCACTGGAGGTATGGCAATTACTATAACAGCATCAGTGTGGCATATTGCTTTACATATTTATGCCAAAAAATGCTTTGCTTTTGAGGCTAATTTGTCTAGTTTTAGCGCTGACTGTATCAGGACCTTTTGCCAATCCAGAAATGACCCACTCTACAATGCATTCAGTAGGGCCAGTTTTTCTAGTGTTTCTGCTGCACCTAACCATTTCATTGTTCACTATAAGAAAGCTGCTGCATAATATTCGTAGTTCGGCACTCCGACACCACCCACTAACACAGGGAGTTGTGCCTCATGTAGCGCCTCTCCTTTTCTACTATGTTGCCATCTCAAATTTGACAGTGCAGTATGTCTTTCTGTAAGAAAGACTTCTTAAGGATCTCCAGGAGAGATGAAAAACTGGCACAGCAGCCACAGCTATTGTCACTCGACCCATGGGAGACAGCTGGAGGGTGGTCCATAAGTACATTGACTGTTGCATCACAGCCAAGATGCTGCGCCAGGTTAGCATTAAACAATTTGTGTTCTGCAGGGTATATGTGCAGTCCTAGGTACATGAATGTTTCCTCTCTCCCAACCAGTTTGGTAAGTGGTATGTCTCCCTGTACCCCATCATTTCTACATTTAAGAGGAAAAATGCAAGACTAAGCCCAATTTACTTTTGAGCCTGACATTTCCCCAAATTCTACTAGGACCTTAATCGGTGCTAGAATTGAGTCACTTGTCCTACACAGAGGTATGTATGTTGGAATCATGCAAGTCATTACAATGTATGGCTTCATAACGCAGCCTTTACCACAATGCATCTTTACAAGTGCATTGCTTTACCACACACGATTTTCCCACGAACAATGACTTGCCTTAAGCACTGGTCTTTGGAGAGGTATAAACTACAAATCCAACTCCAGTCTGAGCAACAGTACGGACAGTGTTGGACTTCAAAGTCTAATGCCACTTCCCCTATGGCATGTCATTGTAAAGATTAGTGTGGTAAAAGAATGCAGTGATCTAAAGACCACACGCGCTCTAAAGACAGTGTTGTAAAGGCAGTATGTGGTTTAGACTGTGTTGTAAATGCTGTTTCTATGCAGCTAAATTAATGGATTATTTGCATATAGTGATATTATATGCCATCTATCTGTTGCCCATATACCCCATGCAGCTGCCCTCTGCATCAATAACTTCATAGCCCTGGCGAAAATGATGGGTAATAGTTTGGCCATTTATCAGTGGATACCTATCTTTCTATAAGGTTTGTCTTTTTGTTTGGTTCTCAACATAGGGGTCAGCCAACGTATGCCATGTATGCCTTACTGGCATTTTGTAGCTGTTTTATTTTGGTTTTATAACTACACTGTTGTGCTCGATTAAAAGTATAATTGGTAATGCTTTTAGTTCCTGTATATTTGTTAACTACTCCGTCTGTTGTGGAAGCCCAATACAAACTTGTGAAATTAAAAAATGCTTCCAGCACTGGTAGTCTATTAGCTAATATAAAAGAATGTTGAAGTCCATCCTTAATAAAGATAATGCCTAGAAGCCTAAAGGCAGAGGATCCTGCCCTGTTTGGGGAGGACAATGATCAATGCTGCCCTCAACAACTGGGGCAATATCCCAGTTTGCTTTGCTGCCTTTTTACAGTGCTAGTGGAGTAGGCGGTTTGGAATAGTGGTTCAAAAGGTTACAGATAATTCTATGGGTAATCCATCCATTCCCGGAGTCTTATTCCACGCTATCTGGGGCAAAGCCACCCAACCCTTTAATAAAACTATGGTCTCCTCAAGAATGTGATATTATTACAGGTCTGTCTGTGATAATGGACCCCCCCCCCAAGATAATTTTAAGTTTATGCATATCTGCCTCATTCAAAGCTCATTCATACAGCAGTCTATAGTAATCACCGAAGGCATCATTTATTTCTATCTGACTGTTAACAATATCACCACCTGTGGGTTTGATAGCCCTTATTGGTGTTCTGGGTGTCTCTGTTCTTAATTGCCAGGTAAGCAGTCTGCCCTCTGTGTCCCCTTCTGCATGTTGTCTTGCTAAATATTCCCTCGTCTGTTTTCCCTGGTCTATCCAATAATTCTGAGGGTTTTAGCTTCAGTGTTCTCAGTGGCTGCTCTGGATCACGCTGAGAGGCTGCTTGATTCTCTAAATCCCTTATATCAGGTTCAACAAACAAAAACTCTCTGGTCAGTGTTTGTCTTTTTCCCCATGTAGTTTTGATGTACTGTCTTGATTAATAACCACCTGAAGGTGTCCCATTTGATGGTAAAATCAATCACAGACCCTTTGTTTTCAGGTAAATACTGCAAGATTTGAGTGTCTATTATATACCTTAAAGGGAAATCAATCAATGTCTCCATCCACAAACTCCAAGGCGTCATTTGTGTATGTCCTCTCCCACAGGATATGACCACTTTCAGCAGTCTGTGATTGGATGCAGTGAATCCTAAGTATTTATTTCCAATCCCTTAGGTCACATTGCTTCATTATATAACATTATGCTGATTCTAGTCTGTAGTTGGAAGACTGGGGAGTAAAAATAGCATTTCCTTGGCTCACAGTGCGAAAGTCTCCACACTTCATAAAGCCACCTGTTCTCCACCAATTTCTGAAAGCATTATGTCTTCTTAATGCCTGTGGTATTCTACAGAGGTGGTCATGATCAGTCCAGGTCAGTGTTACAGATGCAGGTAAAATTGCTCCCCAAGATATTGGGGGCCTGATAATCATGTACCAAAGATGGCAACAGTGTGTCCAGGAAGGCTAGCTGATTTACATTTGAGGCCTAAACAGCCAGTACTACCAATGTTTCCTCTTCTAGGAGCCTGTCCACTGCCACTACTATCTGCCCCTAAGTCAATGCAGAGGGAATGCACCACTAAAAGAACCCCTGAAGAGTTCTAAACCGGAGTGTCCCTAGTGAACACCAAGTATAAAGTTTATCTACCTTTTATGCACCTTGCTAAAATGTAGCCCTGTTGGCAGGCCACATGCATGTTTCTATGCTTCATCTGCGCGAACACTTTGTGTCTTCATGGGTATTGCCATTCCCAGAACATTCCATGTTAACAGGTTATACTTAGTGGACATGCCTATCTTGGGTTTCAATTGTGTGTCTGGTGGACCCCACCATTCCCAACGATGATGCAACTATGTGTTCTTCCACAATAGGAATCTCTATAAATGGAAGCCACAATCTCAACACCTACCTCCAGGCTAATGGCAGAAAAAGAGATCTTACATCACAACATCCAGTGCATCTCCATGAACAATTGTCTCTTAGGAACGTATCTATGTTTCTCACAGATATCGGGAAAGTGGGATCTTGGCAGCTCTGCTTCTGGCCCACTCCCTGAAATACTCTATGCTAGTCTGGCCCCTCTTAGAGTCTCCATACCATCATATATTATGTTATACTTGTGACTACCACACTGCACACCAGGTAGAGGTTACCATGTATACTTGCAGTCTGCTATAAACTATGTTGTCCACTCCTGTTGTTGTCAGGATAGGTCTGAGTATTTGCTCAGAATACAAGTCACAGGTGTCTCTATCTCTCAATCCAGCCTGGCTCATGCTCAGATCCCAGTCTGCTTTCTCTGGTCTACTGTTTCTCTGTAGGTAGCCCTCCATGTTTCTGGCCCTTCCTTCTGTTAGATGCAGTGACTCCCAATCTGTTGCATCCACTCTCATATAAACAGGCATGCTAATCTTCTTCATCCTCAAACATATGTATGCATCCTGTGATGTCTGAAAGAAGAGTATTGGTTCATCACCAATCAATCACAGCTTAATGGGATAGATAAGGGAATATTGCAGGCTCAGTGCTTGCAACTGTTTCTTGATCTCAACTAAGTTACCATGTTGGTGCTGGACCTCGCTGATGTAATTCTGGTAAATGTTGACTGCATTTCCATCTATGACCCAGGATACTTTATTACTGGCTATCTATAGGATTAGGTCTCTGTAGCTAACATTGAACGGTCTACCCACTATGGGAATGGGTGCCATCCAAGGTTTAGGATGCAGGCCACCCTCTATCAATTGAAAACAATATCAGGATTGTACCTTGTAGCACCTCTGTGTCAAACCACTCATCTGTATACATTTCCATATTTGGGCTGTCAGCCTATTCAGGCTTGCTAATGATCCTGATTTTGTTCTGCCTCAAATACCCCTCAGTGTCCTTGGCTCTGAAATTCATTATTTTTAATCTCTATCTGTAGGACCTTTCTTTTCACTGTTGGTTGTTGCAAGAGTGGATTTGTTGTTCGCAATCCTGTACACTAACTTGCAGTGAACAGCTATCAACAACCCAAAGTCTACTGCTACTGAGTGAATTTTACTTTGAATAGTGGATTTAGAGCCAAGAATAGCTTGCAAGATCTTTTCAAATTTCCCAGTGTGCATGTCAATAGTCAACTCAACATGGATTGTGGATTCAGAACACTGGAGAGAAGGGTTTAGCAGCTCCATATTGATCTTCGCATGGAGCAGCCACACTTATTTGTCCCAGAACGTCTGTCTCTAACTGCTTTTTTACTTTTTTATTTACACTTTTTTTATAGTATAGCATATTACAGTATAGCAAAGTACAGAATAGTAAAGTATAGTATAGTGTAGTGTAGTATAATATAGTATAGTATAGGATTGGATAGGATAGGATGGGATAGTTTAGTATAGCATTTATAGTTTTCCTTACTCTTCTCTGTTATGCCTTTCTTCCATAGTCTTTTTTGCCATTCCTTTCTCCCATATTTTGGTACATTCCTGCTTGCTGTTTTGTTCTCCCACAATTTGACTTGTTGCTGAGCACCTCCAGTTTGTCCCAGAGTTTACCTTGCTTGTCCCTTTTAGTAACTGCAGTTCTTTGACTTCTCCCTATTTATTTTGTCCCTGTTCTTTCAGGGTGTGGGACACCACGGACCCCAACAAAAAGTGTGCCTTAAATGTGTTCTTTTGAAGATGAGAAAAATAAGCCGAATTCAACGACGGACCTACTGTCTGCGAAGTAGAGGCAAAAGAATAAAGCAGAGGCCACGTAGTTCAGATTCATCAAGGTACAGCTGATGACTCATCTTTGATGTGATGTGTCTACTATTTTCCTAATTTTTTTAATGAAGCAAAGTCCCAATATAATTAAAACTAGTTTTACTGTCTCTTTATAAATCAAGAAAGACACAGTAAATTTAATGTTAAGTTTACGGCTTCTCCTTCAATGAAATGTATTCTTCCTAGTTTCAGTGAATCTGAGAAGAAAGAAAGAGGAACTGTTTCTGAATACAGGTCTAACACCACCATTTAAAAAACTGTGTAGGTGCTTTTAAGTACCACCAGAAGGGCGTGCAAAGTTCCATGTGTCATCAAACGTGGCCCTCTTCCTCGTGGAGTGGGAGCCCATGAAAAAATATATTGTAATATTTCCATTGTTACTGAAAATCCTCCTCTTGTTAATGATTGCAGGGTCCCAGACATGTGATTTTTATTCCACAGTAAAGCATCTATGCCAATCCGGGGTAGTTAGAAGTTGCTACTCCTGGCTTGTCCCTTTGCTACTCATGGTACTGGCTCTACTAGCTAAAACCAACTGATAATAAATCAGATATGTAGATGTTTCTGGTCTGACATTTGGTACTCCCATTATCAGATAGCTCAAAACTACGATCATCAGACATCCAGGCATTTCCACAATCATGTACCTAGGTATTCACACAACCTGTAACTGTGAATCTATTTCTTTGTGGGGTTACAGGTCAGAAGATAACAGTTTTAGCAATTGAGGTTGCGTACAACTGTTATCCAGGGCTACAACACTCTTTTCATTTCAAAAAACTTTATTCGGTTTACTGATGAGTAACCATAAAAGTTACACAATACGAAATACAACACAATCACAGGATAAAAACATAACGTACACAATGCCCTAGTAAAGTAAAAAGACAGTAGTGGTGATTTAGTAACGATGTTATCATAAGGAAGAGGGAATCTTGAAGGCCGTTAAAAAGATATAAAATAAAAGATAAAAAACGTAAAAACACTATGACCAATTAAAAATCCAGGCATTTTCTATATTTCATTGCACATTTCAGAAATCCGGCCACAAAAGTGATACAATCAGGTTTTAATAGTTGCAAGTAAAAAAGAGCGGGACAAACTTGCACGAAGTTTAACTATTTTAAAATAGGTTTTAAATAAAAAGTCCTGTGATAGGAACCTCATTGCTCTTCGGGACCCGGGTGATGCTCAAAGGGTCCACCTCCAGACCTCCCCAAGCTTGGTTCAATTAGGCACCCAAAGCTTAGAGGCGGTCTGGCGGGGGAAAATGTAAATGGCCGGGATGGTGCGGCCTGGGAGGTGCCAATCTGGAAAACAAAGGAAAAACCTGTTATAAGTACTCTAAGACACCTCTCTATCCTTAGTATTCATTTACTTCCATTTACTCGTACCTTGCTAAGATTACCGGCGTGGAAGAACAACTCTGTCACCTGACACTCTCCTCCTACGTGAAGCCCCCTGGAAGTTTCCTACAAAAACACAAGCACAACATTACTCCCCGTAATCTCCTGTCAGGTGCCTCTCAGTCCTTAGATCCCTTCCTTGTACCTACCAGTGACACACACCACGAAGGCTCAATGGAAAACGTCAGGTAGCGCCTTAATCAAGTCCTCCGAGCAAACAATCGATAGAGCACCATGCCCCCTCTTCTGTTAAGGTCACAGAAGCAAGGACAAGTATCCAAGGTTAATGTACCAGTGCCCGGAAATTAAGATAAAACTATGAAAAGAAAACAAGGAGGCTCCTAGGAGCGGTGAGCCTAATCACCTTACCGCCAACACCCCCGGAGTCAACAGCGTGCTGGGCTCCTCTGGATGTAGAGAGCAGGCACCTCGTTGAACACCGAAGCACTCCTCCTCAGGAGAATCCCTCCACAACGATTCCTCTTCTGATTACAGGATGAAAGCCGGCGTCTGTGTCTTCGCGACTGATTCAGCGAAGGCCCACAGCGCCACCTAAGCGTATCAGCCGACACGCTTCTCGGATCTCGAAGCCCGCTCAGAAGGTGGCTGTGTCTTCGCACATAGCAAGCACAGCGAAGCACCACAGCACACCGGAAGCGAGTCCGCTGCCTCGCTCCTCCGCAAACAGCAGTACCAGATCCCGACCCCGAAAAGGGTCACAGCAAACAGATGTCCGTGTCTTCGCGCATAGCACTGCGAAGCACCACGGTTCCTACGAGCCTAACGGGCAGCCGCACCGTTAATGAATCCAGGAAACACAAAATCCAATACAACCCGACCTCTGGGTTCAGAGTGATTATATAGTTCCCACCTCCATGCCGCCAAGACTTCTGGGACATGTAGTCCCAACATTAGGCAGGCGCGGTTAACCGGGTCTCAGAACCTGACAGTACGTCCTCCTCCCAAGCGCCTCCTAGAACCGAATTTACCCGGATTGCGAGCATGGAACAAACGCACCGCTCTCGGAGCATGCACTCCCGAACACGGCTCCCAGGAATCTTCCTCCGAGGAATTTCCCTTCCAGGAAACGAGGTACCAAAGCCGGCCCTGACGATACCGGCAATCCAGGATCCTGTGCACCTCATACTCCAGCTGCCCATCCCACACCACGGGAGGAACCACCACGCGTCGGTGACCACTGGCCGGCTTCAGTAGGCTGCAATGGAACACCGGATGGATCTGCAGGGAGGCAGGCAACTTCAACCGATACGACACCGGATTCACTTGGTGGATGATAACGTACGGACCAATGAAGCGAGGGTGGAACACACTGCGGTATCGGAATCTGATGTTCTTGGTGGATAACCACACCCGGTCCCCTGCTTGGTACTGAGGTCCAGCTTGCCGATGGAGATCAGCCCACTTCTTATAGGTGAGTTTAGACCGAACCAACGCCGCACGTATACGCTTGTGTACCTTCAGTAAGTCTGTTACTTGAGCATGTACCGATGGATGATTCAGAACTTCATTTGGTACTGTCAGGGACAACGTGTTGGCATGGTACCCGGTGTTCGCCCAAAAAGGGGTTTAATTAATGGAACTGTGCCAGGAGTTATTATACGTGAGTTCCGCCAGCCACAACAGTGACACCCAAGATTCAGAGGCCTCCTTTGCATAGCATCTCAGGTATTTCTTGAGAGTCTGATTTAACCTCTCGGTCTGGCCATCGGTCTGCGGATGGAAACTTGTGGATAAGGCCACCTCCACCCGCAACGCCTTACACCATGCCTTCCAAAACCGAGCAACAAACTGTGGTCCCCTGTCGGTAACAATGACCTTGAGAAGGCCATGCAACCGAACCACCTGTTGTAACAACATTTGGGCTGTCTGGGCGGCAGTTGGCAAGTTCTTACATGGAAGGAAATGGCTGGCTTTGGTTAAGCTGTCCACCACCACTAGTATGGCGTTACACCCTTGATCCATGGGTAACCCCACCACAAAATCGAGACTGATGGTCTGCCACGGGCTGGAAGGAGTGGGCAACGGCATCAGAACCCCCTTTCCTTTACAGGTCTCTCCCTTGGCTCGAGCACAGGTGTCGCATTGGGAAACCCAGGTTTTCACATCCTTAGCCATATATCCCACCAGAAGGACCGCTGCATTGATGAAAGCGTCTTCTTGTATCCAGGGTGTCCTGCTAACACGGCGTTGTGACACCAGTTGAACGCTTTCTGGCGAATCTCATGTTGCGGAAAATACAGACTGTTGTGATGCAAAGGCACACCGTGCTGTTGTGATGTATTCCTATAGGTTCTGTATCGATCCCCCTATTCCTGACCCTGTTCTGGTTAACAAGTTAACTAGCAGCCATCCCATGATGCAGAAACCGTTATCTGATTAAGCCACACCACGGCACAGGAACGTGTTATCTGATTAGGTCATAACGCTTGCCATCTAATTAGACAAGCGATATTCCTCCAGCCCCTGATAAGGCATACGGAGTTCTCAAAACAAATCAAACCTATGACAACCTGGGAAAAACCCTGCGGCCATTGTTTTGATTTCACCGAGAACTTCAGCAAAAGAATGTGCTAACGACCAAGTCGTATGACATCCTTATTGACGTATCTATGTCCATCCTTACGTCAATCTTGGCACCTTACAGGTATAAATATTACCGGTATTGCCTTAAGCAAACACACGCGGTGGTGACGAGATCGGAGCAGCCAGACTTGCCGAAGCCCAGAGCAGAGCAGACCCCGCTGGCGCAGCCCCGCCTTCCTGACGCGCTGAGAACGAGACGCTGCTTTCTCCTGCCGAGAAATCCAGCTCCGGCGCTTCCGAGCAGCCCTCGCAGGCAGCTTGGAATATCGAGACCAGAGACGAGAGATACCATCCCTCATTCATCCTAGATTCCAGGTACAGAACTGAATAACCCCTTGCAGAGAATTCTTGAGTCAGTCACTTGGCAAAACAAACTTAACTTAAACTGCTACTTTCTATTCCCGCCCACGTATTAGGCTTAGGTCAGGTACACTGGGGTAGGCGTAGTTAGAAACACCAGTTGAGTACGATTAGTCAAATGTATATATGTATGTATCTATTTTATCCATATTAAAACACCTTATGGCTTAGAAACCATATAAATGTTTTTACAGTATTATTTTATACTTCTGCTTTTATTGTATGCACTTTACTTAACCATAAGTATTGCGATAATATCGATCCATTTCTCTTGTATGAGAAAAGAGACTGATCAATAAATACCATCTTTTATTGAACACGCCCGTCTCTTCCTTTTCTCTACAATCTGGTGAAACTAAGAATGCACGTACTGACTGAGTAAAATAAGTTGTCTTTTGTTTTCACACGACTCTAGAGATACACTCTTGATTAGGGGAGAGCAAAGTTGTCATGTTCTATGGTTGTCAGAAACTAAATCCCTTCTTGTCTATCCAGGGAGGTTCAACTCCTCCTTGCCTATTCGAGAAAGTTTCTAGTGAACTCTGAGCTAGCTGGCAAACCCAAAACTTTAAGTCTAATATCGACAGTAGAAGACCTAGTTAACGTCTGGTCTAGGCCTATACTATTGAAGGTATTATTCCAATGCGCAGAGCCTATTGGGATAATAGGAACTACACTACATGGCGCCCAAACGTTTGGAAAGGCGATAAAACTAACGCAAGACATTAGAGTAACTCAGTCGTGCTTTTTCACTCAGACCCCTTTTTTCCCATAATACTCCAAAGACGTCTGGAGTGGGTGAAAGGTCATATCCGCCAAACCTCGCAGGAGGAAACTCCTATGTATGGTTCTTGGTTTAGTCAACGTTGAAGGATACACTGTTCCAAAATATTGTGCATCTAATCTTTGTTTCCATAAGAAACCTGATCTGCAAACAAACGGTAAAACCTTCCTGTAGGTAAAATGGTAGACAGTGATGATGAAAGAGAAGCAGTTAGAATAGCAGCTGAACTCGTAGCAGCTGAAACTACTATGCAAGCAGCAGACCCGGAGATAATACTCATCCCGGTCAACATAAGAAAATCTATAACTTTAAAACTTATAGAAAATGGACTGACACCTAGAGGTGGCACAGTCATATTCGTAATTGAGGCACACGAATATCGGCAGACAGAGGTATTCTTTTCATGGATACACTTTCCAGCAGCAAACGCTGTAACAAAGCACTTCCACTATTACAAAACAGAGGAACCTCCTAATGAGTACACTCCTTTCGAGGAGGTGGAAGTACCACTTAAATTTCAAGAGCACCTGCTCTTGTTTAATGGCGCCCTAAAACATAATAATCACATCACCAGGCTCGGTCCATTAGGTAGACCAGGAGCAACGTGGCCAGTCCTAGCCGGATACACACCACATCCAGACATCGATGGGATGTCTGCAGCAAACCTTTTAATACAACTAAAACAATTAATAAAAGTACATAGACAATTAGTCCAATATGTAATGCGGACTTCAACAATCCAACCAGCAATTAAAATTCCACAACTGACCCCTCATCAGGGGAACACAAATAAAATTACACCACAGAACATACAGTCCTGCCTAGGTAAAGTACCAGCTAAAAGGGAACAAATACCATTCTGGTTAGCACAAAAAATCACCCAAATAGAGGCGGTGTTTCCAGACACCACCCCGTTGGAAAAACACAGGTTTCTGACTATCTGTCTTCCAATGGGAATCGCACCACACGTGGAGGACTGTGACACTTGGGGTACAGTCTTTGCTTCCATTTACACAAAAACGCATGGTGTTCCATCCATCTCGGTAATACCAGATGTGCTAAAACAAATTCAAGATGAATACGGTCCAGAACCCGCTTTAACTCTTGGTATGAAATTACTGAAAGACTTCAAGCAGGTCTCGGCTATATTACTAGCCAACATAAAGGGAGAAGCAGCAAACGTGGCGATCCGCCAGAGGTTAAAAGAAACAGATATAGCAGACCAACCAGCTGAAATTGCCAGAATCATAGAAAAATCCTATGAGGAACTAGGTAGAGATAGTTTAGGTGGAATACCAGTAAAACCTCGACTGATTGAAAGTCCTGAAAAAGTATTTTTTAATAATAATTTAACATCACAAAAAAAGAGCTGGGATGGAAACAAACAATCCAATCCTAAAGAAAAGAAATTCCAGTCCAGAGGAAGGTCTCCTCGGCGGAGAGAAATATCTCCAAACCAAGGACACAGGTCTCCCCAAAGTGAGCCCTCTGGGAAAAGATACAACCTTAGAAATAGGGATAATATTAAGAAGCCTGATAGATATCAAGAAATTGATACACGCCCCTCTCAATCTTTTCAGACTTCCTCGCAGAAATCGGAAAGAAGAGGACGATCAGAACAAAGAGAAGAGCACGCCAAGTCCAAAGACAAGGAACCTGCTCATCTAAAAAAGAAATTACAATTTCCAAAAAAGAAGGTAGCCAGTATTAAAGTAGTTAACAATGCCGAGAATACTGAGGACACAACTGAAAAACTGAGAATGGGCTCAGACAATGCTAGACAGCGCAGCAGAAGTGAGCATAGCTCGCAAAGTCCTTATGAATCATCTGGAGACAGTGGACACGAATGAATATCTTCAAGTGGAAACTGCAGACACCAGAGTTAGCAAACCTCACAAAATATATGAAATAACTTTACGTATAGAAGGGGATAAGACTAGAAAAATAAGGGGACTATTTTGGGATAATCTCTCCAAGGGCTATGACATCCTTCTAGCTGAAAAAGACTGGCCACCAGAGTTTGTCAGGGACTGCCCTCATGGCGAAGAAATAATTATGCCTGCCTTCTCAAATCATATCCCAATTCATAAAAAATACACACTTGCTAGAAATTGGGCAGTAGCTCAAGCTCCTGCTTTATATAAAAATCATGTAGGATGGGATGAGGACTCTCCTCCTCACAAAATCCAGTTAAAATCACAACCTACTGCACAGAGACAGTATCCAATTAAGCAAGAAGCTAAAAAACAGGTAAAAGAAATCCTAGATCAACTAGAATACCAGGGGGTGATTGAAACTTGCACCTCACAAATGAACAACCCTTTGTTTCCGGTTTCCAAACCAGACAATACATATCGTCTAGTTTTGGATTACAGACACCTTAACTCATGTTGCAAACCTTTTGCAGTGCAAAACTCGCATAGTGCTGCACTAATGAATAACATAGTGTGCAAAAAATACAAAACAACATTAGACATCTCTAATGGATTCTTTTGTCAAAAAATAGCACCAGAGAGCAGATATTTGTCCGCGTTCTCAATAAATGGCGCTCAAAAACAATTCTGTCGGTTACCCCAGGGGTTCAAGAACAGCCCAGGATTATTCTCAGCGAGAGTAACAGAATTACTACAAACATATGATGACGAAGCATTATCTTATGTCGACGACATATACCTAACAGATGATGACTTGGATACTCACTTGAAGAGAGTGAACACCATAATACTTGGGTTCGCAGCAGAGGGTTACAAATTCAACTTTAAAAAATCCAGAATTGCCCATCTAACAGTCCTGTTCTTAGGATATGAATTATCAAGTGAAGGCAAAAGCCTGGCTGACAATTTCCTAGAGAAATGTGCCGTACTCCAAGCACCTAGAACACTAAAAAACCTACAGTCAATTCTAGGCTTCCTAAATTTCGGAAGAACATACATTGCAAATTACGCAGAAAGGGTCAAGCCCCTTTATGATCTAATAAAACCAGATTTTAAAAGAACCAATTGGACTCAAATACACACAGAAATTTTGAGATCCTTACAAACAGACATGTTAATTAAAACAAAATTAGAAACACGTGATAACACACGCAATCTTGTGATTCGAGTCATCCCAGGAAGATGCGGATTCACATACCTGACCTCTAATGAGGGAGAAAAGGTACCAATTGCATTCAAATCACACTTGTACACAGAAGCTGAAAAGAAGTTCAGCATTAAAGAAAACATTGTTCATGCAGTTCAAACCACAATAGCTAGAGAAAAAGATAAAGCTGACGGTGGCCGTATCACAGTCAGAACAGCAGAATCAGCCTTTGAGGCATTAACAACACCGTGTAATTTACCAACAACAGCATTGAATCCGGAATGGATACAATGGGTGAATTCCATTACAATGGACAAAGTAAACTACTACTTTGATCCAGAACTAGAGGAACTAAAAAATCTAGAATATGAAAGAACATTCCCTCTGCCAATCGACATTCTGCCCTTACGACAATACGCTTGTGTAATCTATACAGACGGACATGCTCAACCCTCCGTTTGGGGAGAACAAGCATACAACCCCACATGTGAGATTACAAAAGAAGTGTGGCACGGAGGTAAACTAAGACCTCTATTAACAAAAACACACTCAGTAGAAACTAATTCAGAACAACAGACTGAAATAATAGCATTGAAAATGGCGCTAGATAATGCAGATCGCGAATTCCCGACACTTATAGTGTCCGATTCATATTACTGCGTCAAATCATATAACAACGATTTGCAGACATGGATTCAAAACGGTTACAAAGATGACACAGGTGCAACAATAAAGCAAAAACTGCTTTGGGAACAAATAGTTCTGTTACAAAAAGAACTACCAAAGACTCACGTGATACATACACTGAGTCATCAGCGTGATGGCGTTCACGTTGCAGGGAATTCATTGGCTGAGGCAGCCATAGCGGTAGCAACTAAATCGGCTTCCGTAGCTAGAAAAAAGCATACAGTGAAATACATTGACGGTGAAACAGCGCTGGCGGTGAGAACGTCATCAAAAGGCGACTGCTCAGCGCTACCGATCAACTATCCACTCAATTATACATACATAATCGATGCAAACTCCGTCCCTTTTGCTCGAATCCCTGGAGTGGGGGATAGAGTAATTCCAAACATGGACAGGAGAACCTTGTTAATTGCAGACGCACATATGGGTGAGGGTCTCGGACACCTCAAACTAAAAGATTCTCTGGAAGAATTACAATCAATGTACTGGTGGCCAGGCATGAGCCTGCAGCATCACATTGTCGTGTATTTCTATAGGTTCTGAATCGATCCCCCTATTCCTGACCCTATTCTGGTTAAACTAACTATCAAGTTAACTAACAGTCAGCCCATGAGGCAAGAAAACCCCCATGATGCAGATACCGTTATCTGACGCAGTCACACTACGGCACAGGAACGTGTTATCTGATTAGGTCATAACGCTTGAGATCTAATTAGACAAGCGACATTCCTCCAGCCCCTGATAAGGCATACGACGTTCTCATAACAAATCAAACCTATGACAACCTGGAAAATCCGTGCGGCCATTGTTTTGATTTCACAGAGAACTTTAGTAAAGAATGTGCTAACGAGCAAATCGTATGACATCTTTATTGACGTATCTATGTCCATCCTTACGTCAATCTCGGCACCTTTAAGGTATAAATATTGCCGACCTTGCCCTATGCAAACACACGCGTGGTGACAAGACGGAGCAGCCACACTTGCCGAAGCCGAGAGCAGAAGCAGACCCCGCTGGCAGCAGCCCCGCCTTCCTGACGCGCTGAGAGACGCGCTGCTATCTCAAGCCGAGAGACCCAGCACCGGCGCTTTCGGGCAGCCCTCGCAGGCAGCCTGGAATATCGAGAGCAGAGAAAGAGATACTATTCCTCATCCATCCTAAATTCCAGGTACAGAACTGAATAACCCCTCACAGAGAATTCTTTAGTTATTCACTTGGCAAAAACAAACTTAACTTAAACTGTAACTTTCTATTCCCGCCCACGCATTAGACTTAGGTCAGGTACACGGGGTAGGCGTATTTAGAAACACCAGTTGAGCACGTTTAGTCAAAATGTATATGTGTATGTAAATATATTTTAATCATTTTAAACATCATATGGCTCAGAAACCATATCAATGTTTTTACAGTATTATTTTATACTATTGCTTTTAATGTATGCACTTTACTTAACTATAAGTATTGCAATAATATCGATCCATTTCTCATGTATGAGAAAAGAGACTGATCAATAAATAACACCTTTTTATTGAACACGCCCGTCTCTTCCTTTTCTCTACATTCTGATGAGACTAAGAATGCACGTACTGACTGAGTAAAATAATTGCCTTGTGCTCACACGACTCTCGAGATTGACTCTTGATTAGGGGAGAGCAAAGTTGTCATGTTCTATGGTTGTCAGAAACTAAATCCCTTCTTGTCTAATCAGGGAAGTTAATTCCTCCTTGAACATTTGAGAAAGTTTCTAGCGAACTCTGAGCTTAGCTGGCAAACCCAAAAATTAAGTCTAGTATCGACAGTAGTAGACCTAGTTAACGTCTGGCCTAGGCCTTTACTGCTGTAGGTACTATTCCAATGCGCAGAGCCTATTGGGAAAATAGGAGCTACACTACATGGCGCCCAACGCGTTTGGAAAGGGCGATAAAACTAACGTAAGACATTTAGAGTAACTCAGTCGTGCTTTCTCACTCAGACCCCTTTTCCCAAATACTCCAAAGACGTCTGGAGTGGGTGAAAGGTTATATCCTCCAAAACCTCGCAGGAGGGAACTCCTATGTATGGTTCTTGGTCAAGTCAACGTTGAAGGATAAACAGTTCCAAAATATTGTGCATCTAATCTTTGTTCCATAAAGAAACCTGATCTGCAAATAGACATAATACCATCCTGTCTGTAAAATGGGAGACAGTGATGAAGAAAGAGAGGCAGTTAGATTAGCTACTGAACTCGCAGATGCTGATGCTACCATGCAAGCAGCAGACCCGAATATAACACTCATTCCGGTCATTAAAAGGAGATCTATAACCTTAAAACTTATAGAAAATGGACTGACACCTAGAGGTGGCACAGTCATATTCGTAATTGAGGCACACGAATATCGGCAGACAGAGGTATACTATTCATGGATACATTTTCCAGCAGCAAATGCTGTAACAAAGTACTTCCACTATTACAAAGTAGAGGAACCTCCTGAAACGTACACTCCTTTCGAGGAGGTGGAAGTACCACTCAAATTCCAAGAGCATTTGCTCTTATTTGATGGCGCCCTAATACATAACAATCACATTACAAGGCTCGGTCCTTTAGGAAGACCAGGAGCAACGTGGCCGGTCTTAGCCGGATACATACCGCATCCAGACATCGATAGAATGCCTGCAGCAGAGCTGTTAATACAGCTAAAACAACTACTAAAAATTCATAGACAATTAGTTCAGTATGTAATGCGGACTTCAACAATTCAGCCAGCGATTAAACTTCCACAGCTGACCCCTCACCAGGGGAACACAAATAAAATCACACCACAGAACATCCAATCCTGCCTAGGTAAAGTTCCAGCTAAACGGGAACAAATACCATTCTGGTTGGCACAGAAAATCACCCAAATAGAGGCGGTGTTTCCTGACACCACCCCGCTGGAAAAACACAGGATTCTGACTATATGTCTCCCAATGGGAATCGCACCACACATTGAGGACTGTGACACTTGGGGTACAGTCTTTGCTTCCATCTATACAAAAACGCACGGTGTCCCATCCATTTCGGTAATACCAGATGTGCTAAAACAAATTCAAGATGAATACGGTCCAGAACCTGCTTTAACCCTTGGTATGAAATTACTAAAAGACTTCAAGCAGGTCTCGGCTATATTATTAGCCAACATAAAAGGTGAAGCAGCAAACGTGGCGATCCGCCAGAGGTTAAAAGAGACAGATATAGCAGACTAACCAGCTGAAATTGCCAGAATCATAGAAAAATCCTATGAGGAACTAGGCAGAGATAGCCTAGGTGGAATACCAGTAAAACCGCAACTGACTACAAGTCCAGAAAAAATATTTTTTAATAATAATAATTCACCAAAAAAGAACTGGGATGGAAACAAACAATCCAATCCTAAAGAAAAGAAATTCCAGTCCCGAGGAAGGTCTCCTAGGCGAAGAGAGAAATCTCCAAACCAAAGACAGAGGTCACCGCAGAGTGACCCCTCTGGGAATAGATATAACCTTAGAAATAGGGATAATATTAAAAAACCTGATAGATATCAAGACATTGATACACGTCCCTCTCAATCTTTTCAGACTTCCTCGCAGAAATCGGAAAGAAGAGGACGATCAGAAGAGCACGCCAAGTCCAAAGACAAGGAACCTGCTCAGCTAAAAAAGAAATTACAATTTCCAAAAAAGAAGGTAGCCAGTATCAAGGTAGTTAAAAATGCCGAGAATACTGAGGACACAACTGAAAAACGGAGAATGGGCTCAGACAATGCTAGACAGCGCAGCAGAGGTGAGCATAGCTCGCAAAGTCCTTATGAATCATCTGGAGACAGTGGACACGAATGAATACCTTCAAGTGGAAACTGCAGACACCAGAGTTAGCAAGCCCCACAAGATATACGAGATAACATTACGTATAGAGGTAGATAAGACTAGGAAAATAAGGGGACTATTTTGGGATAACCTCTCAAAGGGTTATGACATCCTTCTAGCTGAAAAAGACTGGCCACCAGAGTTTGTCAGGGAGTGCCCTCATGGCGAAGAAGTAATTATGCCTGCCTTCTCGAATCAAATACCGATTCATAAAAAATACACACTTGCTAGAAAGTGGGCAGTGGCCTTAGCACCTGCTTTATATACAAATCATGTAGGATGGGATGAGGATTCTCCTCCTCACAAAATCCAGTTAAAATCACAACCTACTGCACAAAGGCAGTACCCAATTAAGCAAGAAGCTAAAAAACAAGTAAATGAAATACTAGATCAGCTAGAATACCAGGGGGTGATTGAAACTTGCACCTCACAAATGAACAACCCTTTGTTTCCGGTCTCCAAACCAGACAATTCATATCGTCTAGTTTTGGATTACCGACACCTTAACACATGTTGCAAAACCTTTGCAGTGCAAAACTCACACAGTGCTGCACTAATGAATAACATAGTGCGCAAAAAATACAAAACAACCTTGGACATCTCCAATGGATTCTTTTGTCAAAACATAGCACCAGAGAGCAGATATTTAACTGCATTCTCAGTAAATGGCACTCAAAAACAATTCTGTCGGTTAGCCCAGGGGTACAAGAACAGCCCAGGGGTATTCTCAGCGAGAGTAACAGAATTACTACAACTATATGATGATGAAGCATTATCTTATGTCGATGACATTTACTTAACAGATGATGACTTGGATACTCACTTGAAAAGAGTGAACACCATAATACTTGGGTTCGCTGCAGAGGGTTACAAATTTAACTTCAAAAAGTCCAGAATTGCCCATCTGACAGTCCTATTCTTAGGATATGAGTTATCAAGTGAAGGCACACTTGTACACTAAGGCTGAAATGAAATTTAGCCCAACGGAAAAAATTCTTACAGCAACACAGACAGCTATAGCAAAAGAACGAGCCCTGGCACAAGGTAAACGAATAGTAATCGTGACACCAATACCAGCCTTAGAGGCAGTAACAAAGGCAAGCATTCCAAATGCTAAAGCACTCCATCCGAGATGGATACAATGGGCTAACTCTCTTGCTGCAACAGACGTGGTGTACGAATTTGATCCTTACTTAAAAACACAAGAATTTCTCCAATATGAATTTGAATGTCCTCCGCCAACCGAAATTCTGCCTCTAGATCACTACGGCTGTATAATATATACAGACGGATCAGCACAACCCGCAGTAGGGGGTAAACAAGCTTACAGTGCTGCGTGCGCGATTGTTAAAGGTCGTTGGCACGAAGGGAAATTTAAACCAACCCTCACTAAAACACAATCCCTAGGAGATTGTACAGCTCAGCGAGCTGAACTACTAGCATTCAAGATGGTGCTTGAAAATACCGATCGAGAATTCCCCACACTCATAGTGTGCGATTCGTATTATTGCGTTCAATCTTATAATGAATACTTGCAGATCTGGCTTCAGAACGGATTCAGGGATGCGAAAGGTGGCACAATCAAGCATAAAATGCTCTGGGAACAAGTAGCTCTTTTACAAAAAGAACTACCAAAGACTCACGTGATACATACACTGAGTCATCAACGTGATGGCGTTCACGTTGCAGGGAATTCATTGGCTGATGAGGCCGCGAAGGCAGCTGTGCAAACGGCTTCCGTAGCTGCCGTCACCCGGTCAAAAACAAAAATAGACAGCGAAATTTTACAAGCTGTCAGCGCTTCAGAAAAGGATTCGATAGAACCACTCCCTAAAGGCTTTCCAGTAAAATACTCATACATAACTGATGCAAACAATGTTCCTTTTGCTCGAATCCCTGGAGTGGGGGATAGGGCAATTCCAAACATGGAACATAGGTTAGGACTAATAATAGCGGCACACGAAGGGCTTGCTTCTATTCATGCTGGCGTCTCGGCCACAGTATCATTATTAAAACAGAGATACTGGTGGCCACAAATAAGAAGACAAACAAGGAACTATGTTCTAGCATGTGAAATATGTCAAAAAATGAAAGTATCAACGGTGAGACGTCCAGCACAGACGCCCCTTCTAATCTCGGATAAACCATTAGCCTGTGTTTATCTAGACCACTGCGGTCCCTTACAAAGGGATGGTAACTATAAATATATCTTGGTCGCAGTGGATTCATGCACGAGATTCATATGGATGTGGCCCCAGCGAACGGCTGACGCCAGAACTGTTATAAAAGATTTGCGAGTCTTTATCGGCACATACGCAATTGGCATGCTGCATTCGGACAATGGTCCTGCTTTTAGCTCTCGGGCTTATAAGGAGGCCATGGTCAGCATGGGCGTGCAATTGCGGTACTCTTGTCCATTTCACCCTGAGGGGAACGGAATTGTTGAAAGAAAAAACCGTGACATAAAGCAATCTATAACGGCAAAGGTATTAGGTTCGGGAGCTGGGTGGGTCAAACATCTAATAAGTGTCCAACGTAGTCTAAATAACTTGCCAAGAAATTCTCTGAAGGGATTCAGTCCGTACGAATTATTATTCGGAACTAGGATGTTGATCTCTGACCTTGATAGTCAGACTTCAGTGGTAATAGAAAAAACCTTTGATGTCAAAGACCGTTTGGCTATTTTGCAGGACTTAAACAAAACAAGAAAAGACCTGAGCAACATACAGTTGAAACAACAGCCAACAACCACTGAAGAATCACCACCTGTCCCAGCAAGACCTGTCTGGATTCCAAAAGTCGGGGATCTAGTCAGGGAGAAGATCGCGGTAAAGAAGGAATTTGGGCCTTCTTACAGAAAAGCAGTTCCTGTCTTGTCTGTCAACGGGACAAGATCAGTTGTACTACCGCCACTTGCTGGTAAAAAGGAGAACCGAGTTGTATCCATCGACCTGGTAAAACCACAACATGTGGCCGATAACAAACAGTAGGCCAAGTGGACTCCCAATAAGTAGCAGAACACCAAGGTTTGCTACCAGTACAGAGGTCCTATCAAAAAGGCTCATCACATTCGAAACGCCTAAAGAAGAACAACAAGGACTATGCAACAATGCAATAGAACTCAGACCTCTGACAACCCAAATAAAGACATTTAGCAGAGACACACCAATCTACAATGAAGTGCCGAGTGACAATGCAAGAAACAAAAATCCTGAAGCAATTGGAACAATTGACAGAACTGCATCCGGGTACTTCATCAACTTCGATGATTCCTCTGAAAGCCTCAGTGAATCAAAGACGCAGCCATCATCAAAATCCTTTAAAGACAAACCTAAGGAACTTTTGAAACATCTGAAAGAAACATATCTGGTTTCTCCATGGATTGAATTTTGGGTGGGTTTTGGTGCATTTATCCTCATACTTTGTCTCATCATGGTATTTACTTTGGGACGCTTCATTGAGGGAAAATATGCTAAAATGGACACAGCAAGTCAGAACATCAACTTGGTCCTCAAACCACACACATCTTCACACGTCGAGAAAAGAGAACTCTCTTCAGAACTTTCTTCAGCCAACTTCACAGCCAATCCGATACCTGGTGGGGTAGCCTGGGACAACACTGACTATGAAATTTATGGTCCGGTCGAGATCCTGAAATATCCACACCAAATCAAGATCTCCTTGAGTGACTTTGCAAAACCAAACTCATTTGCTGATGATTGGGACTTCGAAAGCATCAACAATATGATGTCTGACTTAGTAATGTCTGCTAAATTTACAAAACATGATTATTTGCAAGGTTCTACAAATTATGATAGTATGTATTGCTATAACCATTATGGTAACCATTTTTTGCATAAATCGGCACAACCTAGAAATGTTTTAAATTATAATCAATGGGAACATTGTGCTACACCTCCAAAAGGGAGCTCTAGAACCGTTTATGACAAATATTCATATTTTTCAGGTTTTAACATAAGTAATGCTGAAACATTTTATTTTAAATTGTCAAACAAGACAGGGATGAAAACCATGATAACCAACACAAAATTGATATATTCAGATTCATTCTTCGAAAAAATGAATACTTTTGGATTTGATTATTGGGACAAAAATGTTGATTTGAAAAGTGTTTGGGGTACAAAAGAATGGCAAGTACAGGGTATAGAAGCTTTGTTTAGAGCCTGCATGATCCCAGAACAAATGATATTTTTAAATGACACTGTTCAACAAACCACCTGTCTTGGCTTAGCCAAAATCAAAGATTTAATTAAACCGTCTATTCCAAAGCCAACAATGTTTAGCAATAGCTCTGATACAGATGAAGAGATAGACGTAAACCATATATTAAACCAAAACAGAACACATCCTGATTGGAAACAATGGTTGATCTGGCCCACAGATACAAATTACTGTCAAGATAGATTCCTGAATAAAACACAGGGTTTCAAAATGACCAGGCCAGACCCTAGATATCCCCAAAGACATCACCCAGGGATAATAACAACCTACAGTGTGGGCAAATTATGCCTTCAATGGCTACAGACTTCCACACTGCCTGAAATTAAGCAACACCTAACTTTACTTACTGATGGTGCTGACTTGCGTGATTTCATACTGGGACCACGCAAACAGCGTCAAAAGCGTTTCATAGCAGCCTCTGTATATGCAGCATACAATGAGGCCTGGAAGGTTACTCAAATTGAGACAGCAGAAAGAATACGGGAAATTGACCGTATCAATTTGGAAAAATCACTTTCTGTAGTGGACAATGGGTTAATGACTCTGTCCTCCAGAATTTTTTCATTGGACAGCATTGTGTCGTCAGCAATCGATATATTATCGCAAGACTTACTGTTATTACAACATGGTCAGTCACAATTGCGTTCTATTGTACAGCTTGGCTGGACGTTACAAAATCTGCGTTCAGGCTATGTGCCTTGGCGTTTAATCAACACAACGTCACTATTCCAAATCTTTAACCTTACTGATAGACAAATCGGTATGGCGCAAAAGGGTGCTGATTATACAATCTTGAGCATTGAAAAACTAGAAAGATTACCAATGACAATGTCAGAACGACCTGTCAGTGAATGGATAATCCACGGAATCATAAATATTCCAATCTCAACCTTCAGGTTTCAATACTGCCAAAAATATATACAGGCTGGCATGTACGAGAAATTGGGAAAGGGGTACCTTAAAACAACTTGGAACCTGCCCTATTCACATGCATGTGTCAGTAATAAAGGACAGAAAGTGTTTCTTAGTGGCAACAATTGTGCTATGTCACTAAGCGGCACGCTTCTGTGTAACGGAATTAGTTTGCATGGAGCCTGTGAAGGGAATTCATACAACCTTTCATGTCACCAGCAAGGCGCACCTGCAACTGAAATAGAACCATTCTTTCAAAGACTCTATAATGGGAGTTACATTCTTATTGTAGACCGCAGATGTTGCAGTCTTATGCCCGGGACTCCTTATCTAGTAACTACAACGGCGAAGGTCAAGTGCTGTGGACGTTCTTTATTCCCCAGCTCCTTTCCAGACAGGGAGGCAAGGGCATGGCCCAATTTGAAAATTACTTCTATTCGAATAGATACTTTAAGCAGAATGAAAACAGTGCTTCTTCAGACGCCTACAAGGCTCACGTCATCAAAAGAAACGTATGATCTACAAGTCGCAAGGACGACTGCAGAGATACATACATTATTATCAACTAATTCCCCCGTACATTTCGCGGAAATCCTAAGCGAAATCTTAAATATTTCTGATACCACTGGGGTCTCAAAGGTATTTAAGACAGTATTTTCGATGGCATTAACACCATTCAAAGCCATACTGGGTATTTTTCCAGATTTCGTCCATTCGATTTTTGGCGGACTTCCCCTGATCCTGGGACTGATTGCAGGAATCCTATTCCTAGTCCTTATTTTTCGTTATGGCAACCCATGTCACAGATCAAACTCTCGCGACAATGGAAGATACAATCCTAGCCATTGGATACCGGGACCGGATATCAAAAATCCTGGGACTCTCCCGGCTTAGAGACCTGAACATGACTTGGTTTCTATCATTTCGACCAATGTGGCAAAGGTGTGTTTTACCTGTACTAAGGTGTCTGCTATGCGGAGAAGAATGCGTGTTAGACACCTGTCTGACGCTACAATCGGATGCGCCAGTGGATGCAGATACACTGTTGGTTCCTACCAAGGTTCACGCTTTGTGCTGCCCTCAAAGGCTGCCAATCCTGATGACGGCATTCCTGGAATCTTCACCACTACGATTGAAGAGTAGTGAAGTTCGAGATGAAAGCAGCATTGAACAGGTACAACCTTCTGTCAGCAATGCGAATCAGAATGTCAATGGAGACAATCATGCGCACGAATGCATGGTTACCCCTATTTCCGACTTAGTGGAACTTTCCCATGAAGCTGTTGACAGTTTTTTCGAAAGCCTGAATGATATGATGTTCTCTCCGGAACAGAAATAGAGACTTTTGAGTAAACTCTCACACGGCGTTCCCTGAATTCGGCCTTCAACTTTAAAAATAAAGTCACATGAACAATTTCACTCCAGCTCACGGACAGCAATATTTTTCAGCAAGCCCCTTAAAATATTTTTCTACATATTTTTTTTCCGGGACACTGATCTTCTGCTTAAAGTAAGAAACTATTCCTAGAGAACTAAAATTTCTATTTTTAGATACTTTATAGACTTTAGCTGCTCGCTGGGATGTTCACGAATATTTTATTATGTGATGAAATGGTCTCGAACTTCCTTTCTGTATAGCCATATTAAGAGCCATTTCATGTGTATTTCTCATATACCAGTAAGCGATAATGCATAAAAATGCGTGTTTACTTTTGCATTTAATTCATAGCTTAAGTGCATACAATATATAGGACTGCAATTTTTCAGTATATTTGAAAATTTCGAAATACATTTATGTATTTTGGGGTGGTAAGGTATACACTATACTCTATAGTATGTTGTACTATGTTATACTATGCATAGATTAGTAGATATGACCATAGTTAGCGTGGAGTGGGTGTCGTGTATTTCTATAGGTTCTGAATCGATCCCCCTATTCCTGACCCTATTCTGGTTAAACTAACTATCAAGTTAACTAACAGTCAGCCCATGAGGCAAGAAAACCCCCATGATGCAGATACCGTTATCTGACGCAGTCACACTACGGCACAGGAACGTGTTATCTGATTAGGTCATAACGCTTGAGATCTAATTAGACAAGCGACATTCCTCCAGCCCCTGATAAGGCATACGACGTTCTCATAACAAATCAAACCTATGACAACCTGGAAAATCCGTGCGGCCATTGTTTTGATTTCACAGAGAACTTTAGTAAAGAATGTGCTAACGAGCAAATCGTATGACATCTTTATTGACGTATCTATGTCCATCCTTACGTCAATCTCGGCACCTTTAAGGTATAAATATTGCCGACCTTGCCCTATGCAAACACACGCGTGGTGACAAGACGGAGCAGCCACACTTGCCGAAGCCGAGAGCAGAAGCAGACCCCGCTGGCAGCAGCCCCGCCTTCCTGACGCGCTGAGAGACGCGCTGCTATCTCAAGCCGAGAGACCCAGCACCGGCGCTTTCGGGCAGCCCTCGCAGGCAGCCTGGAATATCGAGAGCAGAGAAAGAGATACTATTCCTCATCCATCCTAAATTCCAGGTACAGAACTGAATAACCCCTCACAGAGAATTCTTTAGTTATTCACTTGGCAAAAACAAACTTAACTTAAACTGTAACTTTCTATTCCCGCCCACGCATTAGACTTAGGTCAGGTACACGGGGTAGGCGTATTTAGAAACACCAGTTGAGCACGTTTAGTCAAAATGTATATGTGTATGTAAATATATTTTAATCATTTTAAACATCATATGGCTCAGAAACCATATCAATGTTTTTACAGTATTATTTTATACTATTGCTTTTAATGTATGCACTTTACTTAACTATAAGTATTGCAATAATATCGATCCATTTCTCATGTATGAGAAAAGAGACTGATCAATAAATAACACCTTTTTATTGAACACGCCCGTCTCTTCCTTTTCTCTACATTCTGATGAGACTAAGAATGCACGTACTGACTGAGTAAAATAATTGCCTTGTGCTCACACGACTCTCGAGATTGACTCTTGATTAGGGGAGAGCAAAGTTGTCATGTTCTATGGTTGTCAGAAACTAAATCCCTTCTTGTCTAATCAGGGAAGTTAATTCCTCCTTGAACATTCGAGAAAGTTTCTAGCGAACTCTGAGCTTAGCTGGCAAACCCAAAAATTAAGTCTAGTATCGACAGTAGTAGACCTAGTTAACGTCTGGCCTAGGCCTTTACTGCTGTAGGTACTATTCCAATGCGCAGAGCCTATTGGGAAAATAGGAGCTACACTACAACATTTTTGTAAAAAAATGCCCGGACTGCAACAGAGATCGCAGTGGCGAGAGAAACGGTATACTACCGTGGCGTTTCACTCCAGAAAGGATCAACAGTAAAAAGCAAAGCGTCCGATTAACATATACAGGCTAGTTTCCACTTATAATGTAGATCCCCAGCACTCGGCTGACGTCTGGACTGTTATACAAAGATTTGCGAGTCTAAATGGCATATACGCTAGGAGCATGCTACGTTTGACCAATGTTTTCACTTTAGCCCTCAAGCTTGTGGGGAAGCACGGCCAAATGAGCATAGCGATGCGGGATAGATGGCATACAAAGTGCACTCTCCCCCCAATGCATGCATTAAAGAGAGGCCCCCTTCAACAATTAAACTCGGGAGTCTTGCTTGATTTTTCTGCAGTGTGCATGTTTATTAAAAAGAAGTTCACAGGTCAATTACTTCATTGACCTCCAGATCTTTATTTAAAGTCCAAATTATTTTTACATCACAGTATTAAGAAACTCACACTTATATACAGATACACTCTTTTACCGCCCATTCTCCAATGGGCATTTGGTTTAACTTCGGGTTGCGCCAGCAGGCCACAACCAAGATAGCCTGCTCTCTTTAGGTTAACCCCCTTCCGGTCAACAGAGCCACAGGTGAATAATGTGCCACCACTTGGGCAACCAGCGGCTTCCGGGGTAGGGCTGGAGAAGCCAAGGCCATCAGCAGGTCAGCCCCAACTCTCCCGCCAGCCCGGAGTCCACGATGATTTAGAAAACCTGTTCAGAGGTAAAAACAGTCACTGGACAAGAAGTTCCCGTGGTATTCTTGTCCGGAACCCCCGCTACTGACCTTCCTGAAGTCCAAATTTTAGGGATGGGTGGGTGGGTGCCTTCTTCACGCGACGTCCGACTCCTGGGCGGTCAGCGAACAAAGAGGGGGTCCCTAAGATGGACGCAGGCTTTTAAGCCTCGCGCCCTTCAACTACTTCCGGGGCGTCAATAAGCCCTGCTCCCATTGGTCTTCGTCCATTTTCACTTCCGGGTCAGCTGACCCGGAAATGAATCCCTGCTGGGTCGGCCCTTTGGCTGCCACTAACGACGCCACTCCCCAAGGGGGGGTGGCGCCTTGCATAGAAGGCATACAAAGTGCACTCTCCCCCCAATGCATGCATTAAAGAGAGGCCCCCTTCAACAATTAAACTCGGGAGTCTTGCTTGATTTTTCTGCAGTGTGCATGTTTATTAAAAAGAAGTTCACAGGTCAATTACTTCATTGACCTCCAGATCTTTATTTAAAGTCCAAATTATTTTTACATCACAGTATTAAGAAACTCACACTTATATACAGATACACTCTTTTACCGCCCATTCTCCAATGGGCATTTGGTTTAACTTCGGGTTGCGCCAGCAGGCCACAACCAAGATAGCCTGCTCTCTTTAGGTTAACCCCCTTCCGGTCAACAGAGCCGCATGTGAATAATGTGCCACCACTTGGGCAACCAGCGGCTTCCGGGGTAGGGCTGGAGAAGCCAAGGCCACCAGCAGGTCAGCCCCAACTCTCCCGCCAGCCCGGAGCCCACGATGATTTAGAAAACCTGTTCAGAGGTAAAAACAGTCACTGGACAAGAAGTTCCCGTGGTATTCTTGTCCGGAACCCCGCCACAGGGCGAGGCGCTTACTGGCGGACTCGACCTCCCCCCCGCACTCGAGAGCTTCGGAGATAGCTCCTAAGACTGTTTGTATAAATATCTCAGTGCCCGCCTCTGAAAGGTGCACTCCATCCTTCGCATATAGCTCCGGCCTGGACGTTTGTATCAACTTGTGACGAATAGTTCTAATGCTGGACTTCTGTAGAATTTCTGCCACTGACTGATTAAACCTTTTTATCGATTTATTCACTGCTTTCGTGGGTGCGCCCCGCGACCATACCTGCCTCGGGATGACTTCAGACCAAATTAGTATAGCCTTAGGCAAAATATTTTTGACAGCTGCTAGCGTAGAAAACAAGAACTCTTTCACTCCTCTCCTACCGGCCGGAATCATATCGTTGCCTCCACAGTGCAACACGAATACATCTGGAAAAGGCATGCCCCTGGCTAAAGCCGCCTGTAAATCCTTCGGCTAGGAGCTGCCCGCCTAACCCCACCCAATGATGATGCCATCCTTGCGCCATGTGCACCCTTTCTTCAAGTGTCTCTTTGAAGATCGCCCCCGCCCTGCGAATGAAGGAGTGGCCGCACCAACATATTTGGATTCTCTTAGGGGAGGTACCTATAGTAAACATTAAGAGACACGGTAAGAACGGTCTTAGTCAAAAGGGCGGGAAAAGTAATGATAACAGACTGTTAAACTAATTGCGGTCGGACATAACGTTCATAGCATGTTGATTTCCAACGACCCAATCTCTTAATCGCCTGTTCGGGCAGCCCCAGCCCTGCAGCTGTGGTTGCTGCACCAATTCGAAAAGAATGGGATGTAAAGTCGGTCGGGTCAACACCGATCTTTGCCAAGGTCATTTTTACTACCCTTGTGAACTGGAACCTGGTGAGGGGTAGACCATTCCTGTGAACCAGTACTCTATCATCAGCCCCTTGAGGCCTGGCTTGCATGAACCCTCTCATCAAGTTAACTGGGCAGTAAGACTCCCCCTCTACTCTACCCATTTGTAACCAAACCCCTTTACCTAAGGGTCTGTTTTCGACCTTCGGACTCTGAGTCTCAGGACGTCTTCCGACTCTATTATGTCTGAACACCTTAAGCCTCCCTCCCTATCTGTTTTAGATGCCGGGAGTAATTCAGAGATCCGTAGTGCTCCACAAAAGGCTAACACGTAGACCACCCTAAATAATTGGGTCTCGTATGGGGAAAAACAAACAAGCGGCAACGTCTCCAAGATTTTAACCAACTTCCCTACATCTATGGGCCTTTTGGAGTCCTTTGCCCCAGGCGTCAAGCGCTCCCAACCCCTCACAGCTCTTCTCACCCTCTGGTCCTTTATTGGGTCTGTAACTCCCTTCAACCCTGCATAGAATGCCAATGCTGATAATTGTCTCTTCATAAATGCCACTAATTTCCCCTTCTCTTTCTGCTGTACTATGAATCCTAACACACTCTGAGGCACAAAGGCATCTACTAGGCCCGCTCCCCTTAAATATGTCTTATAACATTCCCAAGACTTTTGATACATACACTTAGTCTTGGGGGCCAAGGATGCTGCTATCAACTCGGAGGCAGTAGGGCACCAAACTTCCATAGCTCCGCTGGGAAAGCTGTCATTGTCTTCTCTGCTTGAGGCCAATGTGCACGGAATTTTGTCAACTTAAAACGAGATAAAGCATCAGCCGCTTTGTTCTCCACACCAGGAACATGCCTAGCAGTGAAATGGACATTGTGGCTCAAGCATTGCAATATTAACTCTTTTAAAAGACGGAGCACCCATGTGCAGGTTGCTCTCTGGTTATTGATCACCATCACTACTGACATGCTGTCTGACCAAAATACAATGTGCCTGTTTGAGAGCATATCCCCCCACAAGTGCAACGCCACCACTATGGGGAACAACTCTAGGAAAGTAACGTTACGGGTCAGACCTCGTTCTACCCATTCATCTGGCCAGTGCTGCATGCACCACTTAGGGCCCCAAATCGCTCCAAAACCAATACTTCCTGCAGCATCAGTGAACAGCTCAAGGTCGGCATTTGAGGTGCTGGCTGACCGCCACAACACCGTGCCATTGAATTCCTGCAAGAAACACTTCCAAATCAATAAGTCCTTTCTCACATCAGCCGATAGTCTCACTCTGTGGTGCTTTGCACGCAGCCCAGACATTGCCCTTGCTATACTTCTGGAGAAAGCCCTGCCCATTGGTATGACCCGCAAGGCAAAGTTCAGTTGGCCCAAGAGGACTTGTAACTGGTGTAAAGTTACTTTCTTTGCTCCCAAGCAATTATCAATTGCGGCCTTGAAGGCATCTACTTTTGACTTGGGCAACCTGCACACACCTGTTCTGGTATCGATTTCAATGCCCAAAAATGTCAGACATGTAGTTGGGCCTTCTGTTTTTTCAGCTGCCAATGGCACCCCCAGAGCTTTAGTCAGGTGCTGGAAGCCCAGCAGGGCCTTCCTGCATGACTGAGAACACTTAGGGCCCATGAATAGAAAATCATCCAAGTAGTGCACCAATGCATGGGATTTGTCTGAGGTCAGGAATTGCTCCACCGCCCATTCTAAGAACCTGGCAAAAGTCTCGAAAACTGCACAAGCAATGGAACATCCCATGGGCATGCACAAGTCTATGAAGTAGTCATCATCAAAAGTGAAACCCAAAAACTTGGTATCCCCTGGGTGAACAGGAAGTAACCTAAACGCTGACTCAATATCAGCTTTGGCCATTAAGGCTCCCTCACCCAGCGCCTGCAATTTTTCAATTGCTGTGTCGAACGTTGTATAGCGCACCGTGCACAGTTCTGGGTCTAGCTTATCATTGACAGATAACCCTGGGGGGCTTGATAGATTATGTATCAGGCGGAATTTGCCCACCTCTTTTTTAGGAACTAAACCCAACGGTGAGCAGACCAAATCAGGGTTAGGTAGATTTTTGAAAGGACCCACGACCCGCCCCAAAGAAACTTCTTTCATGATCTTGTTTCGCGCTGCTTCCATATTCTGAAGCACTGAGCTTTGGTTGCGAGGCGGGACACTAGTGGGGGAGGCTGAAGACGGGATACGGAAACCAAATGTAAAGCCGTGAAGCAGAAACTGAGCCTCCTCAAGTTTGTCATACTTACTAAGGAGGTGTGTTAAAACATGCCGTTTAATGGGAGTTGGGAGCCTTGTCGGAAGTTTTAGGTGGCTTTCCTTTTGGGGTGGTATGGGCGGACTGTTCTTTGGGATTTCCTGTTTTCTTGAAACATCTGATTTCTGGATGGGATGTTCCCCCGCAGAACGAACAGCAGTGTTTGAACCTGCACGAGATCCCCCTTGTACACTCATTTCTGTTAAACTGCCGGCAGGCCTGTTTTTTATCACCGACTCCTTTGTCACTCCGAAAGGACTGACTCTGAGCAGGGGAACTAGTCTTAGACGTTGAGGGCGAAGAAAAAAAGAATCGCCTTCTTCACGCGACGTCCGACTCCTGGGCGGTCAGCGAACAAAGAGGGGGTCCCTAAGATGGACGCAGGCTTTTAAGCCTCGCGCCCTTCAACTACTTCCGGGGCGTCAATAAGCCCTGCTCCCATTGGTCTTCGTCCATTTTCACTTCCGGGTCGGCTGACCCGGAAATGAATCCCTGCTGGGTCGGCCCTTTGGCTGCCACTAACGACGCCACTCCCCAAGGGGGGGGTGGCGCCTTGCATTCTTCTCACTTCCTTCCTGAGGGATACGGGATGGTGTAAAGAAAAAACCAAGGCATAAAGCTATCTATAACAGAAAGGATATTAGGTTCGGGAGCTGGGTGGGTCAAACATCTAATAAGTGTCCAATGTAGTCTAAACAACCTGCCAAGAAATTCTCTGAAGGGATTCAGTCCGTACGAATTATTGTTTGGAACTAGGATGTTAGTCTTAGATCTCGACATTCAGACTTCAGTGGTGAAGGAAAAAAACTTTGATATCAAAGATCGTTTGGCTATTTTGCAGGACTTAAACGAAACAAGAAAAGACCTGAGCAACATAAAGTTGAAACAGCAGCCAACAACCACTGAAGAACCGCCACCTGTCCCAGCAAGACCTGTCTGGATTCCAAAAGTCGGGGATCTAGTCAGAGAAAAGATTGCGGTAAAGAAGGAATTTGGGCCTTCTTACAGAAAAGCAGTTCCTGTCTTGTCTATCAACGGGACAAGATCAGTTGTACTACCGCCGCTTGCTGGTAAAAAGGAGAACCGAGTTGTATCCATCGACCTGGTGAAACCACAATCATGTGGCCGATAACAAACAGTAGGCCAAGTGGACTCCCGATAAGTAGTAGAACACCAAGGTTTGCTACAAATACAGAGGTCCAAACTAAGAGGCTAATCACATTCGAAACGCCTACAGAAGAACAACAAGGACTGTGCAACAATGCAATGGAACCTAAACCTCTGAAAACCCAAATAAAAACATTTAGTAGAGACACACCAACATACAATGAAGTAATAAATGAATATGCAAGAAACAGTAATCCTGAAGCAATTGGAACAATTGACAGAACTGCATCCGGCTACTTCATAAACTTCGATGATTCCTCTGAAGACCTAAGTGAATCAAAAACACAGCCATCAACAAAAACCTTTAAAGATAAAGCTAAAAAACTTTTGAAACAACTGAAAGAAACATATCTAATTTCTCCATGGATTGAATTTTGGGTGGGTTTTGGTGCATTTATCCTCATACTTTGGCTCATCATGGTACTAACTTTGGGACGCTTCATTGAGGGAAAATATGCTAAAATGGACACAGCAAGTCAGAAAATCAACTTGATCCTCAAACCGCACACATCTTCACACGTCGAGAAAAGAGAACTTTCTTCAGTCAACTTCACAGCCAATCCTATACCGGATGGGGTAGCATGGGACAATACTGACTACGAAATTTATGGTCCAGTTGAGATCCTGAAATATCCACACGAAATCAAGATCTCGTTGAGTGACTTCGTAAAACCAAGCTCATTTGCTGATGATTGGGACTTTCAAAGTATAAATAATATGATGTCTGACTTAGTGATGTCTGCTAAATTTACCAAACATGATTATTTGCAGGGTTCGACTAATTATGATAGTATGTACTGTTACAACCACTATGGTAACCATTTTCTACATAAATCTGCACAACCTAGAAATGTTTTAAATTATAATCAATGGGAACATTGTGCAACCCCTCCAAAAGGAAGCTCAAGAACCTTTTATGACAAATATTCATACTTTTCAGGGTTCAACACAAGTAATGCTGAAACATTTTATTTCAAATTGTCAAATAAGACAGGGACAAAGACCATGATAACAAACACGAAATTTATATATTCAGACTCATTTTTTGAACAAATGAATACTTTTGGTTTTGATTATTGGGACAAAAATGTTGAAGTAAAAAGTGTTTGGGGTACAAAAGAATGGCAAGTACAAGGTGTAGAATCATTGTTTAGAGCCTGCATGATCCCAGAACAAATTATATTTTTGAATGACACTGTTCAACAAACTACCTGTCTTGGCCTAGCCAAAATCAAAGATTTAAATAAACCGTCTATTCCAAAGCCAACTATGAACAGCAATAGCTCTACAGATGAAGAGATAGACGTAAACTATGTATTAAACCAAAACAGAACACATTCTGATTGGAAACAGTGGTTGATCTGGCCCACAGATACTAATAACTGCCAAGACAGATTCCTCAACAAAACACAGGGGTTCAAATTGACCAGGCCAGACCCTAGATATTCCCAAAGACATCGCCCAAGGATAATAACCACCTACAGTGTGGGCAAACTCTGCCTTCAATGGCTACAAACTTCCACACTGGCAGAAATTAAGCAACACCTAACTTTACTTACTGATGGTGCTGACTTGCGTGATTTCATTATGGGACCGCGCAAACAGCGTCAGAAACGTTTCATAGCAGCCTCTGTATATGCAGCTTACAACGAGGCCTGGAAGGTGACTCAAATTGAGACAGCAGAAAGTATACGGGAAATTGACCGTATTAATTTGGAAAAATCACTTTCTGGAGTGGACAATGGGTTAATGACTCTGTCCTCCAGAATTTTTTCTTTGGACAGCATTGTGTCTTCAGCAATCGACATAATATCGCAAGACTTACTGTTGTTACAACACGGTCAGTCTCAATTGCGTTCTATTGTACAGCTTGGCTGGACGTTACAAAATCTGCGTTCAGAGGATGTGCCTTGGCGTTTAATCAACACAACGTCACTATTCAATATCTTTAACCTTACTGATAAACAAATCAGTATGGCACAGAAGGGTGCTGATTATACAATCCTGAGCATTGAGAAACTCGAGAGATTACCAGTGACAATGTCAGAACGACCTGTCAGTGAATGGATAATACATGGGATAATTAATATTCCAATATCAACCTTCAGGTTTCAATACTGCCAAAAATATATACAGGCTGGCATGTACGAAAAATTGGGAAAAGGGTACATTAAGACAACATGGAACTTGCCCTATTCACATGCATGTGTCAGTAATAAAGGACAGAAAGTGTTTCTTAGTGGCAATAATTGTGCGATGTCACTAAGCGGTACACATCTGTGTAATGGAATTAGTTTGCATGGAGCCTGTGAAGGGAACTCAAATAACCTTTCATGTCACCAGCTAGGCGCACCTGCAACAGGAATAGAACCATTTTTTCAAAGACTCTATAATGGGAGTTACATTCTAATTGTGGATCGCAGATGTTGTAGTCTTATGCCCGGGACTCCTTATCTCGTAACTACGACTGCGAAGGTCATGTGCTGTGGACGCTCATTGTTCCCCAGCTCCTTTCCAGACAGGGAGGCAAGGGCATGGCCCAACTTGAAAATTACTTCTATTCGAATAGATACTTTAAGCAGAATGAAAACAGTGCTTCTTCAGACGCCGACCAGACTCACGTCATCAAAAGAAACGTATGATCTCCTAGTCGCAAGGACGACTGCAAAGATTCACTCATTGTTATCAACTAATTCCCCCATACATTTTGCAGAAATCCTGAATGAAATCTTAAATATTTCTGATACCAGTGGAGTCTCAAAAGTATTTAAGACAGTATTTTCGATGGCATTAACACCATTCAAAGCCATACAGGGTATTTTTCCAGATTTCTTCCATTCGATTTTTGGCGGACTTCCCCTCATTTTAGGACTAATTGCAGGAATCCTATTCCTAGTCCTTATATTTCGTTATGGCAAACCGTGTCACAAACAAAACACCTGCGACAAGGGAAGAAACAATCCGAGCCATTGGATACCGGGACCGGATATCAAAAATCCTGGGACTTTCCCGGCTTAGAGACCTGAACATGACTTGGTTTCTTTCATTTCGACCAATGTGGCATTGATGTGTTTTACCTGTATTAAGGTGCCTGCTGTGCGGAGAAGAATGCGTGTTGGACACCTGTCTGACGCTACAATCAGATGCGCCAATGGATGCAGAAACATTGTTGAGTCCAATAAAGGCTCATGCTTTGTGCTGCCCTCAACGGCTACCAATCCTGATGACGGCATTCGTGGAAACTTCACCACTACGATTGAGGGGTAGTGAAGTTCAAGATGAAAGCAGCATCGATCAGGTACGACCTTCTGTCAGCAATACTAATCAAAACGTCAATGGAGACAATCATGCGCACGAATGCATGGTTACACCTTTTTCCGAGTTAGTGGAACTCTCCCAGGAAGCTGTTGACAGCTTTTTCGACAGTCTAAATGATATGATGTTCTCACCAGAGCAAAAATAAAGACTTTTGAGCAAGCTAGCACACGGCGTTCCCTGAATTTGGCCTTCAACTAGAATAGCAAAATAACATGAACAATTTCCCCTCCAGTTCACGGACAGCAATTTTTCAGCAGCCCCAAAATATTTTTACGATTTTTTCGGGACACTTATCTTCTGCTTAAAGTAAGAACTATTCTTAGAGAACTAAAATTTCTACTTTTAGAAACTTTATAGACATTAGCTGCCCGCTGGTATGTTCATAATTATTTTTATTCTGTGATGAAATGGTCTCGAACTTTTTTCTTCTGTATTAAGAGCCATTTCATGTGTAAATTCTCATATACCAATTAGCAATAATGTCTACATATGCGTGATTACTTTAGCATTATTCTACAGCTTGAGTGCATATAATACATGTGACTGTTTTTTCCGTATATTAGATAATTTCGAAATGCATTTTATGTATTTTGGGGTGGTAAGGTATACACAATACTCTACAGTATGTTTTACTATGCCTAGATTCGTAAACATGGCCATAGTTAGCGTGGAGTGGGTGTGATGTATTCCTATAGGTTCTGTATCGATCCCCCTATTCCTGACCCTGTTCTGGTTAACAAGTTAACTAGCAGCCATCCCATGATGCAGAAACCGTTATCTGATTAAGCCACACCACGGCACAGGAACGTGTTATCTGATTAGGTCATAACGCTTGCCATCTAATTAGACAAGCGATATTCCTCCAGCCCCTGATAAGGCATACGGAGTTCTCAAAACAAATCAAACCTATGACAACCTGGGAAAAACCCTGCGGCCATTGTTTTGATTTCACCGAGAACTTCAGCAAAAGAATGTGCTAACGACCAAGTCGTATGACATCCTTATTGACGTATCTATGTCCATCCTTACGTCAATCTCGGCACCTTACAGGTATAAATATTACCGGTATTGCCTTAAGCAAACACACGCGGTGGTGACGAGATCGGAGCAGCCAGACTTGCCGAAGCCCAGAGCAGAGCAGACCCCGCTGGCGCAGCCCCGCCTTCCTGACGCGCTGAGAACGAGACGCTGCTTTCTCCTGCCGAGAAATCCAGCTCCGGCGCTTCCGAGCAGCCCTCGCAGGCAGCTTGGAATATCGAGACCAGAGACGAGAGATACCATCCCTCATTCATCCTAGATTCCAGGTACAGAACTGAATAACCCCTTGCAGAGAATTCTTGAGTCAGTCACTTGGCAAAACAAACTTAACTTAAACTGCTACTTTCTATTCCCGCCCACGTATTAGGCTTAGGTCAGGTACACTGGGGTAGGCGTAGTTAGAAACACCAGTTGAGTACGATTAGTCAAATGTATATATGTATGTATCTATTTTATCCATTTTAAAACACCTTATGGCTTAGAAACCATATAAATGTTTTTACAGTATTATTTTATACTTCTGCTTTTATTGTATGCACTTTACTTAACCATAAGTATTGCGATAATATCGATCCATTTCTCTTGTATGAGAAAAGAGACTGATCAATAAATACCATCTTTTATTGAACACGCCCGTCTCTTCCTTTTCTCTACAATCTGGTGAAACTAAGAATGCACGTACTGACTGAGTAAAATAAGTTGTCTTTTGTTTTCACACGACTCTAGAGATACACTCTTGATTAGGGGAGAGCAAAGTTGTCATGTTCTATGGTTGTCAGAAACTAAATCCCTTCTTGTCTATCCAGGGAGGTTCAACTCCTCCTTGCCTATTCGAGAAAGTTTCTAGTGAACTCTGAGCTAGCTGGCAAACCCAAAACTTTAAGTCTAATATCGACAGTAGAAGACCTAGTTAACGTCTGGTCTAGGCCTATACTATTGAAGGTATTATTCCAATGCGCAGAGCCTATTGGGATAATAGGAACTACACTACACTGTAAGGAGCGTTGTTGATCCTTAGTGACCCATTCTTGCCATTGGGCTAAGGTCCTATGATTCTTTACCTGATCCAGGAAACCGTCCACAGTGACCCCACACAAAACCCTCTCGGGGGGTACAATGGCCTCAGGGGTGACCAGGCACATAACAACTTCTACACCTTGTCTTGACAGTGAGTCTGCTTTCCGGTTGTCGGTGCCAGGACGAAGGTGATCACAAAGTTGTATTCCGCAAAGAACAAAGTCCATCGCATCTGTCTCTGAGATAAGTGTCGGGCGCTTTTAATGAATTGCAGATTGCGATGGTCCGTGTATAAAGTGACAGGATGTTGAGCCCCCCAAGGTAACGCCTCCATTCCTGGAAGGCTCGTTTGATCGCCAGAAGTTCTTTCTCTGCCACGGTATAATTGATCTCTGCCTGATTCAGCTTTTTGGACAGGAAGGCCACCGGATGCAACTGTCCTGTCTCCCGTTCCCTTTGTGACAGAACCGCGCCAATAGTCAGGTCTGACACATCTGCCTCAACGATAAAAGGAACATCGACCTGAGGATGGTGTAATATAGGTACTGAACAGAACGCCTCCTTGAGCTGTACAAACGCTCTTGTTGACTCTGGAGTCCAAACATAGGGAACCCCTTTCCTCAACAGCTTGGTGATGGGGGCTGCCAACTGTGAAAAGTGCGAGATGAAACGCCTATAAAAGTTAGCGAAACCAAGGAAACGTTGTACCTCTCTCACGTTCTTGGGGATAGGCCACTCCTGCACAGCTGCCACCTTCCTGTCAGCCATACTGAACCCCTGGGGACTCAAGATCACCCCCAGGAACTCCACCTGTCGCACGCTGAACTCACACTTACTTAACTTGCAATAAAGGTGGTTCTCCTGTAAGCGTTGCAAGATCATACACACATGCTTAGAGTGCTGTGCCGGGGAAGCCGAATAGATGAGTATATCATCTATGTACACGACCGCTATGCGGTCCAGATAGTCTTTCAAAACGTCGTCTAGGAAATATTGGAACGCCGCAGGAGCATTACAAAGCCTGAACGGCATGACCAGATATTCGTACAGGCCATATCGCGTCTTGAACGCCGTCTTCCACTCATCTCCCTGTCTTATATGAACCAGGTAGTATGCCCCTCGTAGATCGAGGCGGGTGTAGATTGTAGCCTCTCTCACCTGGTCCAACAACACGGGGATGAGCGGAAGCGGGTGCCGGTTTCTCACTGTATTCTTGTTCAAGACGCGATAATCTATACAGGCTCTCAAGTCCCCATTGGTTTTGGCTGTGAAGAAGAGTGGAGAGGCAGCCGGGGAACGGGATGGTCGCATGTAGTGATCTAAGTATTCGTGTAAATGTTTATTCTCTGGGTCAGATAGAGCATAAACCTTACAGGAAGGTATGACCGCACTATCCACCAGGTCAATCCTGCAGTCATACTTGCGATGTGGGGGTAATGATTCGGCTTTAACCTCGCTGAACACATCCTGATATGCCGCATACCCCAAAGGTAACACGACCTCCTTCTCTGCCGCCGTGGCTACCTGATAGACCAGGGCGAGAGTCAAAGCAATGGAGTTGTGTTCTTTCATGCATTGCGACAAACACTCCCTGGACTGGAATTGTATGTTTTTTTGTCGCCAATCCATGGAAGGGCTGTGTCACCACAGCCACGGCATGCCCAGTATGAGTTCATACTGCGGAGCCTCGATGATATTCAGAACAATGTTCTCCACATGGTCCTGTGGAACCCCAGGAAAAGTCAATTCCAATGCCTCGGTGTGTTCAGTTATTGGGCCTGACTTTAAAGGAGTGCCATCCACAGCCAACACCGGTTCGGGTTTCTTGCTGCGCACACGTGTCAACCCTAGCCGTTGTACCAACCCCTGGTCAATGAAATTCCCCGTGGCTCCTGAGTCTGTCATGGACCGGACGCGATAGCTCGTTTGATGGTCAGTCAATTGCATGTCCAAAACTATATGTGATTCCGAGTTCATTTGTTCCGCGATGGCCAAAGAGGGTATCTGCCAATCTGGATTCCGTGTCTCCTCTTCTGTTACTGTAGAGGACGGAAGTCTCTCATCGGTGTCTCCCACCACGCCCACTGCCACCTTTTTCCCAGGAAAATAGGTGTTCCTCCGCTTAGGTTTCACCGGACAATCGCGGACATAGTGCCCTTTTTTGCCGCAGTAGAGGCATAAACCCTGGACCCGACGGCTCTCCCTTTCTGTCCTAGTTAAGGGGGGGTCTAACAGCCCCTATGCCCATCGGCTCTGGCCCTACATCCTTAGGGGTAACCTAAGACCGGTTATCCAGTTCTTTTACCGGAGATGGCCTATCCCCCCTTTGTCCTCCCGCGTGTTTTGGAGACATACGATGGTCTAGTCGAAGTGTGGGGTTAATGAGATCGATACAGGAGGTGGGTTGAGGATCGACTTGTGCCAACACGTCCTTCATCTCATCACACAATCCCATGTAATATAGGGACATTCTTTTCTCCTCCGGCCAGGCGGTCTCCGCAATCAGGCGGTTGAACGCCGTCATGTAGGTTACTAGGTCACTTTTGCCCTGCTTAGGCTCCAAGAGTTCCTTGTCCGCACTGAATGTGTTTGCCCGCCAGTAAAACACCCTCTCAAACTCCTTCCTGAATCCATCCTAATTAGACAGTAGAAGGTCATCGTTCCAAACCAATGGAACCGCCAAATCGGCCGCATCCCCAGTGAGATATGAGGTCGCAAAAGCGACCCTAGAGATGTTAGTAGGGAAAGACGCTGGTCTACATGAAAAGTGCAAGGCTATTTGTGTAAGAAAGGTCTGTATCTTATGGGTTTCCCCAGAATACCTCTCCGGCGTGGCTAAAGGGACTGCGAGCCTGTCTATCCACCCTTTCCCCCAACGCCGCGGTCTCAGCCTTGGATTCTGCTAGCTCTTGCTGTACCAGCACTAGAGCTTGCAGCACGTCATCCAAGGACGCCATGTTTGGGAATCACCCAGACCATGAAGAGCAGCAATTCGTGGGTATTGGATTCTGTCAGGAACCTCAATGCTCTTCGGGATCCGGGTGATGCACAAAGGGTCCACCTCCAGACCTCCCCAAGCTTCGTTCGATTAGGCACCCAAAGCTTAGAGGCGGTCTGGCGAGGGAAAACGTAAATGGCCGGGATGGTGCGACCTGGGAGGTGCCAATCTGGAAAACAAAGGAAGAACCCGTTATAATTACTCTAAGACACCTCTCTATCCTTAGTATTTATTTACTTCCGTTTACTCGTACCTTGCTAAGATTACCAGCGTGGAAGAACAACTCTGTCAACTGACGCTCTCCTCCTACGTGAAGCCCCCTGGAAGTTTCCTACAAAAACACAAGCACAACATTACTCCCCGTGATCTCCTGTCAAGTGCCTCTCAGTCCTTAGATCCCTTCCTTGTACCTACCAGTAACACACACCACGAAGGCTCTATGGAAAACGTCAGGTAGCGCCTTAATCAAGTCCTCTTAGCAAACAATCGATAGAGCACCATGCCCCCTCTTCTGTTAAGGTCTCAGAAGCAAGGACAAGTATCTAAGGTTAATGTACCAGTGCCCGGAAATTAAGATAAAACTATGAAAAGAAAACAAGGAGGCTCCTAGGAGCGGTGAGCCTAATCACCTTACCGCCAACACCCCCGGAGTCAACAGCGTACTGGGCTCCTCTGGATGTAGAGAGCAGGCACCTCGTTGAACACCGAAGCACTCCTCCTCGGGAGAATCCCTCCACAACGATTCCTCTTCTTATTACAGGATGAAAGCAGGCGTCTGTGTCTTCGCGACTGATTCAGCGAAGCCCCACAGTGCCACCTAAGCGTATCAGCCGACACGCTTCTCGGATCTCGAAGCCCGTTGAGAAGGTGGCTGTGTCTTCGCGCATAGCAAACACAGCGAAGCACCACAGCACACCGGAAGCGAGTCCGCCGACTCGCTCCTCCGCAAACAGCAGTACCAGTTCCCGACCCCGTAAAGGGTCACAGCAAACAGATGTCCATGTCTTTGCGCATAGCACTGCGAAGCACCACGGTTCCTACGAGCCTAATGGGCAGCCGCACCATTAACAAATCCAGGAAACACAAAATCCAATACAACCCGACCTCCGGGTTCAGAGTGATTATATAGTTCCCGCCTCCATGCCGCCAAGACTTCTGGGACATGTAGTACCAACATTAGGCAGGCGCGGTTAACCGGGTCTCAGAACCTGACATCCTGGGCATTTCATAGTATTTACAAAAGTACGTAAAGTGAAGCAGATCCTGAGGAGACGTATTGTCGCAGCCACAGGGTGGGAACACTTTCCCTTTGTAACTGCCCCTTGGAACAACTATTAGAATGTGAAAAAGGTTCAATCTAAACCTGATTAGTAAAAATCGCTTGTATGCTGGTAGCGGCCATGATAAGTATGGTTCCATGTCTAGGGAGGTTTTAAGCATCAAATGTGACCTCACACTAGGCTTCAGCAGCTCTTTCTCCTCTCTTTCCATTATTTTAATTAGAGTGAAGGAGTACTTTACAAGCGCAAGATCCTTTTTGGTGATCCCTTTAGGTTTTAGAAACAAGTCCAAACGTCCCATCTCATTAAACCAAGTTTTTAAATATTTAATCCAAGGGATGTTGATCATGTGGTCTAAACTCAGAACCTCTTTTAAGATGTTATGTGTGAGACCTAAATCCTTGTTGATCATACATTGTAACCAAAATGTAAGGGGACGCAAGGCCAAGATATCACTTAAAAAAGGCATACCAGTTTCTTCATGTATTGACAGGTTCGCAGTCCCCTTTGGGATGCTCAATAGTTGTTTAAAAAAATTATTTTCTGTCACCTGGAGACCATCGAGGCCAGAGTATGCCCGTATGTCACTCCCATAGCTTGCTATAGATAAGCTTTTGGCCCGATAGATTTTTAACATAGCTGCCACAGGTCGATTGCCCATTTTGGCTGCAAAACTAAATAACGCGGTATTTGCCCTAATGAACTCACCCCTTTTTTTTTAAAGAGTGCAACCCAGTTGAGCCGATGATCTAGTAGGACACCCAAGTAAGAAAAAGTTATACAGTTTGGCACCATGACTCCATTCACCATAAAAGGGTACTGTCTTTTCGGACGCGGCCCTACCTGCATCACATAAGATTTGGTATTGTTTATGGACAGGTCACGCTTAGTCATAAAACCATGAAATGCGTCAAGTAGGGTTTGTAGCCCTTTTGGGGTGCGGGCCAAGAGGACTGCGTCATCCGCATATAGCAGGACGGGCAGTCCTCGCCGTCCCACATATAGAAAATCGGCCCCTGTATCTAGCATTGATCCTTCTAGATCGTTAATATAAAGGTTAAAAAGGGAGGGGGCTAACATGCAACCCTGCTGAACCCCCCTTTCTATGTCAAACTTCCTGGATAACTTCAAATCTGTGGAATATCTAATATTGGCCTTGGTATCTCTGTGAAGATCTTTCAGGAAGTCAACCAAAGATGGATGTCCGAGATGATCTTATTCTCCTCCGCCCAGGTACACAGCCTCTTTAAAATGACTCCCCCAATAACCTTTACAACGGAGTCAATCAAAGAGATTGGCCTGTAATTCATCGTACAGTTACGATCCCCCTTTTTGTGGACTGGTACGATAGTTGAGACTCCCCATGATGCGGGGCATCCTTCCTTAGCCACAGCATTACCTACTGCGGTAAGGATCCGAGCCCAGAATGAGGGGTTTGATTTAAAAAGGTCCGGGGGAATACCATCCGGGCCTGGGGCCTTTTTATTAGTAAGGTTGTTAATACCCTCCTCTATTTCATTAACAGAAAACACCACTACTTCTTTATCTACAATCTTATCAGGTAGAATTGACAAGATGGACCCCTTTTGAAATATACTAATAAAATGGGACACCCATTCATCCTCTGTGATGTTAGAGACCACTTCTCCGACCCCTTCCTCTAAAAAAGGTGACCGATTGATGGTGCTCCAAAATCTAGAGCTGCTGGATAAAGTCACGGGATCCATAAGCTCCCTCCATAATGCTTCTTTCATTTCTGCCTTGCATTTAGCCAGGACAATTTTGTAATTTTTTCGAAGATTGCTAATCAAGGATCTGTCCCTAGGTATTGATTTCAGGCCTGTCTTGAGTTCTCTTGCAGCTTTTGAGCAAAGACAACAGAACCATTTGGGATCACTGGACATATTACATCTCCCTCTGGCAAGTAACATGCCCCCCACTTTAGATGCAATCCCTTCAAAGGATTTTAAAATTCCTGTTGCTAAAGATTCTTCATTGAGGCAACAGGAGAATTCTGCCTCACAAGCGATTTTAAGAGTATCTTGGAAAAGGGACGGGATTACTTGACTCCATTTAATCCGCCACCCTCCGTAAATGGGTTGTAGATTATTACTGCCTTGTTCTTTGCCCTTTTTCTTCATAATACTGCCTCCTATAGTCACACAGACAGGGTTATGATCGGTGTGTGCGCTTGGAATTATAGAGAAACCCGGAAGAAGAGCTTGGCTAGTTCTGGTTAATAATATGTGATCTATGAAGGTCCCAGAGCCTCTGCTCTTAAACGTGGGTTCCCTTTGTTTACTAAGTGGCGGGGCAAAACTCAGTGCAAAGGTTAGGTCTTGCTCATCAAGCATATCGTTAAGTGCGTTGCCCTGTTTAGTATGTTGAAAGCGGAGTCCCGATATCAACGGGCAACCCAATGTCTCCAAGGCATTTAATTTGGAGTCGCCACATGGGTGGACATTGAAATCTCCTACAATGAGCAGATTCTTCATGGGGGAACCACAGCTCTGTTTAACATAATTATTTAACTCAGCAATCCCACAGCCATCTTCTTTGTACTTAGCATTATAGAAGTTTATTGCATGGAGGGTGCTATCTTTTTGGCCCAAGGAGATAGCCTGTATATTTCTGTTATCTTAGGGGATAGCCCTAATGCTACATCTTAGGGCCAACGATACAAAAATTGCCAAACCTCCCATGGCTCTACCGCTAGTTGCTCTGATAGCTGGGACAAAGAAGGCTCTATACCCCTCCAGCACAGTATTGTAGTTGACAAGCCACGTCTCTTGGAGACAGATAAGTGAATAATTGCTGACAAACTGCACCCATAAGGGGTCTGTGACCTTTCCTGCCAGTCCCGTGATGTTCCATTTGAGTACATTGTGATCTCGCTGATACTCCTTGGTACCTACACAGTGATCTCCCGTGGGGGGTCAGGCAGTGTTGATACAGAGGGGTTTTCTTCATGGAGCCCGTCAACTAGGATAGACCCAGATTTGTTTGGTTTGGCCACCACTGATACATGTTCAGGCCCTAAGCTGTCTGCTAGGGGGAGGCTTGTTTTAAGAGTAGTGTTACTGATGGGGAAATTTGGGGCTAAGTGTTTCCCACACAGTCAGTCACAGTCATTAAGACCGGAAAGAGCTGCGTATCGGTTTAATCCCACAAAAGACGGGGGAGGCCTGTATCCACCCCATATGGGTTCCCGTGATGGCTACAAAGATGGTAGACCCAATCCCTGTTGACCTCTATAGTAGGGTGTCCTGTCGTAATATCCCCCATTCAGGATATCAGATCGGACTCGGGTCTTTGACCTATAGAAGAAGCCTAAAGGCAGTATCTCTATGCCCTGACCCCTGGACTCCCCCCCATGCTTCACATTCCTGAATATTCTTTCTACTATTGTTGGGCTGTCAAAATTTACCACGATGCAGTCACCATTTCTAAATTTTCTTGAACTACCTTTCCAGGACACACGTCAGACCATAATTACATTATGTCCTACCGTTTGACCCTCCAAGGTTTTACAAGACAGCCAATGGGTAACCTTGTTTTTCAATTGGCTGTATTCCTCTTTAGTTCCCTCAGGGAGGGGTGGCACGTGACCCAAAATTAACACCAGTGGTGTTGATTGCGGGGTTAGGTCAATGACAGAGAGATTGCCCACACTTCTGGGTGATTTATCAGTATTTCTATTTCCCTCATCCTGTGTTAATGGTGAAGTATTATGTTTGTGATACTTACTGGTATCACCTACTGCATCTATGTTGTCTGTGACCCTCAATGAATTGATTCTTCCTTCCTCAGTCCCATACTCCTTATTGGATGTGTTCTTTCGCTCGACATCTACAGTGGTTGGTGCCGGACGAGGCATTGGTGGTAGGTTTATAGGCTGTTTACTGGGGTGTATCAAGGGACCGCCCACTTGGAAACTTGCTGATAGACTTTCCAGCATTTGAGTATTTTTGGAAGTTGCCTGATGTAACTTTCCCATGTTCTGGTTTATTATTTTCAGCCTTTCTATAAGTGGGAGCATAAATGATTTTAACAGCTGTTCCACTTGGGCTATAAGACCTACGACGTCATTAGGAACAGGGGTGACGTGTGTGATAGGCTGAGGTGTAGCAGTAGATGTGATTTGTGGCGATACTGTCGTAGGAAATATATGTGTGGTAGCTGGTGTGAGGTATTTGGTGGGAAATAGTTTTACAGTTTTGTTTATAGTCTTGGGTACTTTTGATCTTCTAGCCATTTGTCGACCCCCACCCCTTTTCCTTTTCCCTGTTAGCTTGGGGCACAAGGCTATTATTTTCTGGGTATCAACAGCATTGGCCTTCTTAGTATTTGTTATAATCGGCTGACTTTCCTCGAGTAAAGAAATGCTCTCTAGTGAGGTGCTCAAAGAGGTAATAGTGTGACATCCGTCTGATCCTATACTTACATTTCTCGGGCTAGTCCCATTATGTCTCTGGGTGTCAGTATGGTCTGGCGTTAGGGCATTCTTAATTTTACCCAGAGAAGACCGCTTTGAGCACAACAATTCCAGGGATAGCCGCTTCTCTGTAAGGGCTATCTCACGCTCTAACACAACTGCTGCTCTGGTAATGAAATTGTCTAGTGTCCCTGTGACGCTGCCCCCTATTGTGTTGGACGCCATCTTCCTCACCTTCCCAGACTGAAGGGCCATGATCGCCTGCTAAAACTTACACAATAGGGGCAGGGCAAACACCAGTGTCCACAATAATAGTACAGTAAACAGAGTTATCAGTCTTGGTCACCTAGAAGAAATCTTGCCTGGGTGTGGAACACGACAGAGGGGTAGCCCAGCCCGGCCTACTCCGGCCTATGACAGCCTTGGACGGTCCCGCCTTTGTCCTGGGCTTCTCCCGGCACGTCCCACGCGCGTCCCCGCGGGACGAGGGATCCAACACAGCTTTATGCACCTCCTGGCGCGGGTTGATGAGGGGGCGGCGTCCTGGGTTGAGGCTGGGTTGAGGCTGCATGGCAGCTGGGAGACGTAGTTCTTGACCAGCAGTGCGGAGCCCGGCCAGCAGAGAAAGCATTGTGGGCAAAGGTCACAGCACCTCCGAGGAGCAAAGCCCGGCCTGCACAGAAGACAAGGAGAGGAAACCTTGATGCACCTCAGCGGAGCTAAGCCAGGCCGACGCAAATACCCCCAGCAAGATACCACCAAGTCCTCGGCCTCAAACACAGCTTTATGCGCCTCCTGGCGCGGGTTGATGAGGGGGGGCGGCGCCCTGGGTTGAGGCTGGGTTGAGGCTGCAGGGCAGCTGGGAGACGTAGTTCTTGACCAGCAGTGCGGAACCCGGCCAGCAGAGAAAGCGGTTGGGGCAAAGGTCACAGCACCTCGGCGGAGCGAAGCCCGGCCGGCACAGAAGACAAGGAGAGGAAACCTTGATGCGCCTTAGCGGAGCTAAGCCCGGCCGATGCAAATACCCCCAGCAAGATACTCACACTTAGTACTTGTCACTTACAATCTAGGAAGCTCAAGTACACAAACCTTAATCAAGGAGAGTAAAGCAACAGCCACTCAAAATAGAGTATCACAGGTAGTAAAATGCAGCTTTTTACTTTAGAAAATTACACATTATAATGATAATCTACACATAAAACTATGATGTACAGTGAAAACCAAAAGTGTTTAACACCTTTTGTGCTTGAGATATAGTACCAAAAGTTTATCTAAACCCTAATCAATCCGCAGTTGAAAACTAGTTAGTATAGAGCCCTGCAATACTCTGTAGACAGTAATTGAGAGAATCCTCAGTTTCCCTGAGAGGAAAAAGCACATGGGACTTTCAAGAAATGTACCAATGCAGGACCAGCACATCTACAAAAGGTCATGCATAGGATGTGGGTCGCAGAAGCATACTCACACAGATCAGACTAGCTACTCCTCAGTAAGTTAGGTTCAGTCATCAGGTAGGATAAACGTCTTGAAAGGCCACCAGCATTCCTATGCAACATTTGTAACATGTGATCAATAGTGAAGTCCAACAATAGTAGGAACATGACCTCACAAGTACCATATGTTTTTCTTCCATCATAGGTTTCTGCCACTTGAGGAGTTTGTGATCAATCTAGACCACAAACGTGGTCCCAGATAAGTTAGATCTGACTCTCCCAATGCCTCACTTGATAACATAGCACTCTATCTCATTAACAGTCCAGTTCTGCTGCAGAGAGAGCAGCATGTGGCTGATAAAACGCTGTGAATGAACTGTCAGGGGATCAACTTTGGTCACATAGTTGGCCACGCATTTTTGGAAGCAACTATCAAGGCCTGGCCAAGGAAAGTGTTTATCTTGTCAGGGGAATGAGAAGCTCAAAGCCATTCACTATTTGGAAACACTGACATATGACAAAAAAAATCACTGCTTTAGCTTCACTTGAGAGGTGATATTAGGAAGATGCATCGTTCAGGGTTTGCGCTTGAGAATTCATAAATTCAACTTATAGGAGTTTGTTTCACATTTTGCACCAGCCACGAATGTATTCAGAGATTTTTTTGTCAGTTCGTAGCAGTTTAATCCATATTTTCTCAGCCAGCACCCCCTCTGCCATTTTTACCCACATCTGTATCAGAGGGCTGTTGGACCCGGCCTCATGGCGTGGTCCTACCCCTCCCGCATGGTGGGCCCAGGACGACATCAGCCCTCCTCCGGACCTCGGGCGGCCCCTTCGGCCCGACCCTGCACGCCCCACCACCACAGATCCGGCTACCATCCCGGATCCCCATCATCGGCCTGGCCCCAGCGGAGGCCCATCACGACCTAAGCACGAGGCCGTGCCCGACTCCATCTTGGGCCCACCACGTCACGACCACGTGGCCTCGGCCCCAGCCTCGGCCCCAGCGAAGCCCAGACATCGGGGCACCAAGATCCACCCAGGTGGTCGAGTGGCCACTCGACAGATCCCGGAGGAAGAGAAGTTTCGATGGCCCTCCAGCCGTCCTCGGACGCCTGGTATCGATCGCCCTCCGGCCTCCCTGGGTGCTGGCTCCGCCCCCCTGCTGGGTGTCTGGTCACCATCATCCCAGCCCCTCTGGCCCCCAGGCGCGAGGGTCCGGACATCAAAGGACCTCCGTCCTATATCTGGGCCAGCCCCGGAGTAGGACGCCAGTTGTATCCTGGACTGGAAGCCCTGCTGACGCTGTCACGGCCGACACCAGAGGAACTCATCCTTCCTGTAACCCGAAGCCACCTGAGAGCCTGCTGGCGCTGCCGCGGCCTACCTTGCTGAACCATCTGAGAGCCTGCTGGCGCTGCCGCGGCCTACCTTGCTGAACCATCTGAGAGCCTGCTGGCGCTGCCGCGGCCTACCTTGCTGAACCATCTGAGAGCCTGCTGGCGCTGCCGCGGCCTACCTTGCTGAACCATCTGAGAGCCTGCTGGCGCTGCCGCGGCCTACCTTGCTGAACCATCTGAGAGCCTGCTGGCGCTGCCGCGGCCTACCTTGCTGAACCACCTGAGAGCCTGCTGGCGCTGCCGCGGCCTACCTTGCTGAACCATCTGAGAGCCTGCTGGCTCTGCCGCGGCCTACCGTGCTGAACCACCTTGCAAGCCTGCTGGCGCTGCCGCGGCTCGAATCTCTCGGAACCCCCCAGCTCGAGGATTGAGAGATGTGCGTAGGGTATCCCTTCCTCCGCCCAGAGTAAGACTGTCCCGCTACCTTACCCTCCTTGTCCGAGACTTTACGGATCCCGCGATCCAACTGTATATACTGCCAAGAACCCGCAACCGTTATTTCTTATAAAAGCTTGAGAACTTGACCTCCTGTGTGGTGTCCGTTCGTAGTGTGTGATTACTCTGCTGTACGATCCTAGGAGAGGGCCCTCATTCAGGAGGCCTCTCGGTAACGCTCGGCTACTTCTCGACGGAGGGGTGGACCTAGGGGTGGTCAGTCAGACATCTTCTGCCTCCCCCGGGTCGCCTTTCTAGCAAGGGCCTCTAGGTTGTATTGAGTGTGTGGAAATTTTTATTCCACCTGCGGAATTGGAGGAATTTAGGTATTCTTCATTACTCTTGTAATACACAATTACTAATTTATTCCGCCACTCCACCGGAGGAATCAATTAATCAACACTAATTGTAATTACTTCTGAAGCCTACTAGTTATTACTTTTGTGCTTTAGGCTCCATTTGGTAGCGCATATGCTAGTTTTGAGGTTTCTTTTCCAGGGAAGCTTTACTTGTTTTACATTTTGGCAATACTGGACTTTCACAGTGATTCGATTTCGAAGGTAGCAATGTAATGACGAAGGTCTGGTTGTTGGGGGCAGGGCAGGTACTGCTGAAAATGAATTCCTGAGGGTGGCCCTTAAACTACCTCAAAGCACCCTCTTGATTATCAAACAAGACCTAGGCATCCGGTCCATCCTCTCTCTGGTGTGACTTAAACCCCTACTTTCCTGGTTGCTTATCTGGTCCACTCTTGAGCACATACAATACAGCGATTTACTGGGAAGGCAAAAGAGGGGGGTGACATTGTCATGCCTGTCCTATGTAAAACAAGCCCTCTATTCTCTAGGCCTGACTGAGCTCTGGCTGGATACCTGCCATTACACGACTTACCACAAAAAAAAACGAACTCCCTATATTGGGAGCACGAGGAGATGAAGTTGATCAACCAAACAAATTTGGGGAGCAAAAGCGAGTACTTCCTTGGGCTTAAGCCCTTTCTTGTCTTTGAGACCTATATGGATGCGATCAATCCATCCTTCAAAAAAGCCCTTTACTTAGGGTTCAGACTTGATACGCTGCCCCTAGCCTCACTTACAGCCAAATGGTAAGTGCTAAGTAAATTCTTCCTGGTCTGCAAGGGTGTGATGAAACTGACCATCACTTGTTATTTTTCTACCTATTTTATATAAAGCAGCATAAATATTAGATAGCCTTACTTTGCCGTCTGTTAGACGTTTGCCAGTATAGTGTTGCGCTAAGAATTTGTAGGGCTGACAGTTCTCCCCCCTATCATCTTCTCAATTGCCAAGTTCCTAGAGAGCATCTGGCCAATCCAGCGTACATACAGTTACTCAGCCTCCACCCCTCACAGGCTGAGAGTAATGTCTACTTAGATATCAACATCCCCGGATCAAGGGGCATATTATCAAGAACCTCGTTAAAATTATCGCCGTTTTACCCGCAGGAAACTGCCGCTAAAACGGCGATAAAGGGCTTGCTAATATGCGTTATAGAATTCCAATAGAAGCCCAGGTTGGATGTGCAGGACATCTAACCTGGGCTTCTAGTGGAATTCTATAATGCATATTAGCCAGGCCATTATCGCCGTTTTAGCAGCAGTTTCCTGCCGCTAAAACGGCGATAATTTAAACGAGGTTCTTGCTAATATGCCCCTCAGTTTGTTAGATATTTAACGACTTCAGCTAAGGCTTAGTCTAGCACTCTTGGAGTTGATTGCCCTAAGCCATATGTAAACACCATGTACTAGTTAATGTGTGAAATCCACACGCCATTTTAACTTTGCGATAATTTTTAATTACGTATTATAAGTAACATTTTAAGCTACGAAATTATTGATTTTCACGGAAATTGCTACATCACTTTTAGTGATTTTACTTTGTACTTTAATAAGCTTGGTGAAACACTGTATTAACTCCGAGTTCGTGCATTGCATATTGATTTGCGACTTTTATGGTCTTTGACCAAAATAAAGATTTTCAAACAAAAAGTATAAAGTGAGCCTCTGGATTTCGGCTTAAAGTGGTAGATGTGAAGGGTACACCGCGATTCACAAATCAGAGATTGTGTGCGTATGAGATGTGCAGATGGAAGAGTGTATCTGTTTCCTCTACCGTAAGGCTAGTTCAACCTACTTCTGTTAGGGTAAGTTTGTTTCCAGAATTAACGCTATGGCAGTGTGGTGGTATTTTATATAGGAAGGGATCCTGTCTTTCTTGGTGTAATTTTTAAGTCCTCAGACTTTAGCAGTGAATATTGTAATGTCATCAACGATGGTGATCTGGTATCATGAGGAAGATTCTCAACCCATGTTTCAATGTTTATGCCATCACCTGATGCAGGGCCAGTGGCCCTATTACTGTGTGTAGTATATAAATCACATTATATTCCTCAAAATTGACCTAAGGCATTTGTTGCTCTATCCCCAAAGCTTCCCCTGGACACTAGTTAGGACCCCTTGCTGAAGCATAATATGTAGGCCTAGCACCTCAGATCATGCAAGTCTTATATAATATTACAGGAAACCTGTGAAGAAACATATTGAGGGAAAGCCCACACATTTCTGCCAGGTCATGGTCCACAGTACCCTCCCGCCCAGCCAAATCTCTCCACGAAAACTCAACCATCCAAAACAACTGCAAAGATAGAAGCCATGAATTCTTCCCAACCAAGCAAGATAAAACCTTTTCAGGACGTATATAATTCAATTTCCAAACCTCCTGCATTCAACAGCCATTGTAGCATACAGCAAGAGTGTGATTTTGTGCTAGGGTGCAACCTCTGCTCTGCGCCACTCATTGTAGTTCAATAAGTGCATCAGTAAATACATTTTTAAGGATATCCTAGACCACAATCTCTGCAATTTGTTGTCCTTTAATGTCTTCAGTTCAGGGTGCACTTATATTTAGCATTCAGTGTGCTATCATATATTCATATTTAATTAGTCTTTATTCGATAGTTTTCAATCATAAAAGACACAACAACAAAGTGTCACTAAAACAATAAATAACACCATATGAGCACACCTACTGACAACATTTTATATCAACATTATCGAATATTGCTGGCAATTATGAATAATATGTAAGTATATTATTTTAAAAGTGATAAAAAAAAACTATTTTATTAAATACACTTAATAATAAATTTAACCCAGGAGCCTGCCTAACAGTGGGTTAATTGTACTACACATAATATACTCTAACTAGCCTCCAATTTATTCTGTCTCAAAGCCCAGAACCAGCTTAGAAATTTTGCCATAGCAATGACTATATCTGGGCGTGTTTTCGAAACCAAAATACGAAAAGCTGTCAAGCATGATCTGGTGCTAAGGTTAGAGCACAGTGGCCATAGCCACCTGCGACGGGGACCCTTGTATGCTGGACAGACAAAGAGTATATGGGTTATCGATTCTTCCTGTAAATTACATGAAGGACAAATAGTATCTGCGAGATTATTCCATTTTGCAATAAAAGATCTTATGGGGAGACAACCTCCTCTGAATTGATGGTAGAGTTTCCTATAGCCTGGGTTAGTAATCAAATTCCAGTAGACCTCTAGTTCCGTCATAAGTTTGTGCTCCATAAAAATGCCTGTGAGTTAACTACTGTCTACTAACGACAGGGTCTTCCTGGAAATCATTGCCCAGTAAAGTTCTTTATACTCCTTTTTACTGGGAAAAGAATTCCCTGTTGGGTCTTCCCACAGGTGGCGGAGCCCCATATCAATCAGATTACTCTTAATCGTCTGCAGTCATTTGATTTTAGAAGGCTGAAGAGCTTGTTTGATATACATAATGGTATTGGCATAAGATGCCAATTCTGGTATGGTCCAGATTCGCCTCCAATAAGCTAGGGGTCTAAATCCCGCCACTTCATCAATGGATACACATCCTAAATCTAACAATAGAGGCTTGATAGGGGTAGATTGAGGCAAGGAAGTCAGTGATCTCAGGAATGTATTTTGTGCAGATACAAGGGGAGTTAATTTCTCAAACCCCCATAATTCTGTGCCATATATAATGGAGGCTCTAACCTTCCCATTATAGATCGATAAAGCCGGCCTCACCGGTTTAGTACTATAGAGTCTATATTCTTTAAGTAGGGCTCCTGCTAACTGATTATGCCTGAGTACTAAGACATCTAACTGTGGAGTCCAATTCATCCTCCTACCCATAGTCAGTGTGTTATTAGTATAAACCTCAATGCTTACAAAGAGTGCTCCAGCGATTTGTCTTTGTGTCTGTTGACTACTTTGCTCCAGTGCCAGTTATGTGTTAGGGCCCATGCGTCTCATTTCTCTATAGCTGCGCCACCATGACTAGCTAGCCCCAAGCTAGCTCTTGGTTGGGGAAAATAGTGCCTTCTGGTCTTTGATCATTTTCGCTTGGCCAGGTACAGAAGCATGTATGCCATTTTTCCTGAGTCTTCTCTTAACTGGCTCAAGGGATTTTCTCTGCTGTTGGACAAGTCGAGTATAGTCTTAGTAAATCTAGATTGGTGTTCCTTCGAAATGTGGAACATTAATGTACAGACACACCACAAGATAGCACCTCTGTCCTGAAAATTGTGGAAGCAAGTTATAACTGTTCTACGAGAGGCACTTGGCAAGGTTGTCAGCACTCCATGTGGATACACTACTGAGAAATAATTGAACAAACCTTTAAGTTTTGAGAACATTTAATATCCAATCCTTTAGGAAGATCTCCATCAACAGGCCTTCCGTTCTCTATGGAGTTACTAGGAAGAGCTCATTATTACTTAAAGGCCATCTTTCTACCTCCTCAACTCACTCCTGGAAAGTTCTTGTCGGGTCTTTAATTTTAATACTATTGCTTGCATCTCTTGCATATTCATCTAGAGCATGGAGACTGAGTCTACCATGGTCTTGGTTCTGTCCAGGGGGTTTCAAGGATCTGTCTGCAGTAATCTCCTTTCTACTGTCATTGAGTCTATTTTGTTTTCCAGGACCTGATATAAGCCTGTAGTAGCTTGCATTAGGTCTGATAATGGCAGCTCCAGGTTCCCACCCCAGTCCTCCATCGAGGGCGGAGACTGTTCTGTCTGTTCATCTTCTGCCATTGTGAACTGCACTAGCTTGTTGCTTGGTACAGCCTAGTGGGGTTTGCTTTCACCATATTAGAAGTAAGGGAAGAAATATTGTGCCACTATTACGGAGTTAAGTCTCCCCACCACCAGCCTGGCTGTCACCGAGTTCCCCTTGTAGCGACAATTCCAAAAGTTACGTTTCCAGGAAGTGCTGTACAGCATTCCAAGTCCAGAGCTGCAAGTGTATACTTGAAAACAAGTAGGCTTTGTCCCATAAGACCCCTCTTCTGTAAGTATTACAGAGGGCTACCCAGCCTTTCATTCCCAGTCTCTACAGAGTTCTCCAAGTCTTCAACATTCCAGATCAAGGGCCATGGGGTCACCATCCGCAGCGTGCCCACCCAGAAGGCAAGCTTCATGCCCCAGTAGCACCACACAGCCTCTGTTGATTAAGCACCAGATCTCCAGTACTAAGACATCTCATGGGGATATATGCCAAACAGCCCCCACAGCAGAACCTCCTCAAAGCAACAAGCCTGGGGACACAATAGTCAGCTTTTTTCCCCAAAATTTCAATTTGATGCATTTTCTGCTGCTGTATGAATTTTTTCATTAACTGCAGCTTCTTAATGAGATATACACTATCATGATTTTATCAAAACATGAATAAAGTTTATTGATGATGATGTTGATGAGTGTTGCCATCCTATGTCTCCCCACCTGCTATTCTCATCTCCTCCACTTTGAGTGTGACAGACAAATGTCTAAAGCCAGGCCGCCCCACAATGCAGCGCTCACCCACTGCCCCGGAAGCTTGTTTCCTTTCCAGTAAAGAATTGGCTTGGTAGTTTGGTCTGCCCTGTTCCCATGATGCACTGGGCCAGGGACAGACTGATATGCATATGGCCAGGTTCTGAACTGGGATGGTGCAGTGAGCTAAAAAACGGTGATGGATTAAGCCCTGATCTGTTGACTGGGTAGGAGTGTTCTGAATAACTCAGATACTCTGTCCATCACCACCCCCTTTTTGTATCGTTCTCACCCACTGCAGTGTCTGATTCAGGACTTTCCACGTTGCACCGTTAATATAGGCCAGGGCTTTCCAAACTTTTCATATTGGTGACACACTTTTTGGAGATGCATCCTTTTTGAGACACGGTAAGACAGTGTAGCGAGCGAGCGGAGCAAGCAAGCCCGAACCACTTACAGGGACTTGGGGGGGTTCTCCCCCCAGAAGAAAATGTTGAAAATAAAGTGGGCAAATGGTGCATTTTCAAGCAAATTTGAGAAAGAAGCAAGGTTAATAAAGCAATTGAGAATCTGTTCTAACAAAGACACTGACTGTCAAAACTGGGTTTAAGGTTAAGTTTGTGCCTGAAACAAGAATATAATGATGCAAACATTGACAGATGCCCCAGTGATTAAGGGAACAAAAAGGGCGGGTGCACGCACTGCCAACCCTTCCAACCATGCAAAAAGTACGCCTGCTGCCTTGCTGAATATGAGTTATACAAAAATCCGTTCAGGAAGGGGAAATTGTGAGTTGTAAAACAATCATGCAAATTATCAGCTGGTCTCTGCGCATTGAACTCAGATGGGACCGCTCTCCGCAGCGCGCCAACAGAGCTAAAAGCCAAAAGGCCAAAAGCCAACTAGAGGTAGACCAAGTGCAAACACTGATTTTTCATACCAAAATAGCACAAAAAGAAACATTGTCAAATAATGCAGAACAAAATAGAACTACCTGGGAAGTTTATGTAATCTGGCACTGTGAGCTTGCTACCCTGCGCGCTACACAACAGGCACCGCACTCATGATTTTTTTAAACTATATTTATACCTTATTTACAGTAAATATCATGAGAGAAGCATTTTTTACTGATATCAGGTTGAGGGATTGAGGGATGTGTAGATGGAAGAAAATGTGGCACAGCCTGTTCTGCCTATCATGAGCATCAAATGTCTGTGGGTGACGTTCCTGCTCCTATTAATGCAGGATGTATTGGATTGCACAAAGCAACACATGTTTCACACCCACGGGCAAGCAGTGGAGTTCCTTTGAGTGACTGAGTCGTAGTTTTGAAAATGTGTAGGAGTAAGATCTAATTAGCACCTTTAATGACATGAGGACAAAACGGCACACAACTTTTGAAATCAATAACAAGGCTAATGACATTCAATGAAATGAAACAAAAATAAAATAAATGTGTCAAATTAATAAAGGGACATCAGAACCTCTCGCAGATAGACTTCTGGCTTAAAAATAGCATTACAGCGACCTGCTGGGCCCAAACCAGCTCCTCCCACCAACTAAACGGGTCTGTGGCAGTGATCACTCTGTGGTTGCATAGGTTCAATGCCTACCATGAGCTACTTTGCATAGAGAACTCTGGAAACAGTTCTAGGCTTTGCTTGACACATTTAGCCTCTTTTGAGTGACAACTCACCGCACTTCCAAATGCGTGAACCTCACACGCAATGAATGGGACTTTAGTTCTCCATGGAACCGGCCTAACAAAAGGCTACACAGTCACATGCCTTAAAAGTCACAAGATACCATTTTGAACCCTAGTGGAGTCTTAATATATGAGCTAAGGCACTGTGACTTGATGTCGCTGTCCAGGTTCCTGGCTCCTTATCACACTGCCCACAGATGATACCTCACCACATGTCCCTGTGGTCCCTTTGCCAAAAGAGGTAAGGTACCAACCTCGCTTCTTGTCACCAGACAATGTTTCCAATATTGGCCCTTTAACTTAAAAGGAAGGAATGAATGGAAACTGCAGATGATAAACAGGGGTAGCCAGACCAGCTAGGAGTCAAGGAGGGCAAGCAAACCACCCCTTCAGGGACACCTGTCTTTTTACACCCATACCACAAACCCCAAACTACAAGTCCCAGGTTGCAAGTGCTTTTCCATAAATTAGGCATGGCCGCAGGTGCCCCACATGACGTAGAACGACTTGGGGAGCTGTGCTCTGCTAAATGAAAATAGTGTGACCGAAATTTATGACTCCCAGAGTGCATTACTCTTCCATGAAAGTTTGACATCTGAGCACAGGGAGAGTGGACCTAGGAGTAGCCTTCTAGTAAACCTAATTTTAAGAGAGACTGTGGTTGAACGCACAGTTGTGGGAGTTCACTAAAATTAAATTACCTTTCAGGTCAGCAGCGACATGTTGTGGGTGGCAGCAAGAGTGGGGGTTGCAAGGGCACTGTTGCCAAGTTAATCAGTTCTTACCCTAGTAGTTAAAACTTTTAAGTTCAGTAACCGCATTCCACTTGCACTTTAGTGCATCATTAACCCCTGAGATCACCTAAGGTGTTCCCACACACAGGTGCCTGCACCCTTCCAGGCCCTTCTTTGGGCAACTATGCAGTGAATGCTTCTCAGTTCTTGCTTTAGGGTCCATGGCAGCCAGGCTATGTCATTGAGTGAATGCACAAAGATCCCAGCTGTTAGTTTAAACCAGATAGGGATTATTCAGGCAGGCAAAAACACAGAATGGAAAAGCAAGAAAATGCCCACTTTCTAAAAGGGACATTTTCAAACACAATTTAAAAACCACATTTACTAAAAGATGTATTTTTAAATTCTGAGCTCAGGGAACCCAAACTCCAAATCTCTATACCTTCCCAATTGAAAGGTATACATGTAAGATGTTATAAGGCAGCTCCAATGTTAACCTATGGGAGAGATAGTCCTTACAATAATGGAAAGTGAAACTGACAGTATTTCACTATTAGGACATGTAAAACACACCAGCTTCCTTGGGCCTATGTTAACGATGCCTTACATGTTAGAAAAAGGAAGGTTTAGGCCTGGCAAGTGGTTGCACTTGCTAGGTCGACCAGGCAGCTCAAAACTGCACACACAGACACTGCAATGGCAGGCATGAGACATGGTTGCAGGCTACTTAGGTGGGTGGCACAATTAGTGCTGCAGGCCCACTAGTAGTATTTGATTTACAAGCCCTGGGCACACACAGTGCACTTTACTAGGGACTTACCATTAAATCAAATATGTCAATCATGGATAACCAAACATAATCACAATTTACAGAGGAACCAATTGCACTTGCACTTCAGCACTCATCAGCAGTGGTAACGTGCCCAGAGTACACAAACCAGCAAAAATGAAGTCCAGGATATGTAAAAAATACAGCAGGTAGATGCAAAAAAGACAAGGAAAATCACGCCAAGGATGACAAGGCTAACAACCTGCTAAGTGAATGTTTCTTGCCTTTGACTGGAGTAAAATTTCCTTTTCTTGGGTAGGAGATGTCAGTGGAGTTTGTAAAGTTGATGGTGTGCATAAATACACTCCACGCTCAATGCAACTGTGAATTGGTGTACTCAAAGAAAACTAATGCATGTAACATTTTTTAAATACCGAAAGTATTTTGAACTCGTAATAATTATGTATTTGCAAATGTAAGCAAAACCCCACAAGAACAACAATGCAAAAAGGGCCACTATGCTTTGGAATCTCAACATGTAAAGTGCTGTTGGCTACGAAAGAAGGCCTGGCTGAAAGTATTAGACGCCTTTTAGGATCACTTGGCCTGTGTGTATAGTGGTGCAGTGCAAAGTAATGTTGCTGGAGATGGCCTTGTCGATGCAGCTAAACATCAGTGCATGCTGCTCTGGGCAAACAGAAATATTCTCTTTGACATTGTCAGGTTTTATCGATTTATTGCATTTTAGATACATAACCTAAATTGAATACGTCTTAAGGGAACTAATATTATGGAGATTTACCTATTCTATGCGGTGCAAGACATATTTGTTTAAATTTCCCTGGGTCTTTCAATGACCATTTTAGCTGTGGCACTTGCCCTTTTAATTTGGGTCCTGCTGCTCCATCCAAGTCAAGTCAAGTCAAGTCAAAAGATTTATATAGCGCACTACATACCCGGAGGGTCTCAAGGCGCTTGGAGAGGGTGGGGAATTACTTGTCGAATATCCAAGTTTTAAGTTGCTTTCTGAATGCTAGGTGGTTCTGAGTGAGACGAAGGTGAGTGGGGAGTGAGTTCCAGGTTTTAGCTGCGAGGTAGGAGAAGGATCTACCTCCCATGGTGGTTTTGTTGATGCGAGGTACGGTAGCAAGGGCTTGGTTGGAGGATCGTAGCTGGCGGGAGGGGGTGTAGAAGGAAAGTCGTGTGTTGAGGCATTCGGGTCCAAGTTCGTAGAGTGCTTTGTGTGCGTGGGTTAGGAGGCGGAAAGTGATCCTCTTATTGACGGGAAGCCAGTGAAGGTCTTTCAGGTGAAGGGAGATGTGGTCTTTACGCGGGATGTCTAGTATGAGTCTGGCTGATGCGTTCTGGATGCGTTGGAGTTTTTTCTGGAGTTTAGCGGTGATACCTGCGTAGAGGGTGTTTCCGTAGTCCAGGCGGCTTGTAACCAGTGCATGGGTGACCGTTTTTCTGGTTTCGGTGGGGATCCAGCGAAATGTTTTTTTGAGCATGCGAAGAATGTTGAAGCAAGATGATGAAACGGCGTTGACTTGTCTGTTCATGGAGAGTGAGGAGTCGAGGATGACGCCCAGGTTCCGTGCGTGGTCCGTCGGGGTGGGTGCTTTTCCAAGGGCCTCTGGCCACCACGAGTCATCCCAGGAGGAGGGGGAGGTACCTAAGATAAGGACTTCTGTTTTGTCTGAGTTTAGTTTCAGACGGCTGTGCTTCATCCACTCGGCCACTTCTTTCATTCCTTCATGTAGGTTGGTTTTGGCGGTGTTAGGGTCTTTGGTGAGTGAGAGGATCAGTTGAGTGTCGTCGGCGTAGGAGATGATGTTGAGGTTATGTTGGCGTGCGATGGCCGCGAGGGGGCTCATGTATACGTTGAAGAGGGTGGGGCTGAGTGAGGATCCTTGTGGTACGCCGCAGATGACTTCAGTGGCCTCTGACTTGAATGGTGGGAGGCGGACTCTCTGGGTTCTTCCGGTGAGGAACGAGGTGATCCATTCCAGTGCTTTTCCCTGGATTCCGATGTTTCTAAGGCGCTGTAGAAGGGTGCTATGGCAGACTGTGTCGAAGGCTGCGGAGAGGTCAAGGAGGATGAGGGCGACAGTGTCTCCGTTGTCCAGTAGAGTTCGAATGTCGTCTGTTGCTGCGATGAGGGCGGTCTCCGTGCTGTGTTTGGCTCGGAAGCCGGACTGTGAGGAGTCGAGGGATTTGTTGGTTTCGAGGAAGGCGGCGAGCTGGTTGTTGACAGCTTTCTCGATGACTTTGGCCGCGAATGGAAGGAGCGAGATGGGGCGGTAGTTTTTGAGTTTGGTGGGGTCCGCTGTGGGTTTTTTCAGAAGGGCGCTAAGTTCTGCGTGTTTCCAGCTTTCCGGGAAGGTGGCGGAGTTGAGGGAGCAGTTGATGACGTCTCGGAGGTGCGGTGCTATGATGGAGTCAGCTTTGTTGAAGATGTGGTGAGGGCAAGGGTCTGTGGGGGATCCTGAGTGGATGGAGTTCATCAGGCGGATGGTGTCCTCAGTGGAGATTGGGTTCCAGCTATTAAGGATGTTCAATGGGGGGGAAGGTCCTGCAGAAGGTTGGGTGGGTTGGTCTCCGGGTCGGTTGTCGAAGCTGTTGTGGATGTCTGCGATTTTGTTGTGGAAGAACGAAGCTAGGGAGTCGCAGAGGGCTTGAGAGGGGGTGATGTCGTTGGAGTTGGCTGAGGGGTTGGTAAATTCTTTGACGATGTTGAATAATTCCTTGCTGTTGTGGGCGTTGTTATCTAGTCGGTCTTTGAGTGCGGCTTTCTTGGCAGACCGGATTAGTTGGTGGTGTATGCGGGTGGCGTTTTTGAATGCGTCTCTGGTGCTGGTGTTTGGGTCTTTTTTCCAGGCCTTCTCGAGGGTGCGACAGAGTTTCTTCGATTTCTTAAGATCATCGTTGAACCAGGAGGCATTTTTGCTGCCTAGAACACTCTCCCCTCCACTGGACCGGTATTCGCGCCCTCTGGCCCCCCTAATTCATCAAAGCATGCCTGCTCAACTGTAGATTGCTACCCCATCATTCAGGGGGTATCTGACTTTCACTTACCACTCCCTCCTGGGACCTAATGTTCTTAACAGAGACATGGGTTAAAGATTCCTCTAATCCTGACATCAATCTTGACATTCCCCCGGACTACCGTTTTGTAGGGGTTAACCGTATTGGCACTAAGGCAGGGGGGGGGGTGAATTGCTGTGATCCTATGCTCAAGCTGGAAGATCATCTCTAGAAAACTTTTTCTAACACTTGCTCTCTTGAAGACATGTATTTTAGTATCTCCGAAGCCGCAAACTCAATCTTGGCGGGTATTCTTGTATATAATCCTCCTGGTTCTTCCCTCCAATCTCTTACTGATCTAATCACCACGGCCGCTGACCTATCACTTAACCACTCCCACTTTACTATTTTATGAGATTTTAACTTGCACTTAGATGATACTTCATGCTCCAAAGTAGGACTGCTCCTGGATACCATGGAGGGCCTCAATCTTATCCAGCAAGATAGTGGCCCCACCCATCGGGCCGGCCATACGCTTGATCTATTGTTTACCAATCATTCAGGTCTGACCACTTTGTCTCCCCTGCCTCTCACCTGGTCTGACCACTATAAAATCCCATTTAGTCTGGCTACTATCCTTCACACCAACACTTCAGTTAAGGCCAGGGACTATGGTAGGAAATGGTTCAAAATCACTGGTGCCTCACTAGCCCCAGCGCTCGCTAGTTCTACCTGGCAGTCAGTAGGGGACCTGGAGACCGATGTCTCAAATTTCAATGCCTGGTTATCCTCAGCCATTGAGGCTACTGCCCCTATGCGACCTGTAGCTTCCTCTAGGTTAAACCCTCAGCACCCTGGTTCTCCCCTGCCTTGCGTGCTGAGAAGAGCAACTGCAAAAAGTTTGAGCGCAGTTGGAGACAATCCTATGATCCAGACATTAAAGTCTCCTATAGAGGCCCCATTAAAAAAATTCACGAACTTAAAAGTACTGTAGTGAGAGAGTACTTTATTAGAAAAATCAGCTCTGCTGAAAACTCCTCCAAAACTATGTTCAAAATAGTGAAAGAGTTTTCTAAACCTGCTGCACTATCCAGTTTGACCTGCCCCAGCCAAAGCCTCTGCAATGGCCTATCTAACTTTTTTTCACGAAAAAATCATAGATGTTTACATTCAATCAGCCCCTGTCAATCCCAGCCCATGATTCCAGGGTACCCAAGGAGGAGGCTTTTATGTCTTTCAACACTATCTTGACCAAAACATCCTTGAAAAAAATGCTGTCATGTAAATCTGGGTCACCGTTGGATCCGTGTCCAGCTCAATTATTTAGCTCTCTCGCCCCTCTCATCATTTCTCCACTGAATTCCATCTGGTTCACCTCATTACAAGCTGGTCTCTTCCCTACGCCATGGAAACAGGCCATGCTGATCCCCATTTTGAAAAATCCTTAAGTCGATCCTTCGGTGTTCAGTAGGTAGCTGCTCGCTTTATAAGCTTCAAAAATAAATAAATAAATAATTGTGATTGTTTTTTCTGAAATACTCACCTGTAAAGTGTTTTGCGAACTAGTTAAACACAGTATGGGTCCTTACTTGTGCTATGGTTTTTATGGGAGGCTTATTCCTGCATCATAAACATGTCCTCGGTTTTACAGAGCTCTAAACATCTTTGCTCGCACAACGCAGAAACACAAATCTGTCAAACCTTTATTAAATTGGCAAATCCATTACCCTGTATTTTATTAGACAATTTAAAAAGTGCCTGGAAATCTTGCATTGCGGGGTTTGTGCAAAATGTTTCGCCTTGAGGACCGATTCATAAACAGATACATTAGTTTGCATTCTTTCAGGTTACGCATGAGGTGCGTTGTTGATAGCGTTTAAAAACTGCTTGCATAAAGTCGTCAGTTTATCAAGGTGCTTTAGGTTCAGCTACTGCTGAAACAGTTCATATGTTTTTAGTCCCAAAATGGAGCACAAGGCATCAGCATTCAAGTTATTGTTTCAGGGTCAGTGTGTAACATCTACTCCCCTCCGTTCCTCCTTGTCCCACTCGTGTCAAACCTTACCGAGTGTCAGGAATGAGCTCTCTGAACTGTACTGTGCATTTGACGCGTGCCGCAAAGAGAACAAAGCCGCGCGCACATGCCTAATGGTCTCCCTCACTGGTGCCTTCCTACGCGATATGCAAGACCGTCCTGCTAAAAATTAATAGAGCGCATCTCCTCGTCGTTCCGCGACACAGCCACACATGGCAGGCGGCACAATATCATGTCACGCCACACAGTTTGGAAAGCTCTATATAGGCACATGAAGTGCAGCAATTCCCAGGGCAACAGCTATCAGTCCACAACCCCACTTCACTTCTTTTCTCCTCAGTGCTTCGGAGCACCCCGACATACAGCCAGTAGATGGGGCAGGTGATTAAGGGGCTGCTGCGTTAAGGCTCCAGTCCATGCAAGGCTGTAGTCACTAGGCATCTGGCACGGCATAGCAACAGGCTTATGCCCCCGTCCTCCCCTCTCCCACACTATTTTGAACAGACTGGCAGTCTTCTAGGCTCTTAGCTGCGCACAACATTAGGCCCCAGGCCCAGCCAGACCCTCTCCACTCTACGCCCTGGTCAAGTCATGTATGGCTCAGCCGGGTTGACGGCTAGGACAGATATTCAGAGGTCCGTCGTATTGCATCTCAGTCCAGCCCTGATGTGTCTTCATTGCTCTTTGCAAAGGAATTCAGCAATTCGGTTTTAGGCAGATTAGGCAGATTCACAGGGGTCTCCATATAGGTTAAAAATGGGTTTGAAGTCAAATGGCAACGTTTTAGAGAGATTACAGCTGGATCTTGCAGCAGGCAGGTCGGAATTAATCACAAAGGCTGTTACTCCACCATCTTGCTTGCCAAGTCTCCCCGTGTTTTCCCCATTAGTCACCATAGCTAAGTCTCTCCTATTGGGAAAGGTCTTTGTGGGATTTATATAGGCTTTCACTACATTGTCTCATAGGCAGCAGGGCTATGCATTGTCAGGAAGTGCTGCATTGTTCCCGAGGACCCTACTGTCACATTGGCGACAATAGGGCACGCAGTAATAGAGAGAAAACGAATAATAAAGAAGCAGCAAGTGCCGAGTCCTTCACCAAGCAGTAACTCCTAATGTTAGCCTATATGCCATATTAAAAAGATAATGGTGTCTTGCCTATCTTTCCTTTGTGTTCCTGGGACCCATTCCTCTTGACCTTCACCCCATCCTAGGAACAAAGAAAATCGTAGTAGACATTCTTATCAGGATTCTGGCCATGCTACTCGTAACTCTTATCCCATTTTGTTTGGAGTTATGAGGACCCTGCTGCTTCAGTACAACCCTTTTCACAAACCCATGTCTCAGTTATGACACCATGTAGATTGAGTTCTCTATTTATGATCAGACATGCAGTGCCTTCTTTGGGCTGGATACCCCTTTTTGAGTTCCTTGGCCACAAAAAGATGGTTTAAATGACACTCAGCTGCTTGACAACACAGTGAAGAAAGAGGATAGTCACCACCTTGTCCTAAGTGGACACCTCTTGTGCTTTATAAGTGAACTCTTAAGGCTGCTTGTTAGGGACAGTGGTTGGGAAGGGTATCAGTTCGTCCATGATGCACTTAATGTTGATACTCTAGTTAAACGGGGGCCCGTAGTGCAACCAGTCATTGCCCAGATTTACTTTAAAGAGAATCCTGAGGCATCAGTGCCACCCTCAATGGCTACCAGAAAGTCCAGAGACTGTAGAACCCACTACCATGCTGCTCTGTTGAAATAATTACTCACAAAGATTTATCCCTAGAATTGTAAACTTAAAAATATCCTTTAATGCAACTCTAATTGCAAAAACATTGCAGAGATGCAAAAACCCAACAAGGCAAATCTATTGCACCATTGTTGCGGCTGGTGAAAGAGGGAATTGGACCAAAGACTTTCCAGAATGCTGAAACATGAAGACGGGTTTCACACTTCTTTGCCATGTTATTGTATCATGAAAATTGAAAAAGGAGGACTATATCTTCGTAGATGAACAATGTCACTAAAATTGAGGAAAATCATTTCCTTTCGTTTGTTGTATATAAATCATAAAATTAGAAATATAATTTTTCTCCATTTGCTTTATAGAGGTGTTTCTAGACAAACATATCTTTGTTTAAAGTCTTTTACATTTCTAAAATGATTTAGCAGTAACATAGAAAACAATTATTCCACAATGCGTTTTCTCCATTTTTGACCTAAAGGAAAAAGAACTCTTTAATATGAAAAAGCGCAGAATTAATTTTGCTGTATTCTGGATTACCCAAGTAGCAAACTAGAGCACACTTGTGTGCAAATATGTTTGCACCAGTACACATATTCCATAATACGGCGCTAGGTGGTACCTCCAATCTAGGTGTTCACGGATGTGATTTAGATCCATCACTTTAATAAGGAGTAGTCAGTAAATCAGTGTAGAACAACAACAAAAAAACACAGTCTAGTAATCTCATAATGATCAGAGAGTGAAAGAACCATCTCAGTGGTGATCTGAGTGTGCCTAAAACCCACAACTGTAGTTTTATATGATACAACTGTGGGAGCATTATGCCAATAACATTATATGACAATTTGTTTTATGAGTTGCTTCCCTACATAGCGAGTACACTGAATACACTTAAATTGGGTAGGATTAAAGTTAGAAGAGGGAAGTTCAACCTCGCATTAAAGGAAATGTATGTTAATGGCAGATGTCAAGGCTATGGTTAGGCTACAGCTGTTTAAAAAAATCAAGCATTGGCAAAGCCAGTAGGTCGCGACTTTGGCAATATTATTTTATATGCAAAGGTGTGAGTCAAGATGAACAGCAATCTTGTAGGTGTCAGAATCAAATCCATTTTTGTAGCAGGTTGCAGTATCTTAAAGTCAGTACTGGATGTCCCTGGTGTCAGTCACAAGGTTTAGCTGTAATCTGGCTGCAGTACCTAAGGCCTCTCTTTGGTGGAATCCTCATGGGATACCACCACTTGCATCTTAGTCACATGTTCTCAGAGAGTTATGAAACTGTCATCAGCTGGTGTGACTTTCTATCAGTGGAGACACGGAATGGCATCACGTTGGAGGAGCATTGGGACATTGGTAATTGTCAGCATTTCATTTATTAAATTCGTAGAACATGCAAGAATAGAAAGTGAATATGAAAGGATGGCCATTAATCTCACTGAAATGACCCTGGAGCTGAATGAGCAAAACAAAGTAAAATGAGTTAGGCAATTACAAGGTATGTGTTCTTAAGAAGCCCTTGGTTGAAACATAAGTAAATGTAACTCTCTAAAATAAAACATGGAATTTTAACCAGTCATCCATGTCGAAAACTAAACATAAAAAACGAACTTGCTGATGCCCATTAATGTAAAGATACAATCGCTGATGGCTGAAAACATCCAGGCTGATTAATAATGTTCTGTTGACTGACACCCTTTTTAGCAATATTAAACTGAAATAAAGTGGCAGGTTAAAATGAGACAGGAAACCAGGAAATTCAAACCGAAGTCAGTTCACTGATTATCTGTAATACTCTGTCCCGGAATACAGATGAAACACAAGACAGTCACAAAGAAAATTACAGTTTTGATTAATGATATCAAGTGAAAATAGCAGAAATATGCAGCAGTTTGTGTGCATAAAAAACATAGGGGCATATAATCAAGGACAGGCGATACATTATCGCCGGTTTTATCGGCAGGAAACTGCTGATAAAGCGGCGATAATGGCCTTGATACTATGCTCTATGAATTCCAATCGAAGCCCACGTTAGATGTGAACACTGAGCAACATGTTTTGAAGTTCGGCCATCCTCCAAAACTTTCTGGCAATAATTTGGGGAGTAGGAGGCGTAGAGCTGAGTGCAGAGGGGGGGCTTATGAGCTCACTTCAAAAGTATTTTCTCTATAACTCATATTCCATACCTGTGTTGAGACTCTTTGTTAGACCTGGCATCCTTGGCGTGGTTCTCCCTTCCCCTTTACTCTACCTGTCATGTATGTTGGTTAGAAGTAAATGTTCTGGGCGCCGTGCTACTACTAATCAGTGCCACAGCGCGAATGCTCCCTGTATAGAAAGGATAACCCTAATGCTTATATCTGAATAGCCTGTATTTTAAGGATTACTTTCTATCACTCTATTCGACCCTAGGAACCCAATAGGAACTTCAAGATTGATATGTTAATGCTCGGGCCAGTGAGGGCTACCTTTTAATAAGGACTGTTTAGATATCATACGTTGTAAAATGCCTTTCCAAAAAACGTGGTAGTTTGGTGCCTAAAGCTTCACTGCTGGCTGTTGCGAAGTATGCATATTGGCCATCTGGTTTTGGAGTAGCAGGGCCAGCGGGGTCAGACCTGGCTGGAGGGAGAGATCGGTATTCCAAGCATGGGGAGGGGTGACTTTTTGATCTGAGCAGGGCCGTGAGTGGCAAGATGAATGATGGCTCCACCTTCCACTGGGTGTCTGATAGCAGACCCCCTCATTCTGAAAGGGCAAGTGCTCTCCCACCCCACCGAACTGGTTCTGACTGGAGTCAGTGATATGCGACCTTAGAGAACAAAGACATTTTAGGTATAAAATGCTGCTCTGGAACTTTGGCCAAGTGTGTTCCTTCTGGATGTCAAGACAAAACTCTGTCTGAGTGAACAAGGAAAGGACTTTGCAACTTTCACCAAGCTTGCCGAAGAAACTACCCGAGGGCCTAAATCGAGAGCGCCTCCTGCAGAAGTATCAGGGACATTAGACTTCACCCCGTCCACCGTCGGAAGTCCTGTGCGAGGAGTTTTGCTTGCAGGTGAGGCCTCCGTCGAGTAATCCGGAGCATCTTGTTCTGCTGTGAGGACCGCAGATTGGGCATCTTCTGAACTTTTGCTAAAGCTGTGCGGGCCGCTGCAGCTAAGAGAGAGCTGCTGCCACTGAGAGTCAGCCAGAATCTGAACTGAGACCTTCTAAACTTTTCCTGAACCTGTGCGGGCCGCTGCAGCTAGGAGAGAGCTGCCGCCGCTGAGGGCCCGCCTGACTCTTAACCTTTGAACCTTTTTGCTAAACCTGTGTGGGCTGCTGCAGCTAAGAAGAGAGCTGCCGCCACTGAGAGCCCGCCTAAATCTGTACCTTCAAACCTTTCACAGGATCCGTGTGGGCGGCTGCAGCTGAGAGAGAGCTGCCGCCGCTGAGAGCCACCGGAATCTGCACCTTCCGACCTTCCGCTTAATCTGCGTGGACCGCTGCAGTAAGAGCGAGTGGTGGCCTCTGAGCATTCACCATTGTGCCAGCCTGGTTGAGGCCATCCCTTGATGTGTGGGCCGCCGCGGCTGAGAGAGAGTGCTTCTGCCGCTGAGTGCCTGCACCCTTTGCCACTTTGCCTCATCGTGATTTGTCCCCTGGGCCACCGCAGCCCAGAGAGAGCTGTAGCCCCTGAGTGCCCACACCCTTTGCTGCTGTGCACCATCGTGATTTGTCCAGTGGTCCGCCGCAGCCAAGAGGGAGCTGTAGCCACTGAGTGCCCACCACCCATTGCTACTGTGCATCGTCGTAATTTGTCCCGCGGGCCGCGGCAGCTAAGAGAGAGCTGTGGCCGCTGAGCGCCCGCATCATTGACAACTTTGCATCCTTGGGATTTGTCCTGTGGGCCACCGCAGCTAAAGAGAGAGCTGCTGCCGTTGTGAGCCCACCATGGAGTTGCACGACGAGAGTCATCGCCACCACCAGCCTGGGCTGCCGCAACCGCGCGCTGCTGCCACTGAGCACCCGCCTGTCCCCAAGTGCCTGAATCACGGTGAGTGCACGCAGCAGACCTCAGCTTCCAAGACTTGGGGTCACTGGGAGTCCAACTGTCACCATCTCCACTTCCTCGAGAAGCTGCGTGCTGTCTCCCCTTTCAACATCAGGTATCTGGTGTATAACAGATTACGTAGGCCCCTGCTCTAAACTCAGTCAGTGTTATGCTTTGGTGAATACGTTGTTATCTCTTTGAGTCCTTACGGGTTGATGTGAATTGTGGTGGTTGAAACGCTTTGCGAGTTTTGAGTTAAACTGTTAGATAAAGATATTATTTTTCTATATCTACCTGAGTTATGTCCTTTTGTGGTGTCATTACTGCCTTATTGTACGTGGTCATAAATGCTTCACACACTGCCTTGGAGATAGGTCTAACTGCTCATGCTATGTTACCACAGGGTTGAGCAGTGGTTGTCAAAAGGGGTGACCCACTTACCCTGACTTAGGAAGAAGGGTCCTTATTTGGACCGTGGCGACAGCCAGTGCCAACTATAGACCCCAATTTCTAGCACTCATAAAAGAGCAAATGCATCCAACAAAAACAGAAACTGGCCAAAAAACACTGCTCTCCATAATGAGGGTGATGTGAACCTTTCCTATTCCTGGATCCCAATCCAACTGCACTTTGTGCACTAATGATAGCAGTGACTCAGAGAGCAGGTTGTCTCTTGCCCTATTTCACTGTATCCAACTATGCCTCATCATCACTCCAGTCTTGGAGCAGGCTCTCTTTCCATTCAGGAAAACATTTAGTTGCACATGTTGCCCGACTCTCTACAGCAAGTATACCATTGGCCCTAATCTAAGTGAGAAAAATCAACCCCCATGAACATTTTGTAAAGTAAGACAATCATAACTGTGGTGTAGTGGCCCCTCGCACCCCTGAGCCACATTGCCACTGCATGTGCTTCACTAATGATAGCTACTACCTCACAAAGTGGGCTTTTCTTTCTCCATGTGAAAAACATAGACCCTCATCTTGCTCTATACATAGCCCACCATCTTTCCAACTCCTCCTCTGCTTCAATGTTCCTCTTCATTGGTTCATTGCTCCAAGGCACAAAGCAATATTGTCACAACAAGTGCGCACAGGGCCCTAGTGCAAGCAATGAAAGCTCGAAACATTGCTATATTTGGAGTTTAGTTGGCCCCTCATACTACTATGCCCCAGTGCTACTGCCCCAATGATACCTACAGCACTGTCTCCTCTGCCCACTTCATTGGAACATCACTTCTTCATCAGTCCTAGGCCTGAGGTCCAATGTGGGCTGTCTGCCTGTTTGTGTAAAAAGAAAGAGGTATGAAAGCCCAACATCTGACCCCTGTTGCTTGGATCCTGTTTCCTGCATAGCGAGGGTGGTCTGTGTACTAATGCGTGCAGGAAAAATATGCTCCTATTTCCCTTTTTGATAGTAAAATACCTATGTATATAATAGGTTGCGTGGCGCCCAACACTCCAGGTCGAAGTGCCACTTCACCTGCAGCACTTAAAAAAAGCAAGCCCACAAATCTTAGCTGTTTCCTCAAAACATCTCTCTGAGGAAGCTGTCTCTGTCCATTTGTACCTTAAAAATTTACTTCCAGATAGTGCTGTCTCCTCTTGGTTGTCTCGTTGATAACACAATGGAACTCGCTTCGTTACTCTTTCTCTTGGACATTACTTTGGAGACCCAGGGGTCCAGATTATCAGGGCTGCGTGTCTGAACGCCACCATGCTGTCCTCCTCATGCCACCCCATTGCTTCACCTGAAACAAAAAGGTTGTCTGGATGCAAACAGAGGTCGAAGTGGATGGATCAATGGGAACTGCGGTGCCCATGCTTTTTAATTTCACAAAATCAGATCCCAAACTTTTTGGTAAAACTGCGACCATACCTTGATTATTAATGCAGACCTTGATCTACCTTTGTCTGAAAATTAAGAGGGTTAATCACCAAATGTAAAGGTTTCTTGGGAGCTTCGGAAGACTTTAACAGAAGAAGTCACTTGAATCTTCATGGTGATAAAGATATATGGGGTTATTCGCTGAGTTCTCCCATGCATCATTTTAACAGGCACTTATAAAAGTGTTTGCACTAGCTACAGTATGATTATGTAGTATTAAAAATATACTTTAAAAGCAATTGTTTTATCTTAAGCACTAAATATTTTCCTGATAGTTTATCTTATCATGTGTGTAATACAATTATAAAATAATGACTTACATTTTCATGTTGCTTTCCATCACAGGCTGGGACCTCGTACAACTACAAATTCACAAGCCATTGTTCCTCACTACACCAACCAGGATTCCAGCCTGTGACTCTCTGGTCGCCACAGAAAAATCAGCAGTGATTGCATTAGGCAATTGCTGTTTCATAATGTAAATAAAAGAGTTATTTCATACTAATTAGTTTAAGTTTAGCGTGTAAGTGTTTATTATTTATGACTTGTGTGTTACTTTAAATGCAGTAACCTGAAAGTAAAAGAACAACAAAATAGTACAGAATATTTTCTTCTTTTTAGCCATGTTTTTGCCCCTACCACCAAAGTCACTGGCCCTCATCCACACTGCACTCAGGATTACATAGTTCTCATGCTTTCTTATGCACTTCAATCACTGTAAAGGGAGACAGCCTAATTGCTAAAAGAACACATTTGTGCTTCTAGGCATCTTCATTTTTTGAGGGCCATATGCACTCTAGGCTTTCTGTCAACATGGAAAGATTCAATCATTGTGCCAATTTATAAAAAGGGAGACCGCCTACATTCTGCATGTTATAGGCCAATCTCCCTGATCACCCCCTTAGCCAAAATAGCAGGATGCATAATTTTAGAGAGGCTGCAGAATTTGTCAAAATCACTTCAGAAACTATCAGATCTTCAATACAGTTTCCGTAGTGGGATAGGTACAATCAAACAAAGTCTTAATTTAAACATATTTATTGGGAGGTATGTTAAGATGAGAAAGGGGATGCTTATTTTAGCATTTGGGGATCTCTCATCAGCTTTTGATTGTGTGATACATGAAAAACGTTGGTCACAATTGAAAGACATGGGGGTAGATATCCCGATTATTAGCTTCTTGAGAGACTTGTACACAGGGTGCAAAGCCAAGGTTAGGATTGGTGCCAAAGGAGAATGCACAGAAGCCTTCGGCATGACGAGAGTTGTGAGGCAGGGTTATGTCCTATCCCCCTTCCTGTTTTCACTATATATCAACAGTGTGGGGGATGTATTGGTGGCAGATCTCCCACAGATAGGTACACGCCCTGTCCCGGCCCTCCTTTAGGCCAATGATGTAGTCCTAATGGCCCGCACCCCACTGGCTTTACAGTCATTGCTGACGGCTTGGCAGATTATATGAAGGATTTGGGCCTCCACATGAATCAATCAAAAACCTGCATCATGAAGTGTGGGAAGAAAACCACGAAATGTAGGGATATATCAATAACTGGAAAAAAGATTGGGTTCACTGACTCCTTTTCGGAATCTAGGGGTCCTATTCGACAAAGCTAGTTCATGGAACAATGCAATTGAAAACAGACAGAATCTATTCAGTAAGGCATGCTGGGCTCTCAGACCCTTTATACATGGCTGGGCTCAAATCCCCCTGAGACGATGCTGAAGATTTATAAGGCAAAGTTTCTCAGCATAGCATTATATGGGGCAGGTACATAAAGATATAAGAAATGTGAAGGTGTGCAAGTTATAAAAAATTATTTCTTTCAATACCTCCTAGCGATCCCCAAAATTACCTTTGTCGAAGATATGATTAAGTTAGAACCAATACTGTTGTGGCACAAAATCCGGACTTCTGATCATACAGAACTCAACAAAGCAAAAATTGGCGACTGTTTAAAATCAACATTTTATTCATGCATTCCATAGCTGGTGTATGTTGAATGATTTATTAGTGACATGGCTCACCCTGAGCACTCTGAGAAACCCTAAACACTGGAAACTATCAGTAGAAAATCATTAAAAAAGGAAGCCATGGTGCACCTAGAAACACTGAAATTGGCTACTGAACTTTCTAGACTCAGTGTTTAAAAAAACCTACTGATTTTAACTACTTTTTCTATCAAGCCATATCTTAAATGTTTCAAATGTTCGCCACAGGTTTGTTCTTACGCGTTTAAGATTAGATATATTTCCCAGATTGACCACTTTCCCCACTATGAACGTTTGGTCCTCAAATCTAACAAACTGCCCCGGTAACGATAATATTCCCCAGAACACAATGCATGTGGTACTCTTTTGTAAATGTTATACTGTATATAGAAAGAGGTATGTTCTTCCGCTTATTAAACACATGTCTTTTACTCAATGCCGACCTGCATATCTGTATATACAATCACTGCCAACACTAGAGATGTGCTGCAGAATGGCGTCTTTTCAATGGCCAGTTTTTTACGCTAAAAAAATTTACGAGCTGTTATCATTTAGGTCATGATATATAGACTACAATCAATTAAGTCATTTTTAAAATGTACAGTGGTATGCAGAAAAACAATGTTTTATTCCAATTTGCACTTTGTCTATTTTAACTGAAATGAAATCACTGCGATCATATCTAACTGTATTCCTTTCTTTTCATTGTGTAAAATATTCAGCAAAATTTATCTCATGTAACCTCTTTTAACATACGTGATAACAAAATGGTTTTTTTTCTAATTGTATGCTTTTATGATTTTACGACAGAAATCAAATAAAGCTTGGCATTGATATTGATATAGGCATCTTCATTTGCAAGAACTAGCAGAAACATTCTGCCCAACCCCTTGGAATATGACACGGACCATGTGAGGCACGGGCCCTACAATTTAAGGCCTTTCTCTTACAGAGACTTTCCATACAAACCTGGGTAGAGTATGGTGGGGTATACCTTGCTCCCTGTCCCACTCAGTACGAGAGAACAAAAGCTGCTGGGATATTGCATACTAACGGGCGAACTATGTCATGCTTATTTATGTGCAGTGACAAATGGCCAAGAAATTCCATAAGTAGTTGCAGCCCGAAGAACGCTGCATGCCAGACCTGAGCCTGGCTTGAGCAGTAGAAGTGCCAGTAGCAGGTACAAGCATGACTCATAAACAGGAAGCAGGGCTTTTGTGCTACAGGCTTGCTTGATGAGGACCGGGGAATATGGCCAGGAAATGCTAAAATGGAGGAAGTATTGAAAAACTGGAATTCTCATGTAGGCACATTGATGTTTACATGAAAAGGGTGATAGGAAGAGATACTGAGAGTGGAGGCAGAGTGCTGAGATGAACATGTAGAAACAGGAATGTGGAGGATATTCAGGAGGCAGTAGTGATCAGTGTATTCTCCATTTGGTGCTGGACAATATTACCTAGAGCTTAGAGTTCCATATGTGACACTAGTTGATTTCCCTGGTTATCATGATGAGGCTCATTCTCATGACTTTGCTTGGAAGATTTTTGCTTGTTGTATGGTTTGATGCTGGTCAGAGCTGCTGCTTGGACAGTCAGTAAGACTCTGGTAGATTGGGCATGCCATATCACCAGTGAGATCTGCTTCATTTACCAAGCGGTTTGTTTGGTATCCTGTGTGCACACTGGTGGTTTTTCCTGTGTATCAGGAGGTTGCACATCATTATGGCGCCTGCAGTTGCTGCTCTGGACACTGGTGGTACAGGGTATATATCCCTAGAAGATGAGAATGCACTGGGTTCACTTATGTATGCAATGTCTCAGGTACACGTTTGGGGTGCAGCGCATACTCAGTTTCCTCCCATGGGATAGAGTCCAGTTGTTTGGCTTCTGCAGCAAGAGTGTTGTTTTATTACAATTAGCTGCACTTCCGGTGAAATAGTCAGATTTACGTTGGTGGGGGAAGTGAGTGCATGGCAGTAGCCTACATGCACTTTGGCTTTGCATCAGTGAAAACTAAGATGATGGACAAGCTTAGGTTCCCGCTGTTGAATTACATTTTGGCCTAAACTGATGTTTATGTTCATTTAAAGGCAAGGAAACCCTATAAGGTAATCAATGACCTAGGGTATCCGTTATTTACAGAAACAACGGTCCTTGCTAGAGGAAAAAATCAAAACAAGTAATAAATATAGAACAGAATCGATTCTATATGTTCTATCCAGCCGGATGGTGCAAATAAATTAGGATAAACAGATTTTTGTCAAGGGACAATTGTAATATCCAGTGGGATACAATTCTGTATCCGAAGAAAAACAATATACAAAGGGTAACAAGGTGAAAATTTACATAAGCAACAAACCACATACAAAAACAGTCAGGCGGAACAGAAAAGCTTGCTTGTTCTTAATTGTACATAATAGGACAAGTATAATAAATAGCGACAGCTGTAACACATATAAATGGAATTGTTTGTGTGCACTGTGTTTTTAAGGTCGACGACGTTGCGAGTTGCGGTGTGAGAGCGCAGTGGCTCAATGTGAGTGAGTGATCACTCACATTGAGCCACCGCGCTTTCACAACGCAACTCTCGGACCCCCTGCCACCCGGCATCGCCCCTAACGACTCTTCCTTAAGGCTATCCGGCAAAAGCCGTTCTTCCAAGTCCTGCCAGGACTACTGCGTCCAGTTGTCCGAGTTATTCTCAGGGATTATCACCTCCTTGACACCAACAGTAGCCGGTTCCTCTCTCCGCTAGGACCATCGTGTCCTCGCCACCAGGTTTCATGCTAATGACTCCAAAGTTACGTAAAATTGATATTTCGGGCTGACAGTATCACTGTCCTGATGATGATCCCAGTTATTCTCTGAATGGGATCGAAATGTCGTCGACCTTAAAAACACCGTGCAGACAAACAATTCCATTTATATGTGTTACGGCTGTCGCTATTTATCATGCTTGTCCTATTATGTACAATTAAGAACAAGCAGGCTTTTCTGTTCCGCCTGACTGTTTTTGCATGTGCTTTGTTTCTTATGTAAATTGTCACCTTGTCACCTTCTCACACTTTGTATATTGTTTTTCTTTGGATACAGGATTGTATCCCACTGGATATTACAATTGTCCCTTGACAAAAATCTGTTCATCTTAATCAAATTACACTTTTCGGCTGGATAGAACATATGGAATCTACTCTGTTCTATATATATATTACTTGTTTTGATTTTTTCCTCTACCAAGGACCGTTGTTTTCTCTAAACTGATGTTTATGGCAGTTATGTGCTGGCTAGAGAGGAAGGAGGGCCTGTTAGTAGCATTTGCCATTCAGCTCCACCCCGGGCTGCCATCATTATGGTCTCTTCATTTGCTGGGTGGCATTAATTATGACTTTAACATGGGTGGATCTCCTTGGAAATCTGGTGTCAGTTGTGTAAATTCCTGATATGCCATAATGTAAAGAAATCATTTAATGCACTGGGTGATTATATTTAGACATTGATTTTAGAAATAGGAAGTTATGTCAAGCCACTCAAGATGTTAACTCTTGCAATGTTGTCACTATGTTAAAGTCTGCCAGATGTGTTATCACTTGCTTATGGGCCGAATATATAAAATGCCTTATTTCTCACATTGTAATATGTGTACACAAAGCATTATAAACAATTTAAAGCTTTCAATTATTTCACCCGATGCTTAAGAGGTTTAAAGTTGATATAATAAAATAAGCTACATATCTTAATACCAAACAGTGGTCATGTCTTTTTATTTTCGTGAAAAATACCAGAGTGCCCATACTATGAGAGAGGAGGCAGGGTGCCGTGATGAACAGGACGGACTAGGAATGCAAGGGGTGACGATTCATGATGTGGCAGATTGGAGGAGAGAGGGAGGTGCACAGCTGGCAAAGATATGGAGAACGGGAAAAGAGGGTGGGACACAGGGATTAACGTGGAGCCAACAAACAGGAAAGAAACAAGGAGCAAACTGATGCAGACACACTGGGAAAAGAGGAAGACTCGTGCTCTCTGACTGAGCACTTAAAGACGAATGCTAGACAAACATGCAAAAGAAACATACTTCTGTGACAGCAGTAGTGGAGGGACAGAGCTTATACCATTAAAACACTATGAGAGTGAAATGCTACTAGGAGGAACAATAAAAGACTAGGGATGAAAGTCATTGATTCCAGAGCAGCCATCTGAGATAAACAAACACAACCCATCCAATCAAAACCAAAGGGCTGATCAAAAGCCCTCTCTAAATATGTTTGAAACTTTCAATCTAGAGTCTGTCTGCGCAGATATGGTATAGCATCACGGACACTGTGACTAGCCTGGCACATATCATGTAATCCCATATTATGCATGGGTTTCTGTTGGCACTGCAACCTTTGAAAGTGCTAGTCAGAGAATTCCAACAACACCTTTTATATTAGACAGTTCTGAAGCTCTGTATATTATGTTTTGATGTTTTGACATGACAAAATGAACCCAATCTTGTCAAGTACTTCAGTTCTACATTTCTTTTGCTAGGATTACAAACAATAATATTCACATTTATATTTCAATGTATAATACTGTAAGGATTTTATTGAATGATCTGGTGTCTGTCACCATAAGCAAATCGTGATTGTTTATTTGCTTTTAAGCTTTAATGTGCCTCTACATTTTATTGATCACCTTTACACTTCAGCATATTTATACATGAAAATTCCAACTATATTATTTGTGCTCTACAATGGAGAGTTAGTACTTATTCATGGAGCTGACATGTTTGTGACTGTGATTATTGGATGGTTATATGTTCACTGTTATGATTGTTGTATCAAAATATGCCCTAAGCCATAACATTGACTTTGTGAGAATTAATTGCTCTTTACTTGAAAGAAAACACTATCACTGGGAGTGAATGTAAAACTTAGCAAGCCAGTAGGGTAAGCAGATTTACACCTCTGTAAAGTTGTTACTATCTCCAGCTCTATAATATGGTGAGTATGCAGGACTGAAGAATTGGAAAATGACCTTTACAAAGCGGTCAAAACACTGCAATACATTTACATCGCTGTTTTTACAACGCAAGTCGTTACAACGATTTGCGCTGGATGCCGCTCCAGACTAAGGAATAGTGTGATTAGTATTCCAACACCTTCCCTACTGTTACGTAGGCTCGAGTTGGAATAGTAAATCATACTATTCCTAAGTCCAGTGCCCTCCAGCGCAAGTCGTTGTAATGACTTGCGTTTTAAAAACAGCGATGTAATGTACCCTGATCTAAATGATGTAGCTACATACTAGAAATGCAATTAATTTTCAAAGAGGGGGACAATGTTGATTGTACTATTTTGCCCTATAGTTGAAATTAATCAATGGGTGTGCATAAACAAACAATTTTCAGTTCGAATTTTTCCTTCCAAGTCCATGCTTTCTGTGCCATCCATCAGCAAGTGCTTTCCATTTATTATTATGGTTGGCTCCATCTTTCTGTTAATAGCTGTAGTTCAATTGATCAATATGTTTTGCTTATGCAGTAGCATCGCCAATATTTTTATGTTTTTTATTTTTTATAAACTTTTATTGCAGTAATAAACAGCATCTTGCCATGGTATTACATTACACATAAACGGCCTAAGGCCGACAAAGCGCATTCTATGTATATCGTCTACAGCCATCAAGCCAACAACCCAAAATGGGCAGGCGGCGGTAATAATTACGACCCAGTATTTGTACATCCTGGCGCACAACAAACAGCTCTCAGAGGCTCTTTTAAAATGTATATAATGTGCGTCCCGCTAGCCTTGAGTGTCAAACAAATGTCAGTAGTCCAGAATGTGTACCACGCCCTCCGTAAAATCCCCCTGCTCCCCAACTCCCCTTTCCTACCCTGCACCCCCCTACCCTGCATCCCCGTGAAAAAACTCAAATCACAGCCGCACCCTAAGGGGGGTCTACAGTCACTGACTGGGGAACCCCCTGTGTTCTGCTCACGGGCCCTAAAGCATCCGTCGCTGCCACAACAACCGCTCCCACCTCCGCATTCTCCGACGCGCCTCCTGTGAGAAGCCTATAGGTATTATATAATCCCCAAAAGTTTTTAGGTCTGCTCCTGTGTGGGAGAACCTCGCTGTAGTTCTCCAACGGCGTACAGCAGAACAGCATGTTGTGAGACCATTGCCGGAGTGTCAGGACTGGACTACTCAACCAGCACATCGCCACCCTCCGCTTGGCTACAAGGAGCCCCATATCCACCATCCTACGCAGTGCCTCAGGTAATTTCTTAGAGTATCCCAGCAACGCCACTATAGGGTCAGGCACAAGGTCTGTCTCTACTACTCTCCCCAACTCACTGAATACCTCCACCCAATATGCATATATTCCTGGGCAGTGTCAAGCTAAATGCAGAAAATCCGCCTTCTGAGCATGGCATCTCTCACAAGACGCCTCTGGCCGGAGGCCGTACCTGCAGAGTCTCTCCGGTGTATAATAGGTCCAATTGAGGTACTTGAAGTGAACAAGCCTATGTCGCCCATGGAGCGAGATCTTCATGGTGTACATACAACAGTAAGTCCACATGGAATCGTCAATCGTGGTCTGCAAGTCACGCTGCCAAGCAAGCCTAGCCATGGTGTATCTATTTTTACTATGCGCGATGGCTAATTTGTATAAAGCAGTTATCATTTTGAGAGGGGGGGTTTTAGTCTTGATCACGTAGGACAGTTCCCTCACTTCTGGGGGCTCAGCCAGATCGTCCCGTAATATGTCACACAAGGCCCCACGTACCCTGTGATACTGGAACCTGCACAGCAGGTTGTTTACGCCCGCTGCATCCCCCACCTGCTCCCAAGTCTTAAGCACCCCCTCTTGAAAAAGATCACTGATACTCTAATTGACAGAGTGCGCAATGCATGGACCACTCCCCTGTCTCTACATGGCCCCAGCCATCGCATCCACTCAATTGGCATTACAGGGGAATACAATAGAGCTCCCTTTGCTGCTGCATTATATTGTACCAAGCATGTCTGGTAAAATTAATAGAGTCTAAGATGCCAGTTCTGCAATCCATAGACTCAAATATCATGGCCGGTAGGGGAAGTGGTTCCGCAAACACTCTCTCCATGAGGAGGAAAGGTATTTCTGCCTCACCATATATCCAGGCGTGAGCATGAGCACCCTGCACTAGCCTATAATATAATTCGAAATCCAGCGCCCCAAGACCCCCCAAATAATATGGCAGGGTGAGGACGTTCCACTGTACCCTCGCTTGCTTACCAGCCCAGGCTAGTTTTATCATGGATTGACAAAGTCGCAGAAAGACGGAGCGCTGCAACACTGTTGGAATGTTCGTAAATAAAAATAGTAACCTGGGAAGAACCACCATTTTCATAATTGAAATTCTTCCCACCAGGGACAAAGGGAGGTGGATCCACAACTCTACATTGTCTTCAAGCCTGTCTATGGCCATCCCATAACTTTCCTGAAATACAATGTGTGAGTCCGTGTGCAGCCTAATGCCCAGATATCGAATAGAGTCATGGACCATTGCAGTGGATAGTCCATTTCAAATTCCATCGTAGCTGGAGTAAGGGGGAACACTATCGACTTTGCCCAGTTAACCTTCAGCCCCGACAGCTCCCCAAAGTGGACAACCTCCCTAATGACTGAAGACAAATGTTTTCAGGGTCCCTCACATACAATAGCGTTTCCTTCGCATAGGTCAACGGTGCACAGACATAATATCGACTCCAAAATATCGTCTGGACAGAATATCGAGTTTTAAATATCGTTTGGAGAAAATATCGACTAGACAGAATATCGACAGCCAAAATATCGTTTTTAAGGTAAGTGAAGTAATATCGACTGTAAATAATATAGACAGTGAAAATATCCAAGTATATAATCTAGATAGTAAAAAATATAGTTTTTTAAATAATATTTAATTATTTATAGTGTGTTTATGTTATAATATGTGTGAAAAGTGTCAATTTATTTTATTATTTTTTTTAATTAATTATTTTTTTAATTACTGTGTAATTTAATTCTGTAGCGGGTTGTGGGTTTATAGGGGAATAGGGTGGGAAGTAATTTAATTATAATTAATTAAATATGTAAATTTATTAATTGGTAGTAATAATTAATTAATTGGTAATTAAATAATATATGTTAATTATTTAAAATTTAATTGGTAATTAATTTTATTTAATTGATTAATTGCTAATTATGTCAATTAAAATAATTTATTTTCTCTAGCGGGTTGTGGGTTTATAGGGGAATAGGGTGGGAAGTAATTTAATTATAATTAATTAAATATGTAAATTTATTAATTGGTAGTAATAATTAATTAATTGGTAATTAAATAATATATGTTAATTATTTAAAATTTAATTGGTAATTAATTTTATTTAATTGATTAATTGCTAATTATGTCAATTAAAATAATGTATTTTCTCTAGCGGGTTGTGGGTTTATAGGGGAATAGGGTGGGAAGTAATTTAATTATAATTAATTAAATATGTTAATTTAATAATTGGTAGTAATATTTAATTAATTGTTAATTAAAACATGTTTGTTAATTAATTAAAATGTAATTGGTAATTAATTTTATTTAATAGATTAATTGCTAATTATGTTAAATGAAAGGGGTATTTTTAGGGTTCAGGGTCAGTTTTCAGTTTTTGGGTAAAGGGGTATTTTTAGGGTTCAGGGTCAGTTTTCAGTTTTTGGGTAAAGGGGTATTTTTAGGGTTCAGGGTCAGTTTTTAGTTTTTGGGTAAAGGGGTATTTTTAGGGTTCAGGGTCAGTTTTCAGTTTTTGGGTAAAGGGGTATTTTTAGGGTTCAGGGTCAGTTTTCAGTTTTTGGGTAAAGGGGTATTTTTTGGGTTCAGGGTCAGTTTTTAGTTTTTGGGTAAAGGGGTATTTTTAGGGTTCAGGGTCAGTTTTTAGTTTTTGGGTAAAGGGGTATTTTTAGGGTTCAGGGTCAGTTTTCAGTTTTTGGGTAAAGGGGTATTTTTAGGGTTCAGGGTCAGTTTTCAGTTTTTGGGTAAAGGGGTATTTTTAGGGTTCAGGGTCAGTTTTTAGTTTTTGGGTAAAGGGGTATTTTTAGGGTTCAGGGTCAGTTTTTAGTTTTTGGGTAAAGGGGTATTTTTAGGGTTCAGGGTCAGTTTTCAGTTTTTGGGTAAAGGGGTATTTTTAGGGTTCAGGGTCAGTTTTCAGTTTTTGGGTAAAGGGGTATTTTTAGGGTTCAGGGTCAGTTTTCAGTTTTTGGGTCAAGGGGTATTTTTAGGGTTCAGGGTCAGTTTTCAGTTTTTGGGTAAAGGGGTATTTTTAGGGTTCAGGGTCAGTTTTCAGTTTTTGGGTAAAGGGTTATTTTTAGGGTTCAGGGTCAGTTTTAAATTTTTGGGTAAAGGGGTATTTTTAGGGTTCAGGGTCAGTTTTGGGTTTTTGGGGTACATATACAATATTGCCTATTATTTAATTAAATGTTGTTACTATATATATATGTTTTAAGAAATATGATTAAAAATATATATATTTTTTTACTTTCATTAAATATTTAATTATTAAAAGTTATTTTAAGTATTGTTAATTATATTTTAGTAATTAATTTTTTATATTAATGTAATTAAACATTGTTTTTAGTAAAGTCGATATTTTTTACAACGATATTTTTGTAAACGATATTTTGTAGTCGATATTTTTGTACTTACCTGTTTGTACATACAAACTCGATATTTTTGTAGTAGATATTTTCACCTCGATATTTTGGGTACTCGATATTGTGGTAGTCGATATTCTTTCAGTGATCCAGGTCAACACCACAATCCTGTACGTCGGGAATCCAATCCCCTCATTGCCATGATACTCCCGTAGTGCGCACGCTATTGACTCCGCCACGAGGCCGTAAAGTAGCGGTGACAGGGGGCAACCTTGCCTGGTTCCCCAAGTCATGGGAAAGGGGTCGGTGATCTTGTCCCCCAGGCGGATGCGTGCCGTAGACCTGTAGTATAAAACTCCTATCAACTGTAAGAAGACCTTCCCCAGTCCCATTCTCGTCAGTACCTGCCTCATGAATACCCATTCCACCGAATCAAAGGCATTTTCCATATCTAGGAAAACTGCTATCGCCTTATTTTACTGTCGCACATGTTGCATTGTCCCGAACACAGTGCAAATGTTATATGTAAGGTTCCTATTTGGTATGAATCGAGCCTGCTCCGGAGCAACACGGATAGTTACCATAAGGGCAGGTCTATTAGCTAATATCTTAGCAAATATCTTGGTATCCACATTAAGCAGCGAGAGAGGGCGGTATGAGCTGCACTCTTCCGGGGGTTTCCCCGGTTTAGGAATGGCGACCATGAGAGCCTCCCTCATAGTCCGAGGCATCGTGCCCATTACACACATGTCCCCAAATAGGGTGGCCAAATGCGGAAGGCGCAGATCTTTGAAAGCTTTATAGAAGGTAACCGTTAGGCCATCTATTCCCGGAGCACTATTGGTTCTCATACCCGCCAGGGCTTCAGAGATTTCATCCTTCTCGATAGGGTGCATTTGAAGTTCCCTGTGGGTATCAGGGAGGAACTGTAGTTTAATATGCTCGAGATAGTCCAATATTTGCTCCTCAGCCCCATCTAATTTAGAAATGTACAGGTTCGAGTAAAATTGTTTAAAGCGATCTGCAATTTCCGTCTACTCCGTTAGAAGCGCCCCTGACGATGACCTGATCTGCGATATCTGCGTCTTATCGCGCCTTGCCTTCATCACTCGAGCTAATACCGATCCCGGCCTATCTCCTTCACCGTAAGTTCTAGCCGTTGCATATTTACCCATATGTCTCACTTCGCTGTCAGCAGCGTCATGATACTCCTCCATCAATGTTTTGATCTCAGCCTCCAATTCTGCACCCCCTTCAGCAACCTGGCACTGCTCCAAGTTATTCAGCTTTAGTTCTAGGTCCGCTAACCTTTTCCGTATGGCCTTGAGCACGTCCGAGTGTTTGGACATTGCTATGCCTCTAACATATACTTTAAATGTTTCCCAAACTGTCTGAAAATTATCTACTGAACCAATGTTATTTGCAGAGAAAAGTTCTATGGCCTCTGTAAGCTCCTCCTTGAACAGCGGGTCCAGCAGGGAATAGGGGGGAAACCGCCACGTGAATGGCGGCAATGTTTTCTTTGGCGTGGCAAGCATTAACATTAGTGGAGAGTGGTCCGAGAGTGTGCGGGGCAATACTATGCATTGGCGTACCTGGTCCAGTAACAAGGACGAGGTAAGCCAATAATCTAGGCGCGTGTGCATATTGTGAAATGCTGAGTAATGTGTGTAGCCACCTTTATCGCTATTGCGAGCCCGCGACATATCGCACAGATCGCACAGATTCATACTAACCAGAATACTGTCTAACCACCTCGCAGCCTGTTGATCTGTCTTGGTCTGGATTACGCACTAAATTGAAGTCGCCCCCCCCCCCCATAGAAGCGGTGCATTCCTATATGGTTTAGTAACAGTGGCTAACGTTGCATAAAACTCAGGACTATCATAGTTGGGACCATACACATTAACTATGATCAAGTCGAAACACCGGCCCTGGCACCTAGATATGAGATATCGGCCATCAACGTCCACATGCAACTGCGCGATAATGAATGGTGTTCTGGGATTAATTCAGGTCAGTACCCCTCTAGCGTGCGATGTGAACCCCGCTGAGTTGATGTTACCTAGCAGTTCCCTACTGCGCAGCATAGGGCTCAATTGCGGCAGGTGGGTCTCCTGCAGCAGAGCAATATCCACGTGGTGTCTGTTCAGGTAACTAACCACTTTTCGGAGCTTACGCTGATCGTTAGGACCCCTGACATTCCAGGATACGACTCGCATACAATCTATTGAGCCACCAGAGTCGTGTGAGCTATGTGACACCATCACTGCGGCCTGCCTTCATCACGCAGTCTATGTCAGTGCATTCTCATGTATAGTGTACCATAGGCAAAGACAAAAAACATCCCCCCGACATCCCTTACTCAAAGCTAACTTCCCCCTCAACTCCACCCCCCTCCCACAGCAGACCTACCGCAACTTGGCCACATGTAAACCCAAACAGCACCCCTCCCCAACCCTCCCCTTCATGGTCTCCCCAAACGTACAACAGCACTGCAAGGCACACGAGGGCGGAGGTAGCTCCTTGTATCGACCTCTAGTGCTCAACTTCATTCGCTCTATCAAGCCCAGCCACGATTGCGTCTTCAACAACTATTTTCGGTATTCACTCTTAAGCATATTCCATCTGTGGGTTTTATCCCCTCTCCAGGCTTCTAAACTCGCTATCCAGTACCAATTCCGGTTATTTGGTGCTCAGTCTGCCAGCCCTCGTCCCACAGAGTCATCACATGTATTACTAAACCAATCTGGCATCCAATGTAACCAAAGAGACACTGTGCTCCGATGCCTTTTACTTTAAACCTGCAATCCCCTTCAGGTCTCACAGTTCCGTAATGTATATTACAGGTATCCATGCAATATACCAAGCCACATCCCTCCACCCCCACCCCCGATCACCGTACACCCTCGTGGCCAGCAGCTCTCAGCATCAGTCCTGTTCGTCAAGCACGCCACCCGCTGCCTCATCCAGCAGCTGTCTCCCCGGACTCTTGCGTTGTTCCTTGGACCAATTCCTGATCACATGTTGTAAGGCCTTAGGGTCAGTAAAGATGTGTGAATGACCCTGTCTATTGACCCTTAGCTTCGCCGGATACAGCATGGCATAGTCAATCCCTAAGTCCCAGAGTTGCCTCTTCAGTGGTACAAAATGTGTGCGTGCTTCCCAAACCCGAGTGGTGAAGTCCAGGAACAGCGATAGTTCTGAGCCCTCATACCTCAAGATTTTCTTCTCCCTGGCCACTCGGAGCGCTGCGTCCTGGTTGTGGTAATTAAGTAGTTTTGCGATGATCGGCCGTGGAGGAGCTCCCACCGGGGGTCCGGGACCCAAGGAGCGGTGCGCCCTCACCACCACAAACATTGCTGAGAAGACCCCCTCTCCCAGGAGTGTCACCAGCAGCTGCTCCACGAACTTCTCCATGTTTCCCGTGGGGGTGGTTTCCAGCAGGCCTGTGATACGTAAGTTACATCATTGGGAAAGTGCCTCCAAGTCCTCCCTCTTGTCCTGCAAGACGATTAGAACCTTTCTGAGTTGTTTATGATCAGCATCTAAGGTGGTGTGAGCTTCTTCAAACTCAGTGAGCCGTCTTTCCGACATATCAAGCCGTTCCGCGTGCTTGTTGAGTCGGTCAGCCATCCTGTCCATTCTGTATGTGAGGGCATCCATTTTTGTGCCCAATTTGGTAATGCCACTCTGCAGGGACTTTCCCATCGATTTGAGAATACTGCGTAAGTCCGGCTACGAATTGCCACTCGCTGGGGGTGATGTCCTAGTGGTCTCGCTCGTGGCGGCGTCATTGGACTTCGATCGCTTCTGGTCAAAGGAGAGCTTGGATTGTGTTTTGTCCCCTCTACCCATGGTGCCCAATATGCAGCAACTTCAACAGCTGGGCTGGAACTTGCGTTTTGTGTGTTATGGGGCTACAGCACACCAGGGCAGTCGCACTACTCCCACAGCTCCACCACCGTCGCTCCTGTGCGCCCAGACAGAGATCTGCCCGCCTGCTGGGATTACCGCTCTAGAGGGCCAAAAGTAACACGTCCAGGACCAGCTTCGCCCCGCTGAGAGCACACCACGAGCGCCGGTTCAGATGTAGTCCCTTATGTGCTGTTTCAGACACCAGCCACCACAGAGCGCGACACTGGCATCCACTATTACCCCAACCTTCCTCACAACGATAGGATCGCCAATCCTCACCTCCACTATTACTTATGAGAGGAGCGGGAACGTCTAGGGGCGGGGGAGTTTGGCCAGATCAACCCCACCAAACCTTAACGCAAGGGTGGGGCTCCTTGTAGCCCCTTGGCCACCCAGGACGCACTTTAGTGCACCCAACTGCACTTGTCGCCGAACTGCCAGGGCACCAAATCTCACACTCCACTGTGGGGCAGGGGCACGGCTTCCAAGAGGCAGATGATGTAATTTGTCAACCACCACCTGCCGCAGCTCCTGTGTCGCCCGTCCCGCAGTACCAGATCAATGCAGGTGAAAGTCCTAAGCACACGTCAAGCTCCAAGGTGCCCACTCAATGTCGACAAGCTCTCTCGGCGGGAGAGTGCTTTTCAGAATCGCGGCGCCCCACTGTGCTGCCTGGAGCCTGTAAGCAGGGTTTGTAAGCGTATGGACCGCAGAGAGACAACTCGCTCCTCTTTCCCACAATCACCGCGCTGCGTTGCTTCTTCGCCCTTCAACACCCCGCCGGGCCCCCACCTTTGGCCTGATGATGACACTGTGTGCGCCTGGGCGAAGAGCGAGACACCAGTCTCCAGGAGCGACGATCATCTACCACAGGGCACCACAAGGATCCAGAGTCTGCCGCACGCAGAATGACGCAAGGCAGACCCAACACTCACGCCATACCGGGGATCAGCGGTCTGCCGGCCGCGCCGCAGCTCCTCCACCAAATTGCCGCATTATGCTCCCAATGTCCATTTCAAGTAGGTCGGCAGCACCCGCACTCCTTCCAATAGCGAAGTCGTTGTTGTGGGCCAATATGATACGTGAACACGGCAGGATAATTGCAGCATAGGCGAAGATCGCAGCAGAGCTCCGGGCTCAAGCGGCCATCTCGATAGCGAGCTAGCTCTGCCCCCACCATCACCAATATTCTTATGGATTATAACCTAATCTAAAAAAAACATAAAAGTTATTAAACTGCTAATTGAATGGATAGATTCGTAGAGAAATTCATTCACACTATCAGAAAGTGTTACAATGTGCTCACTACAATGCAATGTGGACACCTTACGGCTGGTACACAGTTCCTAAAATGTGACCCCTGGGGCAAATCCAGCGGACCAATTATTGACGAGTTTTACTGAATAGAAACATGGCAGGTGTTTAAAATATTGGACTTTTTATTTACTCTGCATAAAACCCAGGAAGTGATGCTGCTAATGTAAAAACATAATCTAATCTTGTGTCAATGTACATAGTTGGGCCCTAAGCCAATATAGGGTGATAGGCATAAAATGATCCCCAAGTTCATCCTTACTGTATCAAACCTACTTCAGGATACTGAAAGAAAGGGATTAGACAGTTCAACTTGAAAACTGCTGAATTAGGGCATTATTACTTACATCTCGGATCGGTGGTCCACAAGTTTGTGTTTATAATCATAACACGTAACATCCAATGGCCACTGGAGAGCTTCAGGGATACCAATAGGGAAGAATTTTTCAACACAATGGAATAAAACAACACAAATAGTCAGGATCTATGAAGACTGTAACTATTCTGAATGAACTAAGCCTTCACCACTAATCCTACAACAGTAGCTATTTCTTCACACCAACAATGGACCAAAGCCAGATTAGTCCACATATCTACTCACCACGTAACCAAAAATAGAGTAGATAACATCCCTCAAGAAAAAACACATTCAGGAAAAGCCAAATGGAGTCTGCCATCAGACTTTAGTTTCAACACCAACTGACCTGAGTGCAGTGACAGTAATCTCACTTTTAGAGGTTGTCTGCTTAACATTCGGCAAAGATTAACTGCCCATTACTTCCCGATGATTCACCCACAGTAAACATGTTTCTTCCCATCTCTCCCACATTCAATAAGAAGCAGAATTGACTGCATTACTGAACAAACTAAAACTGGAGGGTTTCTCTCCAACACTGCCTCCGAAGGTACAACATCTGTTCTTCAGCTAGATAATATGTTGTTACTATCCTCACATATGAATAAAGTTATCAAAGCAGCAAACATTTATCTCTATTCCCTACAGAAAAGGGAAACCTTTCCCCCCCCTTCGTCAACTGAGAATAGAGGACACACCTCATTATCTCTCGATTGTCATCATAGCTGACACCCTACAGTCCTCCATCAGCCCATTAAAAGCCGTCTTCCCTCTTAAAGAGCAGGCTCACCTCAGCCAAACATAAATTCAACCTCATTTCTTTAATAGTAACAGACTTGCATTGGTAACCACTAGTAACTGTCACCCAGATTAAAATCTACTTGTTGGCATGAAAGATCATTCACTTGAAAGCTCCACCTTCCCTGGCCAACCGACTGCCTCCCTCTGAAGGAAAACAGGGTTTAAGGAGCAAGGACTCGTAAACTCAGAAGACTTTGAAATGTAAAACTACGTAAGCCATGAAGTAATCACATTTCATACTAATGGTGAAAAGGGAGGTCAAATTCAGTTTAAATAGAGGTTATATGACCATGTGACTTTAGGAATCTCTTAGAATAAAAATAGAGCATTTCAACTTTAATATCAAACAGATTTAAAAATGCTGCACTTTTGTGATTTGTGGTATTCTTCACATAAAGAGATAGAAACTTAAAATTACATTCAACCAGTACCAGCAATTGGTTTTAACAATTCACTTCATGCTCTATTGTTTGTGAATCCTTATTGCTCACACATAAGCTTCAAGCTCACATATCCTCCCACCTCAGACCCAGGTAAGCTCACCCACATCCACCTAACCCCCATAAAAAATAGTTAAAATACCCATCCTAAGTTAGGGTCCAGCCTTCGAGGTCTGGGCGCAACTACCACTCCCTGTTGCTAACCATTAGCCAAATGCTTCATATTCAAACATCCATTTCTCGGTAAATATTCTCAGCAGAACCCTCTTCAGTGCCTTCCTTTCTCCCATGCATCCACGCCCATTAAGCACTGTGGCATAGGATCAAGGGCTACTTTTACCAGGCAGTTACTTTCTGTAGAATTACAATATAAGCCGAAATTTCTTAGATAAATTGTGTTTTTTTCAATTTGACTAAAATAGCAGGTTGTGAAGAGGGGACTACTCACAAGGTCTGATTACGATTGGCAGTAAGATGTGATAATTGTTGCATGCAATAAAAAAAGAGCTATTTTTTGGAATTCATTGAATGCAATAATTATCATATCTTGCGAGTTTTTCAGAAATATGGGTCAGATTTATGATGATACCAATTTGCGATTTCCTAATTACGAATCACAAGGATCGCAATTAGGAAATCGCAAAATGGCATGTATGAAAGTGTGTCGAACACTTTCTCTGATTCCTAGGGGGTCGCAAATGACCTACCTCATGAATATTAATGAGGAAGGTCACAATTTGAGACCCCCTAGGAATCACTAAAATCACGGGGCTGGTGGCCAGCAGGAGTCAGCAGGCCACCATGTCCACGATTGCCTTTAAATAAAGCAATATTCTTTTTTTAAATGCAGCCCGTTTTCCTTAAAGTAAAATGTGTTGCACTGCCTGCTCTAAAAAAATGCTTTTACAAACATTCACAAAGGGGAAGGGGTCCAATGGGGACACCTTCCAAATTTGCGAATGGGTTACCACCTACTTGAAGGTAAAATGCAAATGTTTTGCGACCGCATTCATGGTCCCAAAACATTCATACATACCGATGCGATTTGGTATTAGGAAGGGACGCCCTCACCACACCCCTTCCCAATAACGATTTGCAAACAGGGCGATTCTGCGATTCTTGGACATCATTTTATCCTGCTTATGATCTGACGTGAAAAAAAGAACATTTAGCAATTCTTTTTGCACTTGTTGAAGTACTGCCTGATGTTTAAAATAGTATTTATCAGTCTCCATGCACATCCCAATGGGGGCACCATTACACAGTTTAGTTTTATTTTCAACAATTCTATTTGACATTTTCATGAACTTCAATGAGGTTTATGATCTAGGTTCATTGGTTTTTAGAGGTTTATGATCTAGATTCATTGGTTTTTATGATCTAGATTCATTGGTTTTTAGTATTTTATAGCCTGGCAACATGTTTCACAAACCTATTGCTTCTTCAAAGTTATATTATGAAGTGATTCTCTGTGATATAACTAGGTATCATCCCATCCACTTTTATTCAACATATATGATCTGCAAACAGGTACTCTTGTTCTCAGAGATGAAGTATTGTCTATCCTCTATGTATAGCACGAATGCACTACTTTGCAGCAACTGTGAAAAGAGTACTCATTAAATGTGTATTCGACCACAAAATGTTTGGTTATTTGCACATGTTATGTGAACCATAAATAGACCAAGCGCCTAGTCCACTCTATGCCATTACAGCGAGCTCCAGACCCATGCAAATTTCCCTCCTGGGTCACATAATGCACTGAATAAAAAAATGTGTTCTTTGTAGCAACAATTGATCAATCAATAAAGAGTATTTGTAAAGCGCGCTACTCACCCGCTAGGGTCTCAAGGCGCTGGGGGGGCTGCTACTGCTCGAAAAGCCAGGTCTTGAGTTGCTTCCTGAAGGAGAGATGGTCCTGGGTGAGTCGTAGGTGGGTGGGGAGGGTGTTTCAGGTCTTGGCTGCCAGGTAGCTGAAGGATCTTCCTCCGGTGGTGGTTCTGCGGATCCATGGGACGGTGGCGAGGGCGAGGCTGGCGGACCGGAGCTGGCGGGTTGGAGTGTAGAACGTGAGGCGTTGTTGAGGTATTCAAGGGCCCAAGTCTTGGAGAGCCTTGTGTGCGTGGGTGAGGAGTCTGAACGTGATCCCCTTGCTGACGGGGAGCCAGTGCAGGTCCCTCAGGTGGGTGGAGATGTGGCTGTGTCGGGGGATATCCAAGGCGAGTCGTGCTGAGGCGTTCGGGATGCTCTGGAGTCTTTTCTGTAGTTTGGCGGTGGTCCCAGCGTAGAGGGCGTTCCCGTAGTCCAGACGGCTGGTGACTAGGGCCTGGGTGACCGTTTTCCTGGTTCCTGTGGGGATCCAGGGGAAGATCTTATGGAGCATGCAGAGTGTGTTGAAGCAGGAGGAGGTAACGGCGTTAACTTGCCTGGCCATCGTGAGGGAGGAGTCAAGGATAAAGCCCAGGTTGCGTGCGTGGTCCTTGGGCTTGGGTGGGGGGCCCAGAGCAGGCGGCCACCAGGAGTCGTCCCAGGCGGAGATGGATGGGCCGAGGATGAGGACTTCCATCTTGTCTGAGTTCAGTTTCAGGCGGCTGAGCTTCATCCAGTCTGCGATGTCTTTCATTCCGTCCTGGAACCTGGCTCTGGCGGAGGTGGGGTCGTTGGTGAGGGAGAGGATCAGTTGGGTATCGTCGTCGTAGGAGATGATGTTGAGGTTGTGCTTGCGTGCGATGGCTGCAAGGGGGCTCATGTAGATGTTGAAGAGGGTGGGGCTGAGCGAGGAGCCTTGAGGTACGCCGCAGATGATCTTGGTGGCTTCTGCGAGGAAGGGCGGGAGACGGACTCTTTGGGTTCTGTCGGAGAGGAAGGAGGTGATCCATTCCAGGGCCTTTCCTTGGATCCCGGCGTGACGGAGGCGGGTTGTCTGCGAGCGGTGGCAGACCGTGTCGAACGCAGCCGAAAGGTGGAGCAGGATGAGGGCGGCGGTTTCTCCGTTGCCCAGCAGGGTCCGGATGTCGTCGGTGGCCGCGATGAGGGCGGTCTCGGTGCTGTGGTTCGCTCGGAATCCGGACTGCGATGGGTCGAGGGAGCCGTTCGTCTCCAGGAAGGCTGTCAGCTGTTTGTTGATGGTTTTCTCAATGACTTTTGCAGGGAAGGGGAGGAGCGAGATGGGGCGGAAGTTCTTGAGGTCTGAGGGGTCTGCGGTGGGTTTCTTCAGGAGGGCGCTGATCTCTGCGTGCTTCCAGCTCTCCGGGAAGGTGGCGGATATGAAGGAGTTGTTGATGATGTCCCGAAGTTTGGGTGCGATGATGGCGTCGGCTTTGTTGAAGATGTGGTGTGGGCAGGGATCGCCTGGGGAGCCCGAGTGGATGGTGTACATCGTGTGGGTGGTATCTTTCGTGCTGACCTGAGTCCAGGTGCACAGGGTGGTGGTGGGGGGTGTAGGTTCGGTGGTGGGGTACGAGTTCTGAGCACCGAAGCTGTTGTGTATGTCGACGATCTTACGGTGAAAAAAGGTGGCCAGAGTGTTGAAGAGGTCTTGAGAAGGCGTGATGTCCTTGTTGCTGGCATTGGGGTTGGAGAGCTCTTTCACGACGTTGAAGAGTTCCTTGCTGTTGTGGGTGTTGTTGTCCAGTCGTTCTCTGAAGGATGACCTTTTGGTGATGAGGATCAGCTGGTGGTGTTTGCGGGTGGCGTTCTTGAGGGCTGTCATGTTATCCGTTGACTGGTTGTGGCGCCAGACTTTCTCGAGGTCACGGCAGGATTTCTTGGAGTCTTTGAGATCGTTGGTGAACCACACGGCTTTCTTGCTGTTGAGGTTGCTGGGAGGGTTTTTCAGAGGAGCAAGGGTGTCGGCGCAGTCGGTGATCCACTGTGTGAGGTTGCGGGCTCCTTAGTTGGGGTCCATGGTGTTGGTGGGAGGGTTTAGGGTGGTGATCTTGCTCCAGTATCTTCGGGGGGTTTGTTGAGGGCGGTGGTGGGTCGTTGTTTTCCTGAAGTTGAAGTGTATGCAGCTGTGGTCGGTCCAGTGGAGCTCGGTGGTGTGGCTGAAGAAGATGTGGTTGCTGGAGGAGAAGACGGGGTCGAGCGTGTGGCCGGCGTAATGGGTGGGGGTGTTGACCAGTTGCTTGAATCCGAGGTTGGCGAGGTTGTCTAGTAGGGCGGTGGTGTTGTTGTCCTGGTCGTTCTCCAGATGGAAGTTGAGGTTTCCTAGGAGGATGTAGTCGGGGGAGGCGAGGGCGAGCGGGCTGATGAAATCTGCGATGGCCTAGCTGAAGTGTGAGCGTGGTCCCGGGGGTCTGTAGAGGAGGGTTCCTCTGAGGGTGGTCTTGGGGTCGGTGTGAATCTGGAAGTGCAGGTGCTCTGCGGTGGCGAGGGTGTCGTCGGTGTTGGTTGTGATGCGGATAGTGTTTCTGTGGGCGATGGCGATGCCTCCTCCGGTCTGGTTGACGCGGTCCCTCCAGATGATCTTGTAGCCGTCCGGGATGGCAATGGCGATGTCGGGGGCTGAGGAGGCGTTCATCCAGGTTTCCGTGAAGAAGGCGACGTCTGGTGCTGTTTTGTCCAGGAGGTCCCATAGTTCGACGGCGTGTCTGTGGATGGAGCGGGTGTTGAGCAGGATGCACTTGAGGTGGTTGTTGGTGGCTGTTTTGGCTGGCGCGGTGCAGGACCGCGTGCAGGTGAAGTAGCAGGCGTGGCAGGTGAAGGCTCCGTGGGTGCGTTTCGGGGTGGCTTGGTGCAGGCTGGATGTCGGCCGGTGTTGAGTGCGTGGAGGGTGGCGGCATCGTAGCTCAGTCGGGTTGGCTGGCTCTGGCGGGGTGCAGGTGTTCTGGCACTGGGCGCGGTCCAGGCGTGGACGGGCATAGACGGGCTTGCCTTTGGCGCACCTTCGGCGCGCCCGCTGTGCGTACGCGCGGTCCCCTCCATTTATGGCGAAGTGGGAGGGAGGAGCAGCTGGGAGGCGGGAACGGGGCGGCGAATGGGGAGCGGGAGACAGGAGAAGGGGGGGCGGGTCTGCAGGAGAGCAACGGCGGGGAGCAGAGGGGGGTTGGAAAGAGCGGGAAAGCGGAGCGGGGGAGAGCGAGGGCAAGCCTGGGCAAGCCTGGAGAACGAGGGCAAGCCTGGGCAAGCCTGGAGAGCGAGGCAAGCCTGGAGAGCAGGGGCCCTAAGGAGAGGCGGTAGCAAGAGGGCCAAGCAGGCAGTGGCAGCAGAATCCGGGCACACGGGGGCTGTGCGTAGTGGAGTGACCGGGTCAAGGGTCACAGCTCACTGCCGCGCGGTCCCCGTCATTTATGGCCAAGTGGGAGGGAGGAGCAGCTGGGAGGCGGGAGCGGGGCGGCGAATGGGGAGCGGGAGACAGGAGAAGGGGCGGGGCCGCAGGAGAGCAGCGAATCCGCGAGCGGGACGAATTATGCTCAGGAAGCGCTTACAGGGTTACAGCAGGTGCCCAAGTTGAAGCTAATTTCTTTGTGACCATTTAAAAAATGGTTACAAAGAAATTAACTTCAAATTGGCCACCTGCTGTAACCCTGTAAGTGCTTCCTGAGGCGCCTCGTTGCCTACTTGCAACTATTCTCTGACCCTCGAAGCAGGGTCAGAGATTAGTTACAATTAGGTAACGAGGTGCTGTCCAAAAATTAAACCTCAGCAGGAAGCACTTACAGATAAAAAAAGCAGGTGCCTGGGTTGAAGCTAAAATTCATTAACGCATTATAATCAGCCCAAGAATCTAGTGAGCACCGATGCTAGGCAGGTGTGCTTTCTCCCCAGATCTACCGTCTACAATTAGCTGTAATCCGTGATGGGGGTCTAGGCATCCACGAGTTTCTGGAGCGCAATCCCCCTGTACTTCCAGTGACCAGGAGGCTGCTTTCTCCTCATCTGCTGCGCTGATCGGCCTCTGACCTTTATAAACAAGAGGCATGTGAACTCGCACAGAAGCCCGGCCCCAAACGCACTAGGCAATGCAACTTCTTCCCTCCCTTTCCCCCACTGTGATGGACAGCTCACTCGAGGAACCTTGGCGCCTATGGGAGTGGTGGCAAAGTTACAGAAACACGGGGTCACTGGAGGGCCTTTAAGCAGCTGTAGTGTCGGAAAAGCACGATACATTTACCCAACGAGGTAGCACTTACTGCTTTTTCCTCATCTGCTGCTCTGAACGGTGTCTGACCCTTTATTAACAAGAGGCATGTGAACTCGCACAGAAGCCAGGCCCTACACACACTAGGCTATGCAACCTCTTCCCGCCCTTTCCCCCACTGTGATGGACAGCTCACTCGAGGGACCTTGGCGCCTATGGGCACGGTGGCAAAGTTACAGACACACAGGGTCACTGAACACAACTCCTCTGGGCCTTTAAGCAGCTGTAGTGTCAGAAAAGCACGATACATTTACCCGACGAGGAAGCACTTACTGCTTTCTCCTCATCTGCTGCGCTGATCGGCCTCTGACCTTTATAAACAAGAGGCATGTGAACTCGCACAGAATCCCGGCCCCACACACACTAGGCTATGCAACCTCTTACCGCCCTTGCCCCCACTGTGATGGACAGCTCTCTCGAGGGACCTCGCCGCTGATGGACGCGGTGGCAAAGTTAAAGACACACGGGGTCACTGGAGACAACACTTCTGGGCCTTTAAGCAGCTGTAGTGTCGGAAAAGCACAATACATTTAACCAACGAGGTAGCACTTACTGCTTTTTTCTCATCTGCTGCTCTGATTGGTGTCTGACCCTTTATAAACAAGAGGCATGTGAACTCGCACAGAAGCCCGGCCCCACACACACTAGGCTATGCAACCTCTTCCCGCCCTTTCCCCCACTGTGATGGACAGCTCACTCAAGGGACCTCGGCGCCTATGGGCGCGGTGGCAAAGTTACAGACACACGGGGTCACTGGTGGGCCTTTAAGCAGCTGTAGTGTCGGAAAAGCATGATGCATTTACCCAACGAAGTAGCACTTACTGCTTTTTCCTCATCTGCTGCTCTGATCGGTGTCTGACCCTTTATAAAGAAGAGGCATGTGAACTCGCACAGAAGCCCGGCCCTACACACACTAGGCTATGCAACCTCCTTCCACCCTTTCCCCCACTGTGATGGACAGCTCACTCGAGGGACCTCGGCGCCTATGGGCGCGGTGGCAAAGTTACAGACACACGGGGTCACTGGAGACAACTCTTCTGGGCCTTTAAGCAGCTGTAGTGCCGGAAAAGCATGATACATTTACCCACCGAGGTAGCCCTTACTGATTAGAAAGTACTCCAGTCGAGTATAGTGCAATTGCCCAAAAATATGCGATTTCAGGGGGAAATCCACGAATTAGCGCGAATTCGCGAAACACGAATTCGCAAAATTCACCCACACTTATTCATAACCTCATGGTTCAATGTACACAAGCAGAACAAGTGCAAACGTTTCTTATAGAAGCGACTGCAACAACAATGCAAGCTTTGCTTTCAATCACATAATAGGTACAGCACAGCCATGCAACAGCCAGCTTTAGCACGCACATATAGACAGCTGCTTCTAAATAAACTTGAGGAATGGGCATTGGAGAAGAATATTATAATTCAAGAGCGTGGTGTACGCCAAGGATGTGTTTTGGCTCCCACCTTATTTTCACTTTTTGTTAACGATATCCCTGACCATTTGAACAGTTGTGCTAGTGATTCACCAAAACTCAATGGGGAGAGGGTGCCTGCGTTACTCTTCGCGGATGATACCATTTTGATATCACAAACCAAGAAGGGTCTCCAGGCACTCTTGAAATCCTTTAGCACATACTGTGTGAAGAAAGGTCTAGAGATAAACGTTAATAAAACCAAATGTATGGCTCTAAATCCCCCTAAGCTAGATAAGGGGACCTTAAGTCTGGACGGCCAGGTACTGGAAACAGTGGATAATTTTTCCTATCTGGGGGTAGTGTTAGACTCAAACCTAACTTGGAAAGATCAAATCGAGAAAAGTAAGATGTCCTATGCTCATAATGTTAGACCAATTATCAGCAAATTAAATACTTGCTCAAGCAAAAGCGTTACTCCTGCGCTTGAGCTCTTCAAATTTAAAACCCAGTCTGCTGCCCTTTATGGGGCTGAGATATGGGGGCCACGGTCAAAGGATAGTTTTTATGGATTGGATAATAGATTCATGAGATCAATCGTAAGGGTCCCCGTAAGTACACCTTTGATTCCACTCCAAATGGATTTGAATCTCAGAAGAACTGATAATTATACAATCTTACGACCACTAATGTTTTGGGTAAGACTATGGTCTACCCCTGAATTGATTGACTATAGGAATGGACTTCAGGAGATATTGGGTCTTGATTCTCTACATTCTGTTGTATGGCTCAAGCATATTAAAAAATGGTTTTTTATCCTGGGTTTACCACAGTTTTGGGAACGTCCTGAAGGGCTGCCGTTTAATGCAAAATCTATGGTGAAACAAGCATTTTGGTCCCTCATTACCAATTGTTTAACAAATGGTAATAGTATCGGTTCCCTTACTCAAAACTTTTTAAGCTTCAAGGAAGAACCTTTTTTCGAGGCATTATTGGATGAGATAGAGCCTCCACTTGCGAAGTCTCTATTTTTGAAGTTTAGGTATGGGAATCTTATGACAAACTGTAATGTTGAACGCTGGTCTAGGAGAAATCGGGACGGGGCTGACCTTACACAGGGGAATTGTACAATGTGTTCAGACTCCTGTATGGAGGACGAAAGCCATATTCTTTTTTTCTGCCAAGCGTACGATAAAGCAAGAAAAAAGTGGATTAAACCCCTGTGTAATACCCTAGGAATAAGAGCATGTCTCCAGGCATATAGGATTGCCAGGACTAATACCCTACAAATTGTTGTATTTAGTATTAGCAGATTTCTTCTCAGTTTATTTTGCTAGAAGGAAGATCGGCCAACCATTCTGAGTAGTCAAACCATGTATATATTCTTCCAAACTAAATGGTGCATGATTCCCTCCCTCGCTACTAAATGTAAATGGTGACAAAATTTAGTCCTCGTGTATATATGTATATTTATATTGTATTGTAGATGGTTTTAACGTATATTGTAAATTATGGATATATTTTAATTTGTGTTAAGTAACATATGTGTTATATGACATGCTGTCTGTTTTATATGTATCTTTTATGGCTGAATCAGTCAAAAATAAAGATTAAATTGAACTGAAATTGAATAATTCCATGTCAGAATGGCTTTAGAAAAGGAAAAGAAACGGTGGAACAGTGTCTGAACTTGAATCTGATTATTGCACAATATACGGCATCTAAGAATGGCCATTTATATCTTGCCTTCATGGATCTGTTGGCAGCCTTTGACTGTGTGGCACAGCATAGGCTGTGGCAGATCATGGAGGCAATGGGGGTCGATATGCCGATTATCCGCTTAATCCAGGAATTGTATACTGGTGCTACAGCGTGTATCCACTTTGGAAAGAAAGGAGAGTGCACCAGACATTTTAAAATTACTAGAGGTGTGAGACAGGGCTGCGTCCTCGTCCCCTTTTTATTTTCTTTGTATACCAATGCTGTTGAATCTACACTGGTGGGTTCTACGCCAGATGTTCCTTACATTAACTCCTTCCAGGTACCGATACCACTCTATGCGGACGACGCAGTGATTTTAGCTCACACTAGTAATGCGCTGCGCAGACTCATGACGGAGTATACTAAATTCATGAACGAGTTGGATATGAAAATCAACTATTCCAAGTCCATTGTTTTAGTGGTAAGCGAAAAGCAGCGGAAACAGCCTCAGATTCATATTGAAGGGGGTAAGCTGGGAGTTTTAGATTGTTTTAATTATTTAGGGATCATATTTGATGTGATCCAGCGGAGCTCTCCAACAACCCTCAAAACATATCCCACTCAACCCAAGAGCATTATATTTTTACTCATCTGTGGGGCCCATAGCACCGCGAGTCACACACTTCACACAACTCACTGCCCCTGAATCAGTGTAAAGAAGACTGACTAGCGGGTTACCTTGAATTTACACTTTATACATTATATACAGTTCGAACTATCATCTAACCTGTTATGAGGAAAACAATACATGAAGAAACTCCGATATTTGGTCCATGGACCAACTAGTATAAGTCAGTTGATGGCAATTAAGACCAGCTCAATCACAGTAATCCTAAAACTCATAACACATTTTATTTCTGTCATGACATTTATTTAGGTTAAAAATAAACTAGGCAGACTCGAGTTTAAATTTTGAATATTTTATCTACTTCATGTAAGAAAGGAAATTTAGCAATTTATTTAGACAAACAAAATGTAAACATTTTATTTAGTACATGTTGAAGAAATAAATTAGAAAAGCATATTGCCCATCTGTCATAGGCGAATGACAGAGTCGCACAGATTCCCAAAATTGTTTGTCTCTCTATTCTTCTCAATGCCTCCCTTCTAACTTAAAATCTCTGCAATCAATCATCTTCTCTGCGCCAATAAAATTAAAGTCCAAAAATATTTCAAAGTCTCTAGCACCATAAATTGTTCAAACCTACAGCATGTTGTGGTGCAAAATAAAATTCATGGAGCCAATCCCTTTTCTCTTTCATATAAGCTCTTTTATACCCTTTTTCTCTAGGTATCTAACTTAAAATTGAAACTTTTAGGGTCCACAGTCCTTTCTGATTGGTCCATTAGAGGGGTGGTGACGATCACCTCATGTACTCCTTGTTCAAACCAGTTTGCATTTTAGCAATGTCATCCTTTAATTCATTCTCATGGCATTCGTCTCAGATTTGTGCTTGTCATTTCCTTCTTGCAACACTTTTCGATTTTGTTTTCTATTACATTTTTGTCTCCCGCTTTTTGATGCAGGCATCCTTTGGCACACTTCCTTTCCCTAGGCCAAGCTGACCTTGACATCTCTCACTCCGTGCACAGGCCATTCTATTCACATGTTCCGCTCACAGTGCATGCGTTGGGGCCATCTTTCCCGAGGTGTTGCCATTGGTTCAATAAACAGCCATTTTTTCTCAGACAAGGCCGCGCAGGCCTCAATGGGAACTAATACGTAAATAAACACAACAGAAATTAGATTTAGAATTTTAGCCCTTCTGTTTACCTCCCTCCATTCTAGTTTTCTCAGTTAGTTGTTACCTAGCAAAAGCGTACATATATGCGTTATTTTACTCACCATTTATATTTTCGTTGAGCCACAAAAGGACTTTTTCTACTCAAGCACAAATACACACGTATTTTCGATTATATATATATATATATATATATATATATATATATATAGATTTCACTGCTGGAAAGCGGGGCAGGCAGCAACTTTTGTGGTACTTCTTTCCACTTGGAACTTTTTTTTTTTAAACTCTTTGGGCCTGATTCACAGAATTAACTTAAGACTAAATCCTAAACTTACTACTATTTGGTATTCACAGAATGCACTTAATACTTTCGGGATTCACAGAGTGAACTTACTACTTTCGAGATTCACAGAATAAACTTACTACTTTCGGTACTCACAGAATAGATTTAAGACTACTAACTTTACGTCCGAACTCGGGCCGGAAATTCCGGCCCGGAGGCGGAGCTTCCCGCTTGGGGGCGGAGCTTGCGGCCCGGAGGCAGAGCTTCCGGCTTGGAGGTGGGGATTTTAGCCATGGCTGTAATCTCCACCTCAGGGCCGCAAGCTCCGACTCTGGGCCGGAAGCTGTGCCTCCGGGCCGCAAGCTCCGCCCCCAAGCCGGAAGCTCCGTCTCTGGGCCACAAGCTCTGCCCCCAAGCCAGAAGCTCCACCTCCGGGCCGGAATTTCCGGCCTGAGTTCGGACGTAAATTTAGTGGTCTTAAATCTATTCTGTGAATACCGAAAGTAATACGTTTATTCTGTGAATCCCGAAAGTAGTAAGTTCACTCTGTGAATCCCGAAAGTAGTAAGTGCATTCTGTGAATACCAAATAGTAGTAAGTTTAGGATTTAGTCTTAAGTTCATTCTGTGAATCGGGCCCACTATTCAAGACTGATTGCATCAAGGTGACATTTGCACATATTAACACATGTTACTTTCATCAGTCCCATTTTTTTTCTTTTCACCCTCCCCAAGAACTGAATAGTTAGTCATCTGAAAACATATCAAGGAAAAAATAGCTTCTATCTCCCTCCCTCCCCTCCCCTCCCCAACACGCCCACCCCGTCCCACCCTCGTCTCCTGGTCGCAGTAATATAGCTATAGTATAGTGTCTTCTGATTCCTCACAATACTAAGGAAATCCAAACGAAGGCCTATTTGTGTCCTGTACGCTGCCCTGGGTGCCGGAATAACGTGTCCTACCAACTTCACTCTCATTTTAGGCATCACTCCCCATCTCCTTGCGACTGTACAAGGTCCACCCTCTCCAGATCCATCAGCATCACCTCCCAGTCCTGTGCTATGGGGTATTTCCTCTGTCCTTTCTCTTCCTCCCTCCTCAGGGCTGACCCCTCCGTCCGGCCCCATTTCACTAGGTCCGTCTGCCACACGGACGTTTGGGGTGTCCGGGGGGATTTCCATCTCATTGTCAAGGTCCTGACAGCTAATAGGAGCGCCAGATCTAGGAATTTCTATTTGGCCTTCAACTGTTTTGGTCTTTTACGGAGTCCCACTAAGCAGCATAGGGCGTCTTCCGGTACCGACACCTGAGTAACTGTCACCAGTATCTGACAGATTCCTGCCCAGTATCCCCGTAGGCGTGCACAGGCCCAGAGCATGTGGAGGAGTACGGCCTCTTCTTCCCCGCAACGTGGGCATTTTTGTGAGGAGTTTGGGAACATCTTGTGCAGTCTCTTCGGGGTTAGATACGCCCTATACAGAACCATTGTTTGTATGAATCTAAATTTAACATTCCGGGACACACACCTGGGGTGCTCTATGATAATTTGCCAAGCCTTATCAGTCAGTACTTCTTCTGTGGCCCGGGCCCACGTGTCTCTAAGTGTGTTGACTGGGATGGCTGCATGTCCCCTGAACCCTGTGTACAACCATCTTACCAAGTGTCCCCCTGTTCTCATGTAGTACAATAAGTGAACCAACTCATGTTGTGTGGGCTGGAGTCGCTGTGGTGCCCAAGTGATCCGGATATAATGGGAAATTGCAGCATGTAGTAAATACAGTCTGGGGGGGCACCTGTGATCTGTTGGAAGGACTCATGATCCAGCAGGGTCCCGTCTCCAAAGAAAGCCCCCACAGTACCTGCTTTGTGGTCCTACCTTGCGGTATCGGGATACCCAGTAGAGGAATGTTCGTCGCATATGGCTTTGTTGATGAGGTGTATGCCCATGCTCTTCTCCAGCATAACAGGGCTGTGTGGAGAAGCGGGTGACTGTCCGAAAGGACCCTGCTTTTTGGTAGCAGCAGGGAGTGTAAGTCTCCACGCACCAGTCTCTCCGGCGTAAATTCAGTCTCATGTAGATTCCTGCCGCCTACCCAGTAGGAGAGCCATTGGAGTTGGCTGGCGTAATAATACCCTCTGAAATCAGGGACTCCCAGGCGCCCTGCTCTGGTTCCCAGTTGCAATTTCCGGAGACTGATACGTCGTAGACCAGAGCCCCATATAAGATTAATCAGAATGTGTCGAGCATGGTAAATATCTGTTGAGGAACTATCACGGGCAAATTTACGAAGTAATACAGTAATCGGGGAAGCATAACCATCTTAGAAAGTGCGACTCTCCCCATAACAGACAGTGGCAAGGACGTCCAGAACCCTACACTGCTCTTAAGACGTGTTATAGCTCGCCTAAGATTACCATCTAAGGTATCCTCCGGTGTCCTGTATACCTGTATTCCCAGGTACTTAAACGTGGTCTGGGCCACTGGTATGCAGTACCTTCCAAAGCTTATTGAGGTGGGGTGTTGCGCATCAAAAAAATAGTAGCCGTCCGACTTTGCAGGGTTAATTGCCAAACCGGATAGCACTTCAAATCAGTGAAATAGTTCAGAAAGTACCGCGTGGTCTGCCTCCAGGTCTTTCAGGTACAATAAAAGGTCATCCGCGTATACAGATATTAGATTGTGTACGCCTCTGACCGGGATACCCATCTGATTCTCATGCACTCACAGGGCTATGGCTAGGGGCTGCAGGGCAAGTACGAATAGGAGCGGGGAAAGGGGGCAGTTCTGCCTGGTGCCCCTATGCACCGGGTAACTATCCTACACATATCTACCCGTCCGTGCCCTGGCTGTAGGATCTGTGTATAATAACCTGATCCACCTTAGTAGGGGGGCAGGAAAGCCAAACCGTTCTAAGGTAGCAAACATGAAGGCCCATGACAGGGAGTCGAACGCCTGTTTCAGGTCCAGCGCTATACAGCCTGCCCGGGGATAGTCTTGCGGCGTAGTTGTCATAAGTGCATGCAGCCGCCTTGTGTACTCCTGCCCGGGAGAAACCCACACTGGTCCCGATGTACCAAGGTGGGAAGGTGTGACTGTATAAGTAGAGCTATTAATTTGCTGAGAATCTTATACTCCGTGGAAAGCATGGACAGAGGCCTATAGTTCCCCATATCTTCCGCATCTCTCCCCGGTTTAGGTATCGACGTAACTAGAGCCTGCATCGTCGACGCAGGCAAACGTCCCTCTTCGAACGCAGTCCTATAGATCTTTTCCAGGACCGGGGCTAAGGTATCCGCATAGCCTGAATAGAATTCCACCGGGAGCCCGTCTAGGCCCGGTGTCTTGTTGCGGTTGAGAGACTTGATGGCTACACGTATTTCCTACTGTGTTATTGGCCTCTCCAGTTCCTTTTGCACATCATCAGACAGTGTCGGGAAGGGGAGGTCCCATCAAAACTCAAGCACCCTTTCCGGGTCCTCACAACCTGAAGGAGCATAACGCGTTCTCAGGTTGTCATGGAATGCTCTGTTAATCCCAGATTGTGATTGAATCAAATTTCCTGCACTATCAAGAATCTGTGTTATCACCGGGGTTTCAGGTTGGTCACATATCAGATGGGCCAACAAAGTGCCTGATCTGTCCGCCTCAGCGTGTTGGCGACGTAGGTAGTCCTTGTAATCAATGTTCCTGAGTGTTTCCAGTATTTGTGCGAGTTCAATATTAGCTGCCTGCAGCTCCCCTCCAGTATTTTAAGGCGGTCCTCCACCTCACATAACTGTTTGTGTACTTCTTATCTCGCCCCCACCAGTTGGCCTATAGCCGCTCCCCTCACCACCACCTTCATAGCGTCCCACACCACTAAGTTCGAGGAAGCCGTATCCCAGTTGTCCGTAAAATACTTAGCCAGAGTATCAGACAGTGTTGCTCGGAAGGGAGCATCCTCCAGGAGGAGGGGATTAAGCCTCCAGGTAGGCACCGGGGTCGGCACTCTACCCCATAGGAGAGTGAGCGTAAGGGGGCTGTGATCTGAAAAGGTCTTGGCCAGGTACTCTGGGCTATCCACAGTATGCATGAGCGCCCGTGAGCACATGAACTGGTCAATTCTAGTATGTAAGTTATGTATGTGTGAATAGTAGGAATATTCCTTATGGACCGGGTTCAGTATCCGCCATGCGTCCGTCAGCCCCCATCCGTCCGCCCACGCCGTGAACACCTCAGACAGACGGGAAGCCCAGGCCATTTGTAGGGGAGGGTGTGATCTGTCCAGATCCAGGTCCAGTACCATATTCCAGTCCCCTCCCAGGACCCAGAGGATGTCGGTCCAGTCCGCCAGTGCCCTACAGACCGCCTGTAGAAATTTATCTTGATCGAAATTTGGGGCATAGATACAGCCCAGAACTATCAATTCACCATTTAAGGTGCCCTTCACAAGGACATACCTCCCCTGATCATCCACCTTCTTTTCTATTTCTACAAACGGTGTCCCGTGTCTAATCCAAAGGTCGCCCCGCTAGAGAATGCCGAATAAGTCGTGGAGTAGATGGTTCCTCTCCATTTTTTCCGTAGTTTCTGGGCCTCTGACGCTATAAGGTGGGACTCCTGGAGGAATGCGATCTGGGTATGATGTCGGAGCAAGAAGGAGTGAATCCTATGACGTTTCTGTTTGGCCCCCAGCCCTCGTACATTCCATGTTGTGAAATGATAAGACCCCGTTTTATCAGCCATGATCACCCGTAAGTGAGCGTGTGTGAATCTGAAGTGCAATAACATAATGTCCCATATTTCCCGACCAGAAGACTACATACCCTGAACTCCCCTTCAAGAACAAAACAATTCTGGCGCAGCAATACAACCTTGCTGAGCCCAACATAGTAAAAAAAAAACAATAAGATCCTAACTTCAGTGCCTACGCTATTGGGGGTGTGGCTAGACACCATCTCGGTCTTCTGATCGGTCGCTCCCGGGTGCCACTGGCTCAACGGCATCCTGCCTCGGGGGCTCTAATCAAGGATCATACCAATACTCTATGTCTACAGGCTCTACTTCTGCATACTGCTATGAGTCTATCTGGATCTGATTACCCTGCATTATCACACTCCCAGTCCTCCCCCCCGCCCAGGCAAGGGGTGACAACAGTTCCCATCAAGCATATAGGCAGTTAAAATCACAGTTCTGAACCGTCCATCTATGCTCGCTAGCAGGGGAGGGGCACATGGAGTCTCCAACAGTGTAAATAACATAAAGGATATCGGCAGATGTAGGCCAGCCAGACTACTTTAAGTGGAGTCTTCTTCACGTTCAGTTGTCTATTAAGTCATCAGCTGCTCTGGGCATAACAGTGGGGAACAGAACCACACTATGTTCCGAGTCGGAGTGGACCGTGCCGTCCTCCGAGTCTGTAGCAATCTGTCTGGAATCCTCACGGAATGTGCCCACCATCGCTAAAGTTCCCAGCTGGTCCTCCTTTTGTTGTTCCCGCGACAGGCCGCGCTGTCCCAGTCTGTCCCCTGGCCCGACGGTCCTCCCCCCTCATGATCAGAGCCGCCTTTCGAGCCACCGGTCGCAGATTCTTGGTGGCCTCTTGGCTCGCCTCTATGCCCATGACCTCAAGCCAGTCTTCTACATCCGCAGGGCTCTCAAAGAAGTGCGTTTTCCGTTCATGGATTACCTTCAACCGGGCAGGGAAAAGCAGCGCGTATTTCAGCTTGGCCTGTAGGAGCTGTTTCTTCACCGCCACATAAGAAGAGCGTTGTTTTTGGACAACATGGGTGTAATCCGGGTATAGGGATATTCTGTGGTTCTCATAATGAATAGGGGGGTTTTCTCTGGCCTTTTGTAGTAAGCTGTCCCTATCCCGGTAGTTGAGTATCTGGACGATCAGGGGGCGGGGTGGGCGACCCGGCCTGGGTCTCCCCGTCGGGATCCGATGTGCCTGCTCAACACAGAAATACGGGAATAACCCTTCCTTGGCAACATGGTCCCTGAACCACTGCTCCATAAAATCGGCAGCATGGTCCCCCTTGCAGCGTTCAGGAAGGCCTATAACGCGTATGTTATTGCGGCGGTTACGGCCTTCCGCGTCCTCCACATGGTCCGCTAGGGAGTTGACCTGCTGTTGTAGTTGTTGGATAGAGGTGGAGTGATTGGACTCCGTCCGTGTAAGGTGGGCAATGGCGAGGCCCTGTTCTTTAACCTTGTCCGCTAATTTGCCATGGTCCGCTTTCAGCAGCGATAGGTTAGTCGTGAGGGCCCCCAGCTGTTGCTCCATTGCCGCCCTGGAGTCCCTTATTTCCTGTAGTATTAAGTCCAGCTTTTCAGCCTGGGGTCCCCCGGAGCATCCCGAGGTAGTGGTGCCCGCGTGGTCCGTTCCTCCCCAGCACCCCTGGCCGAGCGAGTGACTGCAGGATCACCCGGACCATCCAAACCCTTCACTCCCTTGCGCACCATGTTCAGTGGCTATTAATCGAGTCCAGTCGCAACAGGGTGAACGAGTCAGTAACCAGCCCCGTGGGGGTGCCTTTCTCCAGCAGCGGTCACAAGGCGCTCTCCCCTGTTCCGCATAGTAGACACCAGTGGGGCGGGCAACTATCCGTAGCGTCTGGCCAGCCAGTGTCCCGACACAGTCCAGGACCACGATTCGTGGGTTACAGGCCCCCAGTCCCACTGTCCGGTAATCGCTCCACATGTGCCCATGTCGCCAGCGGGTCCCGGTGCTCTCAGTTCAAACTCACCACCCCCGTTCCGCAGTTGTAATGGAGGGGGAAGAAGAAGGCAGAGGGGCGGGGGAGCACGATGAAAAGCCCCCTCCTCCGGGTTCCAGGGCCAGTCCTCCAACGTGCTTTATCGTAATCACCAACGGCCAGGGATGCAGACTCCACGGATAAGGGGGGGGAGTGTAAAAAAATGCTGCTTCCCACCATCCCCTCCGGGCAGAAATGATGTCCTTGGCCCTCCGGACGCTTGCTCACACGGTCTCGGGGGGGGGGCACGCACCCAGTCCCCTCTGCAACCCCCTACCTCTGTATCCTCGAGAAGGCGTCTCAAAGTCCTCTAAGGGCCCCAGGAGTTCCTCAGATTGGGTCCGGCTTCCGGGCACTCAGCCGAGCACTCAACCGAGTTGCAGCTCCTCCGGCAGTAGAGCGCCGTGTTCTGTCAAGCCAGGGGGGGGCCGCGGGTCAGGGCACTTCCGGTTTTGCTGTCCAGACTGCGCCGGGCTCCGACCGCACTCGAGTCCCCGGTGTCTGGCCTACCGCCGCAGCTGCAGGCCCGGGCTTCCTCCTCCTCAAGTGCGAGGGTCAGGGGTCACTCCCCGTGCCGGACACAGGATCCCTGCCGGTCCCAGGTTCAGCCTCTGTGCAGCCGCCTGTAGCAGAGCTCGTATAGGGTCCCGAGACAGGATCAGGCCCCCAAGCGGACCCGGAGCTCTAGAGGCAGTCGACCACCATCGTGGCCAGATAGCCACACCCCCCTTCCACTTGGAACTTAACTACAGTTTTAATTTGCAAGATTTTGGAAGCTGCCCCACTAGGAGCCCAGCAATGTCCTGCTACTCGGCCACTTTATAAACAGATTTTGCACTGAGCATTATTTACAATTAGTCTTTTTTATTTCTTGATATAGCTACTCCTGTTGTCCACCATCTCAGTGGGAGATAGCAGCCTGGCTGTGGCGTCACCCCATGAAGGTCCTCCAGGCCAAATATTGGCTGGTGACTTTGGAGGAGGAAGAGGCGGCATGTGCCACTGCCCCAGTAGCTCCATCCAGCCACCAATGTCTGTATCTTGACCACACCATTGACAGTGCCCCTGACAGTTGTGATCCGTCAATGCTCCCCCTTCTCATCATACAGTGACTGCCACCTGCACTGCATCCCACGGTATTGGTGGTGCTTCAGCATGAGATGACACACATCCACACCCACATCAATGCCCTCTAGGTACTTTATTAATATATTTGGTTTTGTGGGAGGGATTTTCTTGTGGGTAGAGAGATTGGGATTAGGAAGAGCAGTTGGGGCAATTTTGGACTTTGCTTTGGACTATGGAAATTGGTTGGGGCAATATTTATAGGTTTAGGGAGAAGGGTGGGCCTGATGTGGGTGGAGAGGGTGGCTTTTTTATTTGCTAAAAAAATGAATGGGAATTGTTTATTCATGCCTTTTGTCTTTGAGCTGCTTTTAGCACAGCCATAATTGACAAAAAGCTGCATTCTGGGCAGCCATATAAACCGGTACATCAACTTTTCCCCTTGACTTTCCCCAGCTGATTCTGAAGTCCCTTTTCATATATTAATTATGTATTTGATAGGCAGGTTACTTGCTTTACTTGTAGCCAAACATTGCTCCACTAACAGAGTGGGAACAACACACACATGGGGGTCAATTCCGATCCTGGTAAAAATACCGCAGAGCGATTCGTATTCGTAGACGATTCTTTACGAATGGGAAAATTCCCTCCGAACTGCGAAGTACGATCCATTTCCGTCTTTCTCCGTGCGATTCTCAGGGATCCGTACGAACCGCAGTCAGAGACCCGTACGAATAAGCGTCGGGAATCAAACTGTACGATTCGTAAAGCTGCCGTACAAACTGACAAGTACGATGCACTTCGGCAACCCAGTATGCGATTTGTACTGACCAAAGTAGTCACGCATGAAGATTGATTTGTACGGAAAATATCGCTTAACAACAAGCCGCATCAACATATACGAACCGTTTACCCTTCGATCAAGCGTACGCGAACCCCCCCACCCCCCAACGGCCCGTATAAGTCACACGCACCAACAATTATGACCCGCACACCCCCCATCAAGCGTACACGAACCCCCCCACCGGCCACCGGCCCGTATAAGTCACACGCACGAACAAGTACGACCTGCACACCCCCCCCGATCAAGCGTACACGCCCCCCCCAACGGCCCGTATAAGTCACACGCACCAACAAATACGACCCACATCCCCCATCAAGCGTACATGAACCCCCCCACCGGCCAACGGCCCGTATAAGTCACACGCACCAACAAGTACGACCTGCATACCCCCCATCAAGCATTCACGACCCCCTCAACGGCCCGTATAAGTCACAAGCACCAACAAATACGACCCGCACACCCCCCATCAAGCGTACACGAACCCCCCCACAGGCCAACGGCCCGTATAAGTCACATGCACCAAAAAGTACGACCCGCACACCCCCCATCAAGTGTACACGAACCCCCCCACCGGCCAACGCCCTGTATAAGTCACACGCACCAACAAGTACGACCCGCACACCCCCGATCAAGCGTACATGACCCCCCCACCGGCCAACGGCCCATATAAGTCACACGCACCAACAAATATGACCCGCACATCCCCCCATCAAGCGTACAAGAACCCCCCCCACCGGCCAACGGCCCGTATAAGTCACACGCACCAACAAGTACGACCCGCACACCCCCCATCAAGCGTACATGACCCCCCCCAGGGCCCGTATAAGTCACATGCACCAACAAATACGACCCGCACACCCCCATCAAGCATACACGAACCCCCCCCCACCGGCCAACGGCCCGTATAAGTCACATGCACCAACAAGTACGACCCGCACACCCCCATCAAGCATACACGAACGCCCCCACGGCCAACGGCCCGTAAAAGTCACACGCACCAACAAGTACGACCCGCACCCCCCCCCCCATCAAGTGTACACAAACCCCCCTACCGGCCAATGGCCCATATAAGTCACACGCACCAACAAATACGACCCGCACCCCCCGATCACGCGTACACGAACCCCCCCAATGGCACGTATAAGTCACACGCACCAACAAATATGACCCACACACCCCCCCGATCAAGCGTACACGAACCCCCCCACCGGACATCGGCCCGTATAAGGTACACGCAGCAACAAATATGATTATTATTATGAAATTTGTAGCGCGCTCAGCTTACCCGGGGGCATCCCGGCGCGACCCGCACCCCCCCCCCGATCAAGCGTACACAAACCCCTCCACCGGCCAACGGCCCGTATAAGTCACACGCACCAACAAGTATGACCCGCACACATAACCATTATAAAGCGCACGTGAACCCCGAAACCAGCACAAGGAGTCCGCAAACGAGTTGCACAACAACACAAAACATATCTCCTGTGTACACACCATTGTGAAACAATGTCCTGGCCACATACAAACAGAGGGCCCAAGTAACACCCACCCCATATAACACACGCACCACTAATACAAAATAAGCCATCCCCACAAATTGACCAATAAAAGGGGCCACACATACAACCCATCATCCTTTGCAACATACCTATTTGCAAAAGGAAGACACTGCCAGCACATCAACAACTGCACCCATTAACCCTCACACATACACCCTATCTCATCTACACCCACAACACCCCCTTCACAATCAGACCCACACACCCCCATCCATACACACCATCACCCCCTCAATCACATACACCCCACACCATGACCACACTAAAGAATCCAAAGTTCACTAACCCGGAGATGGAGGTCCTTACAGATGAAGTCATCAGAGTGGAGCCACAGCTGTTTGGCGCATTGGTCAGACAAACCAGCATAGCTCAGAAAACACGCCTGTGGGAGAGGATCGCAGACCGGGCCAATGCTGTTGCACCCATCAGGCGCACCAGGCAGGAATGTCAGGACAGGTGGTATGATCTGCGGAGGATGGTCAAGAAGAAGATGGACCAGGACTACGCCTGTGCACACCACACTGGAGGTGGTGGTCCCCGCAGACCTCCACAATTCCAGCCCTGGGAGGAGAAAGTCATGGCCCTGCTACCACCGGTGGGAGTTCATGGAATACAAGGAGCTGTTGAGCCTGGTGAGTATACAAACAACTCATGTAATATGGGGGACTCCCACCAGTGCCCAACAGTATGGGGGTGGAGTGGATATGAGTCCCAGCAGTGCCCAACGGTATGGGGGTGGGGTGGATATGAGTCCCAGCAGTGCCCAACAGTATGGGAGTGGGGTGGATATGAGTCCCAGCAGTGCCCAACGGTATGGGGTGGGGTGGATATGAGTCCCAGCAGTGCCCAACAGTATGGGGGTGGGGTGGATATGAGTCCCAGTAGTGCCCAACAGTATGGTGGTGGTTGTAAGGGGGAGGGTGACAGTGTGGAAGTTGTAGGGTAGGAGGCTGCCCTCATCCCATATGTACCAGGTACACACCCAAGCACCATGCCCAATGCACCGGGAGTGTTAAATTATGCACATGATAGCAGACAATGGGCCCCGGTGTAGGCAGCAGAAGGCCCTCCTGTGACCAGTGATAACACAAACACCAGGACAAGGTCAGACATCCTGTGCAGGAACCCACAACCACGATCATGGCAGCATGCTACATGGGGGCACAGCTAAACCACAAAGGATGGACGCTTGCAAATCACACTCAAATAACTAGCATGGCCTGTCACACACACCCCTTACAGAAACTCATCCCTTGGGGACAGGCAATGGAGTGCAACAATGTCACAATTGTCATGTAAGAACAAAACAATCACTGATATGATTACGCATACAAAATTAACATGCACAGTGCTGAATCTCAAGTCCATTCTGCCTCTCACACAATGCACTTGACCCATCTCATGAACGTTGTGGATGCACTAAACTTGACCCATGGACGTGGGTATTGACAAGGTGATGCGTCCTGGAGAAGTGCCACGTTCTAAAGCCATGAGCTAGAAGTGGGTGTACAGGTCCAGGGGGGTTGGCATCGTTTGGCCATCATGGAACAGCAACACCTATCAAAAGTAGCTGATTAGAATCTGAACAATTCGGCTCTCTCTCTTACAGTAACATGGCATCTCCCCGAGCACGCCTGCTGGTTTGCACTACTGATGTCTGGACTGGCACTAATGCCCTCATGGCTCCCCTAATCTTAGCAAGGACTGACCCCGCTGGGTCTACCGGGGCGCTCCCCCCTCTAATCCCCTGTTCTGTCAACGGTGCCGGGGGGGGGCCCTACCACTTGGGGCGGGGGGGTTATGGGGCCTACTGGACTCGTATCCCCAGCTCCTGGTCCCTGCGCTCTGTCCTTCTTTCTACTAGCCCCCCCTTCACCTTGCGTTGTACCTTAGGCTACTTTACCAAAGGGGGGGAAGGCTGCTCTGGGTTGTACTCCCTCCCTGCGTGGGCGGTCCCCCAAACCCCCTGGCACTGGTTCCTCCTGGGTCACCGTTTCCTCATCACTACTCTCGTCACTGTTATTGCCCAGCTTTGTCAGCACCAACTAAAGGAGCTGGGCAATCTCAGGGTCCTTGTCTTTTCTCTTATGGCTCACTTTCTTAGCAGGCATGATAGCTCTGTCCTCCCGCTCTTCTAGCGCTGTAATTCACTGAGCTGCTTATCAAGCTTTGTTTCTATCCCTTGGCACCAAAATGACCGAAAATAACCTCTCACAACAGCCCCGTGCTATATACGCCCTATGCGCCTCTGCCTGTTCCCTTCCGGCGTGTCCCACGCTAAACAAACTCTGAAATGTCCGAGCGCTGCTGCCCCACAATGATGCTGCTCCGCACCCACACCCTGCGCCCGGCCCCTTCCAGACTCGCCGCTTAGCTCGGCAAGGAATCAGCGCACCCGGGGGCCCGCCTGCAGCCGCCAAGGACCCAACAGATACCCTACCAATAATACCCTGCCCACTCCCCACGGCTTCCCACTGGCCCCCCCAGCACACACAACTCCTCACCTTGCAAGTTGGACGTTCACGCCGCGCTTCTCACGCCGCCTCCTTCGTTCGTGGACTCAGCTGTACCAACTCGTCGCTCGCTCGCTCGCACTCCGCCGCTCACAGGGACAGGGACAAGTTATAGGTAAATTATACTTTCTAGGGATGGGGTGTGGGCCGCACCACGAGCGGTCACAGCCGTTCCGGAGTAGGAGGGGGACAAAGAGACCGGGGCTACAGGGACCGAAACCTAAATAGGCCCCGGTCTCTGCCCCCTCCCACCTGGAAGTGCGTCATTAGACCCGGAAGCAATTGGCCGAGCTGGGGGCCTCCAGGGCCCCCGCCCGCACACTTGATTACGTATGAAGGGGCGGGTGCCGGGGGGCCGGGCCCGGTGGGCGCAATCCTCTAGCGCGTGCTCGTCAAACCCTGTGCATGCTTGATGCTAGCATAAGGATTGACACTGTATTGTGAATATTGCATCAAACTGAGCACTGCTGTATCTGTGTTGTGCCGGCAACACAAGCCACAGCAATGGCTGTGTCAGTCATTCTCAAGAAAATGGAACATGGCTAATACCCCTGAGCACCTGTTAATTGGATCCCACTACATACACATACACAAGTGAACAATGCCAACAATATTAAGCAGGTTGAACTGTGATGCTGACAATGGAGAACAAAAAAATATGTGTCATGATAGTGCATTAACAGTGTCTGTCTCTCACACCCACAGGGCAACGTGTGGAAACCACCCCCAGCCAGGGGGGAAAAAGGATCCCAGGCTCAGCAGGACCCTGAGCCCACCGACAGCGACGCCTCACAACACACCGTGGATGACTCCAACCAACCGGGCCACTCTGGATCCCAAACCCCTGCAGAAACTGGATCAGATACATCTGTGCCAACCACCAGATCCATTCCCACCACATCCCAGCAGACAGGTCAGAGCCCTGCCCATGATCCACCAGAGAGCCAGTCTGAAAATGAGGGACACCCTTCAGCGGGCACCCTGGAGGTGGCAGACAACATCCACCCTGCCAACACTCGGGGGTCCCGTCGATCCGATGTGCCCACAAGCACAGGCCGTGCTCATGTGGGTCAGGGTGGTGGGAGTGGCGCAAGGTGGAGGCGAGATTCTGGCCAGGAAGCTGCAGGCACCGGTATGGCTCAACTGACTACCATCCTGGAGGCATACCGGCGGGACACCAGGGAGGTCAGCCAGGTAGTGGAGGCCCTCAACGAACTGAAACAACAGCAGGCCGAGCAACATGCCAGGCAAGTACGACATCATGGATGGGTAGAGGCAACACTGGCTGAGCTCTTGACGGTGCATCGGGATATGAGCCAATATCTCCGTCAGATGTCTGCCAACATGCAGCACCCTCCCTGTGTCACCAGGCCACAAACCTCAAGGCAAAGTTCCACTCCAGCCACAGGGAGGGAGGAGGAGGAGGAACTGTCTGACGGAGCGTCCCATGCATCGTCAAGGTCTGCATGTGAGGGTCCCCCAAGGAAGGTGGGTCGTCCACGGCAAAGACGTTGAGAGGCAATGGGCCATGCACAACTCCCAGGACACCTGCCTGGCATATTGCCCGGGGATGCAACAGCATCACCTATTTGACTCTCCCACATGGACTTGCTGGTCACAGTCTGCCCAATGATGCCACGCACTGTGGCCTTGACTCTGTTGACTGAAACTGTAAGGCATCTCATCTCCAGCTGTGAACTTTGGATTCCCCCATTTTTGTACAGCACCTACTCACGTTTCCTGCACAAGATCACCAAATAAATCTGTGAAACATCATACGCATTGGTGTAGTAATCTTGTACCCAGAGTCTGAAACATATGTGTGTGGAAATGTATGAAATGCTAGACAAATTAACAAACCACAGCCATCCACATACTTGGATCTGAGTCCGGTTGAGGACACACATAGGTCAAATGTTTCAAATAACAAGATACATGGATGGCAATACACACCTGTGATGGTTACTAAATGCTGTAGAGGGGTTTGGCTTGAAATACTGCAATTACAGACAGGCACAGGAGAGTCACTTGTAGGTGTATATATCAGGGTTAAAATGTAGGTGTCCACATAGGGAGTACCAACATCTGTGTCCTGATGTATGAGAACTATCATCAGCATGCAGCTGTACTGTGGATGTGATGAATGGTGCACAGGCCAAGGGTGGCAGGACAAACTGTGGGCAATGGCCTGTTGCACTCTGCACAAGCTCACCTGTTCACGTGACTGCCCCCTATGCAGCTACAACAACCAAACCCATGTGACGGGTGCTACGCATCCAGAACGCCTTGCCACGTCTGAGAAATCTCTTCACCAGACCGGACACATCACACCACACCCAAGAGACGTGGTTTTGGTGTGTGTTCCCGGTGGCTATTTAACTGTCTGTGACGGACATGTTGAAGTGGTGTGCTGAGGTTCCGTACTGCCACGTTACTGTAAGGAAGGGTAGGTGTGCTGCTGTGGTGTTGACAAGGTAACACAGTACAATATTGTGCAGATGGAAGGTGTGTGTGTGCTGTACGAGGCACATTGCCTGGTTGTACGTAGACACACTGTCATGTGGGGCAGGATAGTCCTGCCAGTATGTGTTGCACACACAGGCAGTGAAGCTGTGATTGGTGAGTTTGAGGTATCGTGATACCAGGTGGATGAATGTCTGGTGTTCACTGTGTGTAGGCTGGCAGGAGCATGCTCTACAAATGGATGGAAGGAGGAGTAGCTTGTAGGCGTGTGGTGTCCAGGATCTGGCCACTCGGCGCTGCATTGTGGCTGTGGATGTGTCTGGGTGACTCTGGGTCACTGCAAGGTAAATGGCAGAGTAATCACCAAATATCATGGTCACAGGATCAGGCCCCTTAGGGCCAAGTGGGGCACAGGACACACCACGTAGTGGATAGCAAGGTAAACAGCACTTACACAGCCATCTGCCTCATGCACAATATTGAACTTTTGTCTTTACCAACACAATGCTTGTTGTCACTGTACACGTATCCACATATGCACTCTTAATCAACATTAAGCCATATTGAATACAGGCACATTAGAAAGACATGTGCATTGACACCAAGGAGGCACAATGTTCAGTGGAAATCACACGTCAATATAGCGCTCTCTATTTCCCCCCAACCTGGTAACTCTTGTAGGCTATTCTTTTGTATTTCATTTAATGTGGTTAGGTTCACTTCATTCAAGTATTCCTCGGATGAAGCCTCTCCTACATCATCCGTATAAAGGTTCTGGTAATAGCCTTGAAAGGCGGTCAGCACGCCCTCCTTGGTCTCTTGAAGCATCCCCTGGAGGTCTTTTACTTTAGAAATGTCTGTGTAGGAAGCTTTTTCCCTTACCCTTTTAGCCAAAATACGGCCCGTTTTATCTCCGAATTCATAAGCTTCCTCCTTATGTAACACAAATTGAGCTGCTATTGTATCGGCTATGACTGCATGAGCCCGAGACCTAAGAATACAGAGCTCCCTCAAGATTAAATAAATAACAGCAGGTTCCGCCCCGACCCTTATCGCCTCAGCCAGCTTCTTCTCCGCCATGAACACTTTGTAAAAATCCTGTTGATGTTTTAACAGGGTCTGCTTCCGTTTAAATCTAGAGAAGCTTAAAGTTTCACCGCGCACCACCGATTTGAATGTATCCCAAACAATCGGTATGGGAGCAGTACCTTTATTAATCTCAAAAAATTCCCGAATCTTGGTGGCCATGAACTGACGATATTCACCATCCAGCAATAATTTCCTATCAAATGACCAATGTTGGGGTTCTTCCCTTACTCCCTGATCAATATCTAACACAAGTATCATCGGATTATGGTCCGAAACTAGCTTGGGTTGAATCTCAACATTGGCCCTTGTCAGGAATAGCGATGAGGTAAAAAAAATAGTCCAGTCGTACGAATTTCCCATGGGGAGCCGAATAAAATGTAAAGCCATCATCCTCTGGAAATTTAGAGTTCCAAACATCATATACACCATGGTCCATGATCAGAGCTTGAAGTGATTTATACACCAGCCTCTTTCTACCCTTATATACATAATTAGATCTAACATCAACAGCTGCTTCCAAATTGATATTCATGTCCCCACATAATACCATAGGCACCGACCATTGAGCTAGTTCGATGTTTAGGCAATTAAATAACTCAGCATCGTCTAGGTTTGGTCCATATACATTACAGAGTGTAAACCTCATTTGGCCAACTTCAATTTCTGAACTGGCCCAACGACCCCATTTATCAGCTGCTACTTTAAGGATACTTCCAAACCCTCGTCTTTTCAAAATCGCAACTCCTCTTTTCATCCCTGTTTGTTTGGAGCACACTATCAGTTCCATACCCATTGTTTTTAGGTACCCTCGATTGTGCCATGGGATATGGGTCTCTTGTAGACATAATATGTCTACCTGTAAAATCTGCATTAGTTTCCCCAGGACCTGTCGCTTTTTAGGGTCATTAAGGCCACCAATATTTAAAGAACAAATTTTAATTTTCATAAATGGTGGCATAGCTAATGATTGCTTCAATCTTTGATTGTCTCTGCTGTAGATTCATATTACAAACATCCAAAACGTTGCTTACAATTTGTACCATGTTTATATTTATAACTAGCACACTTTCTTGCTGTTTTATTTCTTTCTTCATTAACAACCTCCTATCTGCTGGTTTTTTCCCCACCCCCACACCTCCACACCCCCGTGACCCCCCCTTCCTCCCACCCAGATACATTGCTGCCCCCCCTCCCCCCCTCCCGCTCCATCCTATGAGGCCCAGGGACCTTCAGTCCCTGTATATAATGGTTTACCGGGCTCCACTCCCCCAGTTCCCTGGGCCAAAACACGCAAACTTATTCTATACAATTTTTCAAACTGTGGAAAGAGATATAGAAAGAAAAAACAACGCTGCTAAGACCTAGGAGAAGAAAAAAAGATTAGAGAGTTCATTGTGTTCCTTGAGTTCTCTCCCCAAAGACAATATCAATGTCAAAATAGTCTCTTAGAGTATATAATTGCATTCACAGGATACCTACAAATCAGCACTTAATCATCCCAATGTGTCCAAATACTCTTTGGCCTGTACTTCAGACAAGAAAAAATGTGTCTGGCCCTAAAAAACGACCTTTAGTTTAGCCGGATTCTGTAAAAAAGCCACAGCCCCCTTTTTCTGAAATTCTGGGAGCAGTTGACGAAGATGCCATTGCTTGGAGACTGTGGCTTGGCAGAAATCGGGTCTAGTAAAAAAACTGCAATCTTTGGCGGAGACTTTCTTATCTGGTCGTGCACGTACAAAAATATCCTCACGAGCTCAAAAATTGTTAAAACAAACCGAAATAGCCCTCGGGAGGATCTGTTCCCCTTGACGGGGGGTTTTAATTCTGAATGGGAATCGATGGGCCCGTTGGACCTCTTTGGACCAGTCCCAGTCCGTCAGATCAGGGAATGCTTCTTCCAATAATTCCACGATAAACTTACGAACATCAGTCCCTTCTTTCTTTTCTGCAATCCCCAAAAAACGTAAGTTGTTCCTGTGGGACTGATTTTCCATTTCAGACAGCTTATAACTCAGATCATCCCTGTGTGCCTTAATTGCTTCTAGCTCCGTTTTTTGTATAGTCACTTGATCTTCAAGGGCAGATATACGAGCTTCTGCTTCTGTGACCCTTTCAGCAGTTTCAGTCCCTGTTTTGCTTGCACGTCTCACTGCATTCTTTACTTTGCTGCATGTTGCCTGCATGCGTGCATTCTCCGCCTTACTCTCACTTCTATGGTTCATCATAGTCTCATATATTGTTGCGAATGTAATTTCCTGTGGTGAATCGTTTGTTGACTGCGTCTCTGTAACCTGTGGATGAATGCCATTAGCCCCATTCTCACACCCCATTGTAGATTCTACCACATTAAGGCTCTTCCCAGAAGGGGTAAGAATTTCTTGCGAGGGTCTTTTCTTCTTCCTACGACGTTTGACAGTGGTAGCCGTCACATTTGAAGAGGTCATACTTGTTCTTGAATCACCTTCAGAGCTACTCACTACACTTCCTTTTTCAGAATCATAAGTAGCATTCGACTCCTCTTCCTGCGAGGCCTCAGACAGTGAGTAAAAGTGTTCAGTCATATCATTTGGGACTACCCCATCCTGCATCTGGGCACATATGTCAAACAAATCAGAAAAATCTTTCTCAGCAATTACGTTGTCATGACACTCTGTAATATTTTCATCTGCGATCATTAAAGCTCCTGTTTCTATAGTTTGATTCTCTTGTGTTACCTCAGACCAATCAACACAGCGTTGCACCGAGTCTAGATTCATATCTTTCAATGGGGCCGTTTGTCGTAATGTTTCCGCGGTCGGCTCCTCTGCAATTATTGAAGCATCTGGAAAAGTCGCTGCTGTAGTCACCGTACTTTCTTTCTCTCCCTCAGTTAGCTCAGTCAGTGGTGCAGATACAATATTGCGGGCGTTCTGCCGCTCAAACATAGCAGGAAGAGTCTGTGCCCCCAACCCGGCCATACCTCCTTGCTTAGCCACTCGCGCTACAGGTCCCGTTTTACCCCTGTTTTCTCCGCCTCTCTTTGCTTTTACTATTGTGGGAATATTAATTTCAATATTATCAGTATTAACAATATTCTCAAAAGTCTCACCGGTTAGTGTGACGTCTTTGGGTGAAGCAGGGCCCTCAGAGCTTTCAGTAGCCAATTTTTCTCTGCTCTTTCCACTCCGCGTGGTAACTTTTGGCATCTCGGTCAGCTTATTCGGACCCTTCGGTGGCATTTTCCCTTGTCGCGCAGGACCCCCACGCCCACGAACCACCGGTAGACTATAACAGAAGTGAAATACGGGCAGCCACTGGACACTTTTCTTATTATTCAGTAGAAACAGCGGTCCAAACATTGGTGCACAGTAATTACGGCTAAATCCTCCGAATTCCTCCAAACACCAAACACCGTACGCCGAAACTCCCAACAGCCAGGCAGGGCTCTAAGACCATGGGCTTAGGGGAGCTTAAGGGGGCGTCCTCAAAGAACAGTGTTCACAAATGTTATTATCTCCACCTTTACCTCAATCACTCGTTTGCACGTTTTTCGCAGTCAAATCAGAGTCAGCAAGCTCCATTCGGTTTTCTCCAATATCCGGTGCTGTCAAAGAAAGGATTTAGACCCTTCCGCCTAATGTTCGCGTAGCCAGCGGTATAAGCGGCACATGCGTTTCCAAACACTGCTGCCGAGCATTACTCGCTCGGCTCAATCGGCTCGGCACAGTTCAATTCAGTTTCATGCCCTCAATCAGGTGCAGCGCGGTACACTGACCTCCACTCCCTCCAGGAGTCAAACCGCCTGAGCCGGGGGAAATATGCTGTTGCAACTTTCCTGCTCTTTCCGCTCCTTTCGGTGCAAAGCCTTCCCACAACTCCGGAGAAACATTTGCTTCTTCACTCACTTTTTACGGTAAGGCCCTGTGGTCCGCTCCGACCTTCCAACAATATTTGACCAGCGGAAAACCGGGAGAGTGGACGGAGCTGCTCACACAGCCCGCACCACGGCCGCCATCTTGCCTCTCATACAAAATAATAGCCTACAAGAGTTACCAGGTTGGGGGGAAATAGAGAGCGCTATATTAGCACTAGCCCAGGGGAAAGCTATGGGTCCCGATAATATTCCCTTCGAATTTTATCGGTTTTTCAGGAATAGTATGAGATTAGAGCTGGTTGAAATATGCCAAGAAGCCTTCAAAGGGATTCTTCCCCAGTCCTGGTCTAATGCTATTATAGTAGTATTTAGAAAGAAGGGTAAAAAAGATATAGAGATGGGGTCATATAGACCAATATCCCTTTTGAATTCGGACAACAAAATTTATTCAAAAGTGATTGCTAATAGGTTGAATGCTATGATCCCGGACTTGGTCTCTTTGAGACAACATGGTTTTATACAAAAAAGGGAAACCACGGACCATATTAGAAGAATTGTCTCACTGCTGGATTGGGCGCAGGGAGAAAATTCTCCTGTGGGAGTGGCCCTGGTGGACGCTGAAAAGGCGTTCGACAGGGTCTCTTGGAACTTTTTGTGGCAGGTTCTGGTAAAGAAGGGGTTTCCAGATGCTTTAATTAAAGCAATAAAGGTATTATATAAAGATCCAGCGGCCTTTACTAGGATAGCTGGGAAACTATCAGGGAAGGTATCGATAGAAAGAGGGACGAGACAGGGCTGCCCCTGCTCCCCCCTTCTTTTTGCTTTATATATAGATCCTTTTATTTTGGCACTAGAGAAAAATATTGCAATCAAACCTGTTCAAATCCAAAATTCTGATATTAAAATCTGCGCTTACGCAGATGATATTGCGATTGTGTCCAATGATATTGCAAGTTCCCTTCCTATTATTATAGAAGCTGCAGCAACGTTTGGCCGGATTTCTGGTTATGAATTAAATGTAGCCAAGACCCAAATTATACACTCTGTAGCAGGCCGACCAGAAAATATTAACTGTGATCAAGAGGCCACATACCTTGGCGTAAAACTCATGGCCAACGTTGATAATAGAATTGCAGCCAATCTGGATCCAATAATTGACTCTTCAAATAAAACATTAGAGAGATTAGATAATTTAAAATTCTCGTTGGTTGGACGCACTAATATAGTGAAAATGCTTATTTTCCCAAAATTCTTATACATATTTCGTGCTATTCCTTTTTTAATACCCTCTCACTATTTTGTTCACATACATAGAATGTGCTCAAGATTTCTATGGGGATATCACCGAGCAAGACGATCTTTTAAAAAATGCACGCTACCAAGGGAGAGAGGAGGCTGGGGTATCCCCAATTTCCAATTTTATCATTGGATAGCATTATTCCAACATATGGGGGTGTTGCTGTTACCAGATGATCCTACTGAAGAATTCCTAGCCCCCTCCATCTACGAGATGCTTTTGGGTCAGCAGGCAAAGCAATGTTTGAATAGAATTGTGGAACAAAGCTATTACAAAAAGACCAAATCTAAAATATTTCATACGGCTTGCTTTGTTTGGAGGGCAATGAAGAAGAAATTCGGAATCACAACTAAGTTAACATTGCATACACCATTCTATAATTGCCCTATTCTCCCTGAAATTTTTAAAGATCAGGTGATGGCAAGATGGGAAGAGCAGGGTGTTCGGGTTATGGGTGATCTGTTTCAGGGGGAAAGTTTTGTTTCCTTTGATTTTCTATCGGACAAGTTTAAATTACAACGTGCAGACTTCTTCAAATATCTTCAGCTTCGAAGTTTTTGTGAAGCGAAGATGTCAAGTAATATGCTTTTCTTAGACAAAATAGAGATTATTGAAGCAATTAAAAGAAGGCTTAAAATGGGTCCTTTGTATCAACTTCTTTTGGCAACGGAGGAAGATGACCTTTTGGCTGTAGAGAAGAAATGGCAAGTTAAGCTGGGTGTAGAGGGAATTATGTTGGAAAGAAGTCGGGAGATAGCTAATAGTGTATTATTAAATGGTTCTCTTCAATCCCAACATTATATGTCGGTGTTTGATTTGTATTACACGCCAGCTAAATTAACAAAATGGAAGTCCGGACGGGGGACCAACTGTAGCCGTTGCAACTTAGTTGCTGCAGATACGATTCATGTTTTTTTTCTTTGTCCAAAACTTTCTAAATTTATATTAGAAATTGAGGGGTTTTTTAAGGACAGTCTGGCCATTGGGGTAAAACTAACTGCACAACTGGTCATATTTGCTGTAGAAGAGAGCCCAGTGTATAAATGGTCGATAGCAGAAGAAGCTTTTGTGTTCTTAAGCATGTCTGTATATGGATTTTGTATTACTTCACAATGGATAGACCCGGAACCACCAAATTTAGTAAAATGGCAAGCTAAACTGTTATCCATATATCATCTCGAATCTTCTTTGTACAAACTAAAGGGTATTAGACGGAAAATGTTTGGGTACAAAATATGGTCACCAATTGAGAAATGGTTGGGGCAATAATGATTTTGTTGCTTATATTAGTGTTTGGATTACTATGTACCCTGCTGTGGATGCCTTATAATTTATGAAGCTATAGCGTATTTATTTTTGTATCTAGTTTTCATTGTCTGTCTGCTGGTATAAAAACTCATAAAAAAAAAAAGGAAATCACACGTCATACACAACATGATGAAGTTCCTTGGGAGGCCATGCAGCATTATCTAATGTACATGGCCATTGGCATTGCCCTGAAGACAATAACAGTCATGCAATGATGTCACCTGTAATGCGGCATAAAGATTCTCCACACGACTGCCAGGGACTGTCCGTACCTTTGATCATCAGAGTGGTGCTATGCTGAAAGTGTTCCACCTCCAAATAGCCCCTTGGTCTGAGTCCAAATGACAGACCCAAAAGGGTGTTCAGGTGAGGGAAGGAGAGGATGGGAACTGCAGGGAAGGAGATCTGAAACAGAGGCAAACAAGCATTAGGATAGCATTTATATGTCACTGATTCAACAAATACCTCATGAGATACACTGTACCAGTCACACCTGTGAAGTGTAACCACTGTCACCCTATTTGAGATCACACATAATGCTATGACATAAGATCAGATGCATGTACACAGACACATGAAATATAGTCCAGTCTGTCACCTATTAGAATCTTGTGTAACGCTCACAAGTCTGCTACTTTGCAATGAGATCCATGTTGACAAAAACTAAGTCACAGTGTATGATGATGTGTCCCAAAACAAGACATCAAATTGTATGGCAGTGCTACTTACGCAAAGTCAAATATTTGTATTTGGCCCTGTGTATCCGTAAGGGCCATAAAGGCAAACTTGACATCACTCACAACAGCTGTAAGCATCTCATATGATGAGTAAGATAATGACCTAAATCCAATGAAGCCCCTCAGGAGCCAGTCTGTTGCTCTTGCAAATCAGCCTCACTGTGCTAAACATGACAAGCAGGTGGAAATTAAGTCAACAGCAAGTAATGAGGAGCTAGGCCACAGAAAGAACCCTACCGTCACCATGAGATGCTGCACGGGACCAGAGAATCATGTGATTAACCTCACTCCACTGGTGCCACGGAATAATTTACATGTGCATCAGCCCACCATTCTAATGTCATCAGCCCAACATACCTGGCATCATGGGAATGGAAAGTGAACTTCAACTCACTGTGAAAGCAAGCGTAGCAGTATTCTCAACCTGCACTGAGGTAACGACATGACAGTGACATGACATACTGGCACAAGGGGCAATGCATCCATGCATACAGACTCACATGACAGTTGTCTTAACATGAGGGACATACACCGGCCCACACCTACACAACATGGTTTTTGGGAAACCAAAGTGTACTGGCCCACAGGGTTGAGGGGATGATCCAGACACATCCTGCTGCACACAGTGAGGCTGCAATCCCCCACAGAGTCCGTGGTTGTGATCTCCCACACAATGTCCAACCATGGTATATGCAATGTTTCAGTGTCAATGTTTACACACATTGATGCATTCACCAGAGTCAAAACTCAACGACAGATGACTGTCAGATAGGGTGACTATCCTGTCATGGGAGTGGGGCTACATGGAATTGGAAACCTGATGTTGTTGCATGTACGCATGGTCCAACAACTTGCGCATGAACATGTACCACACAATTGAAACCATACCAACGCAAAAAAGCCTTATATGGGTCCTTACCCAAACTGACATTTCCACATGTCCATGCATGGTCCGTTGATTTGGCTGACGTTGCTATCATCATGAGCAATAGCAGGCTGACCAAGATTACACCAACGGACAACAGGCAGGCGACCTGGTAATGAGAGGCACACAAGGGGTCAAGTACAGAATAATTTCATTCAGACATGGTCATGTTGAATAGACTAAGGTTGTACTATACTTGTACATTCCAAGTTCACACATAGCACGTCTGTGTGTGGCATTACATCTGCACCTGTGTGACACTGCACAACAAACATCAAAGTGACATTGCATGCAGTCAGCTGAACACACAGCATGCTACCCATTCAACTCTATGGTACATGCGTGAACAATATGCACCTACGACTCACCATTATGAAAAGAACTTTTTATTTGTCTTTTATGATGTAAAAATCGAAATAAAGACTTTAAAACCTGAAACCTGAAAAGAAGTTGCAGATGAGCTGACTCCGGATATCATCTTCAACCTCCTCGTCACTGGCATCCTGGCCAAGTCCTTCATCCTCCACAGGCGGATGTTCCAGCTCATCAGGATCTAGGATGAGTGGCACGGCCTCTTCCACTGCCATGTTGTATAGCATGCAGCACACGGTGAAGATGTCACACACCTTGAGTGGGGTGTATGGAAGGGCTCCGCCTGTCTTGTTTAGGCACCTGAACCGGCTCTTCAGGAGTCCAAATGTTTGCTCTATCACCCGCCTGGTCTGCACATGAGCATTGTTGTACCGCTGGTCTGCAGCCGTTCTGGGTTTGCGTAGCGGAGTCATGAGCCACGGCATGTTTGGATATCCTGCATCTCCTGCAAATTGACATCATTGAAATGAGTGTGTAATATGATGCAGTTAAGGAACTAATGACATACAGACATACATGAGTAACAGACTTTATCCACCAACAAGACATGCCCGATGGTTGCGCAGCTGCAGCATCATCTGTGGTACCCTGCTACGCCTCATGATGAATGCATCGTGGCACGATCCTGGAAAACATGCACAAACATGGGAGATCAGCATGTTGACAAGACACACCACCATGGCATTTATCGAGTGGTAATGTTTCCTGTTGCGTAACGCTTGCTCCTGAGCCTGTGGTGGCACCAGAGCAACATGTGTTCCATCAATAGCACCAATTACTTGTGGCATGCGTCCCAGGCCATAGAATTTCCCCTTGACATCTGTCAACTGTGCAGGAGTACGGAATGTTATGAATTCATCTGTGTGCAACAACATGGCTGCCAATACATCACGTAAAACCCTGATGCACATTGTTTGGGACATCTCCCCCACATCAGCTATGGTAAATTGGAACGTACCTGTTGCAAAGAAATGTAGTGCTGCCATCACCTTTACCTTGGGTGTCAGCGCAGTTGGATACCTGTGTCGTGGTTGGAGATGTGGTTCCAGCCTGTCCGTCAGGTCCTGAATCAACTTTCTTGTGAAGCGATAACGCCGTATGCAATCACGTTCCCTCATGGCTTCCAAGTCTGGCAACGGCCTTGCCAGAGGGGATGCCCTGCACAACATATAAAGGAAAAAAAGGGTAAACTTTCAGACAAAGACAATTACAATGGACATGGCACATGCAACACTGCTTCAACGCATGTAATCATTTATGAGTCTGGCGTGGGCTACACATTGAGGACACATGTGCCAGCTGGCTGCCACTCCTCCATGATAACTGATAGACCTGTTGTCTGTGGAATGGACATGACATGCATACAAATGATCTGCTGGGCTGGTTTGAGTGAGCAGGACCATGTTTCATGTCAGTGACACACGTCACGTGAACTGCATGAGGAGGTTGTCTGCATATCCAGACAGCAGACAGCAATGCACACACCCACATCACATGTGCCATCATTTGCACATATCAGACATATTGTGCTTGAGGTGTGCATTTGCTACAACTACAACATGTACATTATCAGACTGCAGATATGTATATTTGGGGACAAATGGTCTATAATCCCATCACACATATGAGCGGATGATTTGCACCAGTGGCAAGGTGTGCGTACATGTGTAACCCTGTCATCACGGCAAAGACCCATCATAGATGCTCCTACAGCAGATGAACTTGACAGTATAGAACCAGCATGCACAATTTCGCACATGGCACACACGTGACGTGGTCACACACAGTCATGCTGGGCGTGAATTTTACATCTGTGACAGTGGGCATGTTGCTGTCATCATGTGACAGATGACTGTACTGAATGTTGTGCCATACCAGTGTTGATGTGCAGCACAATATGTTCTAGATGTAACTCAGGTGAGAAGTGTTGAATGTATGTGGAACATATGTGCACCATGATTAATGACATGTCTGAACAGCTCTTCCCACATCCACTGTGCCACAATATCACATTCCCTGTGCTATATCAGTGTCTGCCACACATAGGACATGTTGATGTAAGGATGCCATGCAAATATAGACATCCACATCCTCAACATGAGCATACACCTACATCCCTGCCATGTGATTTCCTGGTATCACTCTCCCAATGTTGACATGAATGAGCTTATGTACGCAGCCTACACATGGAGAAGTGTGGCTCAATGGTTAGAGCGGCAGACCCTGATGCAGAAGTCTGGCCCGGGACCAGGGTTCAATTCCTGCCTTGGCTGGTCTCGGCGGATCTTGGGCTCATAATTCCTCGGACCTGATTTCTCGCCTCAGTGCCTACTCTAAGCATGGGTCCCACGCTGCAACTCTGGGCAATAGCTTGCTTAGTCTCCACAACGGCCCCCTACAGCGCTAGGGATGCCTGGTTGCACCCTGGGGATGCCCAGGAGTGGACATTTCACGGGGAAAAACCAGGAAGGGTTCCCTAGCGGTATGAGTACAGCGCCAGGACACTCAGGAGTATCAGTGCGCTTTACAAGTACGGCTACATTTACATTTACATTTACATGCATTCACTTGAGCATGTCAAACGCACAGTACCCCGATTGAACGTGCGTGTGTACGGCTCGTTTCCCTATTGCATTGTAGCTATACGCGAGCAATGCGTACCCCGATTGAACGTGCGTGTGTACGGCTCGTTTCCCTATTGCATTGTAGCTATATGCGAGCAATGCGTACCCCAAGTGAACGTGCGTGTGTACGGCTCGCTTCCCTATTGCATTGTAGCTATACGCGAGCAATGCGTACCCCGATTGAACCTGCGTGTGTACGGCTCGTTTCCCTATTGCATTGTAGCTATACGCGAGCAATGCGTACCCCGATTGAAACTGCGTGTGTACGGCTCGTTTCCCTATTGCATTGTAGCTATACGCGAGCAATGCGTACCCCAAGTGAACGTGCGTGCGTACGGCTCGTTTCCCTATTGCATTGTAGCTATACGCGAGCAATGCGTACCCCAAGTGAACGTGCATGTGTACGGCTCATTTCCCTATTGCATTGTAGCTATACGCGAGCAATGCGTACCCCAAGTGAACGTGCGTGTGTACGGCTCGTTTCCCTATTGCATTGTAGCTATACGCGAGCAGAGCATACCCCGATTGAACGTGCATGTGTACGGCTCGTTTCACCATTGAATGAGTTGCATTTGCGACGACAATCGCACCGGACCTCATGAGCACGACACCTCCTACCATGCAGACGGCTCAGAATCAGACTCTCCGGAGGAGGGGGAATATGCAGCTATGCCATCTTCTACATCTTTGGCTGTCCCCTCCTCCTCCAGTACCATCTCCACCCTCCCAGTTGTTAGGGTCACTAGGGTCCGTGCTAGCCCCCGTGTCTCCTTTGTTCCCGGCACCGCAGCCCCTGCTCCCCTGCTGCCCTCAATGCTGAGTCTGTGGACCTACTCCGGCAGATTCTAGTAGGTCAGACATCCATGTTGACTGTCCTCCATGCACATACACGAATAATGACACAGTTGTTGTCGTTCATGGAGGGCATGTCATCTGCCATGTCTGATCTACGTCGGAGTGTGGCTGCCATAGAGTCATCACTGACGGCAGCACTGTCCACCCAGCAACATCTGCCCCCCCTCCTTCAGACCCATCCACCTCCGCCTCTCCTATACCTACCCAACGTACACGCAGATACCAAACGTCAGACACAACAACAGACACACCCAGCACACCCACACGGCAGACAAAGTGCAAATCTCCACGCACCCAATCTCAAGGGGATTTAGGCACACCCACAGGGAGAGGGGACACACGTCACACACGCATCCACAGACCCACAACAACAGACTCACAGCCCTCTACCTCCACCCCAATGTGTCCCCGGGTTCAGGTGGCAGTTTTTCTGAACTGGCTGAAGTGTGCAGCCAAGTATATGTAGCCACATTCGGCGAGGCACCGGCCAGTGTGGAGGGATCCACACCACCTGCACCCACTACACCTGTCCTTCCCTCTCCTGTCCCTGCGGTTCCGGAGGATTCCCCAGATGATGCCCCCACTGTTTCCACAGACAATTGAACTCTATGTGCAGGCAAGTGTGGGTGTGACAACATCCAGGATGCCACAACCTTTTTTCAACTTTATTTGGACTGGCCATTGGCCTTCTATGAGCATGGACTCATATTTACGTTTTATCTTTTGATGCGGCTGAATAAAGCTTTTGATTTTTGGTTCGGTACTTTTGGTTTTCTGATAATGGTTTTGACTGCTGTGTGCCTGAGAGCTGGTGTGATGTTCACATTTGGGTATTGTTACATGTGTCTATTTCCTGATGGTAATGAGGTTAATCATGGTATGTTTCTGCTTTCACTGCTGGGCACTGCTGGGGGTCTTAGCCACACACACCCTATGCTGGTGGGCACTGCTGGGCACTGCTGGGGGTCTTAGCCACAAACACCCTATGCTGGTGGGCATTGCTGGGGGTGTTATCCACACACACACTCTAATGCTGGGCACTGCTGGGCACTGCTGGGGGTCTTAGCCACACACACCCTATGCTGGTGGGCACTGCTGGGGGTCTTATCCACACACACACTCTAATGCTGGGCACTGCTGGGCACTGCTGGGGGTCTTAGCCACACACACCCTATGCTGGTGGGCACTGCTGGGGGTCTTAGCCACTCACACCCTATCATGCTGGGCACTGCTGTGTGTGTTTCACACACATTACTTGGATGTGACGCAACCTACACATACATTACTGACCTATGTCCCACATGTCTCACTATTACAATGGTGATATGCGATAGCGTACCGTAGCCCGAGGTCGATGACGTAGGTGCGGCACGTCTCACTATTGCACTGGTGATACGCGGTAGTGTACCGTACCCCGAGGTCGATGACATAGGTGCGGCACGTCTCACTATTACAATGGTGATATGCGGTAGCGTACCGTACCCCGAGGTCGATGACGTAGGTGCGACACGTCTCACTATTACAATGGTGATATGCGATAGCGTACCGTACCCCAAGGTCGATGACGTAGGTGCGGCACGTCTCACTATTGCACTGGTGATATGCGGTAGCGTACCGTACCCCTAGGTCGATGACGTAGGTGCGGCACGTCTCACTATTGCACTGGTGATATGCGGTAGCGTATCGTAACCCGAGGTCGATGACGTAGGTGCGGCATGTCTCACTATTGCAATGGTGATATGCGGTAGCGTACCATACCCCGAGGTCGATGACGTAGGTGCGGCACGTCTCACTATTGCACTGGTGATATGCGGTAGCGTACCGTACCCCGAGGTCGATGACGTAGGTGCGCCACTATTACAACGGAGATATGCATTAGCGTGTGGCGCAACATACCCAGACATTACAGGCGTGCAATGGAGATGTGCGCGTGTGGCGCCACTTACAGGTATACTTCAGTTGTTGTGGTTCGTTGTACTCACCGTCTGCGCCGTCGTCGGTTTCTATGTACGAGGTGGTGGGTGTACAGGACTGGGATGACACGGACAATGGCGTTCATGTCTTGTTTGTCGCGTACCGGGGTGCGGTTCGTGGCGGACTCTGGTTTTACGGCAGTTTTAAGCTCTCGTATCAAAAAAGCCGTACGGTGTGTCTTCCACACGGATCGTACTTCCTGGTACAGATGACGTGGTCTATTTAGGTTCGGACGTAGCGTGGAGCGTCAGCCGACTGCAAATCGTATGTACTTTCGATTTTTTACGAGTTGTACGGAGTGACGCTTTTGGTTCAATCAATCAATCAATCAAAGCATTTGTATAGCGCACTACTCACCCGGAGGGTCTCAAGGCGCTAGGGGGGGGGGGGTCTGCTACTGCTCGAACAGCCAGGTCTTGAGCTGCTTCCTGAAGGCGAGGTAGTCCTGGGTCAGGCGGAGGTGGGTCGGGAGGGAGTTCCAAGTCTTGGCGGCGAGGTAGGAGAAGGACCTTACCCCTGTGATGGCTTTTCGGATGCGGGGGACGGCGGCGAGGGCGTGGCCGGTCGATCGAAGCTGGCGTTTGGGAGCGTAGAAGTTGAGGCGGCTGTTGAGGCATCCTGGGCCTTGGTTGTGCAGGGCTTTGTGTGCGTGGGTGAGGAGACGGAAGGTGATTCTCTTGTTGACCGGGAGCCAGTGCAGGTCTCTCAGGTGTCCGGAGATGTGGTTGCGACGGGGGATGTCCAGGATGAGTCGTGCCGAGGCGTTCTGGATCCGCTGGAGTCTCTTCTGGAGTTTGGCGGTGGTTCCGGCGTAGAGGGCGTTGCCGTAGTCCAGTCGGCTGGTGACGAGGGCCTGGGTGACCGTCTTCCTGGTCTCGGTGGGGATCCACCGGAAGATCTTGCGTAGCATGCGTAGGATGTTGAAGCACGACGAGGAGACGGCGTTGACTTGTCTGGTCATGGAGAGGGAGGAGTCCAGGATGAAGCCCAGGTTGTGTGCGTGGTCTGTTGGTTTGGGTGCGCTGCCTAGGGCGGGGGGCCACCAGGAGTCGTCCCAGGTGGAGGGTGAGGAACCCAGGATGAGGACTTCCGTCTTGTCCGAGTTCAGTTTCAGGCGGCTGTTCTTCATCCATTTGGCTACCTCTTTCATCCCTTCGTGTAGGTGGGCTCTGGCGGTGGCGGGGTCGTTGGTGAGGGAGAGGATCAGCTGTGTGTCGTCGGCGTAGCAGATGATGTTGAGGTTGTGCTGGCGTGCGATGGCTGCGAGGGGACTCATGTAGACGTTGAGGGGGGTTGGGCTGAGCGAGGAGCCTTGAGGAACGCCGCAGATGACTTCGGTGGCTTCTGATCTGAACGGGGGGAGGCGGACTCTCTGTGTCCTTCCGGCGAGGAAGGAGGTGATCCACTCCAGTGCCTTCTCCTGGATTCCGACGTTGCTGAGACGCTGTACTAGGGTACGGTGGCAGACAGTGTCAAAGGCCGCGGAGAGGTCTAGGAGGATGAGGGCCGCTGTTTCTCCGTTGTCGAGCAGGGCTCGGATGTCATCGGTTGCTGCGATCAGGGCAGTCTCGGTGCTGTGGTTGGCCCGGAAGCCGGATTGCGAGAGGTCTAGGGATCCGTTCGTCTCGAGGAAGGTGGCCAGCTGCTTGTTGACGGTCTTCTCGATGACTTTTGTGGGAAACGGGAGCAGTGAGATGGGTCGGTAGTTCTTGAGGTCGGTGGGGTTGGCTGATGGCTTCTTTAGTAGGGCGCTGAGTTTGGCGTGCTTCCAGCTCTCCGGGAAGGTAGCGGTGTTGAAGGAGGTGTTGATGGTGTCCCGCAGGTGGGGTGCGATGACAGCGTCGGCCTTGTTGAAGACGTGGTGAGGGCAGGGGTCGGTCGGAGATCCGGAGTGGATGGAGTTCATCGTGCGGATGGTGTCTTCGGTGCTGATCGGGGTCCAGGCGCGGAGGGTGGTGGTGGGGGGCGGTGGTTCGGTCGTGGCGTGCGTTGGTTGAGTGCTGAAGCTGTTGTGTATGTCCGTGATCTTGTTGTGGAAGTAGGAGGCGGGGGAGTTGCAGAGGTCTTGCGAAGGGGTGATGTCGTTGTTTCTGGCGTTGGGGTTGGAGAGCTCTTTAACGATGTTGAAGAGTTCCTTGCTGTTGTGTGCGTTGTTGTCCAGTCGTTCCTTGAATGCAGTTTTCTTGGTGGTGTGGATCAGATGGTGGTGTTTTCGGGTGGCGAGCTTGAGGGCAGTAATGTTGTCCGGTGTTGGGTTTCTGCGCCAGGCTTTCTCAAGGGCTCTGCAGTCCTTCTTGGAGCTCTTGAGTTCGTTGGTGAACCATGGGGCTTTCTTGCTGCCGGGTCTTCTAGGCCGGGTCCTCAGAGGGGCGAGGTCGTCTGCGCAGTCGCTGATCCACTTTGTGAGGTTGGTGGCCGCTTGGCTGGGGTTCGTTGCGCTGGTGGGTGGGTTCTTGCTCAGGGAAGTCGCGAGCTGGTCGGCTGTGATCTTGTTCCAGTTTCTGCGTGCAACCTGTTGCTGTTGGTGGTGGATCGTGGTCCTTTTGAAGCTGAAGTGGACGCAGCTGTGGTCCGTCCAGTGGAGTCCGGTGACGTGGCTGAAGGCGATGTCCTTGCTGGATGAGAAGACGGGGTTGAGTGTGTGTCCGGCATAGTGGGTGGGGGTGGTCACCAGTTGATTGAGTCCGAGGTTAGCGAGGTTGTCCAGAAGGGTGATGGTGTTGCGGTCGTTGTTGTTCTCCAGGTGGAAGTTGAGGTCCCCGAGGAGGATGTAGTCAGCGGAGGGGAGGGCATGCGTGCTGACGAAGTCGGCGATGTCCTCGCTGAATTGTGTGCGTGGTCCCGGGGGTCTGTAGACGAGGGTGCCTCTGAGGGTGGTCTTGGGGTTGATGTGGATCTGGAAGTGCAGGTGCTCGGCGGGTGCGAGGGTGTCGTCGGTGTTGGTCGTGATGCAGATGGAGTTCCTGTGGATGATGGCGATGCCTCCTCCTGTCTGGTTGACGCGGTCCCTCCGGATGATCTTGAAGCCGTCCGGGATGGCAATGTCGGGTGCTGAGGAGGCGTTCATTCAGGTTTCCGTGAGGAAGGCGACGTCCGGGGCTGTGGTGTCAAGCAGGTTCCAGAGCTCGACGACGTGTCTGTGGACGGAGCGGGTGTTGAGCAGGATGCACTTCAGGTGGCTGCTGCTGTTGCTCGTCGAGGTCTTGGGCACTGCTGGAGTGGTGCAGGTCCGGGTGCAGGTGAACTTGCAGGAGTTGCAGCAGAAGGGTCCGTGGGTGCGTCTCGGGGTGGCTCGGTAGCAACCCGGGAGTCGACCGACGTTGAGTGCGTTGAGTGCGTTGAGTCCGGTGGCGGCGTAGGTCCGGCGGGAGGGCTGGTGACTGCGGGAGACAGGGGTCCGGGCTCTGGGCGCGGGCCAGGCGCGGACGGGCGCAGACGGGCTTACCTTTGGCGCACCTTCGGCGCTCATTCGGTGCTCCCGCTGCGCGCGTCCGCTGCGCGGTCGCTCTGGGGGCGTCATAAGTAAGGAGCCGGTAGGGCGGGTCAGCTGGGTGGCGGGAGCGTGGGCGGCCAATGGGCAGTAGGGGGGCGGAGTCGGCGTAGGTCAGTGGCAGGAAGGGGGACTGAGGACGGCTCGGCGGCAGCTGGGGCGTCCGGCGGCCGGGAGCGGTCTCAAAGGAAGGGGGAGGGCAGCAGAAGGGGGGAAAACGGGAGGCAGCAGAAAAAGACAAGCAGCGGGTCAAGGGCAACCCAAGAAGGGAAGAGACAAAGGCGGCAGCAGGAGCGGCGGCGAGGGCAACCACGAGGCAGTAGAGTGGGTAGGTAGCAGGAGATAGCAGCGAGGCAGCAGGACAGCTTGTCAGGGCAGCTCAGGTGGTCAGCGGGCAGGAGCAGCGGAGTGGGGGCGACCTCGCCTGGAACAGGCTCAGCGGGATCGTACTTGCTGATTCGTACGGGGACGTTTACGAGTACGAATTGTACGGGGAAAAATGCTCCGTACGTAGATTCGGAGCGCTTTTTACCGGATCGGAATCGACCCCTAGGTCTGTCTTACTGCTTTTTGCTAGAGGATGTTAACTTTTGCAGCACCAAGCCGCTCATTAAAGTATGTATACAGTTAGTTATACCCTTGTCCTACTACCCTCTGTAACTATATCAACCTCTATGGGATATGCCTATATTGCCTTGTTGTGACAAATTACATACATAATAAAAAACGAATCTTCAGTAGAAGCTACCAACTAAACTAGAACACGTCACTTCCTAGCTCCCTTGCCTGAATAGATGAAGCCATGGCTACTACCTCTCTCAATCTTCCAAAACCTTATTGCAGGGTTTCCCACGGTGCCTCCTTAATGTTTGTGGTAGCAGGTAGTATGTTTTTTATTTGGTTGTCTAAAAACCCTAAAAGTACATTACAAAAATACAATTATCTTAAAAAGCCTTAAAATACATAAAAATACATAAAACACAAATTGTGCTTAATGCTGCTTGAAACAACAATCAGATTATCCCTAAAGTGCTTATGTGCTAATATTTTCAAAAGGGTGCATCTTGTGATGTAATTTTTATGTCTTGCTTCACTTCCAATGTATCTTGTGAGGTGCAAATTTACAAATAAATTAGTCACAGTTCACAATGATATTAATGATCTGTTTGGTATGTTAGATTTGTCGTGAATGTAATTAACAAGCAGCTAAAAAGAGACCAACATTGATACGCCCACAAGGCCCTCGACAACACCAGACCCACCTACATGAACCACCGCCTCTCGTTCCATGCACCCCAAGGAGCCATCCACTCGGCCCAGCTCTCCCTTATGATGGTACCACGCATTAAGAAGACCACAACAGGGTGACGCGCCTTCTCCCTCCTCACAGCGAAGGCATGGAACACCCTTCCTCTCCACCTCCCACAGACACCAACACGGTCCAAGTTCTTTAAGGACCTTAAGACCTTGCTCTTCGAATGATTCACCAGGAACATCCAGGAGCTGCAGCCCCCCCCCCCCACCCCCCCAGAGCCTTGAGACCTTCAGGTGAGCAGCTGAGCTTCACAAACCTTTGATTGATTGATTGAGTGATCATTCTGTCCAGAAATCTGCCAGTTTACCCAACAACATTAGTGTGGCATAACCACTGATCTTTTATGTGGTCCCAGTATCTCCTATTTACACTGATTAAAGATTTGTTGTGTATCGGCCCAGAATTAGTCCACAATTCAGACATCCCCATACTAAATAGTCACTCTCCAACATGTTTGAACCAAGGTATATTTCCTTTAGGATCTAATCCAATAATCTCAGCAACTGATTCTCATAGGGAGAGTAGTGAATCATTGGTCCATACTTCAGGGCCTAAATGCAGCCACATGAGCTATGTTTTTCAGGCCGAGATCCAGTCGAATGGTGGCTAGGGACGCATTAAGAGGAAGTGCAAGTCCAGATCTCATGAGAGTATTCTCTGTTCTTTCAATGCCCCCAATGTTATTCAAATCCCATAGTTTGGCATCCATCAGGGCTGCTGTAATGCCCTTTCCCCGGTAGATTCCAATGACCAGTAGTATAGGCCACAAGTTTGAACTCTTCAGCTATTTGGATATAGCAGACGCATAAATGCTTCAGTGTCACCTGGCTGTTGACTATTCGTGGGGATTATGATAGAGTGTTAGTAAACTTAATCCCCAAATAATCAAATTGTTTTACTTACTCCAAATTAGTGTTTCCCAGTTTAATCTTACCTTTAAATTACCTATTAGGGTTGAAAGTCAGCAATTTGGTTTTGACCGCATAGGAGATTAAAAACTGATACAGTAAAATTCTGTAGGTCCATGTGGGATTTTGAGCCTAATAAGGTATTTTCAGAACATACTAGTGACTATATCTTCTGAACAGCAGTCACAGGAGGCTCACCAATGCAATCATCCATGGAATCCTTCATCCCGCTAATGTATATGGTTAACAGGGTTGGTGATAATACACAGCCTTGATGCACTCCCCTTTCCACCCTGAAACGTTCAGTCAGTTTACCTTTTCGGCCCTATCTTATTTGGGCAGAGTTATTTGTGTGAAACCTTTTAATACTATGCAAAAGGTTTGGGGGAACCCCCATTTGCATCAGGGCTGTACTCAATTTCCTTCTAGGGAGGAGATCAAAGGCTACAGATAGATCATGAATGCTATGTACATATGTTCGCTTTTAATAGTCACACATTTCCGTAGAGTTATGAAAAACCTGTAAATGCGGTTAATGGTACTCGTATTATCTCTGAAACCAACTTGCAATGGTGATCGGATATTTTCCTCATGGACACAGACTCTCTAGCAGGTGCCTGGAGAACCATTTCTGTGAGATGTCGATAAGGCTAAGTAGCCTATAGTTTGATGGATCCCCCTTTTCGCCGTTTTAGGGCTCGCCCCTTTTCTATTTTGCAGAAATAGAAAACAGGGGTGAGCCCTTATACCGCTGATCTGCTTCTTTCCCCAAAGGCTCTATTCAGGCAGCTGATTGGCTCTCTTCAAGCCGGATTCCCAACAGTTCACGAGAAATAGAATCACGTGACAAGCTCCTCGTGGACGAGCATGCACGATCCTTCCTCCTGCCAGCAGCATTTGGCACATCAAAGGCTTCGCTGCCACATCCACAATTGAAGCTACGATAAAAGGCTTCCGCTGCCGCGCCCCCCGCCGTCACTTATTCAGGGCCGCAGGCCCTGCCTCGCTTCCCGGCTCTGCTGTAACCACATGCTACTGGACTCCTGTCACTTATTCCGTGCACCCTTTTATTGCCTCGCTTCCCAACTCTGCTGTAACCACATGCTACTGGACTCCCGTCACTTATTCAGGGCCGCAGGCCCTGCCTCTCTTCCCGGCCCTGCTGTAACCACAGTGCGCACTAATGAAATGCACCTCGAGAGTCACAGTTAGTTCTTTGTCCTCCATTTGCTTCAAGCACCTAAATAAAGTATTTCTTGTTCAAAAACGGCTAATATGAACAAACGCCACTCACTCACACAACCCAACTCATACAGCGCAACTCTCACCCACGCAGCACAATTCTCACCTACGCAGCGCAAATCACACCCACTCAAGTCCACTCACCCACGCTTTTTTCCCCAAAGGCTCTATTCAGGCAGCTGATTGGCTCTCTTCAAGCCGGATTCCCAACAGTTCACGAGAAATAGAATCACGTGACAAGCTCCTCGTGGACGAGCTTGCACGATCCTACCCCCTGCCAGCAGCATTTGGCACATCAAAGGCTTCGCTGCCACATCCACAATTGAAGCTACGATCAAAGGCTTCCGCTGCCCCGCCCCCCGCCATCACTTATTCAGGGCCGCAGGCCCTGCCTCGCTTCCCAGCTCTGCTGTAACCACATGCTACTGGACTCCCGTCACTTATTCGGGGCCGCAGGTCCTGCCTCACTTAATCCGTGCACCCTTTTATTGCCTCGCTTCCCGGCTCTGCTGTAACCACATGCTACTGGACTCCCGTCACTTCTTCAGGGCCGCAGGCCCTGCCTCACTTAATCCGTGCACCCTTTTATTGCCTCGCTTCCCGGCTCTGCTGTAACCACATGCTACTGGACTCCCGTCACTTATTCAGGGTCACAGGCCCTGCCTCTCTTCCCGGCCCTGCTGTAACCACAGTGCGCACTAATGAAATGCACCTCGAGAGTCACAGTTAGTTCTTTGTCCTCCATGTGCTTCAAGCACCTAAATAAAGTATTTCTTCTTCAAAAACGGCTAATATGAACAAACGCCACTCAGCCATGCAACGGCAATCTCACCCACGCAGCTCTACTCACCCACGCAGCGCCACAGTCACCCATGAAGCGCTACTCACCCATGCAACTTCACTCTCACCCACGCAACGCCACTCACCCACGCAACGCCACTCAGCCACGCAGTGCCACTCTTAACCACAAGCATGTCTGTGTACTCCCTCCAGCTGCACCCCAGCATACCCGTGTACTCTTTAACAATCACACACACATGCAAATTTGCAACCCCACTCACCCACGCAACGCCACTCACACACGCAACGCCACTCACCCACGCAACGCCACTCATTCACAAAACGCCACTCACTCACGCGACGCAACTCATACAGCGCAACTCTCACCCACGCAGCCCAATTCTCACCTACGCAGCGCAAATCACACCCACACAAGTCCACTCACCCACGCAACGCCACTCATATATGCAACACCAATCTCACCCACGCAGCTCTACTCACCCACGCGGCGCCACACTCACCCATGAAGCGCTACTCACCCATGCAGCTTCACTCTCACCCACGCAACGCCACTCATTCACAAAACGCCACTCACTCACGCAATGCAACTCATACAGCGCAACTCTCACCCATGCAGCCCAATTCTCACCTACGCAGCGCAAATCACACCCACGCAAGTCCACTCACCCACGCAACGCCCAGCCAGTTAACGCAAATCACCCACACAACGCCACTCACCCATGCAATATGTGCAACAATTCAACAACGACATATTAAAATATGTTCTCTCAATTTTCATAATTTTAATAAAAAATTAAAAAAACAAATGTAATCTTTCACTTCTGTTCTTGTATTTTCATCACTATAAAAAACAAACTTAATCATCAAAAAAAAAGTTTATTCTATTGCCAATATATATTACAAATTCATGACTTTAACTATTAAATATGGGAAATTTTTTATTTTATTTTAATATTAATACATCAAAGTCATGTAAAGACAACACATTTTGCATTACAAATGCTATAGGTGTCACATTTCCACTAATTAACACTATTAGCATTGTAAATGCCAAAGTTAGAATTTTCCACAAGTTAAAATAAAAAAATAAAAAAACTTTGTCATTTACAATAATAATCCCTCAAACTTTACTAATGCGAGCCCTATTGCATTGCAAATGCTTGTTTTAAATCAGGCACTACCTCAGCACCTAGTCAAGAATGAGGTAAGTTTGCCCCTTTTAAAATTGTGTTAAAGATTCGATAAGAATAAAACTCAATGGGGCATATTACCAACTTTAAGCGATATTTATCGCTAACGATGCTTAGCAACGAATTTTTTAACGCTAAGCATCGTCAGAAATTATCGCAGATAAACCTTGCTATTATCAAGGTTTATCGCAAATGCGATAAAAAACGGCCGCAATGCATGAATATCGCTGAAAAGTCAGCGATATTCATGCATTACCGAGCTAATGCTCTTAGCCATGTTATCCACCTCCCATTGGATAACATGGCTAAGAACTGCTCAGGGCAGGTGTTAGTTTTTGGAGATATTCGCGCTTAGCGCGAATATCTCCAAAAGTTGGTAATAGGAGATAGCGATGTTAGCGACTGTTTCCAGTCGCTAACATCTTGGCACGCCCACTTTGCATGTCATTAGTGATAAACATCAATGACATGCAAAGTGGGGCCCAAGATGGTCGCTATCTCCTACTAGCTGTCGCTAACTGGTGTTAGCGACAGCTAGGTAATAGGGAGATCATTTTATCTCCGCTTTCTTGGCTTTTAAAGCCAAAAAAGCGGAGATAAAGCCCCTTGATAATATGCCCCAATATTTCTTGTTTTGACAGGTAGACGCCACCCAGAATTTTATCAAGACCAGGTGCTTTCCTGCTTTTGTAACGTGAAAGGGATCATCCTTGTTTCGTCTAAAAGTAAAAGAACCGGGTCATCAGTGTTCATGTCCCCTGGTTTCATTGAGCAATCTTGATCATTTCCCCCTAATTGGGTATCAGACTGGCTCATGTAAAGTGTGCTAAAGTGATTTACCCATGAATAAGGTTGGATATGATACATTTCTTCCATTATTCTGTTCTTAGTTCCCTTAGCTGTCATGTGCCAGAATGGCTTATTATTCTTTGATTTTGCTGCACAGACAAGGTCTCTGTAAAGGGCCTCTTCCCAATTTCTTTTAGCCACTTTTTGCACTGCTTTGTATTTTTAACTATTTACAGGCAACAGATACCGATGACCATTTTTTATTGCAGCCATTAGCTTCGCCCTAAACGCCTTACAGTATTCGTCATACCATTCAGCTTTGGTATCGCTAATCAACTCACCCCTTTTCTCCTCATAAGAATTCTTTGATTTCCCCACATAAGCTATGGAACAACTTGATTATGGTATGAGTTTCAAATTCATACTTTTTGAAGCCATATGGCGATTGGAGTACAACAGTATAAATGTTTTCTAAAGCAGCTACATTACCTTTGATCATAGGTCACTTAACCCTTCTTCTGTTGTTACTTAGCACTATAGGGTCAAGTTAATTCCCCTCTATCAGTGGCGGGTAGTGGAATTTGAAAGTCGGGGGTGTAAAACCAGTAAATGAATTATACTGCGAGCAGGGCCAATGTTTATGAGGGTATGTTTCAGAGGAGGAAAGTTCTCCCTGAGAAAAGTCTTCAAAATGTGTGTATTTTGGTGCAATTTTCAGTAATATTACTGCTATAAATGGACAAAAAATAGGGCTCTTATATTGGCTTCAGCCTGTCACCCTCCCTCTACCCAGGATGTAGTGCTATGGTCAGAGCTGCCTTCTTAGGAACTGGGAAACCAGGTTTAATTATCAGTGTGACTATCCTGTTATTCTGGGCAAATCACTTAATCTCACATGTGCCTATAAATAATGAATGTGACCGTGTGTAATGTAATTAGTGCTCATGAAAGCACCAAATTACTTTGGGTCAAGTTTGCGCTGTATAAAAACTGAACAAAGATGTTAAAAACAAAGCCTTAACATAAAGAAAGACAAATAGATACCAAGTTTATGGCTGATTTGTACAAAGGGTAACAAGAAAATATTTATTTGTGTGATCTTAGGCAGATATTTTATTTAACGAAAACTCAATTGTTTTCCTTATCAGGCATGAAAGCACTTAAATATGTGAGTTCAGAATATCAGTTTTACAAAAGGTGTGGCTAATTAAACAAATAAAATATTCTATAACTACTGGATAACTAATTGCATAGCTGGAAAAAATAAAACTTTGAAATGAAAAACAACCACTGCACAAAGTGCCAAGTGTAACTACTAGAGAATGGTGTGCTTTCAATGGAATCTCATCCAGGACATTAGTGCTTGATTATTCATGCAGCTGACCTATTACTATGAATACTCTGTTTGCTGCATGCTTGGAGCAAATACAGAGCACAGTGGTAACACAACTGGAAGCCTGTCAGGATGAAACATTACATTAAACCAAAAAGTGAAAATTTAGCACAGTGATTCTTCGCTGCAAATATTGCATCATTGACAAATTACACTTCAGTTTCAGCATGTATTAAACCTTAAGGACCCACGTGCTTTTACTATTAAAACATTAATTGTAAGCCAGAATTGGTCTCAAATGACTGACAGCCTCAATCCTCTTGCTATTTCAGAAGCACTGATGTGACAGAAAACCAGTTGATGCACATACACTTGCACCAGTGGAGAAATATGTGTCTCTTGAGGCATTGTGGTTAAAAGTACTGAATTTCACTCAACGCCTACAGCTTATTTATTATAAGTAGTATTGCTTGCATACTTTTTTTTAATACACTCATCACTTTTCTCTGTACATCTGCAATCCTACCAGGACTGTTTGCCCTTTCTGTTATATTTTAAACTTTTGACAGGCCAAGGACAGGGAAAAGGAAGAAGTAACAGAAGAAGGGCTTAAAGGGAGGAAAAGTGAAGCTGACAGAAGATATATAACAACTCACCACAGGAATCTTGTTGGCCGGTGTCACAGCAGACAGAGGCACTGCATACTAACAGTTCATGATGCTGCCATTCAATGAGGCCCAGCTGCAGCTCCTGAAATTATCTGTCTGCATTAATGCTATAAACAGAATACACGAGGTGCAGAGGCATGTGCAGTGTATTCTGTTTAGAGCACATGACCATCTTGCAAATTCAACAACCCCTCCCTTTCCAAGTCATGATGACTTGAAATGGGAGGAGTTGTAAAATGCAGCTGATATTAGAAGAGCAGCCCGGGAGCACAGGGATGATGATGTGCAGGCCTGGTGCGTCATTGGTATGTGATGGGCTTAGAGAACCCCCAATTACTGCAGAATGGGGCTGGCAGGAGGTCAGCCCGTACTGCTAAACCTTCAATGCCATTAATGCTGCTAACTGGCACATGCTCAATTCGCATGTGTTGACAAAAAACTGTTTGATGTCCATTTGGAGCACAGAGCAGGCAGGCCACGGCAGTTGGAGAGTTTCACATCATTTAAATAAGATGGTAATTTCTTTTAGAAATTGCAATCCATATCAGATTTAATTGGAAGGGTGTAGCCCCTCCCCAAAAACCACCACCATTTACACCCCATGCATCTCTAATGATAACCTATGGGAGAGATAGTTCTTGCAATAGTGCAAAACGAAATTAGCAGATTTTCACTATCAGGGTTTGTACAAACATAACAGTGCATGTCCTACTTTTAAAAATACATTGGCCCCTGCCCATGAGGCTACCGTGAGCCTACCTTAGCGGTGCCTTACATGTAGTAAAAGGGAAGGTTTGGGCCTGGCAAGTGTGGGCACTTTCCAGGCTGACAGGGCAGTATAAATTTGCACTCACCGACACTGCAATGGGAGGCCCGAGACAAGTTTACAGGGCTACTCATGTGGGTGGCACAATCAGTGCTACAGGCTCACTAGCAGCATTTGAATTACAGGCCCTGGGCACACACTATGCACTTTTATAGGGTCTTACCGGTTAATCAAATATGTCAATCATGGATAACCAATTACAACCACAATTTACTAGGGATCACCAGACTTCTAAAACCAGTAAACATTAAATGCAACACACGGTCAAAAACAGGAGGTCAGAAGCCAAAATGACACACCAAAGATGACAGGTCTAACACCCATCTTGCTCACCCAGACCTGCCTCATTTTGCAGACTCTGCACACCATCCTGCTTTGCTTTAACCCCTTCCACGCTCATGACGAGCTGGGCTCGTCATGAAGTAGCCTCCTCGCACGCTCATGACGAGCTGGGCTCGTCATGAATAATGGGAATCATCAAATCTCAGCACAGGAGGGGAATATGCTGAGCATCCATGGGGTTAAAACGTTTGTAGAAGGCAAGATAGCAAGTTTTGTTTGGTTTTGTTACAGAAAGTAAACAAGTTCATCAAAACCCTGTTCACATTTGTTCTGAGGCAAGGGATTGAAAGAGCAGTGCCAATGTTCGCAGGGAGCAAGCTAGGACCCCTAGTGACCCCTAAAAAATGGCCATGGATTGCAATAGAATCAACCATAGGACTTTATAGATTTTTAGGCCCCCATTATTAAACTTTCTTAAAGTTTCCGTTTAAACTGGACACTTCTGCTTTGCACTGAGATTTCCTGCAGACACTGCTCATGATCCAGCTGCGTACTTTATTGAATTGTGCTGAACAAAACCTCATGTGGGCGTTTGAAACATCAGTAACGCTGCCAGAAGATATTATGCAGTGAGCAACATTCTGGTCTTATATGCTTTTCAGAGTTATGCCTCACACTACCCTTTATCTTATCCTCTTCACTACCCCCTGGGGAACCATGCTTAAAAGGGAGGGCCTTGGCATTTAGTGAATATAGAGTTGAATTAGGTTCCAAAGATTCCTGGAACAACAGGAAATACTTCTTACAATGATTGGCCATTTCTGCTTCCCTGCCCCTTTCTTTCCCCTGCCCCCTCTCCTGGGATTGTCAGGCCTGAGAGATACCTACCTATAGTTACATAGGTCTTTTTAAGCTTGATAAAATAAAACATTTTTATATTGAATTACTACCCAGTTTTGCCTTTTAATATTGCATTGTACTTATCTTTCACTGTGTCGATATGGCTGCGGTGGATATCGCGGTTCACAGCCGCTTGGCTGTGTGAAATCATTTGCAGGATTTCCTAGTCTCTTCGGAAGGACAGGCAGTGGTTTTTGTTGTATCTGCTGACGCCGCGTACCCGTTTGAGCTATTTTACTCCTGGGTCACATTTCCTGCGGTTGGTGCTGGTACTGGTGTATTTCACTCTTACACTCCAACTGCCATGCCTGCAGTGTACGCTCCATATAGGACACAGGAAATTCCGATTTCTGCTTGGCAGCATGCCGTTTGGTTTAATGGCGCCCTCCCTCACATTATAACAGCGGTCAGAGAAGGACCGTTGTCAATTTCAAGCGCTACTTGGCCTGTTTTAGCTGCTTACACCCTGCATCCTAATGCGCCGCAGTTGACAGCTCCTGAACTAAGACCCTTTTATGCCTCTGCAGTGTCAGTAATAAGGGGTCTGGTTCATTACATTTCCTGCAACCTCCCGTGTTGGGCCCCCGGTGCTGCAGCGCATCCAGTTGGGCCGAACGGGCTGAAGCTTAGTCCCGTTATGGTTAATGCGATTATGGGCAAGCAACCCCAAGATAAAGATGAAATGCCTTTTTGGCTTGCTGCGAAATTTGACCAACTGGAGGCAGTGTTCCCGAATACCTCCCCTGTGGAGAAGCACAGGATCCTTACTATTAGTTTGCAGAAAGACTTAGTGCCAGACGTAAATGACTGTACCACTTTGTGTGTGATCTTTGCAGCAGTCTATACTAGGTTCTTCGGCACCCCGTCAATGGCTGTTCTGATCCTCAGTCATTAAGCGTGTTCAGGATGAACACGGACCGGAGGCGGCTGTTGAATTGGGAATGCGACTCGTGGGAGCGTTTGACATGGTACGCGATCTCGTCCTCGCAAATGTTAAGGGGGATGCAGTAAGTTTCCAGGTGTCTAATGCTTTGCGCATTATTCCCAAGGCCGAGAAACCCCGTCAGTTTCCAAGAATTATTACCGAGGCTTATAAGACCATTGGCCATAATAGTTAGGGTGTTAAGCCTTTTGCTAAAAAACAAACACAGCAGCAAACTCAGCAGGTGTTATCTGATAAAGATGACCGCCAGAAAGTTCCAAAACAAAATTGGAGTAAGAATAGAAAACAGGGGAAACAGCAACAGAAACAGGGGTCCCGTACTGATTCACCCACACCTGCCTCTACTGAGTGTAAATATGAATTGCGCGACTGCCCTACGATTAAGTCTCCTGAAAGATTTCAGGTCCCTGAACAACGTTCTCCTCGCTCTTTGCAGGTAACATCGGTATCACCCACCGGTGGAGGTGGCGGCGGCAGAGGACATGGTACCCAACAGAGCTGTGAGCAGCCCTGCAAGGCTTACGGAAAAGGCAATCAGGATGAGTCACCGCGTCAAAGGCCCCAGTTTCAGAAGAAGAAATTTGCTGCAGTAACAGCGAGATATGCCACAGATAGTGAGAGCGCAGCTTCGGAATCTGACATGGGTGCTAACACTCTTGGACTGCGCGGTAGAGATTACCATAATTCGAGAGGCCTTGCGTCCACTACTGAAGGTGACAGCGACTGACACCTTCATTGTAGTTGAGACAGCTGACACTAGAGTGGCTCCCCCTGAAAGACTTTATGAAATGTTCCTTATAATTGAAGGTGACATAGCACATACAATAAAAGGGGTATTTTGTGAATATCTTACTACTACCTATGATATTTTGTTGGCGCAGGTCGACTGGCACCCACCCTTTGTCTTAGCTGCTCCCCAAGGGGAGGAGGTAATCATCCCTAGTTTCGCGCACACAGTGCCGAAAGAGCAGGCGCTGCATTTTGCAAAAGATTGGGCTATGGCGCTTGCGCTGGCATTGTACTGTACTCATTTGTGGGTGCGACAAATTTTCCCCTCGTCATGAGATTCCTTTGCGGTCAATGCCACAGCCTCAACCCAAATACCCCATGCGGCATGAAGCAAAAGCTTCTGTTGCGGAAATCCTTGAGCAATTGAAATATCAAGGTATACTTGAAACGTCTGTGTCTCCGATGAATAACCCTGTTTTTACTGTGACCAAGCCAGATGGCTCGTACCGTTTGGTGTTGGATTACCGCCACTTAAACTCACATTGTCGTACGTGTGCGTTGCAGAATACTCACAGTTCTGCTCTTTTGGATAGTCTCGTGCTCAAAAGGTTGAAAACCACACTTGACATATCCAATGTTTTTTTTTCCCCACAATATGTCCCCTCTTAGTAGTCAGTGGACAGCTTTTACCAGTGGTGGCAAATAACGCCAATTTCACCGTTTGGCTATGGGCTACACGAATAGTCCAGGCGTCTCTGCCGCCCGCATAGTCTCTCTCTTGGAGGGACACGACACAGATGCATGTTCGTATGTGCTTGACATCTATCTCACACACGACGAATTATGGCCCCATCTGTGCCGTGTACACCACACAATTTGCCGTTTTGCAGATTTTGGCTATAAATTCAACTTTGCGAAAAGTCACATTGCAGAGTACACAGTGTTGTTCCTGGGCTATGAGCTCAACAATGAAGGTTGAGGTTTAGCTCCTACATTCCTGGAGAAATGCGCACTTTTGTGAGCTAACACGACACTGAAGAAGCTACAATCTTTAATGGGCTCTTTGAATTTCGGGCGTACCTACATTCCCTAATATGCCCATCGTATCAAGCCTCTTTACGCTTTGATACAACCTTCTTTTTCCAAATCGTGCTGGCTGCCTGAACATTCAGCCATATTGCAATCTTTGCAGGCTGATCTTCTAGAATCTAAATTCTTGTTGCCTCGTGATAACCACACCAACCTGGTGATAAGAATCGTGCCAGGGGGGTGGGTTTCACGCACCTCACTTTTAATGAGTGTAAGACAGTCCCTATTGCTTACAAGTCACACTTGTACACTTCAGCTGAGTTGCGGTTTTCCACTGTGGAAAAGGTTTTGACAGCAGTGCAGATGGCGATTCCTAAGGAACGTGCACTGTCGCAGGGAAAACACATTTTGGTTGTTACTCCGTATCCTGTCTTGGAGGCAGTGACGAAAGCCAGTGTACCAAATTCCAAAGCTTTGCACCCTCGGTGGATAACAATGGGCCACGTCCTAGACATCCCCGGATGTCACGTTAATTTTTGATTCCTCTTTGCAGACTCAAGAGTAAGTATGGGCAAATTTTGCGGATTTGCCGTCCGCAAATTCGCGAAAAATTGCAAAAAGATCCGCAAGTTCACGAAAAAATTCACAAACTCAACGATTTGCACAAATAGACTGTTTCCCACTGTCTAGTACTGGCTAATCAGTAAGTGCTACCTCATTGGGTAAATGTATAGTGCTTTTCCAACACTACAGCTGTGTAAAGTGCCAGAAGAGTTGTCTCCAGTGACTATGTGTGTGTTACTATGCCATCGCGCCGATGGACGCAGGGGTCCCTTGAGTGAGCTGTCCATCATAGTGGGTAAATGGCGGGTAGATCGTTCATACCGCTAGTGTGTGGGCGGGGCCAAAGGGGCAGGGCTTCTATACGAGTTCACATGCCTCTTGTGTGTATAAAAGGTCAAAGACCGATTAGAGCAGCAGATGAGGAGAAATAAGCTCCTGGTCACAGGAACTGCAAGGGGATTGGGCTCGTGAAAATGAAGAATGCAAAGGCCTCTATCCAGCATCACAGCTAATTTTCGACGGTATATATGGAGAGAAAGCACACCTGCCCAGCCTCGACAAATTTCACAATTGTTTTTGGGCTGATGAATGCGTTACTGAACTTGAGCTTCAACTCGGGCACCTTCTTTATTTATATCTGTAAGTGCTTCCTGTTGAGGTTTAATTTTTGTGACAGGAGCATCGTGCCAGAATTAACCCTGCCCTTCATATTTATCCAAGAAGATGCCACCGGTTTGTGCGATACCTCTACTCAACTGCCCAAAATTCACCCGTGAGCGGATTTGCACATTTTTTGGCAATTTCGCGAGATTCACGGATTGGGAAATAGCCAAAAATCCGCAAAATCAGCGAACGGAACGGATTTTGCGCCCATGCTTACTCAAGAGTTCTTGCAGTATGAATTTGTTCCTCCTGCTCCTCTGACTATGCCCCCACTTGAGGATTTCCGTTGTATCATTTACACTGACGAAGCGCGCAAGCAGCTATGGGTTCAAAGCACGCATATTCTTCGGCATGCGCAATTGTGGTTGGTACTATGGTAGATAGTGAATTCAAGTCTGATGCCGTGCATACACAGACATTAGCGGACTCCACCGCCCAATTGGCAGAGCTCCATGCTCTGGTGCTTGCATTGGAGTACACGGATCCAAGTGTGACTACTCTTATTGTAAGTGACTCTTACTACTGTGTTCAATCATACAATGACAATCTACACTTTTAGACTCAAAATGATTCTCGGGACTCCAAGGGGCGCACAATAAAACCTAAAATGATCTGGGTTCGAGTGGCTGAGCTTAAAGAGAGGTTGCCACTTGTCTTTGTAATTCATACTCTGGGTCACCAGCGTGTTGGAGTTCACGCTGTTGGCAACTGTCTCGCGGATGAAGCTGCAAAGACAACAGTTGCAACATATGCAGTAGCAGCAGTTACACGTTCCAAAAGTAAGATTGATGATGACATCTTGGCAGCTATTGCCGCAACAGAGAAGGGAGGTAATTACCTTAGAGGTTTTCCTTCTAAATACTCTTATCATTTAAGTCCTGATAAAGTTCCTTATGTGAGAATTAACGACGTTGGTGATAGGTTGATTCCCAACGCGGACCAAAGGCAGACTTTGATTACAGCAGCCCATGCTGGGATGGCCTCATCCCATGCCGGCGTGTCAGCTACTGTATCTCTTCTTCCCAATGGTATTGGTGGCAAGATTTGTACAAACAGTTGCATGATTATGTCCTTCAATGTGGCATTTGTCAGAAAATTAAACCTTCTACTGCTGCACGCCCGCCCGAAACTCATTTGTACATATCTAATAAACCGCTTGCATGTGTTTATTTAGATCAGTGCGTTCCTTTCTCCTCTGATACTGCGTATAAGTACATCTTAGTAGCAGTCGACTCTTGCAGTGCTGATTCCAGAACTGTTGTAAGCGATTTGCGTGTCTTCGTGGGAATTTTTGCATGTGGTACCTTCCATTCGGATTTTGGAAAAGGGGGGTGGTGATGGACAGAGCTTCTGAATGATGCAGAATACTCTTACCAAGTCAAGAGATCATGGTTTTAATCCATCACCGTTTTTTAGCTCACTGCACCATCCCAGCTCAGAACCTGGCTATATGCAAATTAGTCTGTTCCTGTCCCAGTGCATGATGGGAACAGGGCAAACCAAACTACCAAGCCAATTCTTATACTGGGAAGGAAACAAGCTTTCGGGGAGCGGTTTCTGGCATCACAGCCTTCTTCGACCCGGCTTGCTTGAATCCTGATGGTGCAATGAGCAAGGGACTCACGTCTGAGTATACCCTCCCACACATAGTGTGGATAAAACCGATTTTGGAAAAGGGGGGTGGTGATGGACAGAGCTTCTGAATGATGCAGAATACTCTTACCAAGTCAAGAGATCATGGTTTTAATCCATCACTGTTTTTTAGCTCACTGCACCATCCCAGCTCAGAACCTGGCTATATGCAAATTAGTCTGTTCCTGTCCAAGTGCATGATGGGAACAGGGCAAACCAAACTACCAAGCCAATTCTTATACTGGGAAGGAAACAAGCTTCCGGGGACCGGTTTCTGGCATCACAGCCTTCTTCGGCCCGGCTTGCTTGAATCCTGATGGTGCAATGAGCAAGGGACTCACGTCTGAGTATAACCTCCCACACATAGTGTGGATAAAACCGATTTTGGAAAAGGGGGGTGGTGATGGACAGAGCTTCTGAATGATGCAGAATACTCTTACCAAGTCAAGAGATCATGGTTTTAATCCATCACCGTTTTTTAGCTCACTGCACCATCCCAGCTCAGAACCTGGCTATATGCAAATTAGTCTGTTCCTGTCCCAGTGCATGATGGGAACAGGGCAAACCAAACTACCAAGCCAATTCTTATACTCGGAAGGAAACAAGCTTCCGGGGACCGGTTTCTGGCATCACAGCCTTCTTCGGCCCGGCTTGCTTGAATCCTGATGGTGCAATGAGCAAGGGACTCACGTCTGAGTATACCCTCCCACACATAGTGTGGATAAAAACGATTTTGGAAAAGGGGGGTGGTGATGGACAGAGCTTCTGAATGATGCAGAATACTCTTACCAAGTCAAGAGATCATGGTTTTAATCCATCACTGTTTTTTAGCTCACTGCACCATCCCAGCTCAGAACCTGGCTATATGCAAATTAGTCTGTTCCTGTCCCAGTGCATGATGGGAACAGGGCAAACCAAACTACCAAGCCAATTCTTATACTGGGAAGGAAACAAGCTTCCGGGGACGGGTTTCTGGCATCACAGCCTTCTTCGGCCCGGCTTGCTTGAATCCTGATGGTGCAATGAGCAAGGGACTCACGTCTGAGTATACCCTCCCACACATAGTGTGGATAAAACCGATTTTGGAAAAGGGGGGTGGTGATGGACAGAGCTTCTGAATGATGCAGAATACTCTTACCAAGTCAAGAGATCATGGTTTTAATCCATCACTGTTTTTTAGCTCACTGCACCATCCCAGCTCAGAACCTGGCTATATGCAAATTAGTCTGTTCCTGTCCCAGTGCATGATGGGAACAGGGCAAACCAAACTACCAAGCCAATTCTTATACTAGGATGGAAACAAGCTTCCGGGGACCGGTTTCTGGCATCACAGCCTACTTCGGCCCGGCTTGTTTGAATCCTGATGGTGCAATGAGCAAGGGACTCACATCTGAGTATACCCTCCCACACATAGTGTGGATAAAACCGATTTTGGAAAAAGGGTTCAGTGTTTGCCTCTAAGGCATGCAAGGATGCCATGAGTTCTTTAGAGTCCAGGTCAAATTTTCATCTCCATACTGGCCTGAGAGTAATAGTGTTTTGGAGCGAATGAACCGTGACTTAAAGCAATCCTTGACAGCGAATGTATTAGGTACAGGCTTAGACAGGCTGACCCACCTCAATAGCGTACAACATGCACTAAATAATCTCCATAGAAGATCTCTCGGTGGGCGGACCCCCTTAGGAATGGTCTTTGGCATCAAAATGTTTGTCCCGGACCTTGATGTTTTAAACATGGCGGCTACGGCCACTCATTTGACGTAGATCAACATTCTAATGTTTTACATAACCTACAAAAGACCAGAGACAGTCTTGCAAAGGAACATTTGCCCTTCACATCTGAAGCTGCGTTGCAGATTCCGATAGTCGGCTGGCTACCCCAAGTTGGAGAACTGGTCCTAGAGAAGATCGAGAACAAGAAAGAATTCGGTCCTTCCTATCGAGCTCCAGTTCTTGTGCTTGGCGTGCAGGGTACAAGAACAGTAATTTTACCTCCTCTTCCTGGGCGAAAGGGGAACAGGTACATCTCCATTGACAATGTCAAACTAAGACAGGGTGGCTGATTCTTCATAGAATGACACCTGCGGTTTCGTGTCCAGCAATGGTACAACACTGTTTTAGTACAAGATCCTGCTATCATGCCTGATGTTGCCATTGAGATGAATACAGTTGCGAATCCTTCATTGAATACACCTACTGGTGATCCTCTTAATGATACTGAATATACTTACCCCATTGACTTGCCTATACCTTATTTGAAGACTCGTGTGGCTAATCAACCACGTTTTTCATTTGACACTGGCTCTACCACATCAAAGTCCCCTTCAAAAGTTTCGATTTTTGCTACCTGGTTTAAAAAACATTTTTTGATTCCCCCTTGGAATTACATTTGGCTGGTGCTTTTTTCATTTTTTTTGTTCATGTCCATCGGATTTGTGGTGTATTCTTTTAGTTTTGTGAATGGACACTACGTTCAAGAAAGAACTTCAATTAGATTAATTAATGGAACATCATGAAGAGGGACCAGACATTTGTGAATATAACTGCTTGGCCCGTTTTAGATGGAATTGTATGGGATGCTGTAAAGATTCTGCTAACTACGGATATTTTTACTGTTACCAGCATTTAGGTAATCACTATCTGCATAAAACTAATACGTTTAGAAATATGGTAAACTTCACACAGTGGGAACATTGTCCCGCACCTGTTGAAGGCAGCTCAAAACGCTTTTTAAAAAGTTTTCTTATTTTACTGATTTTGATCAATCTAACCCTGATGCATTTTATTTTACGATGACTGAGAAGTCCTCTTCCAAGGATAGACTTACCCACACAAAATTACTGTATTCGAAGTCCTTTATTGACCAGTTGGCTGTTGGGGGCTATGAACTGTGGAAAGATACCATTGACATTATATCTGTTTGGGGTTCTAAACATTGGCAAGTGCAACGCACAGAGGCTTTGCATCATGCATGTCTCATCCCGAATCATATGTTGTTTCTGAATGCCACAATTTCACAAACCACCTGCTTTGGATTGGCTACTTTATTTCCTGATTTGGGTAAATGCCCCCATTGGAATAATTACACCAGTACTTCCCTTATTGATTTACAAGCCCTGTTGAAAAAATCCTCTTATAATGTTTCCAGCATTAATCCCAAAGGCTGGTTGCTATGGCAAAAAAATACAGATTCCTGCCAGCACCGCTTTCTTGGTCTGACTCCTGGCTATACAGAGATTAGAGTAGATCCCTGATTCGAGAGTCAACATTCGGTCACCACCTATTCTGTCGGCAAGTTGTGTCAGAGTTGGCTCAAACACTCTTTCTTGGAGTCAGTGAAATTACAGTTGTCTAAACTGACTGATGCTGTTGATTTGAATCATTTTGTGAAAGGGCCTGCAGCAGGCAGACCAAAAAGATGGATATATGCTGCTTACAAGAAGGTTTGGAAATTGTCCCAAATTGAAGCTGCTTCTAGGCTTAGAGTTATTGATCAGGCCAATTTAGAAAAACTGCTTGCCGTTGTAAATAATAGCAATAACACCCTTTCTTCCCGTATTTACACATTAGATAACATTGTTTCATCTGTTGTTGATATTGTGCAAGACGTTGTTGCAGTTCTGTACCATGGAAAAAATCAGTTGCGTTCTTTTATGCAGTTTGCTTGGAATCTTCAAACGTTAAAATATGGGAAGGTGCCTTGGGATTACATGAACACAACTTGTTTATTTTTGCCTTTTAATTTGACTGTTAAACAACAATTTATGTCAATGAAAGATGCCACGTTTTCACTGCTGCATATTGAAAAACTGGAACCGTTACCATTTTCAGTAGCCGAGTCTAATTAGACAGTTTGGCTCATCCATGGGTTAATAACTTTGCCTTTACCCCTGTTTAAGTTTGAGTCATGTATAAAACACTATGCCATAGGTAGATTTGAACCTTTAGGTGGTGCGTATCTTCATGAAGTCTGGAATCTCCCATTTACATATAGGTGCTTGAGAGAAGGAAAGGAAGTTTATTTGAAAGGTGAAGACTGCACAGCCACACCAGATCACCTATTAGTATGTAGAAATCTGCAATTGCACGGTTCTTGTAATGTTCTTGCACCGAATCTTGTGTGTGTTTTGAAAGGCACCCCCACCCCGGCTATTACACCGACTTCCACGTTGCTTGCAAACAGTAGTTATTTGTTATTAAATAATGAAGATTGCTGTGGTATGCTTGCCGGAATTCGGTATATCGTTACAGTTTCCCAACGTGTAGTTTGCTGTAATAATGTTTTGTTTCCTACTCCACATGGGAGGCTCGATGTTTCCATCTGGCCTTCTATCCCGACCTTGAAAGCAGAGTTCAACAAGATGAGTTGAATAAGAGCTCTTTTGTCCCAGAAGGAGGTCCCCTTTACATCTGCATGTGAGACATTTGTCCTTCATGTTGCAAACACACGTACTGAGGTACATGCCTTATTAAATACAGACCTGCCCCTGCATTTCGGTGCTTTGATTCACACAATCTTTAATGCCTCGTCAACCACCAACCTGGCACACTTTTTTAATATAGTAAGTTCTGGCCTTGTGACCTCATTCCAAGCAATATTTGGTGTGATCCCAGCTTTTTTTCATTCCATTTTTTCGAGTGTCTTCGGCGGTTTCCCGTTAATTCTTGCTTTTGGAGTGGATGTGCTGCTATTAATTTGTTTTGTTCAAAATGGATGCACGGTTTGTGCCCATGACGATCTGCCCTGGCTGCTGCAGCTTCGTAACCGGATGCTAGAATACTATGGATCGCTACCCCTTGCAACTCCGAGTGTGGCGTATGGCTTAAGTTTCCGGTTCTCGTACTTCACTTGCGTGCAGCCTGTTTACCATTGCCTGGATTGTGGACTTGAATGGGCCCTGGATTTGTGTCTCTGCAACACAGTGTCTCCTGACCTGGATTTTAATCTACTAATGAGTCCCTTAGTTCCTCATGAAATAGATTGTTCTAGTTTCGGGATTATGGCCTGCGCATCGGCTCATGGGGTCCTAGGCAATTGGCGAATGAATGCTGCCTGATTTGACAGGTTGGCCAGTCGCACTCTTTTAAGGGGGAATCACTTCCTTAAATTACAGTTGAGTTTTCTCAAAGAGTAATCACGTGGTATGCCAAGATACTCCACTTGTTGTACAAATTTTATTCATTTGTTATTCAGTTTTTTGCAAAGTAAAGTTGTTGCGTCACAACTTTATGAAATTCATCAACTTTCCATTCGAAAATGTAAACAATCACATGTTCATCCACATGCCCAATGCATTTCGTGCTCGGTGCACTTCATCAGGGGAAATACATTTCTGTAGATTAAAATCAAAACGAAAGGTAATTAATGATACGGAAGCAGGTCACAGTCTCTGTCAGGCATTAAGTGTGGTTCCCAGAGAGTGACAATGAAACGTCTAAAGGTGAGGTTTAAACGTGAACTAACGGTAAAATGAACAAAAAATGGTGAACAATGAAATAGTGAAAACGGAAACCATGCGGGTTAACGAGAGTGAACCTGGTAAGATAATAAGTGTCCGAGGTCGCCGACATGAGCATTAATCTCGTCAAGTGGATAGCATGCAGGTATTATCTGGTGCCGTGCATTCAGACCGGGTGCCATGTGCGTTATCTTAATCACCGTGGACTACGTCATATAAAACCTAGGAGTGCACATCTATGCATGATATGCACGCTATTTAAATAATAAGTCGCCGTATAGTCGCCGTATAGTACTCACCGGTCACCAAGTGGTGTGGACGCGTAATGGGTAAACGTCGTTCTCGACCTCAGTCGGGTTAGTGTGTGTTCGCGCATGCGTAGAACTCGCGTAATGTAGTGTCGCCTGCGTGACCCGGGTGATTACGAACGTGAATTATGCTTAATCTAAACGGCATGTGAAGAATGTGCAACACGTGTTAAAAAATATATGTTTACAACATCATCAGTAGACTAACTAAAGTAACAAAGCAATTTAAAAAATTTTTTTTTGCGTGTCATAGTGTTCAAACTGTGATGCCGCTGGCGGCCATATTGGTACAGTCAATAGTACTTCTTCAAATAATGTTAGTGATCATCATAAAGCAAGAATACATGTGACTTAAGTGCTACTCTCGTGGGGCTCAGCCACTTTGTTATAAGTCCAGTTTCGATCAACAAAAATAGGGAAAATCTTACTGGAAAATGTTAACAGAAACTGCGGTCTGTAAAGAAATAATGTAAACAAATACAGGGAAATTGGTGTTCACAGAGTCTCTCCAGGATTATAGGAAACAACTATATTCAAGACGTTCATTAAGACCCGTCGGGTTGCAGGAATTTAATTTTTTGATCCAGAATATCTCCCGTTGGAGCAGTCTTTTTCTGTTGTCACAGCCTTGTCTTACAGGAACACACTCCAAAACCATGAAACGTATCTGACTGATGTTATGACTGTGGGTGATGTAATGAGCAGCTACAGGAGCTTTAATGGATCTGTTTCTGATGGTGCTCTTGTGCTCGGTCATTCGAATTTTGATTTTCCTCTCCGTCTTGCCCACATAGGGTAGTCCACATGGGCATTTCAATAAGTATACCACGTTTTTTGAGTCACATGTGGCATTAGTGAATAGATTTATGCTTTTTCCTGTGGTTGTATCTTGGCATACCACGTGATTACTCTTTGATAAAACTCAACTGTAATTTAAGGAAGTGATTCCCCCTTAAAAGAGTGCGACTGGCCAACCTGTCAAATCAGGCAGCATTCATTCGGTACATAGTTCAACTCCCCAGAGGGCAGAGGGAGCAGACCGGTCCGCACCTAAATGTTGAACAAACCTGACTCTAGTTTACCCACAGAGTGCCACGCCACCCCCCTTTAGTCCTAGGCAATTGGAACATATGGACTGCGGCCAATGACCTTCTGGCGAGCAGCTATCTTGAAGTAAGCCCGAGATGTCCTTTGATGGTGCTAGAGGCTCCGGCAATTGAAGAACATGTATGTTTATTTCCATTACCTAATTGGATGGTTGAAATGTACATGAATGATGACAATGACCTCCTATTGGAGGCAGTTGCAACATATGGTGCATATACACTGTTGGATTGAAGTGTGAATTTTTCTGCTTCATAGAGACGTACTGAACTCGTGATTTTTTTTTTTCTATAATACCTTAATGTTTTTCTTCATTTTTGAAGTCTTTTTCATACCATGGCCACCCTTGAATTTTTTCACTGACTTGGTTACTTTTTAATTCGGATTTTTACTCCCAATTATCAAGTTTGGCGAAATTCCTGAACTTGGTTCTGTCTCATTTGAACTTGAACTCTGCATTCTATTAATCTTGCCTCCTTTATTGTGCATTCCCCGATCAAGGGAGGGTGTAGTATGGCCTCTGCTTTGCGCGCATGTTATGTTAGCATGGCTTATACGAAGTTTAAATGCCATTTTACCTTTTACTGCTTTTGCACACGACACTGCATAGCTGTTTTTGTAAGTTAGTCTCCATGAAGGTCTACACATGAGAAAAGGTTTTGTTTGCGACATCTCTAGACTTACATCGTGCCCCTAGTCTGCACAGTGAGTGCTGAAGCCGTCAAGGTTATCAAAACATGTTAGCTGTTTTTCGACATGTTCGAGTAACGCTTTCTAGACACAACAATTAGGCAGCTGTGAGCCAACTAAGATTCAGGCGCCATTATTATCACACACTTGCCATGATTTCAGACACTTGGAAGATTTCGATTTCCTGGGTTTGCAGAGAGCTTATGCTGATCCAGATGTAATTTACTCTTACTGAGCGGAAAGGTAATGGGGTCCCCCAAACAAGCCTAAGAGACCTTCTTTAGTTTATAATACATAGTTCCTATATAGGGAGGGTGTTAAAACTAGGCACTTTAAGACCTGTTTTCACCATCATTGTAATATGATTTCTCCTTTTGTATTTTATGAAATTGTAACAATGCTGACCATATTATTTTTAATCATATGTCTGCTTATGTTGGCTAAAATACTGCACATTAGATCACATTGTTAAAATAAATATTTTAACCTTACCGTGTCGCTTATTTACTCCTGTTGTTGACTGGTATGAGAGTATAACAAAAGAGTGTTCTCACTTTCCACCATTCCTGAGATGGTCCTAGGTCGCATGTTCTAGGTTGTCTAATCCTTGGTTACTTTGCTATAGGACGAAGAGCTAACGTGACACTGATGCTAGCTGGTTGGGGTTTTTCTAGGGACTGAGGTGAGGTTCTGGTACACCACAATTCACTGATGTCCTAGGTCTCTCTGCATAGTTCTGTGTATGAGCAGGAACCTTGCAACAACACCACCACTCATGTAGACGTTCATAAATCTCTAAAGAAGCTGCACAGTAGATAGAGAAAGGGAGGGGGAGGGTGGTTCAAAACTTGAGTTTTGAGGCAGTTACGAAATAGAGATGGGCATTTTTTCTAAACAGAAATATATAATTCCACAAACAACTTTGACATTCTGCACAGATTTAGCCCCTAGTTCTGCATTATAACAAACAACCCCTGAAGTACGCTGCATTAATAAGCTGAAACTGTGACTGGCAGCTGTCTCGAGCGATGCTCAAACTGTACGATGGTGCAGACATATGTGTCTGCTATTTATAGTGACTCATACCCTTCTAGTACAAAACCTTGTGCTTTGACAAATTCTGAAATACATCAGGCTTTGTATATGTACTGTACAGTGGAGCACCTACGCCATGCGTGGGGTGTTTAGAGAAATTAAAACATTTATACTTGTCAGCGTGGTATTCAAGGAGACTTTTTTTAATGGAAATCCCAGCCTGTCTACCTTAATAGATCAGGCTTTGCATCAATGTCGTTATCAATGCTGATTGGGTGTACACACTAGATTAATGTAGAGACTATTTTTGCACTAGGCAATAATAATTGCAATTTTCTTTAGAGTGTAGTTTGTGTATATGATGCTGAGAGGCATAAGTGGCTGGGTGATAGGGATGCGATGTTGTATGAGTCCTGGGGGAAGATGAAGGCGTGTTCCAGGTCCTCTGTCAGGCACTGCCTTTGTCACCACTATTGCAACAAACTTAACCCTCATCCACTTCCGTGCATTCTGCAACTGTTTCTTATTGTGCTTAATTGTGAATACAACCACCCTCTATTATTTGACCCTGTCAGTGGCTTCCTGCCACATGGCGTGCTTCTTTGCTCCACGGAGCCTGTGAGGAGGCAGACCGTGTAGTTCCCTGTAGTGGTCAACTAGAAAGTTTACAACAATCTGTTTCCTCTTCAGTGAAACCCTGCTTCAATTGTCTGCATCATATTGCTGTAGCTGGGCGCTGCCTCTACAAAATCACTAATCCAATAAAAGCCAAGGAAGAGGCGTGCATCAAATTGTTAATCTTGCTTTGTGTTTCTGATTACGCACAGTTGCAGGCTTCTTCAGCTATTCTCGGGTATTCAGGGCCTTATTTATGAGAAGTGATGCATTGCTGCGTGACAACAGCCATGCATCACTTCTCAGTGCGCCCTCCTTGCGACATGATGGATGCGTCATGATTACTGTATGATGCATCATGTTGCAAGGAGTTACAGATATGTCAATATTTCTGACGTATCTGTAGGTGCAAAAGTGACGCATAGCTGGGTGTGTCTCAAAACAGACACAACTCCAGCAACGTATCCTTTCATATGGGGAAAGCTCCATATGAAAGGGCCTGCATCAGTCTTATGACTGCTGTGAGGCAGGCGTAAGATATTGACGCAATGACATCCAAGAAGTGGATCACTGAAATCTCATAAATGTCAATGCGCCACTTCTACAAGGCTTTTTGGGGGGGAATGCCCACCCTGCATACATTATACCTGTTGCAGGTATAATGTGGCACAGCGGTTTACAAAGTGACGCATCTGCCTTGATGCGTCACTTTGTAAACCCCTGGCCTCATAAATAATGCACCATAAATAAGGCCCTCAGAGTTCTGTGCTGCAAATCCGGATGAAACCAGGCTCCTGGATTTATCCTGAATAACCCAGCATAACATCTTCCTAGAAATGCAATCGTGTTCTCAGTGCAGGGCAATTCGTTTTGAATGTGAAGATATAAAAAACGAATACGCCTGGCAATTTTTAATGGACAAGGCGAGACGGTTACTAATATTGGAACTACTTCAACCTTGAAAAAATGTAAATACAAGTATTGCTAATTCATCAGTAAACGCTGATGATCTATTCTCATTAGGATTGTTCATGCACTACTGCAGAAGAAAAAATGTAACACGTTCATTGAGAAAATTGTTAACATGAAACACTGCAATTATCTCGTAGAAAAATGCATTGTCAATTGCTGCAGCTAAATAATATTGTGTGATGGCAGCATTTTTAGATACACTCCTTATCGTTTGAAAGTATTAAAACAGATTTGGCTACAATTCGTCGTCATATGGCAGATATTGAATGATGAAAGCGAAATGTCCACCAGTAAATATATAAATTGTATACATAAATCATCGGCTTTTCTAGATCACGGTGTGGAATTGATTTTTAAGTGGAAAAGAATCAATCATTCCTGTTAATGTGTGTTTTCAAGTGTAATACTAGCTTGAATAGGCGCTCAAGTGTAACAACCGAGTAAGTGAAATTGTTTATTCCGAATGAATACATTAGCAGGTATATACATTGCCTTCCTTATTTGCACCCACAAATTGAAGGTTGGTACACACAGTTATGATGACAAGGGTTGTGATATCAAAAATGATTTTAAACAACTGATTGCTGGGTAGACATCAGTCCAGAGTTCAAGAAGCAGGAGAAAGAGGATGCTGCGGCCCCACCTCTTCAGAAGGGGGGGGATCAGACAAAATCAGTTTCAGTAGATTTAAGCACTGGTGAGTCCTTAGTAGGGCTGTAGGGGCGAAAACCTATAAAAGGAGTCACTCGGATATATTGTAAGTACTGCTGCCACTTCTGCACACAGCAGGAGCTGGCACAACACGTCAGTATCTCGAAGTGACAGTGCAGCAATCAAAATAAACACACACAGTAAGATGAATTATTTATTCTTTTGGGAGGTGGGAGCATTCCGTGGCCTGTAAGACAGGTGAAGGTCGGGATGCGGCTCTCGATTCTGTAAAAGAGCATGCTGCACCCTTGTATCCAAACAATTGTGATGCTTTGTGTCAGGCTGGTTGCGACCTATGTTTTCACACATAGATTTATTGACATCATGGAGCATGTAATTAGTGTTCAGTATACTGTGTGGATTGATAGAAGCTGGATGGTCACCGGAAGTGTATAGTAGGCACCATCCTGCAGGCTACTCTCCACATGTGAACATGTGGCATAATGTGGAGGAGGACGACGCCTGCATCACTGCAGCATGCTTGGATGCAGCAGTGTTGGATCCCTTGGCAGCAATGATGAGGGCGTGGAAGGAGAGTAGGCTGTGGCACGCATGGTACTGGTGGATAAGGACCTCCTGTTATGTGAGAGCTTGGTTGCAAGATCTTAGTGTGTGTGTATATATTTGTGATTGTGCGTGTGTCTGTGTGTGTGTGTGTGTGTATCTGTTTGCCAGTCTGTTTGTGTGTGTGTGTGTATGGGTGTGTGTGTGTGTTTAAGTAGTTTCATTTTTAGTTTATTGTATTTTGGTAAATAATTAAATGTGCACTTGCTTCTTTTTAGCTTGGTGGTGCTTCTGTCAGGCAGATAATCACTCTCATCTTTCTTTAGAAAGGTGTGAAGGAAGATTGATTGCATCTCTTCTTTCAATACAATTTTATCATTAGTAGTGATTTCATATCAGGCAAGATGGCGGTCAGGTTTCAGGTTTCAAGTCTTTATTTCGATTTTTAACAAATCATAAAAGACACATTAAAATACAAGTAATCAAACAAATCAAAAGAAAAAAAAATTTTTAAACAAGAAAACTGATTAAGAATGAGGAAAAGACCAATCATCAATAAACAATAAACAGGTACTAAACACATTTAAAACAAACCAAAAAGTAAAAAAGTATTAAATATCGGTTAAATGGAAACCTGAATAAAATTTAAGGAGAAATGAATTATGTAGAAAAAGGGCATTTCAATTCATATTCATTATCAATGAGCCCTTTCTTGCCGAGTGTGCAAAGGATGCGGATGGGAAATACTAATGACAAGTGATTTGAACTGGTACATGTTCTATCAAATTACGAGACAGTATGAGTGGCCCAGAGAGCTACAACCTATGTTTTAGCCTTAAGAGCCAGGCCCAGCCCAAATATTTTGCCAGACTTACAACAAAGAGTTCAGAGGTGTTGGTCTTAAGCGCCCAAATAGCTTCCGCAGATGTTTTAAATGGTGATTTTTGGAACAGAGGTTTCAACCATTTCTTTCGGGGTACAGCATATCTAGGACAAGCAAAAAGAAAATGTCCCTCAGATTCATTGTGTCCTGGGCAATATTTACAGTTGGTTGATGACCCTGTGGACCATTTGTTTGAGAAAGAGTTCAGAGGCAAAGAACCCACTCTAAACTGATGGTACAGTTTTTTATCTAGTGGTCTGGTTATTGTATCCCAATAGGGCTCTCGCAATAGGTCGAGTTTGAATGTTAAAAACCTGCCCGTAAGACTATTATTGTTAGAGAGTAAAACTCTTTTTGAACGGATCGAGGCCCAGTACAGGGATTTAAACTCGTGTTTAGAGGGGAAGACATTGGATTGGGGGGATGACCAAAGATGTTCTAAGCCCATATCAGTAAGAATGGTTTTTACAGCAAAAAACCATGGGATTTTCCCAGATCCAATGATAGACCTGACTTCAGCCAATTCTTTTGCAAAAAGAAATAAATCTGGAGACGTCCATATGTGTGTCCACAGGGCCACCAGCCTAAATCTAGCCATCTCGTTAATCGGAGGAGACCCTAGATCCAGGCAGAGAGGAGTCGAAGGGGTCGACTGTGGGAGGCCTACTAAGTTACGGAAAAACTTACATTGTGTTTTAAATAAGTTGAGCAGGTCCATATAGCCCCAAAGATCAGCGCCATAAAGAATGGCGGAGGAGATTTTAGCATCATAGATCTTGAGGGCCGGTAGAACCCGCTTTGTGGTCGATTCCTTTTGCTCTTTAACGAGGCAGCCAGTCAACCTTGCAAATTTGAGATGTTGAATGTTAATTTGGTCTTTCCATCTCAAACGGCTGTCAAGGGTGACCCCCAAGTAGGTCATGGTATTGACCTGCTCGAGGTTAACCCCGTTCAACCTCACGGAGCTCCGAACTGGGTGATTATTAGTGAAGACCATAAACTTTGTTTTCCCCACATTTACCACCAGGTTGTTAATAGCACAGTACTCCTCAAAGCGGTCCAGAGCCCGCTGAAGTCCGCTACGTGTTCTTGAGAGGAGTAGAGTGTCGTCGGCGAAGATGAGAAGGGGGAATCTCATCCCAGCCAGCATTGGGGCATCCGTGGGGGTATCCAAGAAGAATTTAACAACTTGGTCAATAAAAAGGAGGAAGAGTGTTGGGGCCAGAACGCACCCCTGACGGACACCTCGAGTTACGGGAAATGTTTCCGTCACTTGTCCCTGGCCACCCCACCTTACCCTCGCATAGTTATCTTCATTGAATCTGATAATGAGATCTAGTAGGTCTGATGGACATCCCAATTTTTCCAGCACACCCCACAATTTGTCCCTTGGTACCAAGTCGAAGGCGGACTTCAGATCAATGAATGCAGCAAAGATGGTACCGCCGCCGAGCCAGACCACCTTCCAATAGATCAGGCAGAGTCTAAACACCTGATCTATGGTGCTTATTCCCGATCTGAAGCCCGCCTGCATGGGAGATAGGATGCCCTCTGTTTCGATCCATCCCTGGACCCGACCCAAGACCATACGTGCTATTATTTTTTGTACCGAATCGATCAAGCTGATCGGGCGGTAGTTCCCTGGTATGGACTTGTCGCCCTTTTTGTAAATCGGGACTATCTCAGCTCCCTTCCACGATTTCGGGACTGTGGCTCCGTGGGCTAGGGAGTTAGCTATCATAGTTATATACGGGAGCCACATGGCGGGGTTGGATTTAAATAGGTCCGCCGGAATCAAATCCATACCAGGGGCTTTTCCTCGTGAAGTCAGGGCCAGGGCCAACTCCGCCTCACCAACTGAAAAAATTATTTTTTCCCCATGGGGAATCAACGGGAGTGTCCTGCCCAAGGGATTTATAGCTTTGGGGTCATCGGCTCTGAATTGGGCAGAGTAAAATAGTACCCAATCCTCGAGGGGCACATTATTAGCCGGGGTGGAAGAGTCACGATTTTTCCCCCATTTAACTAAATCCCAAAACTTTTTTGGGTTATTTGAGGTGGACGCCTCCAGAAGGTCAGACCAGAACCTATCTTCCCACTCCCGTTTTGCTACCCGAAGGGTTTTCCTATAATGGAGCCTGGCCGCCTTAACTGCGACCGTGTCCCGTGATTTAATAGATAAGATAAGAGCCGAATGTGCCTCCCTGCATTTTTGTATTATACCATTTCTGGGGCAAGGGATTGGTTTTAGTGGAAGCACTTCTGCACGGGAGGGAAAGTAGGGATTTTATCTGGTCAAAGCATATAGTATGTAATTTCATAACATTGTTAGCTAAACCAGAGTCTGCCCCCAGCAAATCAATTTGCGACATATCATTATACACGTTATTTGCCACCATGTTGACATTGTCCCATAAAGATTTATCCTCCATGACCCGGGACCATTTCAGTCTCCTCCTATCGTTGGTTAATGTGGCTTCCCCTGTATGAGAGGTGGTAGACTCCTCTTGTCTCTTTAGGCCTGGTAATTTCAGTGACAATGACAGCGGGTTGTGATCGCTTTCCGGGCGCTGTAATACTGCCATGTCAATTAATAATGGCCAATGTTCCATTTTTAGCAGGATATAGTCAATGCGGCTCTGCCTCTGCCCATTGTCAAAGGTGCAATTGGCCTCTTTGTCCGAGGTTGAGCGGCCATTACATGCACGAAAACCCCTATTTAGGCAGAATGCCATCCAGGACACTGCCACCTCTGTCGCCTTTGCCCTCTTAGTCACTTTTAGATCGGGAATGTCCCAAACAGAGTCCTCAGCCATGCTCCAGCTGTCTCCCATATCAAATAATGGCTCTATAGTGCAGTTTAGGTCTCCAGCTATTATAGTAACATTCTCGCTGCCTATTTCGGAGATTTCGTGGTCGATAAGGTTCAACAAGGGCGGACTTCGACCACCGGGCAGGCCTCTCGCGTAGATATTTAAAATGTGCACATGTCGTTGATTGTCTTTGCCTAGTTTAATTTGGAGGAGATCCGGATGCTGAACAGAAAGCTCAGTAGGGTGGAGGCCCAAAGACTGTTTCACCCAAATCGTCAGACCACCTGAGGCACGCCCTTTGCCCCCTTTAATCGCAGGTTTAAAAAAGTTAATAAAACCGAGCTTGTAGACTGGCTCAGTTGCCCAGGTTTCTTGCAGCAAGATGATGTCATAGCTGTCCACAAAGTTCAGCCAGTCAGTAGAAACGAAGCGGGCCTTAATTCCTGCTATATTCCAGGACAAGATTTTCAAGTTGTCATTCGATTGGACCAAAGGGGGAGGTTGCAAAGAAGAAGGCGGCGTAACTGCCTGTGAATACCCTCTATCATTTTTTACATCAATGTGCCCAACATGGTATATTGGAGCTATAGGGTCATCCTTAGTCGAGGTCTCTTTAGTATCTCTATGGAGTGGTAGATTGGGTAGCCTAGCCTCTGGGCCACCGCCCACCACTACTGAGTTGCAGAGTGGGTATGGGTTTGCCATACTGTGCCCTATAGGCTCTTGGGCTACCGATTTGACAGGGGGTTGCTCACAGAGTGGGTCGTGGGGTCAATCAATGGCCTCAAGGTCAGAAAGGGGGCCGAAGTGGTTAAAAAGGAAAGGGCGCTGACGGTCAAGGGGGGTTAGTGCCAAGGGGTGTCTTACGGCTGGAACCTGACGAAATAAAGGGTAAGGCTGGGGGGGTATTTGCCTATGTGGGTAGAAATATGATAGGGCTAAGGTTTGTACATCCCCCTGTCTTGCAAACCTGGGTTCTCTTCGTATAACATCTACCACCCATATATCTTTGAACGAGATTAAAATGCAATCTCCCTCCAAGTCTTTGGTCCCATGACCCACCCAATCTACTCTTCTCACAAATAGTATCTCCGTGGGAGAGGAGGGTGGTAAAGGACGGTTTTTGTTTAGCCAGAAAATGACTTTATTACGAAGGTCCCCATATGTCTCCTTACTGCCTGGTTTTAACGGGGCTACACCTGTCAGGACAATAGTCTGTTGAGCTGCTTCAGGTGGTAAATCAACACGGGGGATAGTTATTCTTTTACGTCCCCCCTCCCTATGGTTATTGTAGGCGGTGCGTTGATCTCTTTGTGTACTGGGGGGGCTGGGTTTGTGATAGATTGTGATGGAGGTCCCGTGCTTTGATGCCCAACAGTGTTTTGCTTATCCATAGATTTTGACTTTGGCTTGGGTGACTGGGTGAGGGTGCTAGTGCCTGGTTTGGAAGATGTGATATTAAGTTTTTCTCCCCCTTTAAGCGTAATGGTGTTTGGCCCTGAGGTTTTGTTAGGTAGTGGTTTGCCCCTTACCATGTTATTACTAACAGGGGCCATAGTGGCTATTTGTGTTTTGCTGACACCCGTATGGTTTGTGCCAAGTAAGGTTTGTAACATAGCATGGTTTGAATTAGTCATAGCCTCCATGCTATCAATTTTTGAGGTCATGAGTCTTGTCCGCTCCAAGACAGGTAATAATAAAGTTTTAAACATGGCCCCCATTTTTGCTAACAAAACTTCGTCACTATTAAGGCACATGGGGCAAGTGCTAGAGGAACCCAAGGCCGAGAGGGAGGGGCATAGCATATTGGCGAATACAGAGGGGTTTAGAGGGTCTGGGGGAAGCTCAGGCCCCTGACTCCATTCGCCTTGGGCATCATTTGTTTTTGAAATTTTCAGGTCTCTCTCCCCCGACAATCTGGAATCCAACTTTCTCTTTTTAACGTTAGGACCAGGATTGGGTACAGAATGGTTTGTAATTTTGGCAGGGTTAGAGTTGTTAGAGTGGTTAAGGGGAAGGTATCCGGAGGGCTGACTGAGATCGGGCCCCCCACTATTCCATGAATCATCCCCCTGACTGCATTGAGAGACATCTATACTGTGCCTTTCCTCCTTCGAAATGCAGGCTGATGAACTCACCCCTACACTTTCTAAATGGACAATAGCGTCCGTGGAGGAAGTGTGGACACAGTTGAAGGCAGCATGTGGAACGGAGGGTACAGGGGAGGTAGATGTAGCTAGAGCCCCCAGTGATGATCGCTTGCCACTAATAAGATCTATTGAAAGTCTTTTCTCCACCATGGCAATTTCCTTCTCCAGGATTCCAGTAGCCCGTGAGATAAATGCATCAAGGGGGCCAGATACGACTCCCTTGGTGGTGTGGATTTGGACGGATCGTTCTTTGCCTGACCGTAGCGGCATTGTGAGGGATACAGGTGAGAGAGTCAAGCAAAAGTTTTTAGGCTGTTTTAGCAGCACCAAAGGGCAAAGTATATACGTGCACAGCCCGCCACCTACCTTGAGGCCTTCCGATCGGCCAGGGTGGAAGGGCCTAGGCCGGACTCTGCCGTACTCGAACGGCCCGCTCTTTGCCCGGTCTTCGCCCCGGTCGCTCCCGCGCAGCGGGCGCTCCACCCTATAAAAGTAGGGGAGGGCAGGGGGCGGCGCCGGCAGGGAGAGCAGCCACAGGTGATGCACGCAGGGACTCATGGTCACTGGAGTCCCTGCTAGGCAGCTCGCAGCCCCGCCGGGGTCCAAGGCTTGATGATGGTGATGAGAGCAGGCTCCCCCTCTCCTCCCACACAGGGAGAGTCACACGACGCAGCGGGACCCGCGCAGCGGGTCCGGCAAGGCGTTGAAGGGCAGCAACAAGACACACGATACTCCAAACGCCAGCAAACTCCGTAAAAGCTTCCCACAAGACAAAGGAAACACTGGCCCTTTTAGATCCGCCTGTCAGGGGCGGCGCCGGCAGGGAGAGCAGCCACAAGTGATGCACGCAGGGACTCCTGGTCACTGGAGTCCCTGCTAGGCAGCTCGCAGCCCCGCCGGGGTCCAAGGCTTGATGATGGTGATGAGAGCAAGCTCCCCCTCTCCTCCCACACAGGGAGAGTCACACGACGCAGCGGGACCTGCGCAGCGGGTCCGGCAAGGCGTTGAAGGGCAGCAACAAGACACACGATACTCCAAACGCCAGCAAACTCCGTAAAAGATGGCGGTCACTTGAGACCGTAGCTGTGCACAGACCAGCCAAGAGCCGAGAGTCTAAACTATTAAACGCTGCAGTAATGAGTATGGAACGAGGAACACAGCAATTTGCGATGTGGAGCCACAATACCCCTCAAGAACTTGCGGCAGCTATCTTCATTTAATAGGCACTGTCATAGGGCTGGTGGTTCTCCGGCAATTCAGCAAAGTAAAAGCCGAGGTTTCTACAAACCACAGTGGAATCAGAATGTACCTGGCTGTGGCGGTCTCCGCAAAGACTGGGGCTGTGGCGGAGGTCAGAATCACCAATATTATTATTATTATTATTATTATTATTATTAATTGGGTTTTGTTAAGCGCAAGCAACCCGGAGGCCTCGTAGCGCTAAGGGGCCCCAATGCGACCCAATGCGGCTGCAGGTGCCATGAAGGCGAGGATGGCCCGGTTGGGCTTGAGTGGGCAATCAGAGACTGACGATTCATGCGGGGACGCTGCAACGGTGGCTCGAGAGGGATCACTAGCGCAGACCCCATGACACGGACAGATGGGAGCAGTAGCCGATTCACACCCATAGAGGAAAGGAAGAGGCAGGGCTGCACAGAAGGGTCACCCGGCCGGCCCTATTGTGGTTGAACTACTGAGAGGCCCAGCCGAGAGAAAAGTTCTGGGTTCTGAGGAGCAGGGGCAGAGCAAGGCATTCTCTGGGATAGCACGCTCGGCGGAGGGACAATCACGAAAGGAGCAGACAGAACCAAGCACTACAGAGAAAGTATTCCCCAATAAGACTGAAGGAAGGCCAGACAGTGCACCCCCTCACCCTGGAGCTAACACCGGGGGAAGAGAGGATGGTTTGCAGGATGTCAGCGTCACTCAGAATGAAAACCCCAGTGTGCTAGCTATGGGTGGGGTTGAACCGGCTCCCCTGCAGGACACTTTCAATCTACCTTGTCAGGAATACCTACTAAGTGCTATGAGCACTAGTCAGCCTCAAGGCACCTCTATGGTGGATGAGACCAACAATGGGAATAATGGTAATACAGATAGGAATCCAGCTAAGGAACCTAGTGATTTTTTTTCTGTGTCTGATGGTGGAGAGTGGTCGGAGAACTTGTCCATTAAGGCTACAGCTTTGAGCAATAGCGAATTAGAGGAGGGTGAGGATGAGGGCCATAAGGCTGGAACTGTTCTGAGGAAGAAGAAAAATAGACAGGGAGTGCAAAGATCTTGCATGAGACTACACTCCTATAATCCAGCTCACTATCCCTCGTCTGACGGCCATCCGGTTCCCGACCCATCTGGGACCACCCCTCCAACTCTAGAAGCCATTTTTCAGGCCATATATATGCACCGGGAGGAGATGCGTCAGGATGGACTTAAGGTCCAGGCAGCAATGAGAAAGGTGCAAGGAGTGGTACGGAAACTAACCAAGACTTGTAGTGTATTTGGGGAACGGCTGACTGACCTTGAATCCAAAATCGTCTCTGTAGAGTCAGACCTTGTAGCGAACCAATCCTTAGCTAATTCACATGAGGCACAGCTAGTTGACATCAATTGGAAGCTGGAAGAGTTTGAGAACCGCCAGCGAAGAAACAACCTGCGGGTGCTTGGTGTCCCCGAAGGGGTCGAAGGGGCTGATATCCGTTCATTTGTAATCGACCTATTACGAGATAGGCTCCCTGAACTTACGGATTGGAACTGGGCCTTAGAGGTGCAACAAGCACACCCTGTTCCCTTTGTACAGAAACAGCAAGTGAGGGCTGGGGCGCTTCCAAGTGCCATTCTGGTGTATTTTGGGAATTTTTTGCTGCGCCAAGCCGTTTTTGAAAAAGCTAGGCCAGAAGGAAAAAGAACTAGGAATGAGATTTCTTATTTTGTCCATCCTGATTTTTGCCACTCCACCGTTGAAAGGCACTGGAGGTTGCGGCAGCTGATTAAACCTTTTCAGAACAGAAGAACTCAAGCCTTTTTCAATAATCCTGCTCAATTAAAGGTGATCGGGGGGGGAGGGGCAGACAAGATTCATTTTGTCTGAGATTAAAGCTAAAGAGTACTTAGATGGCTTGTTGGGCTAGGCCCAGTCTAGAATTCAACCTAGTAAAAAGGGTCAAAAAGGGTCTGATGGGAAAAGAAAAAAAGAGAGGTAAATAAAAATAATTAAAGACAAAAAAAGAGGTGTAGATGAATAACTAGGCTGTTTTGAGGAACGTGCGTGGGGGGGATCGTGGTGAAGGGGGATAGGGGGGCTACTCATATTTTTTCATTTTTGGAGACAAAGCTGGGAATCGGGGGTTTTGTGTTTTTTTTGTTTCACTCTCTTTTTGGCAGCATTAGGTTAAAAGCTGAGGAAAATATGAGCATTAGGGCTCTCGGTCTGTGTAGCACACTCATCATGTACAGACTCAGGACTGAGTCTGAATGCCTCGAGTGGGGATGTGGAGGTGCATGGGAGGGTGAGGGGGAGGGGGACAGGGAGAATCGGGGTGGCGGGGCTAGGTTAGGGGGGAGAACAGATAAATGGGATAAAAAAACATACCCAGAAACAATAACGATAACGACAATGAAGCATGTGTGCAGCTAAAGGAGGAAAATGGAAATATATGCAGAGGAATACCATTCCCATCGGTATGAGTCTTATGAAAATGGGGAACAGGTTGGTAGGAGGCTAGCCCTACGTACTAGGAGGAAGATATCCATGAGTTTAATAGCCTCTAATAAATTTAACGGACAAGCTTATACCGACCCAGAAGAGAATATTAAAGGGTTTCATGGTTATTATCAAACTCCATACCAAGATGATATTAATAAAGGTACCCCTGAAGTCATGCAGGAGATATCGCGTAAGTGACTGGTATTGAACTTGGTGGGGGCCTGGAGGGGTCTATAAAAGAAAAACTTGAAGAAGAGATCACTTTGGAGCAAGTCCACATAGCACTGCATGGAATGGCACTAAGAAAAGCCGCTGAACCTCACAAAATACCAGTGGAGATCTATAGGATCTTTTTTTTTTCAAGTCAATGTAAGCTTTATTCGATTGTTATTGTACCAATCACAAAAGCACATACACAACAAAAACACACAACAAAAAATTAATATAAAATTGTATTATGTATTACACAAGATAAAAACTGAAAATACACAGCAGTGTGTTCAGGATGTCATAAAACCATACAGCTACAAATGCTATAATTTAAAACCTGCAATTCACAGGAAAAGAAGTACCCAGAAATTACAAAGCATCGAATATCATATGTTTCTGCTGCTGGATCGCCTTCTTAAAAAACGTAGCTATTCTCTACTCAACGTGTTCATCTTCCAATAGCTGCAACCAGATAAAAGCTGGATGGCATTGCCGTACACCTTTACGTCTTAAAAGTGGAAGTATCCACACTTTCCTCAACTCTACATAAAATGTACAAAAAAATATTAAATGAATTGTGGACTGCTCAAAACATTTGTCACGGAGGCAAAATGTCAAGTTTTGTGACCAGTCATTCATGGATGATGTTGTAAATGTAAATGTAAATGTAAACAGGTATTTATAGAGCGCAAAACTGTCGCTAGGAGCATCCTGGCGCTAGAAAAAGTAGCTTCCATGAGATATCCGGAAAAGTGCTAAATGGCAGGAAACACATATGAGTCTGGCAGATTATATATCCAGGTTTTAAGTTACTTTCTGAAGGCCGCTTCGGTGGGTTGCAATCTAAGGTCATTTGGCATAGCATTCCAGGCTTTAGGGGTTTACCTCCTTTCATTTTAAGATGAAATTTAGGAACTTTAGCAAGATCGAGCCCCGCTGATCTCAAGACTCTAGTTGGATTATAGCGAGATAGTCTTTTCGACAGATACTTAGGTCCAGTGTCGTTTAAAGCTCTGTAAGCAGTTATAAAGTTCTTAAAAAAGATTTTTTTATGCATCGGGAGCCAATGCAAAGTTCTAAGGGCTGCCGATGCAGAAGATCTCCCAGGAAGTTTTAACACTAACCGTGCTGCCGCATGTTGGACACTTTGCAGCTTCTTTTTTTTTTTTTTTAGTTTCAAACACCTTTATTTCTTTCAACAAGTGGTACACTGCTATTCAGCCAACAACCCGGGGGCAGGCAGATTATCTTCATAGAGTTACACCGCTTTTAGCGGGTCAGTTCCGTACACTTGTGCATACTTCCGATATTCTTATGTAACATGTTAACGAACAAAACACTTAGAAGCGGTTAGCATAGGATGATGGTCAGTGACAAGTTCAAGTGTCCATGTTTTGATTATACTTTGTCCGTGGTACCCTACCTTTCTCACTCGATACTACATCCACCTTCATACCTCAGACATTCCACCACATCTCATCTGCCTTGGATACACTACATTCGCCCGTCCAAACACCTCCCCCAATACTTCTTCTACTTCTCGACAGCCTTATTCGCACTACTACCCTGTGATACACCTCAACTCCATTACTGCTATGGCATAGTGCAGCTATCACATATGCGTTTTATTTGCATTCATCTTCGTCCGCCTCTGCCAACCAGGCCACCAAAGGCTGTCAAATGTCTACCGGCCTAGAACGTTGTGGCATTAATTCCCAGTAATTAATCAGTTGGTCCTTACAGTACACCGCCGATCCCACCCAACTTGATATTTTTGGCAGAGCTTTTTGTTTCCAGTGGACCGCTATTTGTCTCTTGGCCAGCAGTAACAGAAGGGCCACTAGCTTCCGGGATGCACTGGATATGCCCATTACAAATCCGAGGAGTGCCACAAGTGGATCTGGGTCCATTGCCATCCCCACTATCTGCTCTATCTTTTTGAAGATTGCCACCCAATACCTATGCACTGGCCCACATACCCATGCTAGGTGGCAAAATGTAGCCTCTTGCTCCCCACACCTCCAGCAATTCGCATCAGCCTGCAATCCCATTTTAAATAGCTGTTTGGGTGTGCGGTATGTTCTGTGTAAATAATTAAAATGTATCAACCTCAATCTATAGTTGGGAGATAAGTGTTCAAGTTGAGTGCAGCAGAATGTCCACTGTTTCTCTGTGGTACGAATTCCAGCCTCCACCTCCCACTGTGATCTTGAATCAGTTTGTATAACAGGTGCTTGTTCCGCGTGACTCTGTATATGTGTGTTATTAGTTTACGAGAGGAGCTATTCGTAAGAACGTCCTCCAGAGCTGATTGCGCCGGCGGCACTGCAGGGAACATAGGATATTGGTGTTTGCACGCCGCCCTTAGTTGATAATAAAGAAGCAGCTCTGAGGCCGTGGGCACCTCCGATGCACTCATAGTTTGTAAAGACAGGAAAGTGTCATCCGGGTATAAGTCGCTTGCCACCTTCAGACCGCAGCTTCGTGCCCTCTGTGATACCGCCGCGTCCGTCAGTGGTCCCAGCAACGGATTACCTTCCAACGGCATGCTCGGGGCATAGATTTCTGTTATTCCTGCCCATTTTGCTATATTTGACCAGGCCCAATGCACCACCTCCACAGTATCAGAAGTGGAGAAGTGTGGCTCACTGGTTAGAGGAGGCAGACCTGGAAGCAGAGGTCAGCCCGGGACCAGGGTTGAATTCCCGGCTCGGCGGGGTCTTGAGTCCTAAAATGTCCATGGACTCGACAATTCTCGCTCCGGTGCCTACTCAATTCACGGGTTCACACTCTGCGACTCTGGGCAATAGCTTGCTTAATCTCCACAACGGCCCCTCGCGGCGGGATGCCTGGCTTTCACCTTGCGGATACCCTGCCTGGGTTATCTCACAGGGGAATACCAGGACGGGTTCCCTAAGCAAGCGCTTAGAAACCGCTTGGTGATTTGCGCTATATAAATTCCTGTACATCAATGTCCGTCTGTGATCGTTTGTTTTTCTGGTACAGAGCTGTCTTTAGTGGACTGGGCGCCGCCACGTCTCCCTCTATTGCCACGTGAGGTTGGTAAGGGATCGGATGTTGCCAGTAATGCAAATATTGGGCCTGTGCACTATATGCGTACAGTTCAAAGTCTGGTGCTGCTAGACCCCCTTGATGGAAGGGAAGTGTCAATAGTTTCCAGGCAACTCTAGGTTTTCTGCCCGCCCAGACCAGCTCAATAATGGCGGATCTAAGTCGGCGAAAAAACGCCACTGTAAGCGGCAAAGGAATATTTACAAATAAGTATAGCAGTTTGGGCAGCACCACCATGCGGCCTGTCAACGACAATGGCAGCTTCTTCCATTTCTATACTTTACCTTCTAGCCACTCCATAGCTACTCCGTAGTTGGACAGCCATATATCCTGAATCGTGCGGCTTATCCTGATACCCAAATATTTGACGTCATCAGTAACCCAATCTATTGGGAATTCAGTGCGGCATTCGTTTGTACCATCAGTTAGGGGCAGCATCACTGATTTTGATTAATAGGAGCGGAGACCTGCCCATTTACTCGTAATCTCGACGTCGGGTTATTATAAAGTATACCAATCCGCTGGGCGAACAATGGACTGAATCCCATTCGGGTAAAAAGTGTCAGCAGGAACTTCCATTCTAGAGAGTCAAATGCTTTAGTTGCATCCAACAATGCGGCTGTGGCTTGCACTTTAGGATCTAGGTAGTGTAGAAGTTCGAACAACACCCTTAAATTATGAGAGGTGGATATGCCTGTCACGAATCCTGACTGATCTGATAACGCTATTTGGGGCATCATGTATTTAAGCCTTTCAGCTAGCAATTTCGCATAGATCTTGGTATCTAAGTTTATTAATGAGAGCGGGCGGTAAGAGTCTGGGTTAGTGGGGTCCTTATCGGGTTAAAGCAGCGTAATTATCATTGCTTCACGCAGCGTCTGTGGCAGAATACCTGATTCTAACGCTTCCTCATATACTTTGTGCAGCCTTGGTTCCAGAATATCCGCGTATTCCTTATAGAAGGCCGCCGTCAACCCATCTGGTCCTGGTGCCTTGTCCGGTGGTAAACTTGCTATGATCTCTCTTATGTCGTCTTGTGTGAACGGTAAGTCCATATATTGTCTAGCCCCATCATTGAACCATGCTAAGGCTATCGTGTCAAGATAATCTTTTATTACCTGGTCATCTGGCGTCACCGTGGAGGTATATATTGTCTTATAATACCCCGTCATAGTGTCCAGTATGGCTGGAGGCTCTCGAACCAGGTCACCAGCTTCGTTCCGTAGTTCCATGATATAGTCTGTTCCCCTAGGTGCTCGCAGCATGTTCGCCAGTGTGCGCCCAGCGCGGTCACCTTCGCCATATCGTCTAGCTTGGCTATGCTTATTCAGAAACGCCACTTCCCTGTCTGCCTCTTCCTGATACTGAGTGGGTTTCGTTCTAAAAGCAGCACGAGCGCCGTCCGTAGGTGCCTCTATTAGAGTAGACTCCAGCTTGGCCAAATCTGCTTATAATTTACCCAGGGTATCCCGTATTGATCTTAACACCCCTGTTTTCAGCGCCATGCAGTTGCCTCTAGTCACCACTTTACAATCCTCCCAGAGCGTGCCGGCGACTCCACTGTACCCTCGTTAATCTCAAAGTACTCTTTCAATCTCTCTCTCAGTTCTTCCTTAAATACCTGGTCCAGTAATGCTCGTGAGGGGAATCTCCAGCTGAATGGTTGTATATATTGTGACGGCGTGGCTAATGTCACACGCACCGGGGCGTGGTCAGATAGCAACCTAGGCAAGTGCGTCACCTCGAGTACCGAAGTGTGGATGTCCCTGGACAACAACCAGAAATCCAGCCGAGACCACGCAGCTTTATGTGCTGTAATGCATGTGCCAGTGCGGATCCCCGGGTGTAGCGCTCTCCAGGAGTCTACCAGTTCTGCATCAGCCATAATTTCTCCTAGTGTTTCCGCCGCCCTAGGGTGGTGTTCTCTGGTGACCCCCTGTATGTCTAGCGTGTCCGAAAGTACAACATTGTAATCCCCCCCCAGAGAATCGCCGCTGGGCCACAGGCCTGTATCTTGTACCATAGATTTCTGAAAAAATCAGGGTTATCATCATTTGGGCCATAGACATTCACCAGCAATACCCGCAATCCTCATAGCGTCCCCAACAACAGTATAAATCTGCCCTCAGCATCTTTGACTTCCTCATGGGTTTTCCATTGTAGCCCCCTCCTGATCAGCACCGCCACCCCCCTCGAGTAGTTTGAATAGGGAGCGTGCACTATTTCCCCCCATCTATTGTGTCTGAGTAAAGGTGTGGCAGTGGTAGTCAGGTGAGTCTCTTGCAATAGGCATATGTCCACATCCTTTCTTATTAAAAATGCATGTACTAGTCTGCATTTTCTTGTGTCATTCATGCCACGTATATTCCAGGATAGACATTGTATGTGCTTCACAGCTGCATGTATATATTAATAAAATGTCCTAACAGCAAACCAGTCTCATCCGACATACGTGCATGCACGACATCACACAACAGGTTCTGCAGGATGTATATATTCCTACACTTTGTCCAATTCATGGGTAACGTGCCATAATGTATCATCCCATCGGACCTCGATGTACTCCACCAATCACAATACAATGAATGAACTTGTCTCTTATAGTTTGCCCTGGCCCTTGCATCATCCGGATCTATTTTACTGACCATTTTTCCTGATATCACGCCTCTAAACAAACACTTAAGTGTATAACATCTCAAACTTGTGGCCCCATACTCCCCACCCGATCCAACCCCCCAATTAGGTTGTGCATTCACCCCCCCACCTGCAAGAACTATATATAGAGTCAATTTCAGTAACCTGTTATCGGGAATCATCCCATGGGGTACGCAGGTTGGCCTCTCACTACCCCTGCACTTATGACAGGGTGATCGAGCGCCGGCCTGAATCTTTCAGCTCTAGGACCCTCTCCACCCGTAAGTGTGTGTACGCACACCCGCCGTCTGCCATGTTCAGGTAGCCAATTAAACTCTATTTGTGGACGTAATCCCAATCATGGCTATATCAGTTTATAGACAGTACAAATGCTTAAACTTAACGGCAACAGTCATTCAATGTCACTTAGCCTGTCCCTTGATTCCGGTTCATCTGAGTGCGCCTGATTCTTTTGGTCTTTGGCCAGCTGTTTCGCGTACTGTAGTGCCGCTTTAGCATCCACAAAGAAGGCAGGCCTGCCCGGGCCCTGTACTCTTGGTTTTGCGGGGTATATCAACGAATATTTTGGCCCAATCTGTTGGAATATCTTTTTCGCTGGAATGAATTCTCTGCGGGCAGCTTGTACCTGTAGATTAAAGTCCGGGTATATGGCAAGTTTGTTTCCTTTATATTGCACATCTGCAGTATCTCTGCCATTCGCAGTATTGTGTCACGGTCTCTATAATTAAGGACGCGCGCAATGATGGGCCTTGGCGGTGCTCCCGGTTTGGGCCTGGGCCCCAATGTCCTGTGTGCCCTCTCTATGAGGAACATTTGCGACAGGCCTGTTCCAAAAAGGTCCTTCATCATCTGTTCAATATATTGCTCCATGTTCGCAATGTCCGTCGTTTCTGCCACCCCCGTGATGCGGACGTTGTTCTGCTTTGAGCACGCCTCCAACTCCTCATTCTTTTGTTGGATCAGGGTCAGCACCTTGTCCATGCCTCGAACCTTTTTGTCCAGATCTGTCTGACTTTCTTCTGTTTCAGTCACACGCGTTTCCAGCACAAGCGTTTCCAGCACCCTCACTCTCCCTTCTTGTTTGTCCATTCTCTTCGTGATACTGCCCATACGTGCAGCCAGGGCATCCATTTTTGTATCTATTCCTTGAAGGCTCGTTTTTAAATCTTGAAACATGGATTTGATGTCTTCTGTTTGCGATATGCCCCGTTCTTCTCCCGATGCTTCTCCTTCTTGTTGGTCTTGTCCAGATGTTTTCTGTTTTGACTTGTCGAAGGTGATCTTCGGCTGTCTTGTGTCCGGCTTACCCTTGGCGGAGCCCCGCTGCGAAGTTGATGCGGGTGTGTCGTCTTATCTGCAGCGCTCTTCTGCTGCTCTGTAGTGCCGCACCGCTATGTCTTCCCACACTATTCGCCTGTGTTGTTTATCGGTATGGTAACTTGTCGACAGTAGCTAGTGCGGCATACCTGTCAGCCTCGGGGTTCACCGCATACGTAGTTGTCTCCACCTTTAGTCGTGGGCCAGCTATAATATGGCTCCTGTATCCCAAGCACTCCACACCTCAGCCACTCGACAGTTATATTGGCACAAATTTCAGTTATTCCACTTACTGGTGTGCTTATGTCCCTTTCCGGAGGTATAACACGCGCGACCCCTTTTCATTTATCGTGTTAAGGATCCCTCTCCTTAGTGGCCTGGGCCCAGTCCAATATGGAGGTTCGCGCCCTTATCACCCAGCGTTAATAACAGTGTCTTAGTCGCCAGCGTTACCAGGTCCGCCGCGTAAGTGGCTCCGGTGTGTCAATATGCCGTTTTTTCCTTATTTTCTGTGCACCGTGAAGCCGCCCCTTTCTTCCTTGTTGTTGAGGTTCTGTGTTCGACGCACACTATCCATGGGCTTATGTCCACATACCGTCTGCAACATTCAGCACTCCTCGCTCAGTCTCTACCCGAAGGCCCCTCTACGCCGATCCTCGCACTGCTGAGATCCTGGCACTAGTCTCGTGGGCACCCGTTATAGCTGCCTTTGCCCCATCCAACATGGCGGTTCGTGCCGCTTTCTTCCGATGTCGGACTCGCGCCACGAGGTCCTAGCATTATCGGGAGGGTGGTGTAATTAATGGCCTTTGTTTCCACTTTGTTCTTAATTTAACAACCTGACTCAGTTCGCGGCCCTATCTCAGCTTTAGGTCGTGGACTGGCGCTCACCTCACGTCCGCTGCGTGTATGCTGCCGCTTTCGTTCACGGTATGTCGCAAACACCGCCCAGTACTCCTCCAGGCACACCGCCACTTAATGCCCGCAGTGCTTGCAGGGTTTTCCTCTTATTCCGAGGTCGCAGGGTAGTCCGGGACAGCGTTTCGCAGCCTTCCAGCGCGTCTCACTCCCGGACTGGGTCGCTCTTTAGTCCCCGGCTTCGCTTAATGCGCCAGGCCTCTCCACGGTGCACCTCGCGTTGGGCCGATATCCGCACCTGTCTCGTCTACACACACAGGATTTTAGCCAGCCAGCCCAAGCACACCTCCTTTGCTATGGGGAACGAGAGGTCCGAGCTACAACACCAGAATTGCTGATAAATGTCGGATTAATTTGCTCGATCGGCGGAGCTGCGGTTTCAGGCAGCCATCCCGCTTGGCAGCCAAGCCACGCCCAGATCTATAGGATCTTAGGTACAACTATAACACCCCTTTTAGCAGATCTGTTTAGGGGGTACAATGTAGTGGAAAACCCCCCGAATCATGGAAAGAAACTGATATCATAATTTCGCCCAAAAAAAGGAAACCAAAAGATAACCCATCTTCCCATCGGCCAATATTGCTGATTAATTCAGACACGAAAACCTATTCTGAGATCCTGGCCAATTGGCTAGGGAGGGTTATAGAGCATCTGGTCACCCCGTGGCAACACGGTTTTATCCCAGGTAAAGGAACTACAGACCATATCTGTAGGGTTATCTTTCTTTTCAATATCATATCCGGGATGGAGGGCCAGATGGCTATGATCCTCCTCGATGCTGAAAAGGCTTTCGATCGGGTGTCTTGGGAGTTTTTATGGGGAATCATGGAGCTGAGTGGCTTTGGCTTACAATTTATAACGGCAATCAAAGCAATGTATTGTCAACCAAGAGCCAGATTACAACTCATGGGAAGGAATCGGGCAATATAATTATAACAAGGGGGTCTAGGCAAGGATGTCCTTGCTCCCCTATCTTGTTTGCTTTATATATCAATCCGCTAGTGTTTAAATTCCTAAAGACAGAGAAGATTAAACCGATAACAACTCAGGGATACGAGACTAACGTATTGACGTATGCCGATGATGTGGCAGTACTCACTACAAATCCAGCCGAGCCAATCAAGGAAATAGAAAAGATTGCTGAGAGTTATGGGCGCTTTTCTGGCAATGCATTGAACAAGGCAAATACCATTGTTATATGTACAGATAATGTAGATTTTAATGATTCCAGGCGAGCAGACTCAGCAGTGTATTTAGGGGTCAGAGTTAACGCTAAGGTGGGTGAAATTATTAAATGTAACTTTGAACCTCTTCTTAAATCAATACCCACGGATATAAGGAGAGTCGATAGGCTACATCTGTCTATCATAGGAAGAGGGAACTTTTTAAAAATGACCATGTTACGGAAAATTCTATATCTGTTTCATGCAATATGTCTAGTAGTGAAAGACAATATATTGAGAGCCTTGTAGTTCACTTTTTCTAATTTTATATGGCAGTATGGGAAGGTCAGGAGGGCTTTAAAATATTTGGCTTCACCACAAGATAGAGGCGATCTTGCCATTCCTAATATTACCTTATACTATTGGGCGGCCCTCCTTCATTAGATGATCTCCCTGTGTGTAGAGGATTGAAGTAAGGACCCAGGGCAAAGGCTGAGAATACCTACAATCTCCGAACTTACCAAAGGTAAAGAAGCGCCTGGGTTGCTAGTAAGACAACTGGAGCAGAGCTATTATAAGTAGGTACGGTCTTGGAAAATTTGGAAACAGGTATCTAAATTTAAGGCAATTCCAAGAATCTGTAGATAAATCCCTCGTGGCGTTCATCAGTATTCCCAGCCCAGGTTAATGACGCTATGAGGAAGAAATGGGAAACTATGGGGGTAGAAACGGTTGGGGATTTCTATGGGGGAGAGCAAGATTTTCAATTCATTAAGCTTCAGCAAGTGTTTGGAATACCGGATAATCAATATTTTAAATACATCCAAATCAGTAATATTCTTAACCTATGTATACCAAGGATCAAAATCTACAAGATCCCATTGATGGAAGTTATCGCCAGGAAATCTAGTAGAATCAGGAATATCTATTGCTTGCTGCTTGAAAAGGTACCAGATGATTTAGAAAGAATGGAAACAAGCTGGGCAACGAAATTAGAAAATCCTGATGTAGATATATATATGAGCCTATCCCTAACTGCCAAAATACTTTTATCCTCAAGCTTAAAGGCTCAACTGTATACAACTATATTTAATTTATATTTTACACCCTCCAAGCTATTTATGTGGGGGAAAAGGACTGATGATAAATGTCCTAGATGTGGGATAGGACCGGCCACATTGGTTCATATGCTGTACGGTTGTGATAAACTGACCGTATTGAAGGAAGGGTTGCTTGACTTTGGGAGGAATTATTTGGTTTTAGATTGCAACCGACCCCTACGTTGTTGATCTTGGGGTATGACAGCTCCTTGGGTCTTAATACCACACAGGAGTATTGCCTGTTTCTAGGTACTGCGATATTCAAGATATTGCTAGCTGCAAGATGGAAAGATGCAGAACCACCAACATTCCATATATGGCTTGCCAGGCTCCTGGGAGTGTATAATCAGGAGATGGCTATATATGCCTGTAGGGGTAGGAAGGCCAAAATTCGGGGAAAGAAGATATGGGCATATATCTCTGAATGGAGCAGAGCATCCAGAGAGGATTGAGTGAAATCTAGCGTGAGGCTTTTTCTTTGTGGCATGCTCTACCTCAATGCTGTGTTTATGGTTGATTACTGTCTGACGGGGGGCGTATATAGGAATATTAAATTAGGGGACGGATATAATGAATTGTTTAATTGCTCGGTATGTTGATTTTAGTAATAACTTGCACTAGCTCTGCTATTAAAGCTGTCTGCATTAACGATTTTGTGATCTAATTTAGCTATTGTAATCCTTTTGTACTGTATTGACTGTTTTATGATCTGACTGTCGATTGCTATTTACATTGTAACTATAAACAGTACTTTCTGGATATGTTTGAATAAAAAAAATAAAAAATAAAAAAAGTAGTGATTTCATATTTGCTAACTTTGTTAAGTTTTAAATGTGATTAGTGTAATAGTTGTTTTCTAATTTTGTGGGTATTTGGTAAACACTAATTTGATATTCATACACATTTTAGAACTCTTCACTTTCCTATTTCATAATGTAAATGTAGTGTAGAATTATTTTTAAATATATTTTAATATATATAAATATTTTAATTGTATTTGATATTTCTGTATTGTACCATTTCTATTGTTTGAAAATTGATAGTTTTGACTTCTGTATTTATCCAGTCAGTAATATATTTGCAACATTTTATTAGCAAATTTTTTATAGGGAATATTCTTGTATTTTACACAAGGGTCTAAAGAATGAATATGTTTTAGTTCATGTTTAGGCAAGAATGTGTTTGTATCACAGTCTTTTTGTTGCAGGTGCTGTGACATCCAACCCTAGAAGGGTCTCTGGTTGTCAAATTATTATGATCTGAAGTGCTCAAAACGTTTTTTCAAAAGCTAAAAAAAAGTCAACATTTTAGGATGCTAGTAAGTCCAAACAGTGTAGAAATTCATGACAATGCTAGTTACTTTCTAAATCTCGGAATTCCATACAAAACATTCAAACAATTACAAATCTGTAATCCATTATTTACTACACTCCTAGCTGATCACAACACATTAGCAGTTGCAGCCGGCATGACTCGTGGGTGGGGGGTGTGAAGGGGGTGGCGTGGGGGATCGCTCTGTTTGCGGGTGAGGGTTCGTGTTTAATACAAAAAAAACTTACCTCACTGGGTCCTGCGCGCCGCCTCAGCTCCTGGACTTTTCCTGCTGCTCTCCTGAACAGGAAGCAGTCACAGGCAGCCTCCCTCCCCTAAGCCAATCAAAACTCTGCAATGGCAGTGTTGTGATTGGTGGGGACGGCGCCCAGCCAGGCCCCTATGGGGAGGCGGTTTTCTCCATGTAGGCTGCATGCAGCCTACATAGAGAAAAGGGAGAATGCGCATGACTGGTTTGGTCGACCATCAAACAGTCAGGGCCCACAGCATTGGGCAAGCAGCTCCTCCCGCACCCACCAGCCCCCAACCAGGCACACACTTCTGCTTTTTTGCAGTGCGAGGAGCAGAAACATAAAATGGTATTTAAAATGCCATCTTATGTTTCTGCTTCTCGCACTGCGAGAAAACAGTGGGGCGATGCTCCTCCTCCCTACTGGAGGAGCAGCGCACGCAATTTAGATATATGCTCTTCTGCTGTCCAGTTCCATGGCACATTAGCAGTTGAACACCTTGTTAAGGGAAATACAGAAATCAGAAAAGAAACATGAAATTCAACTACTTTTTCTGCACTTGTCACAAATTCCACACTTTAAAATATCAAAATATAAAGTATTCAGGAGAGAATAATGGAAACGATTGTGCTCTTCTCTTACCTGGCTTCTGTAAGCTTACTTTGGCTCTGGGAGACTCAATATGACCTTCAAAATAAGGGAGGGTAGAATTCATCGCTTTCAAAAATTTTAATCTGGGTTCCTAGTTGAAAAGGAGGGAGACGCATTCATACAGTTTAATGACTGAGTGAAACTTTTCCTGCACATCCTTAAACTCTTTCAACAGTTATTTAGAGTCACACAGACTCACCACGAATCTAGCACAAAACAACTAATGCTTGAAAAAGAAAAACGCTTCTTTTGCAATCATTTTCTTTTAGGTCTTCCCAGCAGAAAGGTCTGAAACTCCCCTTTATAGTCAAAACATCTTCAATAACCTTACAATAGCTCTTCTGCTTTTGAATTGCATTGCACTTTTTCTTGACTCACTGCCACGGGGCAAACTGATTGGCATGGCTGGCCTTTTCACCATGTGTAAATCCATCAAACAGAGGTCCTCCACCCAGGGCCTATAGGCCTCCAAACAAGGTGGGGAAACACCTTGATTTTTTTTGCAAGAAATGCGGTATCCCTAATGCTGATGACGAACATATGTTTGCGAACTGCACGGCCCAAAAAGATTCTGAGACACTGAAAGTACAATCATACCAGCAGCCAGTAAACAGGAGTTTGAGGTAAGACCAACCATAGTTGTATTTGGTGTGTGTACAAAAGATGATAAAGAACAAACCCAGAGTGAGGTTAATTTAATATTTTAGCTGGTGTTGACACACACATGATTTGCAAAAAATGCATTGACCCTTGCCTCCTACGGGTGATTGGAGAGATTAATGTGATAGAAAATAAGCAAAAAGGACAGGGCTTCTCCTAGCAGGAAGGAAACAAAATGTTGGCATCAGATAATCTATTGGTTGGAGACAGATATAAACGTCTGATCAAATAAATTACACCAGGAGCCTGTTGAAGTTTGGATAGCAGATGCTGGAATGGTGTAGAGCACTTAGTTCCTGCCCTCCTACCCTGCAGCTTGGCACTGAATCGAACAGTGATGCTACATTTTAGGATAGGCTGACCCGCCTGACCTAGGCATAGTGGGCCTCATTTATGAAAAGTGACGCATCACTGCGTGAAAACAGCGATGCGTCACTTTTCAGTGCGCCCTCCTTGCGACACCAATGATGCGTCATATTTACAGTATGATGCATCATGGCTCAAGGAGTTACGGATACGTCTGTATTTCTGACGTATCTGTATGGCGCAAAAGTGACGCATTGCTGGAGTGTGTCACAAAAGTGACGCAACTCCAACTATGTGTACTTTCACATGGGGCAAGCCCCATGTGAAAGCGCCTGCGTCAGTTTTACTCCTGCTGTGAGGCAGGCGTAAGAAATTTACGCATTTGTGTCCTAGAAGTGGCGCAATGAAATCTTATAGATTTCACTGCGTCACTTCAATGACCCTTTCTTGTGTCAGAATCCTCCCGCATACATTATACCTGGCGCAGGTATAATGTGGCGCAGTGGTTTACAAAGTGACGCATCTACCTAGATGCGTCACTTTGTAAATATGGTGCAACTAGGCACATTTTTTACGCTGCTGGTGTGCGTCACAAAAAGTGACGCACCGGCGGCGTAAAAGTGATGCACGGCCTCATAAATGAGGCCCCGTGAGTTTACTATGGGCATAGACGGAACGGAATTAATGAAGGTGAAAAAAATAAAAATAGATGTCCTGACAATCCAGTGTTTTGGGTGCTTGGCAGAGTTAAAGGGACTAACAGGAATGCATATTCTATTCTTTGGAGTCAGAAGCTTGATTTCAATATGGTTGGTGCACAGGATTGAAACCACTGACACTTCCCAGGACCACAACACTACAATACCGCCATCACTACTTCACTACCACCTCAGAGCACTGGACTATTAGCCATTCCACTGCACTGTTGTGCCCTTGTCTCAGCAATAAACTCCTATCTCTTTCCAATATCGCCTTTTGACCAGTTACAAAACTAAATCAGCTCTTCTTTTACCTCACCAAGAACCTTGACAAACATAAAGATGAACCTGTGAACCCTTGGTTTAAAAAAGAGAGCTTTAAAGATCGTGGCGGAAGGAGCCGGACCCACCTGTTCTAGATCTGCTCCAGAACCTCAAGTCAATGGTACTTTTTCTCAGCTTGAAAGCGTGGAGGGGAGAAAAGTTGCTAACAATGTCAATCAATTTAAGTTCATTATCTCTAGACCTATATTAACCATAGACTACCAAATAAGTTTGGTTAATTTATCACAAAGCCAAAAACAACTGGACATACAGACACCTAAAGACGAGGGTGTAGAAATACATCGGGACCAACATAAAGCCAAATCTTCGAATAAGGTTGAGGCGATGCAACATGCACAAGACAATTATTTCAAGAAGCATGATGCAGAAAATAAGAAAACATGAGTCCAAGTTCCCCTGCTTTAATAGGTCCATACACAAATGCTAACGTGTAGAGCAGTCTTCGGAACAGGATAGGTTAAGGTGTCAGAGCATGGAGTCTTCCTTAGATGTCTATCTAGTACAATGAGTCAGGTAGCATGAACCTAGAGATAGAGCTCATTCTAAGATGCTCTCTCGCCAAAAGGCAGAGAAGAAGTGAGGCCCTCTCCCTACTTGCAATGTTTCTATATCACAGGTGTCTTCCCAGGATTCCTTTCGGTCATGCCATCTGATCAGTTCACATTCTCATAGGTAGTTTTGCACAGGATGGCGATGCTCCAGAAAGATACCAAGATGATCTTGATTCCCAGGCCTTCTCCGGTGAGAAAAAACAACAGTTCTCCTTATTGACATTAATTCCTAAAGTATCCTGTTCTCTCCTTGCCTAACTCCTAAACAAAGACATTATACTAACTAACAAGGGCGCTTCTTCCACCTGCAACATAAATGTGTGAAAGAGCAGAATGCAACATGCACATGAAATTCAAACTATTAATTCTACTGTGAGAGCCTCCAGGGAAAATACATTTCAGGCCTACAAGATTCCAGCTAAAATAAGAGAAATAGAACATGAGCTTTATGAATTGCCTAGGAAATAAGGCACAGTTGATTGATATTCCTATCCACATATGAAATGACATGATCTAATGAGCACATTCAATAATAAATGGTTATTGACTGCACAACACGAGTTCTTCATGTTAATGTTCTCTGCTAGTTACATTTAGTTTTCACACTAACTCTCCACGTCTTCTAAGCACCGGCCTAAATACATCACATTTATGTTATTACATTACAAGGTCCTAACACTTAAGTTAACATGTCAAAAGATTATGTACAGATGCGTTCTTCACGTGTGATTATAATGCACCCTTACAAATGAAAACAGATTTTTCGCTAATTCGTGGCCTAGTCAGCCCCCGTTCAAGACCCTAGTTTCACTTTCACCATTAGTTAAAGAATATTGCTTTGTAAACGATTGCTGAAAAAATCTTGCTAAAAACATAGTGAAGAAGCCCTTATGAACAGGTAACTTTCCCTTAGACATCAGGATCTCCTACATACAATTATTCATGGAGAAGAGGTTTTTCGATCCATGAAATCCATCCAGCTACAGATCTATCTCAATCAGCCCATTATTAGGACAATGCTCAAAAGAACAGAGTACCCAAATATTGCCTACTTCAGAAAAGAAAACAATCTTTTTTCACTCATTGAAGCTGGGTTCCACTGAATTAATGTTCACTTCCATCTGGGATGATCTGAACATCACAGTAGATAGAATTAGAGTTCCTGTGTTTCTACTACTCAACATTTTTCTACATTTGACACAGTCCACCACCACTCACTTTTACAGCAAATAGATGATCTTGGGTTTTCGGATGCAGCATGAATTTGCTTCCAACGTTTATTTTACTACAATTCAGTACAGACTCTGGCATATCCACAGCATTATCACATAACCACGTATCTTTAGCTTTCTTATGGACCGTATAAAATAATTCAACCTAAGAAGGTACAATTATGCAAATGACATTCGGAGCATCATGCAGCTGGAAAACTTGGGGTCTAACTATCTTAATATTAGATTGCTGCCACCCAGTCATTGAGAATGGGTGCTGAGAAATGACTTGTAATTCAACTCATCCAAAACTGAGACTCTAACGTGTAGAGAACAGAAGGGGCTTGCTACCCAAAGGCCATCTGGTCCCAGGACCTCAGCACTAGAAACACACTACGACTTCTAGCATGGCTCTCCCACCCCACAACACTGCACTTCTGCCCTACAACATTGACCAACTTTAACAACAACATGGCAACCTAGTAGTGATGAAATAGAAAATCCACTATAACAGAATATTACCACTTCTTCCATTACATTACCAACCTGTACCACCACTACATTTTACCATACAATATGTCCTTCCACAGCACTACATTAGCCACTCCATTGCTACATGACCAACCCATTGCACTGCAATTCCACCACCTGAAAAATACTACCTCTTCAAAGCAATATCATCCCCATTACTGGACTTCCTAAAACCCCGCACACCACAGCACTAACCAACATCACTGCACTATGCCCTGTAGCACAACACTGCCACTTCAAAGCACTGGACTACTAAATACCATCTAACTGCCACTCTCACCACCACATTGTTATCAACACTCTTATACCACTAATCAATTTAATGGGCCCTACACCACCATTTTGCCAAATCACTGTACTTCATCTCCACTAAAACCCACAGTCCCATTCACATCACTGCATTACCACTTCAGTGCACCGCATGACCCCCACTATTTCCACACAATTACCCACCCTTACTGCATGATCACTTCCACCACTTCACAAACAGAAACCACATAAACACCACTAAAACTGCAATACAACAGCCATCCCAAACGTCTTTTAGAAAGATGAAAAAATTTCGTGACCTTGTGGTGACTAGAGCAGATCCACCACACATTACCTAGTAATCAGACACTACTTTTATTGGCCCTAGAGAATGGGTGAAAGGGAAATAGCAAAATACACAGAAATACACTGTGGTCTTCTGGAAATGTTGGCATCTCCAAGTTCTTAGCAATGTCGTCCAAACGGTTTTTCCCATTGTTCAACGCCTGAGTAAATTATCTACAAAAAGTGAAAAGTCTTTAATGTATAAACTAATACGATAATAGAAAAATTAGATGATATATTCAAGGGCTATATTTGAAGCCTATGGTTGTCACTAACCTTCTATTTTCTTCTGCGGGGTCTAAAAAAGAGTATTTTCATTTAGCTTACACTGCAACTTGATTAGTAAGCTTATATTCAGACATATAGTAATGTCTCTTGTTTATTAGTTTGAGTATTGTTCTATTTGAGAGAGGAAAACAAGAACTCAGGCAAGGAACAAGGAAATGAAAGAAGCACTGGAAAAGCCAACAGGTCTGCCATTGGCCACCAGCCTTTTAACAATTTTTTTTTTTGCAAAACTTTATTGTTTCGGTCTTAGCCAAGCCCTCATTAACCTAAACAAAGTCATTGGCTAAACACAAAACTATTGTTTGGTCTCAAAAAAGCATACATTGTCATAGTGCTCTATGGAACTGAAGTGGACTACTTTGTGTGCTGATAATCACCTTATAAGAAGGAGGCAAGCTGTAACTCATAGTGAGGTCAGTCAATGGCTGAAGTGGGCTGACACATTGCCCCCTGATGCATGCTTGAGTGGGTGGAAGAATAACGTCAATGACAGAACCACAGAGAAATAGATGAAGGCTGGCTGAAAACCCCAATAGGTAACTATATTATAGACAGAATTTTAGTAAAATCAAAAGTTATTGGCTAACACAAACTGAAAAAAAGCAAGAAAGAAAGAAGATGAAATAAAGAAAGAATAAAACTAAAGGAAGAAAAGGGAAAGAAGGGAAGAAAGAAAAAGAAGAGAAAGAAAGAAAGAAAGAAAGAAAGAAAGAAAGAAAGAAAGAAAGAAAGAAAGAAAGAAAGAAAGAAAGAAAGAAAAAAAGAAAAAAATGAAGCAAGAAAAAAGAGGAAGTAAAAAAGAAAGAAAGATAGACATAAAGAAAGAAGGAAATAAAGAAAGGAAGAAAGAAATGAAAAGAAAAGAAAGTGTACTGCTATCACTCCAGGCTCTACAAACAAAGGCAACCCTAAAGTAATCATAATAAAGTAAAAACAAAAAACACTGGCATTAATGGGAACTACCTTGTGTGCGCATATGCTTCTTGTGAAAGTGCTAAATGCAGTCACTGGAAGTGAAGTTTTGCAGTGACTGAACTAGGCTGACCATGATGTATTCTTTTGTGAGCAAAAGACAAATGTCAGTAACACAATAACAGACCAATGGATGAAGAGAGTCGGCTCAAAGTCCCTTTACGTAAGTGTATTATGCGCATTATTTTAGTAAAATGGAAGAGTCATGGTTAACACCAGACATAAAAGTAGCACCAATCAGCAGACATAAAGAACGAATGTAAGGACTGAGCACAATGAAATCCAAAGCGTCGCATACAGGGGCTCGGAGGGAAGTAAGCAACCAAAAAGGAACAGAATGTTCAATTGCTCCCTGAGTATAGGCATGAATCTGTAGAAATTCAGGAGAGTTTTTAATTAAATGCACACTGCTAAGATGTCCACACTTTGTTAATGGAAAATTCACTAAGCGTATGTGAAATTTGAGTGCCCCGCCACTTCCTGCGCAGTCATGTTGAAAATTTTACGACTCAACATTTTATTGGTGCCTTGCATTCAGTTAGCCTATGGGGAACATGACATTTGCAGCTACTTATGGCAACATATTATCATTAACACCCACTAGCATGCTAATCTTCATATTTACGAACATAGCCCATGTCGAGTATTCCCATTTACTCGTGGTGGCCTAGCTTCTCACCCTGTTGACTGATGTTCATTCAGAGACGTGGCACAGACAATTATGCATTTACACAACAAAGGACATTAAAAAACACAGATGAGCATAGATGAGCTCCCTGCAAGTACATTCACGGCATCAGATGATGAAGGGTGCGCTCATCACCCTTTACCTAACAATTGGAATGATTATAAAGTGTATACTTCTAGCAAATGTTTAGAAATCCTAATGCAAGCTCCTGTTAGTTCTTAATGAATAGTTACATATCATTTATTTATTTACATTGTTAATATTCACATATGATAATATGTTTCTAACAGTCACTAAAATTGCATTTTATAGTTTGTGCCCTTTCATACTTATAAATAAATATATATTGACATAGCAATTCTCATTACTTAATGCCAGTACCGCTCTCAAACTGTGTCTTGAAGTCTTGTGACAAGTGGTAAAGTGTTTAAACAACTCAGGTTATGTGGCTAAGAAAGTAGTTTTTAGATTCCAGTGAGCACTGCCACAGTCAGCTGAGCTCCCTATCTATTTCCTCAGTGCTTCAGATTAACAAAGGATGCACTCAGTATTGTTGCCCTAAGGAGAGCAATGAGAGGTTTAGAGGGTGTTCATTTTCAGCAAATCACAAAAAATTTAAATGTTTTATCTCATAGCACAATGTTATGTGTCTTCCATTTGTTAACATTGCCATTCACATGTGCTAATGTGTTTCTATTATTCACTGTAATTGTCTTGCACCTTTTATATTTTAGGCTCCATTGTAACATAGAATTGTAAAATAAATGAGACATTTGTGGTTGTCCATTACTTTGCAGAGCAAAATGCAGATCGTATGTAACTACATTTATCCTGGAGGTTTCTTGTCTGGTTTCAGGTAGCATTTATAATAATTTAACTAACACATTTGGATCATGGGTGGTGATGGAAAGTTTGATTGCATGCCTCCTTGACTATCACAGTAGCTAGGGTCAAGAAGTCAATGCTTACCTCAAATGAGTTGGTTTCAAGGCTGAGAAGGGGTACATAACAATTCAAATTTCACAGTTAGATTAAACATGTATATGTGGTTGTTACAGTGGGGATATTTGTAGGCCAGGCACAGCCAGTAATCAGCTCATCTACAGAAGTATATGGTGTATCTTGGCACTTTGGCACCAGTTATCCACGGAGCACTGCAAACCACGGTCTAGGGCCACTGGACGATCACTCAGTGCAGGCCGGAGTAGGTAAGGAATCAGCCCATTCTGTACTGTCATCCAGGGCCATCTAGATCCTGCAATCTCCTGGGGTCAAATGATGCACCACACCGTCGAAGGTGCGGCCTGGGTAATTGGCCAAAACTGGGTATGGCCCACATCCCACCAGGCTCCGGCCATGCACTGGGGATCTCGTATCAGCCCCCAAGACTCCCTAGGCCATATCCGGGGAGATCCACACATCCAGCTCTTCGGTATCGGGAGCCTCAATGTAGCTCAGGCCACAGCTTGGTGCTTGCCCGCCCCGGCATCCCAGATTCCCCCGGTCAAGTCCCTAGGCAATGCAGACAGCAAACTTGGGGCAGCCAGCCAGTGGTGGCTTCGGGGACACAGCCGACCCAGGGCATTTCAAAGACAAGTTGGCAGCAGGAATTGGTGCATACGCCCCTCCCACTGGCCTGTCGGCAACCACGCTATGGCCTCCTGCGTGTAAGCAATATCGGGGTGTAAGTGAGGCGACAGCGTAGAGCACACACAACTCGGATCTCTCCCAGGCACTACCCAATCCAATCCCGGGGTAACACAGGTTGCAGCCGACCCCGGGGCTCGTCAACGATATGTCCGGGGCCGGAATCAATGAGCGCGGGCACCCCTCCTCACCTCATGACCCAAGACCAGTCTCCGGCTCCACTCTGGTCGGTGCTATAGGCAGGGACCATCCAGAGGGGGGACCCACAGGTTGTGTCTGATCCCACGCTGACGTCGGGCACTCGGAGGCCCCCCAGACCAAAAGCACCTCTAGGGGGCCTATGCCGGGCATCCCAGGCCGCCCCCTCCTTCAATCATGGAATCAGCCCCAGCGGTGCCCTCATGAAGAATTCAGACCCTCGGCGGTCAGATACCGAACCAGTCCAGTGTCACCAGGCACAGATTCAGCTAGGCTCAAACAAGATGGCGCTATAGCAGGATGAGCAGCAGGGTGGGTACACAGAGGCTGGACGGGCCCCAGACCGTGGCCTGGCTGCATGTCACAGGCCCCTTCTGCTCCGGTTCAGCAACCACAGACTGCAGCCAAAAGCTCCCAATCAATCCTTATGATGCACCACCAAGGGTCCAGACAGCTCAGGTATTGATCGGCTGGGCAAGTTAATATCGCTAGTTGGCAGGATGATGCAGGATAATGTAGGGCTATGGGAGCTAGGCTAGTGTGGGTCCACCATGTTGGACCGCTTGGCCACACCCCCATTCTACTACCATTTTAGAGACCAAGTCCGACTGTAAAAAGCTGCCCTGTGGCTTTGACCCAAGGTTATCAGATGATAGGGTTCCCTCCTTGGACACCTCCTGCAGAACTTTATCTTCTCAGGCATTTATTCGCAGAATTTCTTCTAAGTCCAAAGGTAAACTCTGACCAGGCCCAATCCACTTATTTTATCCGAACTGTGCTCTATCGCGGACAGACATATTTTTCAACTTTAACTTGGTCTCGCTCGACTAGATGTGTGAGGTTGGAGCTTTGATCATTTTCACTACAAACTTTAATACTTCATAACTCCGTTTCTACTGATTGAATTTTTGTCATTTTGATGTCAAATAACTTTTTTTAATTTTTCTCTGTTGGTTTGGGGTTTTTCTTGTGGTCGGTTTTTACTTTATTATGGTTTGTGTGCTGCATAAACCCTTTATACATTGCCCCTAAGTTAACCCTGACAGCTTTTTGTGCCAAGCTACCCTATATTAAGCATAGGCTAATTTTGTGACTTTTTGTTGTCCATCCTGCAAGGGACTGTGGCTGTTACTTGACTAGGTAGCACATCCCAGTCAACCAACAAACACATTTTTCACATCGGTCTTCTTCAAAGGAGCCTATTGCGACTGGGACTTGTTCGGACTCAGAGTTTAGGATCTATTTGTTTGCAGCACCTACAACTTGGATCTGTTTTCCTGTGAGGGGTATGTTTGGGACTTCCGTTGTTCTAACAGTGGAAAGCTTAATGCTAGTCTAGATTAAAAAGGGCTCTTGCACGAACTTCTCCTTGAGCCTCTTTTATTTAATCTCCTGTTCATCACTAAAATGCTTAGAATATCGAAGTATCTCATCCAAAGGCTTGCTTTGCCAACAAATCCCATTCTGCTAAATGTACAAGTTAATCTCCGGACGTTACTCAAGAACAAACATTAATCAAGAACAAACTACAGCACAAAATTGTTCATATTTCTCCTTTCAGGGTCTTCAACTCTGATATGTTGTCTGAACACCTGTATGAGGTGTTTGTAATAAGCATGCACTGACTCCTTAGGTTCTTGCATGGTTCTATTTATCTTCAACCAGTCAACCTCCTTCCTTTTCTCCTTCAAAAAATGTATTATTTGCTTATATCACTCCAATGCCTGAGGAGATGGTGCATTTGTCTGAGCTACTCTCTAAAGTTCGCATTCAGCTACTGTACTACCACCTGACATTCAGAACGTGCATAAAGGTATTCGGATCTTCCCACAACACCTTTAAAATACTCATTAACAAGATCCCATTGACTCCAGGGCATGTGCATGTATCCCCCTCTATCATGCACTTCCCTTAAAGGTAAAGCACCCGTATTGGGGTCCTCCTGCTGTCACTTTCTTTGTTACCCCAGTATCTTTCTTTTTTGTTCCTTTCTTATCCACCTGCCTCTTATTGTATCCATATTAATTTACTTCTGTATGCTTACCACCAACTCTTTAATATGAATCTTCATTCCAGAAATCCTCATAGCGGTAATCATCTCCTCATTGACATGTACTCTGAAACTCCTTTGCAAGGCAGGATTCTTGGATATACCAATATTATACTAATTTGCTAATTCTGTCAATTTCTATGCACCTTTACATCACAGCAGGGTATTTCTTTACTTAGAAAATAGAGCTTGTTCTCATCATGATACCTACCCAGATATCTCTTTTCCAAATTTCCTTCAATTAATTCATCCAATTAAATGAACAATACAGGAATGTCTGAAGGATTTAAAGTCCTTCGAGTCAGTAGGCTATCATCTATCTCGTCTCTTTCTTGACTTCCCAGAAATATTCCCTTACTTCAGGGTCATGCTCCTAGATTGAAGAACCCAGCTCACCCTGAGAAATTGGTGCTGTGAACACTAGAGTCAGTTCTGAGGCTATAGCTCTTGTTAGCGAGTTGGGATTGAATACGACTTTTTGTGATTTTTGAGATATAAGAACAATAGAGGTAATGTAAGTTTCAGCAGCTGCACTGGAAATGATGGGAATTGGATCTGTTGTGGTCAGGGGAGTCACAGTGGGAACAGTTATAGTCTAGGCTGTTGAAATAGGGGTATTCACTTGTATGACCAGTGCTGTAGTAAGTGTCACAATGGGTGTCATCTGGGCAGTCGCAGCTGGGGTGGTAGGAGTAGGTCCTCCTACCTGAGTTGCAAAGGGTTTGACAGGTGCTTTTGTGCCACCAATATTTCCTTAATCGGGTAGACAACAAATTCTCTCAAAAATCATCACTAGAGTCCACATTGGTACTAGATTTGTTCTCGACAGCTGTGCCCGTTTCCCCCAAACCTTCCTTTTCTTGGGCTAGTTATTGAAAAGTGGGTTATTAGTAGTGGTAAGTATACATCTACTACTGGCAATAAGGCAACTAACACAATCTAGGGCTCAAAATAGGTCTCAGTAAATTAGTCCCATGCTCAACCCTGGGTAGCTTGGCTGTGAGCATGCAGGCTTAACTTAGGAGACAGGTATCTAAAGCATTTAAAAACACAATTTCCGTAAATAATTAAGACACACCACACAATAAAAACCCAAGTTCAATTCACAAGCATAGGAAATGTTCTTATCTTTAAACTGACACCTAAACGACAAAACTCCAATGAAGACAACCGGAGATATGAATCTTTAAAGAATATCCCCTTTTCTGCACTTAGATACTTATACGGCCACATGCATCAATCTAGGATTTTGCATTTCCTAAATAGCGAAAATTAAGGAATCGCTATTTAGGAAATGCAAAATCCCATGCATCAAGAAATCCTAAAAGTTTTTAGGATTTCTTAATTTTCGGAAATTGCGATTTCTTAATTGCGAATCGCAATTAAGGAATGGCATTACATTGATTCCTATGGGCCTAGAGGCCCATAGGAATCAATGCCATTTTGCATTTTTTTTTTGCACTCGCAATTTGTTGATGCATTGCAAGGGTGCAGAGGGGGGTCCAGAGGACCCCCCCCCTGCACCCCTGAAATGTATTTTAAAGTGCATGTTTCACACACACATGTCCTAAGGACATGTGTGTCTGTAACATGCAAGTTTAAAAAATGAATTTTTTTGCTTTTTTTAAAGTTTTCGCAAATTAACACGAGGGTCAACCTCGTGTTAATTTGCACTTCCTATTGCAAAATTCGCAATTTAAAAAAAAATTATGCATTGCATTTAAGGAATCGCACAAATGCGATTCCTTAATTGCATTTGCATGTTTAAGAAATGCAAAAAATAGCGAATTTTGACACTCTGTTTCATGCATCCCAAAAACGTATTTAGGAAGTGCAAACGGCCGAATTTACCGATTCGCACCGTTTGCACTTCCTAAATAGGTTGATGCATGTGGGGGATAGTGCCAATCTGGGACATCTAGTCGCACTACCTGCTTGGTACCCTTCGCAGAAGGACTTGGTCAAAATTTTACCTTGAGATTTTTAAACTTTTCAGGAGCTTCTTCTGCCAGGGTCCATTGATGCTCTTCACCAGGCCAGATTCGGTGAGGGTTCGCTGGCTTGCTTTTCAGGGACCTCCTGGTCAAACTCTGGAAGTCGGACCTCCAGGGTTGCGGTTGAAGGTGGCTGGCTTGTCTCTTGGGGTTGAGTCGTCCCCTTATGGAGTTTCTTTCCAAAGTTGCTCTAAGCTTCTCTTAACTTCTGGAACTTCTTCCTGTAGTTTCTCTTAAGGGTCCAGAATGTCCCAAACAAAATCCAAGGGTCTGGTAGCTCCAAGATGGTCTTTGAAAGTTTGGGACCACAATTCCCACAATGCAGCTTGACAAAATCTTTGTAAATCCACTGGACTCACTCAATGCAGGGGAATATTGTTGGCGATGATCAAGGTGAGCTGTTAACCTGTAGCTTGCGGGGAGTCCACTGTTTAACCCTTCAGACGCAAGGTACATCCACAGGGCTGTAGTTCCAGATAATGCAGCAGGCACAGTCAGTCAGAATGCAGGTCCTGGTAGTGCAAATCAAGGTTTGATCATGGTAAGCCTTCTTCTTCTCTTTCAGTGTTCTCTGGGGTCATGCAGTAGAGCCCTCCTGTCCAATGGAGTGCAAGGCAACACCCCAGAGCATGACCACTTCATCTAAACTGTGGCATATTCTTCTCCCAGAAAGCACTATTCCTCCAAAATTAAATATGGCTGAAGTAATGGCTGAAGTAAGTGTAGCTGAGTAGTAAGAACTAGTTAAACCAACCTCCAGTGTTGCTCATTTCCATAGATCTTATCCCCGTAACACCTTCAGATTCCTTCCTTGAGCCTGCTATCTCACAGGGTCAGATGGGATGGCGGTAGATGAACCTGGCGTTCTCTGTCTGTCCTATTCCTTCTTTGAAGCTTCATGCTTTATGACCCCTCCTCCTTCTCTGGCATTCCTGCATAGCAGAGCTCTCTCCAACAGATAGCCTCTCCCTGGATGAGCCACTTATCACTTCATCAAAAGGCAGCCTGGCTAATCCTAAGGGACCAATCAGGGTGGACTGCAGGCAGGCCGAATTTTGGCTTGGTGACAACAAATTCTTATAACTTTTTTTCTGTATATTTTAGGATAAATTCAACAATAGCATATTGTTGGATTTACCAATACCATTCTCCTAAGTCCTTGAATAATATTTTAATTAGGTCCTAGCAATATCTATGCATTCATAAATGTTATCCTATGTGGCTGGGGATCTACAATGGAAAAAATGAAATGTGCAATTTCTTCAACACCAGGGCATATAGACCATCTTTTATAAGGACCCTGCATGTAGGACTCTGCGTATAGGCACATGCCCCCACCCCTGGGACACCTAGGGGAATTCTTGGAGGTTCTGAATATGCAAAAATAATGTAAATCCACACTTGACAGTGCTCCGAGCAATACAGTTCATTTTGAGTAGCACTTTACTACAATGGGGAAAGTGAAATGTGCAATTTCTCTATCCCCAGGGCATATAAAACATATTTTATAATGACCCTCCTTATAATTACACAAACCACACCAAAGGGACACCTAGCAGGGATCCTGGGGTACCTAATATGCAAACATTTTGCAGATTATCACTTTTTAAGCTCATCTACTACCAAAGATGACTTTGCAGTGAATTTATTTTTTAAAGAAGTGCGGTAACACTGGGCTTCTTTTAAAATGACCTCAGGCGCTCAGCAGTGCTCACATGCAACTGCAGTAATGGCTGCTGGCCTGAAATCTGCCATGCCTAATATATACTATTAACTTATTTGTAGTTTTAAACCCCCTGCCCTGTTATCTATTTGAGACTTATAGAATAGGCCATACCCATGGTAAGTGTACCTTAATATATAGTGTACCCTAATGCATGGGCGTGTTTTCACTTGTGTTTTCAACATAGCACTGGCCTGGTCCTGGTTAGACAGAGCCCAGACACAGTCAGAGTCAGTTACCACCAGTACCTGTCAGCAAAAAATGGGAGAGCACAGGGCACACGGGATGACTTTGCAACCCTAGTCATTGGTCATTACTGGTTACAGTTTAACTCCCTCCATCATATCTACTGTTCAGCAGCCCATTCAGCATCCTTCCAACTATGAACAATCCTTTTATCTTTACTCTAATACTTTTTACCTTTATCACTTTGATAACTTTATTTCGGTTGATGACCATAAAAGTGCAATAAAATATGTACAAGCAAAATAGTAAAACAAATACTTCAGAATTAAAAAGTTATTAAACGTTGGTTATCAAAGGAGTAGAAAAGCATAAAAACAGTAGTCCATTATTCCTTATGCACAAATGCAGTTTACCTTTATCAAGTTCAGCCCACTCCCAAGCATTTAAATTCTCATACTGTGCTTTTCTAGGTGAGGACTTTGAGTCATATAGAACTCATCTCAGATTTTTGCTTATATTCAGATTAAAGGCACCCTGACAGCTTCTTTGCCTCTGCGCCCACATCTGTATTAGGTTGTGGGCACGGAGGCAAAAGGATTCCTTCATTTGCATGGTGAAAGCCTCTATGCAAATGAGAGAACGCCTCCTGCAGATAGCGATGGCACTTTATGTGCACCAGTGCTATTGGTATTACCAAAGTGCTGCGGTCCCTTCTGTAATACAAAAGTGCCCCCAGGACGCGCAAAGTGAGTGCAAATGCACGTTGCGCACATGGGGATTTTTCTATAATACAACCCTTGTTATTCCTTCCGGAAGAGCTCCCTTGCCCTCTTGGACAGGAACCCTCACATTACTTCTCACTAAATCTCTTTAATGCTCTAAAACATTTAATTTTTGCAGCTATTTCTTAGTGATCAAATTTAAACAATCAGCAATTCTCAACCAACCGCAATGTAATGCGTAGCAATACCAATGTCTAAATTCAGTGTGACACTTCTATGTGAAACTTTCACAGTGTGGCACCTGATGACGCCACTAATCAATGCCAGCGTGGCACTCACACCAGACAACCAATACCAGCGCAGCACCTGATGATGGAGTTTCCGACTCATTACAGTAGCTCTCCCTCCTTTACAATTACTTTGCACAAGCGGAATGTTTACAACTATGCCGAAGCAAGGACAATTAACAAATATCTCTTTCCTGTTCCATTGAAGAAAATCAAAGTTATCACTCACTCAGGAGGATAAACAGAGAATTATGCTTTCCAACATTATAACACACTTCAGTGAATTCTCGACCAGCAGTTTCTTCTCTGTGCAACAGGATCTAACAACACTAATTACCATTTATTATTAACACAATCACAACAGTCAATTACAGTTACCTATCTTGATGGTACAGCTGATGGTGTCTCACAGACCAACGCAGTAAACTTTAACAGTCAAGCTAGACCACAATCTACTTTTTATGGATCCTGGGATCTTGGACTGCGACAAGTCTGATAACAACTCTTCAACAACAAGCGCTTGTGCCTTTACATGAGCAGTGATATACACAAAAAGCACATTAACTCTGCCATCCTGCTTCGCAACCTTCTTGGACTTAAAATGGACACCACACCGCGAGAAACACAATATTATCAGCACAAACACCACAAGCTTGACATAGACAATGAGCGATACATAACCCTATCTATACTCACTCATTGAAAATCGCAAAAGCCTTAAAAATCTCTGAAAAACTGCTGATACTCCAAACTGGGCCATGGACTTTAGGGACGTGGGATAGACTTGGGCAAGTTCTGGATCTTTTCTGGGTTATTCGAGTTTTCTTCAATTCAATGACAAACCATCCTTTAAAGATACAAATAGATCTGATGTATCTCTTTATACCTAAATATTTTTTTATAGTCATCATATAGGATTGTCTACTAATCATATGGACACTTGGTTGTTGACTGGAAGTGTATGAAGGGAGCTAGCATCAGCAACACATTTCAGTTTCAGTGAAACCAATGTGGCTCCATAAAAACCATAAAGGTTTATTAGCTAAAATGTATAAAGGTTAAACGCAATTGTTTAGTGAGTCAATTCAGTCAAAAAGCATATATATTAATATTATTCCACATGCAAACAAATGACGTATAGGGCACAAAAAATAAATAAATTGGTTCCATAAAGGAATTTCCCTATTTTATAAAAGGCATCACAAGTTACAAGGAGAAGGTGAAAGAGGCATGTGTCAGCATCCGAAGAATCAAATTAAGTTTAATGTGAAAAGCATGGATGCTTAAGAATGTAGCTCAAACCCTGGGCAAGGAGAATCAGCAAGGTTAGAGAACAGTCTTCTCTCAGTGAAGTCAGAACAGGATATGATAAACAATTATATTAAAAACAGTAGAAGGTTCTGGAAGCTTCATACAACCAACACCTTCTAGATGGTCCAATCAGAAGATGATGTTCTCTGTGAGCAGGTATGATCCCTAGGTTCTTAGCATTGATTGTGCAAATCTAAGACACTGCAATTGGCAACAGTCCAGTTGTCTGGTACAGGAGGCTCTCTCCTATGACCATGACTGCATGCCCATTGGCAACTACCCAGGAATTCTTGATAACAAACCTGCAGAAAAGAGAAGGACATGAAACTTTCAGCACAGTTTTGAGTGGCTCGGGCCTAGTCACAAGTCATATCAACATTTACTTTTAAAGTAGAGATATTGTTTATATTTGTGTATGTATGTGACTCTCACTGCAGGTAAACTCAGTTACCTACTATCACTTTGATTAATACAATTGTAGGAAAGTAGGATCTCCTTCTTATGGTTACCCCCAGTTTTGCTAAATGTGATACTGCTAATCAGGACCCCAGTCTATCTGCTTTCTCCCTAAACTGTTATGTTATGTACTTAGGTACACTCCAGATTGGATGCTGGGGTACTCTTGTCAGTCGCTATTATATGGTACCCCTGTACCCAGGACATAGGTACCCCAGAGGCCTCCCATTGGCCGAAGCATGTATTATGCCACCCATGGGAGGTCATGCAAAATGTAAATACAGGCCTGCCATTGCAGCCTGTGTAAGATGGTGCATGCACCATTTACTTTAGTTATAGGTTCCCTATATCTAAAGGGTCACCCCTTTTTGCAGATCTTACCAATCCTGAAGGCAGGGTGATTGGTTCTAAGTAAGAGGGTGTTGTAGCATGAGCAGGACACCCCTGCAGCTTACAGAGTCCATTCTCCTGGGTTGTCAGTGATACAGCCATATACGACATATAGAGTGCTATTATGCGACCGTGTCTGAATCAAACCCTATTGTGTTTGGTATCAAACATGTTGGAATCATGACCCCACACCGGTAACCGGTGTGGGAGGTATGATTCCACCACTCAGAAGTGAGCTTTGTGGGGTCCCTGATGTTCCCGGTACCAGCCTCCTAGTCCTGTACACCACAAAATGGTTGCTGCCGACCAGAGATACATTTCTGCTCTCCTGCTGCTGAGCCAAGTTTGAGCAGGGGATGGCAGAACAATAGGCATCCTGTCACAGGGAGGAGTGACCACCTCCCAGACAGGATTTAGTGTATTAGGCCTGGGTGGGTGCACTCGCCAGCAAATGAACGTCTGCATGAAACTGGACAAAAGACCCTTCCCCATTGTTCAGACCCTGGGAGGGTCCACTGAATCTGTCCTACCTTCTCCCGTCGTTACAAAGGGCTTACCTGGCTGTAGGACCCAAGATTCGACGTGGAAAAGATTCTGAACCAGACACCACTGACCTTCGACTGCCCTGACACTCTGGACTTCGCTTGGCCCGACTTCATCTCTCTCTCAGTCCAAAGCATCATCTGTGCCTGTGCACCATACAAGCTCTGGGCAGGGACCTTTGGGCATCATGGACAACTAAAGATATCTCCCTTGGGGTGAAGGAGTCACCCCCTGCATCTGCAGGTACCACAACGCGACTGACCGATCTGCTGCTCCTTGATCTCCTACGGACTATGAAGCCTTCAACAACACAGGAGGTGGGTTGCTACGTCACTCAATATCAGAGCTGCCCTGTTACTGAGTTGGAGGTCAGAATCCCTCGTGGGCTGCAATACCGGTACCCCTGTGCACCAAGTTCATTTGCAAGTACATATGCTTGTTAGCATTTCATGAGCAAATGCATTGGGCTCCAAGTATCCCCAACATCAGGCACCATTTCCTACCAAGAACTCCGGCCTCCTCATACCGAGTACTCCTTGGGCTACTGTTTAGTGAAATCGCATGAGGCTCCCTTGAGACTCCGGTGCCTCCGGCCTGTGAGTCCACTTAAGGGTCAACTTTGCTTTTCCTGGGCTCCCCTGCTTCCTCCAGGCCTGCCCCTTGCTTTGGTGGGTCACCTGGACCTTGCTGGTCCAAACCATAACCTTCTTTGACCTTCTGCATTGGTTGCCGTTGCCAAGGATTGTTGGCTCTCTCACCGGACACTCAGCCTTCAGCACTCGATATCCTTTGTGGGACAGCTCTTATCTGGCCCCTGGTTGTCCTCAACATCTCCTAGTCCCCGTGGCGGCAGAGTCAGGACCCTGTCAATGCACCTGAAGCACCCGACATCGGTGGTCATTCATCTACCGAGCCCCTGGTCACTCCTGAGTGACCCAGACTATATCCCCTCTGCTTTCGGGTACTCTTTGACCAGAATCCACCTTTGGATTCAAACAGACACTTTTCGTTCTTCCAGCAGTGGCTCTTCTTCATTCAAAGTCCTCCATTGAGATCGGTTGCAGTTTCTGATGCCACTTCAGGCCTATGCACCCGGCCCTCCTGGGATAGGTAATTCTGGTACTATGGTATCCACGGGTGGGGTGACTCTCCAACCTCCTAACTTCCATGGGGCTTCTCCGAAGTCCACTGTGAACGGTCCTTAAACTTTAAAACTTAAACTGCGACTTCCCCATAGAATTATATGGAGAACACAGTCATGTTCACACACTGCATTCGTCCTCCGTGGGGTCCCTACCTACTCACCTTGGGTGGTTCCTTGGGGTCCCAGCAATTCTAAGTCCTCCAGACATCATCTTCAGTCAAGTCGTGGCTCTTATCCCACTATGTTAATATATGGTTTGGTCCCCCCTTGGGGCCCACCGTGTATTTGTGCTATTTACTGCTGCATCTATGCCACAGTATTGTGTGCTTTGTGATTATCTCTGTGTAGGAGATACTGTGTCATACTAGAGAGTGTTATATTAATAAATACATATTTCTATACTTACTGTGTGGTTCTCCTGTCATTTAACCAATACTATAAGGTTGCATTCCGGTAAAACAAGCTGCTTAACATTCCTTCAAGACTAAGCCTGAAGGCTGGTCTACACAGCTACCACTTGGATAGCTTTCTAAGGTTATCTTTGACCTCTTAAATCACCATAAGGGTAGTTTGGACTGGTTCAAGCTGTCCACTTTAATTAGTGGACAGCATATACCAGGCAAACTTCTTACACTGTTGTGTAGTGGGTGGGATTCAAGCCTGCATTATTTCACCAGATAAATCTCTGCATTGAGTAACTGAAAAACCACTAGTACTAGGTACATATAATACTAGCTAGAATAAGTAAGTTCTACTGAACTTAGGGTTGGGTAAGTCAAGCGTTTAGCACACCCTTTCGCCAACCTCAAATAGTTTAGTTCCTACTAGGTTAGGTAGGTTCAACACCTTACCACACTTAGTATTTCTACTAAAGGAGATGCCAGCGGCTCTCTGCCTTCTAGATACAGTGAGCTTTCATTCAGAGAATTGGAAGCTCTGTGTGTCTCTAGAAAGTTGAAGACAGGGCGAAGTGCCAACACTCAACACCTGGTAGAGGTGTTACTGTTAGATGACCTAAGGAAGACCCCTGGGTCCGAAGAACAGGACAGAGTGGGTGGGACAGGGAATGAGGATAGGTCAGGAGGAGACACCTTTTATGATGTTGAATGTAACCCTGACCAGGGAGAACCTGACGAGTGCAGAGTTTACAAAGGAGATATCCCTCTGCAGAGTATAATCCCTCAGAACAGTCTATATGGATCTCTGAATCTAGCAAGAGGGACCACTCTTTTGACAGGGAATACCAATTTCTTGAACTTGAGAAAGCTAGGCTTAGGCTCAGGCAAAAGCAACTGGCCCTTGATAAAGAGCCCCTAGAAGTCTCAAGAGTTAGAAAACAAGTTGGGACTAGAGTCCCATGGTGGCAGCAACAGTGTCCCTAGAGTTAAGGAACATTCATATGATAATAGGAACCTGAGCAAGATTGGCCCTTGTTGGGGATGACATCCACAAATGTATAACTGCTTTAGAGAGGGCCTGTAAAGATCGGAGGATTCCTCAAGAGCAATGGGCAGCCATCTTGTGGCTCTCCTTTGCTGACAAAGGTAGAGATAAGCTCACTGTTAGAGAAGAGGATGCTGACAACTATTCATTCTTGAAGAGTGCTCTCATTGATGGGTTTGGCTGAACCACTAAACAGCATAGGATTAGGTCCAGAGACACCCAGAAGGCACAGAATCAGGATTGGGTAGACTTTGTGGATAGTGCCATTAAGGCTCTGAAAGGCTGGATGCTTGGCAGCAAAGTAAATGATTTCAAGGGATTGTACAATTTGATTATGAGGGTGCAGATTAGGGGTGGGCAGAATTTGCGTAATCACGTTACGCAAATCTCTGCGATACAGTAAAAAATCTCCGCAAACATGCAGAAATTCCGCGAAGACGCGCAATTGCTTGTTCGCGCTGTTTTTCTCCTGTTCGCAATTGCTGTTTGCGTGCTCGGGGAGAAATATCTTGCGAACACGCATTTTGAGAACGCAAACAAGCAAAAAATTTCGGAAAGTCGAGGAACGCAGAATTTTGGGTAATTTTGCGTTCTCCGCTGAACGCGTAATTACGCAAATTCCACGAGCGGAACAGAAATTACTGCCCAGGCCTAGTGCAAATCCTTAATAATTGCCAAAATCAGTTATTGCATCAATACCTGGTTTACTCTGATCTGACTTTTCCCCAAGAATTGGGAAAGGAGGGAGATAGGTGGGTCAGAACCAGGGTGAAGCAGAAAAAACAGACCAATGGCGGTGACCAAAAGAAGCAAGATGCTAAAACTCCAGATAAGGGTGGGGACAAGAGTAAAGATAAAAAACAGTTTTCATCAGGACCCCAAAAACCTGCATTTGGGGGAGAATCACAATCTAACAAAAGTAACGGCAAAACCAAACCTTGGTGTTACTTGTGTAAAATAAAGACGCAATGGACAAGAGGTGCTGATTGTCCAAAAGCCAAGGAAAATCTTCCTACCACCTCTGCCCCTAAGGCAAATGCGCCCCCTAGCACAAGTATAGGTGGTGGTACATGGAACAAGGGTTTAGTAGGGTTAACCTTGGGCTCTGAAATGGTTTTTGGCCTAGTCAGAACTCCATCTCAGTCTGTGCTTGTCTGTGATGGTGGTATGGATCTTGCCACCTTATTTGTCAGTCCCAGTAATCTGGGCAAAAACAGACAACATCCTTTAATCAATGGTAAGGAGGCCATTGCATACAGGGACACAGGTGCAAGTGTCACTATGGTGACAGAGAATCCTGTGGCCCTGACCAAATCATACTTGGACAATTGTACCAAGGGGCCAATGCTAACATTGTCAAGACTGACCATTCCTTGGCAGTTGGTAATTTCACCTGGGAAGGGGTAACTGGCCATAATAAAGTTGTGGTTATCTCAGACCTTCCAGGGGAGTGTTTGTTGGGCAATGATTTGGAAACTTCAGCTTGGGCTGAGGTGGTACTAAGGACTAATGCAGAAATGCTGGGCATCACTGCAGATGTGTGTGCGGTGACCAGATCACTGTCCAAACTGGCTAACACTGAACAGGCCCTGGATCCTGGAACAATGGACCAAGGGCCTTCCACGAGAAGGAGCAGGAGGGGTAAGGTTGTGTCTTCCCCCAGACTCAGAGTATGGATCAGTCTCTTGAGGGTGATGATTGTAGTCCCTGTGAAGGAACTGTCTCAGATTAACTTGAACCTGATCAGGTTGAGTTATTGGGGACAGGGGGCCCTTCCAGGGCAGACTTGAGTTTGGAGCAGCAAACCTGCCCCTCTCTTGAAACCCTCAGACCCGAAGCTGCGGCTGAGGCTGCTGGGAGTGTCATTGGTTCCCACATGATCTATTGGGATGAGGGACTCCTGTACTCAGAGGGTAGAGACCCCAAGCCTATTGCCACCAGGAGGTTGGTCATACCTCTGAAGTTTAGGGGCTTCCTACTCACCTTGGCACATGACATTCCCTTAGCAAAACACCTAGGCCAAAGTAAGACTTGAGACAGGTGTGACCCTCACTTTTACTGGCCTCACATGTCAGAGGTCACCAAGGGTTTTGTCCCTCCTGTACCACCTGTCAAGCCAGTGGTAAGTCAGGTGTTACCACAAAAGCACGCCTCATACCACTACCTGTGGTGGGGGTTCCCTTTGAGAGGGTTGAGATTAATATCATTGGTCTGATTGTAACCTCCCACAGCATCTGGACACAGTTATATTCTAGTGGTGATGGACCATGCCACTAGGCATCCAGAAGCAATACCCCTTAGAACCATCACACCCCCTGTGGTGGCCAGGGCCCTCCTGGGAATTTTTTCCAGAGTAGGTTTCCCTAAGGAGGTCTTAACTGACAGAGGTACACATTTCATGTCAAGTTATATAACTGCAATGTGGAAGGAGTACAGAGTGAACTATAAGTTCACCACACCCAATCACACACAATGCATTGGTTTAGTTGAAGGTTTCAATAAAACCCTCAAGGGCATGTTCATGGGCCTCCCGGAAAGGCTTAAGTGAAAATGGGATTTCCTGTTGCCTTGCCTTCTCTTAACCTACAGAGAAGTCCCACAGAAGGGGGATGGCTACAGCCGTTTGAACTTCTGTTTGGGCATCCAGTTAGGGGTTCCTTGTGTTTGGTGAAGAAGGGATGGGAGTTACATCTAAAACCTCCCAAGCAAGACATAGTGGACTATGTACTTGGTATCCGCTCCAGGATGGCTGAGTACATGAAAAAGGCCAGCAAAAACCTTGAGGCCAGTCAAGAATTACAAAAAGCTTGGCATGACCAACAGGCTGTTATGACTGTTTTTCAACCAGGGCAGAAGGTGTGGGTGTTGGAGCCTGTGGCCCCAGCAGCTCTCTAAGACAAGTGGGGTGGACCCTATACCATTCTTGAGCAGAAGGGAGAGGTTACCTATCTGGTGGTCCTTGGTACTCCCAGGAACCCCCACAGTGTGCTCCATGTGAAAAGGCTCAAGCCCTACATAGACAGGGTGGCTGACATGGGCTTGCTCATGGCAACTGATGGGGGACAGAAAGAAGAGTTTGACCCTCTCCCTGATCTCCTCTCTCAGAACCCTGATGCTGGGTCATCCTCAATGACTAACAGCAGATTGATTGCAGGAAAATCCTCAATCAATATAGACACATGTTCTCTCTGACTTCCAGTCAGATCACCTGGTGTACTCATGAAGTGGACACAGGTGAGAGTTTACCTGTTGAAAATAGGATTTACAGGCAGCCTGACCTATGTCAGAGATTGCATCAGGACTGAGGCCCAAAAGTTGCTAGAGTTCGTAGTTATTATGCCCTCAGGTAGCCTTTGGGCTAGTCCAGTGGTCTTGGTACCAAAACCTCACACCCAGGATGGTAAAAGAGAGATTAGGTTTTGTGTTTACTACTGGGGAGTCAATGCAGTCACTAGGACTGATGCTCATCCAAATCCTAGGGCAGATGAGCTTATTGACACTTTGGCCTCAGCCAAGTTCATGAGCACATTTGACCTTACTGCTGACTATTGGCAGATCAGACTAGCTGAAGATGCCAACAGCATTTTCAACCCCTAGTGGGCATTATCAATTTATTGGGATGCCCTTTTGTTTGATAAATGCACCTGCCACACTCCAAAGGCTGGGGAATAAAGTCTGTACAGGCCTGGAAGCTTATAGTGCAGCATATGTTGATGATATAGCTATCTTTAGCTCCACCTGGGAGGATCACCTGGTCCACCCGGAGAATATTTTGGAGGCTCTGCAGAAAGCAGGCCTCACTATCAAGGCTACTAAGTGCTAGATAGGACAGAGCAAGGTTGTGTACCTGGACCACCTTGTGGGTTGAGGCCAGGTTACAGAGCAACAACCAGACCATCATGAACTGGTTTGCTCCAACTACCCAGACTCAGGTCTGAGATTTATTGGGTCTGACTGAGTACTACAGAAGATTTGTGAAAGGATATGGGTCTATAGTGACTCCCTTGAATGATCTTACACTTACATCTAAGATAATGACCTAGGAAGTTCAGTGGACAGTTAGCTGTCAGAAGGCATTTGATGATCTCAAGCAGGCCATGTGCACTATTCCCAATCTGCAGAGTCCTTACTACTCCAAGCAATGTATTGTCCAAACAGATGCATCTGAGTATGGAGTAGGGGCTATGTAGTCACACGTTATTGCAGAGGGTCATTATCAACCAGTAGCTTTTATCAGTAGAAGGTTGACCCCCAAAGAGAATTGTTGGTCAGCTATAAAGAGGGAAGCCTTTGTGGTGGTCTGGGCCCTGAAGAAGCTGAGGCCATACCTGTTTGGCACTCACTTCATTGTTCAGACAGACCATAAGCCCCTTCTATGGCTAAAACAGATGGAGGGTGAAAATCCCAAACTTTGAGGTGGTCCATTTCCTTACAGGGGATTGAGGATGGACTATACAATGAAACATAGACCTAGGAGTAACCATGCAAATGCAGGTGACTCTCCTGATATTTCCACTTAGAAAATGAAGACTCAACTGGGCAAGGTTAGTCTTTGGGGGAGGGATCATGTTGGAAAGTAGGATCTGCTTCTTATGGTTACCCTTACTTTTAGCTAAATGTGATACTGTTTTTGACTAGTCTGACTGGGATCCTGCTAATCAGGACCATCTATCTGCTTTCTCCATAAACGGTTATGTTATGTACTTAGGTACACTCCAGATTGTATACTGGGGTACCCTTGTCAGTCACTATTATATGGTACCCATGGGCATAGGTACCCCAGAGGCCTCCCATGGGCTGAAGCATGTATTATGCCACCCATGAAAGGTCATGCATAATGGAACTACAGGCCTGCCATTGCAGCCTGTGTAAGATGGTGCATGCACCTCTTACTTCAGATATAGGTTCCCTATATCTGAAGGGTAACTGCACTTAAAACCTATAAGTCACCGCTATAGCAGACCTTACCAATCCTGAAGGCAGGGTGCTTGGTTCTAAGTGAGAGGGTGTCCTAGCATGAGCTGGACACCCCTGCAGCCTACTGAGTCCATTCTCCCGGGTTGTCAGTGATACAGCCATATAGAACATATAGAGTGGCATTATGCGACCGCGTACCGACTAACTCTAAAGTGGCTGAATCAAACCCTATAATGTTTGGTATCAAACATGTTGGAATCATACCTCCCACACCAGTTACCGGTGTGGGGTATGATTCCACCACCCAGAAGTGAGCTTCGTGGGGTCCCTGGTGTTCCCAGTACCAGCCTTCTAGTCCTGGACAGCACAAAATGGTTGCTGCCGACCAGAGACACATTTCTGCTCTCCTGCTGCTGAGCCAAGCTCGAGCAGGGGAAGGCAGAACAATAGGCATCCTGTCACAGGGAGGTGTGACCACCTCCCAGACAGGATCTACTGTATTAGACCTGGGTGGGTGTGCTTGCCAGCGACTGAAAATCTGCATGAGGGGCACATTTGGTGTCACTGTGCATAGTCCAGTTCAAAGCAGTCCTGGGAGCCGTTGGCTCCCACTCTGGTGCTCTAGCGCAAAACTGAACAAAGGGCATGAGAGTAACTTCCCCACTGTCCAGACCCTCCCCTGGGAGGGTCCCCTGTATCTGTCCAACCCTCTCCCATGACTTTGCTGGACTTCGTTAGGGCCCCACTTTGTCTCCCGCTAAGGCCTAAGCATTGTCTGTGCCTATGCACCATACAGGCTCTGTGCAGAACCTGTGGGGTATCAAGGACAACTGAAGATATCTCCCTTGGGGGTGAAGGAGTCACTCCCATGCCTCTGCAGGCACCACATCACGACTGACCGTTCTGCTGCTCCTTGGGCTCCTACACACTCCGAAGGCTCAAGCAACACAGGAGGTAGGTCCCTATGGCCCTTGAGGTCGGAGTGCCCTCTTACTACGTTTGAGGTCAGAATCCCTCGTGTGGGCTGCAATACAGTACCCCCTGTGCCCCCTGTGCACCATATTCATTTGCAAGTGCATAACTTTTAAAAACTGTCACTGCTAAGCTCAGCTAATTGTGAAAATTACCCAGGCAATCCTACTCACCAGAACTCAGCCGATTGAGGCGCTGAGTTCAGGGAGGACTCTATGACCCCAGAGGCAGCCGGTGGAGCGAGCAGCCATCTTGGGGGTAACGAAGGGTTGCGGGATAGTCTTTTCGGCTTTGCGCAACTGCGGGCCACATAAAAGCAGATCCCATGGTGCAGGCGCCACACTAGGAACTCCTGAGGCGGAAGCCGGGAGTCGTTTTTTAAAACTGCACCACTGTTGTTCGTTGCACCTAACTTTTAAAAACTGTCACTGCTAAGCTCAGCTAATTATAAAAATTACCCAGGCAATCCTACTCACCAGAACTCAGCCGATTGAGGCGCTGAGTGCAGGGAGGACTCTATGACCCCAGAGGCAGCCGGTAGAGCGAGCAGCCATCTTGGGGGTAACGAAGGGTTGCGGGATATTCTTTTCAGCTTTGCGCAACTGTGGGCCACATAAAAGCAGATCCCACGGCGCAGGCGCCACACTAGGAACTCCTGAGGCGGAAGCCGGGAGTCGTTTTTTAAAACTGCACCACTGTTGTTCGTTGCACCTAACTTTTAAAAACTGTCACTGTTAAGCTCAGCTAATTGTAAAAATTACCCAGGCAATCCTACTCACCAGTACTCAGCCGATTGAGGCGCTGAGTGCAAGGAGGACTCTACGACCCCAGAGGCAGCCGGTGGAGCGAGCAGCCATCTTGGTTGTAACGAAGGATTGCGGGATAGTCTTTTCAGCTTTGCGCAACTGCAGGCCACATATAAAGGACGTCAATGCGTACGCACAGCGGGCGCGCAGATGGCGCGCCAAAGGCAAGCCCATCTGCGCCCGTCCGTGCAAGTCCGGGCCTAGGGCCCAGGACCCCTGCCCATTTTACCTCCGCCCCCCTCAAATACTCGCACGACACCATCCTGCAAATTAGAAACTCTGTCGACACTGCCTGCAACCCCTCTATCAACCCTGAGAAAAAGCAACAGAAATGCCCGCATTGTGCGTTCAAGCTAATCCCTATTGTGGGAAACCAGCTAAAGAACGGATATCAGCTTAACATGGCACTTCTTAACTGTAGATCCCTGCCAAATCATGCTACAGAAATATCGATGTTGCTACAGGAGATGGCACTGGATGTGCTCTTCCTCACAGAAACATGGCTAGGATCCAATTCAGAACCAGATATCATCCAAGCACTTCCCCCTGGATTTTTGATTCAGCATATTGACAGGATAGGGAGGACAGGAGGAGGGATAGCGATCCTATACAAGGATCACTTAGTCTGTCGCTTCCTGGGTAGTCCCCTCTCAGATTGTGAAAATGCCAATTTTTCCATTGCTCTTTCCCACTCAATTACGTTTGCAGGCCTCCTTCTATACCGCCCCCCAGGAGCTGCGGGCATTTCCCCAATCTACTGCTGGAAGCGATGGTAAACCTGGCAAGCGCCACATCTAACTTCACCCTGCTGGGAGACCTTAATTTACACCTTGATAACCCCCGAGATACAATCGTTAATGATTTTGCCCAAGACCTGGCAGCATGTGAGATGCTACTAAAAGTCAATCAAGCCACACACACTAAAGGACACCTCCTGGACCCAATTTTTTCCAACCCTAAAGAGTTAAGAGCTAAGGAGCCTATCCCTATCCCTTGGTCGGGTAATTTTTTAATACCTTTCACTTGGCAATCACCCCTTCCGGGCCCGATTAGGCCTTTTTGTCAGACGCAGGCCCGACACTGACCTAAACTAAATGTGGAGGAATGGTCCAAGACACTGATTTCCACCACTCCCCCTTATGATCCTGATGTCACATTAGCCAGCACTGACTTTCACCTGTGGATTGAACACTCTCTAGATGTAGTACTTCCTAGGAGATCCAAAATTCAAAAATCCGGTTTAAACAACTATCCATGGTTTAGCTCCGAACTTCATAAACTCAAACAGGGCTGTAAAAGACTAGAAAGAGAATGGAGGAAAGATTATGGCATGGACTAAAAATCCAAATACAGGACCTCCATCTACTCCTATAAAACTGCTCTAAAAGCAGCTCAGACTTCCTATTATGCAGAAAAAATCGACTCCTCCTCCAACGCACCAAAGGAGATCTTCAGGATCGTAAAAACCCTTTTAAAAGCCCCAGACCCCCCTATTGCCCCTGACGCAACGGGATCTCGCTGAGAGGAACTAGCAGCCTTCTTTCACACCAAAATCCACCGGATACTTAGTCTCCTTCCACCAAGTAACACTCCTGATCCAGTTGCACACTCCGAAATAATCCTTCAAGATAATGATCCAAAGCTGACATTTTTTACCCCACTTACCGAGGAACTTCTTCCCCCTATCCTTAATTTGATTAAAAGTGGCTCCCCGCGGGATCCTGCCCCCATCAATGTCCTAAAAGCGGCCCTACCCATTATCATCTCTCCCTTAGTCAACCTCGTCAACACCTCCTTAGAATCTGGTTTAGTACCCCCGGGACTGGAAAATGGCCATGGTGAAAGCTTTAATAAAAAAAAGCACCTCGATCCCGGAGAACTATCTAACTATTGTCCGATATCTCTTCTCCAAGGTATCAGCAAGCTGGCAGAATGATTTTTGAACCGTCAACTCTCCACTTTCCTCGAAATCTTCAACTTACTCCATCATTCCCAGACGGGCTTCCGCCCTGGACAGGGCACGGAGACTGCACTCGTAGCAGTGGTCGAAGAGTCCAGAAAGATCTTGGACTCGGGAGGAACAGTGGCCATCATCCTCCTAGACCTCAGTGCAGCCTTCGACACGGTGAATCACCGCACCCTTCTACTCCGCCTAAAAAAACTAGGAGTGATAGGAAAGGCCCTCTCCTGGTTGGAATCGTTTCTTCAAGAAAGGTACTTCCAGGTGTTTGAAGGGAACTCCCACTCACAACCCCTACCCCTACAGTGTGGGGTTCCTCAGGGTTCCTCCCTGAGCCCCACACTCTTTAATGTGTATATGTCCCCCCTGGCCGAGATAGGGATAGATTTGGGATTCAATTGGTCAGCTATGCTGATGACACACAGTTAATTGTGTCTCTAAATCAAGCAGAACAGGCTCCCACAAACTTGAGCTCCTGTCTGAAAGAAGTCACCAGTTGGATGAGTCAGTCTCATCTCAAACTCAACGGAGACAAGACAGAGCTCCTGTTACTTGGTAATCATGCAACCTTCAACTCATCTACATTATGGCCACCATGTATGGGACCAGCCCCTATCCCAAAAACTGAAATTAAGAGTCTGGGACTCTGGCTGGATCATGAGCTGACCTTCAGATTCCAAGCCAGGAAAACAGCGGCAACCTGTTTTGGCCTTCTGAAATCAATCCGGAAAATACTCCCCCAGTTGCCTGAGAATGCGAAAAAGATCTTAGTCCAAGCCCTCATTTTATCAAGGCTGGATTACGGCAACGCCATCTACCTAGGAGCCCCTATCTCGGTTATCCACAAGCTCCAGGTAGTCCAGAATGCAGCGGCAAGACTCCTCACCGGCACGAATAACCGCTCCTCAGCCAAACCTGCATTGAAATCACTCAACTGGCTACCCATACAGGAACGTATACACTTTAAGGCTCTCTGTACTACCCATAAAAACCTGCAGGGCAAAGGGCCTCCCATTTTCACTAATCTCATTAAACCTCACAAAACATCCAGGAGTCTTCGTTCCAATGACCTCCTCCTAGCTGAAGTACCCAGAATTAGGAAGTCCCGCTCAGGAGGTCGCCTCTTTTCCTACAACGCATCCAAACTATGGAACACCCTGCCTCTCTCCCTCCGTCAGGAAGCTAATCATCCCACCTTCCGCAGAAAATTGAAAACACGGCTTTTCCCTTAATCCATCTGCTCCGTTTCCTATGTTCCAAGCGCTGGGATACTCCGGGGTAGCCATGCGCTATACAAGAACAGATTCTATTCCATTCTATTTTATGCTTGTTGGCATTTCCTGAGCATGTGCATTGGGCTCCGAGTAGCCCCAACCTCTGGCAACATTTCCTACCAAGAACTCTGGCCTCCTCCCACCGATTGCTCCGTGGGCTGCTGTTTGGTGATATCGCATGAGGTCCTCTGACGACTCCTGGGCCTTCGGCCTGTGTGTCCACTTGACAGTCAGCTTTGCTTTTCTTGGGCTACCCTGGTTGCTGCAGGCCTGCCTTGACTCCTCTTGCATTGGTGAGTCTCCTGGACCTTGCTTGTCCAAACCGTAACCTTCTTTGACCGTCTGTGTGGATTGGTGCTCCCGCCGGACACCGACCCCCTCAGCACTCTACATCCTTCGTGGGACAGCTCGTATCCAGCTTCTGGATGTCCTCGACGTGTCCTGGTCCCCGTGGCTGCAGAGTCAAGCACCCCGTCAATGCAACTGAAGCACCCGATATCGGTGGGAATTCGTCTACCGAGCCCCTGGTCACTCCTGAGTGACCCAGACTCGGTCCCCTCTACTTTCAGGTACTCTTTGAACAGAATCCACCTTTGGATTCCAACAGACACTTTTCGTTCTTCCAGCAGTGGCTCTTCTTCAAAGTCCTCCATTGAGATCGACAGCAGTTTCTGAGGCCACTTCAGCCCTATGGACCCGGCTCCCCTGGGATAGGTAACTCTGGCCATGTGGTATCCATGGGTGGGGTGGCTCTCTAACCTTCTAACTTCCACAGGGTTTCTTCGAAGTCTACTATGAAGGGTCCTTAAACTTTAAAACTTCAACCGCAACTTCCCCAAAGAATTGTCATGAGCACGCAGTCGTGTTCTCACACTGCACCTGCCCTCCGTGGGGACCCTACTTACTCCCCTTGGTGGTTCCTTTGGGTCTTTTTTTTTTTTTTTGCAGAGTTTTATATAGCGCGAACTAGAACCGAACCGAATCAGTTATCAGAGCGCTTTACATAGCACCAGTTACGTTACATGAGGACACTTTCATTTTAGGCACGGGGAGATTAAGGGATTTGCCCAGAATCACAGGGTCCCATCGATTCTTCGTCCTCCAGACATCGTCTTGAATTGAGTTGTGGTTCTTGTACCAATATTTTAGTATATGGTTTGGTCCCCCCTTTGGGCCCACTGTGTATTTGTGCTATTTACTGGTGTTTCTATGCTACAGTATTGTGTGTTGTGTGATTATCTCTGTGTAGGAGATACTGTGTCATACTAGAGAGTGTTATATTAATCAATACATATTTTTATAACTACTGTGTGGTTCTCCTGTCATTTAACCAATACTATAAGGTTGCATTCTGGTAAAACAAGCTGCTTAACATTCCTTCAAGACTAAGCATGAAGGCTGCTCTATACAGCTACCAATTGGAAAGCTTTCTAAGGTAATCCTTGACATCTTAAATCACCATAAGGGTTGTTTGGACTGGTGCAAGGTGCACACTTTAATTAGTGGACAGCATATACCAGGTCAACTTCTAACAACAATGCATTCATTATTGCACAATGAGTATGATGTATGTATAAAATGTATGCCACCGTATATTACACTGCTCCAGTGGTGGTATTGTGAGTAACTGATATGTTTATGTATGTGGATGACCAAGTGGTGTGACCTATTAAGTGAGTGATATTATGAGCAAACAAATGTTGATGGATTAGTCTGTGTAAGTATGAGGTTATGTAGTTTCAGGTGTGGTGAGTGAGGAATGGATTTAGTGGCTAGGATAAATGTTGCTGGTGGTATGTTTGTGTGACCCATTTTGGAAGTAGAAAGTAAAGGTGTCAATAAGTTGTGGTGAGCAGTTTAGGCTACTGTTGTGGAACAGGACAGTGTATCAATGATAATAATGAATGATAAGTGGTGTGGTGCAGAAGTATTGTGAGTAACCTTTGGTATGTGGTAAAATTAACAGCAATGTATGTCAGTCAAGTGCTAATGTAGGTGAAATGTATCACATAAATCAGATAGTGAAGCGGTAGACAATAGAACTTTTTTATATTTCAAACAAGATGGTTCATGACACCCCCCACACTATGAAATGTGGACATATATAATCTGAAGTGACAAAGGGCATTTGTATATTATTAGGATCAGGTCACTCAGCCTATTTTTCAGCACACACAGAAAAAGAAAAATGCCTGTAATGGTTATTCTTGTGCAAGAAGTTGTCTTTTCCTGTACAAAACCAATTGTGTCCAGTACGCAGGTGCTCTTGCACCATGGTGCAAGCAACTGTGTAAGCGCTCGCTGGACAGTGCATCGAGGAAGCTGAACAGCACCATATCTTTGTAAATAAGGAATTGTTCAGCTCTCTCCTATCTGCACAATGAAGCGCAGTAACTTGTCTTTCTGCGCTGCATTGCGTGAATGATTAGTAAATATGCTCCAAAATGTCAAAAATTAAGCTGATGAAAGGCAGCATATTGGGTGGATGGGAAAGAGATAATGGAACGAGTTTCATAATTAGAGACGTGTTTGAAGACATCATTTAAAATGCTAAGGCCCTCATTACAAGTTAGGGGTCACATTTCGAACCCTTGCAAACAAGAGTTTGCAAACAGTTTGAAATTATGAGTTGTGTTATAAATATCACACCCTGTGAGTTTTTACCTCATATATTGTCCAGCATGTCACACCTACCTACATTTATCAGGGGGAAAAGCCCAAAAAGAAAAGCAAATGTGGAATTTGTTGTGTATTAAAAGCCGATTCTGCTAGCTATATTCATTTTGTAGGTGAAAACCCAGAATTGGACTTATTTACCACACGAGGTAAATACTTTACCCACTGGTAATGGTGAATACCCCAACTAATTCCTGTCATAAGGGCCTTTGTTGACTGTGAGCTTCTTTTTCCTACTACATTTCTACCACGTTTTATTCTGCTGTTGGATTTTCATGATAATGCAACAAAATGTTATCGCAATTTTTTTTTTAAATGTACCTGATTTGTTTTGATCGATTAAAACTGTGAACTTCTATGATATCGGCAGGCTTGATTCCAAACATCAAGGGGTACTGCTCTTTAGGCTTCTCGGTGCTGTGGAGAGACGCTCCAATATGCCACAGTACTTCAACCTTATTGGAAATTAGAACCAGAGACCACCTAATAAGAAACAGTGCAAAAAATCGATACAGAGAGCACATTAATTATTTGGGTATTTCTTTATAAAATGAATCAGTGTAGAATTCTCATGGTAAGGCAGTCCACATAACAGAAAGTGCAAGTAAGAACAACGAAAACAGCATAGAGTAATTGGTTAGGAAAGAATGATGGATGGCATGAAGAGGAGTCGTGCCTTTAGAGGGTATTTCTTCAAGAGATGAGTTATGAGGTCCTTGTGGAAGCTCCTGAAAGAGGGAGAGAGTTTGAGATACTCCAGTAAATAGTTCAAGAGTTCTGGAAGTATTAGAGAAAGCTCAGATGGTTTTTTAGCTTAACCGCATGTCCTAAAATACTAAGGGCCTTATTTATGAAGGCCTTGCGCCGCCGGTGCGCCACTTTTAAAATGGGAAAAAGTGACGCATCGGCGGCGCAAGGCCTTCATAAATAAGGCCCTAATAGTTTGTGGGATTTACTTCTGGCGATTTATGTTCCTGCAGCTAGGGAGCATTTTGTAGAGGTATCAGGGGGTAACAGAGGCCTCTGCACCCCATTCCGTGCAAGGGTCCCCAGCTCTTAAGGCCCCCCCCCAATACTACAGGGAGCCCCCCTTCAGTTCAAGGCTAATGAATATCTGTGAGATAGAACTGCTCAGGTGACACTCATCACCCTCTGCAGTGGGGTGGGGCATCACTTTGTTAGTCCATCGACAAGGAGGCAGGTCGATGCAAGTGGATTGATTGCTTTCTATGTGATGCAGACATTTTGACTACGATTCTGACATCCAGCAGTAGCCAGCTTTGAAGCAGAATTGTAGGGATTGTGTGGATACATTTCCAAGCTCCTGGGATTAGTTTTGCTGCGGACTTCAAAACTCATCTGAAGTGAAGAGTATATCCTTAGGGAGTCTTCAATTATTGCGTTAGCCCTGTCGATGTGCACCAGGTGGACAAGGAACCGCGTAACTTGGCAGACGTCTGAATACATGTTTATTTAGACTTGAATACATGTTTCAGGAATTAACAAACGTTTCTTTGGGAAGAAGTCCAGAGAACACTATGTTGAATCCAGCCTACCGCTGTCAAAGGCTGAATCCATTTTATGAGTTAGTTAAACATATAGGCCCTCATTTATGAGGCCGTGCGTCACTTTTACGCCGCCGGTGCGTCACTTTTTGTGACGCACCAGCAGTGTAAAAAATGTGCCTTGTTGCACCATATTTACAAAGTGACGCATCTAGGTAGATGCGTCACTTTGTAAACCCCTGCGCTACATTATACCTACGCCAGGGGGGGCGTTCTGACGCAAGAAAGGGTCATAGAAGTGACGCAGTGAAACCTATAAGATTTCACTGTGCCACTTCTAGGACACAAATGCGTCAATTTCTTACGCCTGCCTCACAGCAGACGTAAGACTGACGCAGGCCCTTTCACATGGGGCTTGCCCTATGTGAAAGGACACTTTACTGGAGTTGCGTCACTTTTGTGACACACTCCAGCAAAGCGTCACTTTTGCGCCATACAGATACGTCAGAAATACTGACGTATCTGTAACTCCTGGCGCCATGATGCGTCATACATTAAATATGACGCATCATTGGGGTCGCAAGGAGGGCGCAGTGAAAAGTGACGCATCGCTGTTTTCACGCAGCGATGCGTCACTTTTCATAAATGAGGCCCATATTACTCAGAAGCCCACATGGAAAACGTGGTTCCTTTTACTGTCTGTGTAATCACTTTTACTTAATTTCTGATATAGGCAAAACCTTCATTTTTTTATGTGACAATCTAAAAGAGAATTGATTGATTTAATTGTCTGTGTGAATGGAGTTGGTAATTTGACATTCAACGTTCGGAAATGTCCTGTAATAATGAATACATTTTGTGTTTAGTATAATCGAAATTTTCGTCATGCATAAATCTAGTGTTCAGCTAAATAGCCCTTTAAAATTACATTGGCACCAGAAGTGATGAATCATCGGTTTTATTTTAATATTTAAGAACATAAATCAACCCCAGCACTCATTCTTCTTGTGAGCCATTGTGATTAGCAATCAATTATGTCAGAAATAATACTCAATAACTTCCTGTAGAGAAGGGCAGTAGAAGATTCTGACCAAGATAACTACCTCTGATTGAAAAAAGTAAGTTGAGGATTCATTTTAAAAAACACCATCACATTCCCCATTGCTTTGTCTCTCTGGGGGATCTAATTCAACTGTGATATATTCCGACTCCATCAAAGATTAGTTCCTGCGGAGCAAGCTCAGGTTTGTTTAATACGCAAAATATTCTACGAGACACTTATAAATTCGAATGAAAAGAAAACGTATGAGGCAAGGGTCTGTTTCACAAAGCCTTTGCAGGTGTAACTTCAACGTCTTCCAGGCGCGAGGGGTGTTCTTTACTAGTGCAAGGTATTAAAAGATGAGCATTCTTTCGTAAATCAATGTACTCATACAATTAGGGCACGATTCACAAAAGTAAACTAAGATGAAAGTCTAACTTTACAACATTCGATATTCACAACGGGCATTTACGAGTTGCATAGTTAGATTTCTATCTCAATGTTGGTCTCAGTTAAACTTAAGACCAAAACGTAATCTTAATTGAGACAAAAGTCTAACTTTACAACTCGTAAATGCCCTTTGTGAATTCCGAAAATCGTACGGTTAGACTGTTGTCTCAGTTTACCTTTGCGAATCAGGCCCACTACTTTTTACAATATCGTAGTGTTGCTTTTACTCCAGGCTCTGGGGACCAGATTTAGAAAAAATGTGCAACACAGTGCAGCAACAAACGGTGCATGCTCCATTATGTGAAAGGGAAAGAGCAGAAGAAGAGCACCATATTTACTAAGACGTGACACTGTTTTCCTCTCTCCGTGCACTGGGGCACATTAGGCTACTAGGTGCTGCTAAAGGCAAGGATGTTTTCGGTAAGAACTATTTTATGTACTCGAAGGGTATCCTTACAGTACAAAAACTGTCCTTTAACACTTTTCGTGCTTTGTGTATGTGCGGTATGATGCAGCATGCATGCAAATTAGGAACAATGAGGGAAAATTAAAATATTTTTCCCCGTTACGGCTGCTTTGAGAAGGTATACGTTGTTGGGGCAAATCCTGCCTAGAAATGTTTGTAAATAAGGATTTGCATTAAAACCCATTGCTGGTTGCATTCAAACGTCCATCTACCACCCATGAAATGCTACCTTGATGCAAAGTAAAGCAAAGCAGCCATTGCACAACTTTGTGCTACTTTTGGAAACTTTCCAACACAAATCCCGATTAGAGTTGTATAATAAATCCCCGCATAACACTTTGGTTCTGGTTTGTGCTGCAACAGCTCAACCCCAGAATGAAGTTTTTTTTTTTTAATTCTGGGCCCTGTTTGCATATTTTATGGCACAGGTGCTAGGAAAGCTTAGGAACATCTTCAATCCTGAGAGTTTGTGGGTTTCCACAAACTTTTTTCTGACCCATTTCCACTCCGGGCATGTCAGGAGAGTTGCTACTGTCTAGGACAGGAATCAATCACTTTAGAAGGTTTGGAACACCCACAGACTTTGTGGAGATGCAGAGGCCGAATTTTTTCACTTGGATAAATATTTCAGGCAACGTTAATAAAAACAAATATAAAAAATCATGACTATACCTATGAGATGGCAATTACAATGCGCAGTTGTACCCTATGTTCATTTCAGAACCCCATTTTGATGGCTACGGGGCAAGCAGGAGCCACTGGCCCTACCGTGGGGGTTAAGGCCTTTCAATCCTGATGCCCCGGAGCCCGACCTACTATGAATCTGAGTTCAATTGGGCCAAGTATCCCTTCAGCACTCGACTCTCGGTGTTAGCGAGAGTTGAGAAGTCTGAGGCTTCTCGGGAGGAGGAACAAGGTATGAACAAAGACTCACAACTCAAAATACATTCAACAGGAGCTATAAATGATTGTCCAGGCAAATACTTGCTTTTATGAAAAAAGGAGTATTTATATAGAAACATATAGTAAAATACGACATTCAGAAACTATGTACACCACCCCCAAAGTTCAGGGCTCTAGTGTTTTATAGGTGAGTTCCTTAGTCCCACTCTCCTCTTTCTAGTGGTAGTGGTTAGTCCTAAGGCCCCCGCCATCCTAATGGGGGCCTTAGTATCAGCATGAACCAATCATGGCTGAGCAAGATGTCAAACATTCGAACAATCATGCTGTATATAACATAGTAGATAAGAAATAGCAAGGAGTCAGCATCTACATGGCATGAACAGCACATCTATATGTATCTAATGCTCATGTACATTACATTAAAAATTAGATAATCTGATATGTTTTAAAACAAAAATCCAATATAACTACTGCCCACCCCATCTCTTCTTTTTCTTTTCTTTGAAGGCATTTGCAGAGTTGTGAAACTTTACGCGGCACAAGTCGCCCAATCCCCATCCTCACCCTTTTCTACTCTGCCATTCAAGTTCCTCGTAACTCCCCCCCCTGACCTGCCTCACTGACACTGTAGGCTGAACCGGGCTTCAAGTGTTTGCATGTCCATCAGCCTGACCCAAGCATGCTTCTCCGATGCACTAGCCATTCACCCCGGCTACCCTGAGCACCTTAAGCCTTACTCACAGTCTGTGCCACAGTTATCCGAACCCCCTTACATGGAATGATCTTCTTCTCTAATGACGATGTTTAGAAATCAGTGAGGCATTTGTTCAGGTGTAAGTGGGTAGTATGTTTAAGAAAGACATTTTCAGCTGCACGCGCCCTTTGACCATCCTCTTGTTGTTCCTGGGACTATAAAAACCCTGACGGGTCGATGTCAACACTTTACTTAAAGTGAGACTACATACAAGGTTGGACTGGGACAGCACATTGGACTGTGCATCAAAATAAATGAATTAGAAAACTAAAAAAGTAGCCCATGTTCGCAAATTCGATCAGCACTGAATTTGCAAAGGAGCACTGTATGAGGGTTTTTAGCACAGTTTGGAAAACTGCATGGATTTGAGCTTGCAGTAGGTAATATTTATTTTAATATCTGGGAAATCAACAGTAAAAACCCCATCCAACAGGTCATAAAAACAGGCCCACACACAGCCAAAAAAACAGCCCACACACTGGCCTGTGAGGGTTCACTGACAAAATATCGCCTCTGGAAATATCGTCATGCCAAAATATCATCACATAAATATCATTAGAACAAATATTTTTATGCCATCTTATTAATCTAAATGACAAAAATATTGTAATGAAAATATTGTTGACATCAATATTGTTGTACAAAATATAATTTGTTTAAATATATATATATATATATATATATATATATATATAATATATATATAAATATATTTTTCCACCAAAAGAGCATTTGTCCCTTGTTTGTTTCTCACTTTTATACTAGTATCAATATAAAGTAACTTTATATTGATACTAATGCCAGAATGTTTTTACATTTGATATTGGATGTAAGCAAATGAAGTACGCCACTTTTTGATAAACGATAAAATGTATAAAAATGAAAGAGTAACTACCAGTACCACAATGCTTCATAACAAGGCAATTGTGAATTACTAGTATAAAAGTGTCTTGGCCCCAAGCCTTTTTAATCTGTATTTATCGGATATCGCCAGACACTTTGAAAACCCAGACTGCCACCCCCCGAAACTGGCCAACAAACCAGTCGCAATCCTCCAATATGCAGACGACATTGTCTTGTAAGCCAAACCCCAGTGGGACTACAAAGATCCATAAATAACCTGGCATACTACCTGGACTCGGAACAGCTAGAGATAAACAAAGACAAAACAAAAATCGTTCGTCTGGTTGACAGCAGGAAATTAAAATTCAATTGGAGGGTTAAGGGCGCCCATGTGGAAGAAAAAACTTCGTATAACTATCTGGGCTTAATAATCGGGCAGGGCACAAGTCACAAAGAACATAAAATGTCCCTCAAGGCAAAGACTCAGTCCCTGATCTACGCTTATAGATCCTTGCGTAAAAAATTGGACTGCCCTAACCATTCGCATTTGTTAAAAGTCATGGCTGCCCAAATCCAACCAAGTTTATCATACGGCCTTGTCCCCTGGTGCGGCAAGGATTCGCATCTCCAGAACGTATTGCAGTCAAAAATGTATAAAGCAGTTTTTGATTTGCCAAAATGTGCTTCGCCCGCCCAGGTGAGACTGGAATTTGGTCTTCAGGATCTTAAATACAGGGCAATGAGTAACTTTATTAAATTCTGCCACACCCTCCGGCTATCCGAAGCGGAAACTCTAAATAGACTATGCTGGGATGAAGTAAGGTCACAGAATGAGCAAGATACCCCGAATTCTTGGGGGAGTTATTTGAGCTCATCTTTGGCCACTTTGGAACTCCAAACAGCTTGGGACAACAAGATGGACCGAGTGTCCTTTAATAAAACTGTGAATGTCGCAAGCAAAAAGAAATCTTTATTGGAAGATAAATTTGCGCTTACAAAGAGACGGCACGGATGGACAGTCATAAATTCATACAGGTCTCTAAAGCCACAAGCCTACTTATCTGCCCATTTTAGTTCCTATTTAAAGATGTGCTTCCTAAAGTTCAGGATGGGGGTGTATGCCTCTAAGGATTTATCCCCCTCTTGGATGACAGGTTTTAACTCAGAACGTTGTCGCTTATGTGGATTCCAAAAGGAAACCTTGGCCCATTTGTTATGTGCCTGTCCAGCCATGTTGGCCCAAAGGAGACAATACCTAAAGGCGATCTTCATCAATTTGAACATTCGCTCTAGCAGACAAGCAGTGATAAGCTGGCTGGAGGGCTCGTCATGTATCTTGTCTTGCCGAGGAGTTAAGTTTATGAGATTAGTCAACAGCTGTCTATTGCAAGCGGATGATCTTTAAACATAATTGCATGTAACATATCCCCATAATTTTAATTCGGTTGGTATACAATTTTAACTTTTTTGGTTGTAAGCTGTTCCAAACACAGTTTTAGAATGATTTTATAAAATGTTATACACTTGAAATGTATGGGAGATAGAGTACTGATGTAAAATGAGCACTTGCATAATGATATTTCTCGCAGTTTGAGTATATGAATCTTACTTATTTTATGTAGGGAGGGATTGTGATGATTTTAACTAATTAAGCAATAAACATTAAACTTGAAACTAGTATAAAAGTGAGAAACAAACAAGGGACAAATGTTTGTAACCGTGAACAAGCAGTGGATACTGCGAAACGCGTCGGTAAAGCTGTGTGCTGTAATGGCACAGTAATAAACCTGCTATAAACTATCTTCCTGGTGGAGTGCGAGTATAATTGCTCTTTTGGTGGAAAATTAATCAGCAGGGAAAGCTCGTCCCTGAAACTCGCACCGGCTGTTTCAAGGAGTGCCTTCGGTAACAGGATTAACTTGGTGAAGAAAATATATAAATATATATATATATATATATATTCACTGAAAAAACCATAGGTTTGGCACCAGTTTTGAAATTCCCACGTTATAGTTAGTTGGACTCACTATAACTCGCGCGCCCGCAATGCACTGCTGATGATGTCACATATTACATCATTCATGACATGGTTAGTGACATCACTGATGACATCACTGATGACATCTCAAATGACATCACTGATGACATCACTGATGACATCACTGATTAAATCATCCAGTGTCTGTGTGTTTCTGTAAAGTTAAAATATGTTTTACATATTGAAGAATGAGTGTATGTATGAGTGTCTGGATGTAGCATTTAGTAGGTGCGTGACTGACTGTATGAGTGAGTGATTAAATGTGTCTTAGTGAATGCATGGGTTAGTGACTAAACTGTCTGAATGTGTACATCATTATGTTTGTTGTTGTGTAAGCTGCTGCATGTAAGAGTTGTCATATATAAATGACTATATATAACAGCATAAGTGACTGTATCTATCAATATGTACTTGTATCAGTGATTGTAAAAGACAGTAAGTATGTGTTAGTCTATGTTTAAATAAGCAAGGTTTTGTGTGTATAACTGTATAGTTGTGGAAATGGGAGTGTGATTGATTCTTTACATGACTGACTAGGTGTATGAGTAACTCCATGGATGAGTGGCAGTGTGTGAGTCTCTGTATAGGTGTATGAGTGCATATGTTGGTGTTCTATTGATGAGTGACTGTATGTATGAAAGATTGTATGGGTGAATGAGTGGATGTGTGTGTAGACCTAGAAATCAGTGAGTGCATATGTGGTAAGTGGTTTTACTGTGTCAATGGTTTCAGGAATGGTAGTTTGTATTTAACACTAGGTGTATCATGGGTTAGATTAGAGTGTGAGGAGGTGTATTGTATTATCACATGGATGATGTCATCAGTGATTGAACATATAAGAAAGGGACCCCCTGAAACTAGTAGTGAGTTCCTAGGTCAGGGCCCAATATTTATCAAAATAACAATTCCTCGGCAACTATGGGGTCCTGTAAGGATACCAGGTACATTGACACAAAACTGATAAAGGCACAAAAAAGAAAATTAATAAAGGTGAGGCAGTGTACAGGAAGGTGGACTGAAAGACAATGTCACAAAAATCTGATTTATTTTAAATATACAGCATACATTTATTAAAATACATGTAACAGACAATCAATGAGAGAAATGATATGGGGGATTTTAACATTTATAATCCATCACATTTAAAATCACGTTGCAAAAGTCAAACATATATTCATAAAAACAGCCAAGTGGATGAATGGGTAATCTCTACGCGCGTTTCGGCGTTATACACGCCTTCTTCAGGAGAACCACTTGAGAATTCTAAAAAAAGATAAAATGTATAAACATACATGTCTTACAAATGTACACTGCCATGAATCACATATGCTAGTTAGCATATAAAGAGGCTGAAATAGCGGGGCTGGTTAGTGCCAAGTAGAAGAGAAAGTCCAAATCACCAAACCCATAAGTGCAAAAAGGCGCTCGAAATTAACGTGAATATGAGGGGAGTATCTTCTATAGATGTGTGGTAAAGATGGAAAGGCCACCCTAAATTTAGGTAAGAATATGCCAATACATGTGGGAACCCCACAGGATAACGGTGACATGATGAATTTTAGAGACCCTTACCTAAAACAGCGTTTAAAGATAAACGAAAAGGTGGGTTGCAGGTGTCATAATCAGGTGGTGCATAATACATCTGCCGTCCTTAAACAAGGCAATAACACAGGATTAGACAGACAGTAGGGGGTAGGAAACTCCCTAATTTGAATAAAACTGCTAAATAAGTGTTGATGAAAAGTTACCTATTTGTGGAATGGTGGTGGAAAAGTCACAATGGGATTGCAGTCATCTATATACACAATGTTGTAGCTAACCTTCAGTTAGGTGTTGGACGGTTAGAATTAATTTAATGCCGTCCTTAAGATATGAGGCAACCTTTCTAGAAAACAATGCAAGAAAAAATAGCTAAATGTAAAATCTTGCTATCGGATGTGACAATAATATGGAGCTAATGGACTCGATGCTAAATATACCTTCTATAAGGTTCAGCGTTTATATGATGTATGCGTTGTATATTTCATAGCTATAGAAATTTGCTATTAAAAAAACCTATGAAATTCACTGAAAAAACCATAGGTTTCACACCAGTTATAGTTAGGAATTAGCATTTAAAAAACCTATTAAATTCACTGAAAAAACCATAGGTTTGACACCAGTTGTAGTTAGCTGGAAATTTTACTGACATAAAACCATTGAAATTCCCACGTTATAGTTAGTTGGACTCACTATAACTTGCGCGCCCGCAATCCACTGCTGATGATGTCACATATTACATCATTCATGACATGGTCAGTGACATCACTGATGACATCACTGATGACATCTCAAATGACATCACTGATGACATCACTGATGACATCATCCAGTGAATGTGTGTTCCTGTAAAGTTAAAATGTGTTTAACATATTGAATAATGAGTGTATGTATGAGTCTGGATGAAGGATTTAGTAGGTGCGTGACTGAGTGTATGAGTGAATGAATAAATGTATCTTACTGAATGCATTAGTTAGTGACTAAACTGTCTGAATGTGTGCATCAGTATGTCTGTTATTGTGTAAGCTGCTGCATGTGTTGATCAATAGCTATATAAGTGGCTATATGGGTTATTGATTGGTTGCGCAAGTATTTGTATGTGAGTCTGAGTGTGTGTGTGGGTGGCTGTGAGGTGTGTGACTCTGTGCATAGATGTCTGACCAGTTGATTCACTAGGTGTATCGGTTCAAGAGTGCATGTGGAAACAGCTGTATGGGCGGTTGACTGTGTGCATGGCTGTGTTGGTGAGTGAATGGATATCTCAGTGCTACATATCCAAGTAAGTACATATGTAAAACACAGTGCATGTGAGAGTTGGCATATATAAGTATATAAATGACACATGAGAGCCAGTGATTGTGTGAGTGGCTGTATGGATCAATGTGTACTTCTATCAGTGATTGTATAAGAGAGTAAGTATGTGTTCGTATATGTTTTTATATTTGAGGTGTTGTCTGTATAACTGTATAGATGAGGAAATGGGAGTGTGATTTATTCTTTGCATAACTGACTAGGTGTGTGAATAACTCCATGGATGAGTGGCAGTGTGTAAGTGTCTGTATACGTGTATGAGTAGATATGATAGTGTTGTATAGATGAGTGTCTCTATGTATTAGTGATTGTATGGGTGAATGAGTGGATGTGTGTGTAGACCCAGGAATCAGTGAGTGCATATGTAGTTACTGGTATTGGTGTGTCAATGGTTTCAGCAATTGTAGTTTGTATTTAACACTGGGTGTATCAAAGGTTACATTAGAGTGTGAAGAGGTGCATCGTATTATCACATGGATGATGTCATCAGTGATGTCATCAGTGATGTCATTTGAGATGTCATCAGTGATGTCACTGACCATGTCATGAATGATGTAATATGTGACATCATCAGCAGTGGATTGCGGGCGCGCAAGTTATAGTGAGTCCAACTAACTATAACGTGGGAATTTCAATGGTTTTATATGAGTAAAATGTCCAGGTAACTATAACATGTGTCAAACCTATGTTTTTTGTAATGAATTTCAAAGGTTTTGTAAATGCTACTTCCTAACTATAACGTGTGTAAAACCTATGGTTTTTTCAGTGAATTTCCAAGGTTTTTTAAATGCTACTTCCTAACTATAACGTGTGTAAAACCTATGTTTTTTTCAGTGAATTTCCAAGGTTTTTTAAATGCTACTTCCTAACTATAACGTGTGTAAAACCTATGGTTTTTTCAGTGAATTTCCAAGGTTTTTTAAATGCTAATTCGTAACTATAACGTATGTGAAACCTATGGATTTGTTAGTGAATTTGCAAGAACCACGAAGGGGAAAAAAAAGGTTTTTTTGCTTGTCCGAGTTGTTTATGGAACCCCTGAGAAACTTTAGGGAGTCACAGAGTGTCTACCTTGCCTCCTTTTCACGTTTTGAAACTTTGATGTAAATCGGGCAAAACGCCATTTTAAACCAACGTGCGCGACCCGGTGCGCGCACCCCTTGGTATTTTTTAACAAAGAAAAAGGTTTTTTTTGCATCCTCGAGATTATTCTGGAACCGCCTAAGGAACTCCACGGGGTCACGGAGTGTCTACCTTGCCTCCTTTTCACGTTTTGAAATTTTTATATAAATGGAGCACAACGCCATTTTAAACTGACGTGCGCGACCGGGTGCGCGCACCCCGGTATTTTTTCAACAAAATAAAAAGTTTTTTTTCGCCCGTCGAAATTCTTCTGGGAGCCTCTGAGAAACTCTATGGGGTCAGGGACTGTCTACCTTGCTTCCTTTTCACGTTTTCAAACTTTTATGTAAATCGTAGAAAACGCCATTTTGAAACGACGTGCGTGACCGGGTGCTCGCACCGCGTACACGTACCGATGCGCGCACGTCAAGACGTGTGATTTGAAAACAAAACTTTTTATTGGTTCAAACTAGTTTCTTTTCTAGAATTTTCAACAACCCCACCCACTTCCCTCACTATCTGTTTTCTTCTCACGGGAGAAAGAGCCTTTGCCACTTTCCGGAATTTTTTTTGAAATGGCTGCAAAACAGAATTCATCATCCAATTCTGAGGAAGATTATCGGCTGCCTGCAAGAAAAAGAAAGGAATCTTTCATATGGCAATTTTTCACTTATCCTGAAGACCAAAAAAAAGTGAATGCCCGAAAGTCACTTGTACTATATGTGGCAGTGTTCTTTCAAGGGGAAATCCATCAAAGAAGTACTCATTTTCAATTCATACTATGATGAGGCATCTCAAACAAGTGCACCCTGTGCCATTTGCACAGGCCTCAACAAGAGCTCTGGCCACCCAAATACCACCAGCTGTGGCCAGCACATCATCTGGAGGACGACCTGCATCTCCATCAACTGCACAGACGGACCTAAGACCATTCTTAACAAAAGTCCACATGAGATGCAACAAATGTTATCAAATTATTGTGTACGGCGAGCAGAGCCTCACTCTGATCGAGCGGAGAGTTTACGGACATGAATGATCCGAGACAAGATACATTTTTCCAAAGTTTGCATTTTTTTTGTTCCTGTTCAACAGTTTTGTGGTTGAAGATTTCTCTCTCAGTTTCAAAATATAAAAAAATATAACACTTTAAAAAAAAAGAAAAAAAAAAAAAGGTCTTTTCAGAACTAACTAATTTTTCCAAAAAGAGCTATGAGGCATATTAACAAGATGTGCGTTAAAAAACGCACATCGCATATTTCATTATTGCCAGCTATCGCTGGATTTTTTCGCGGTGTTAGCGCGTTATTATCAACGCGCAACACATAGGCGATAGTGAATCCTGTGATGGTCGGCGTTAGTGAACATTAGCGCGTTGAAAGAAACGTTGTTTTCACACGCTAATGTGTGCCTTGTTAATATGGGGGGTGGATTCAGCTTTATAATCCATACCCCCATGTTGACAATGCCTAACGCCTAGTCACAGCAGGCGTTGGGAGACCTGCGATAAACAAGTTTAACCCAGGTCGTTTCCTCCGAACGCATGTGTTAGTGATAGGCTATTCCCACCTCAAACCACATTTTGCATGTGATTGGACGTGGGAACGCCTACTTTGCATGTCATTAGCGACGTTTCTTGCTGACATGGAAAGTTGGCTTGTGGGAGGCGTAGCAATGCCCTTTTTAATTAGGCACTGTAAGTATTGGCGCTTTATCGGCGAATTCTGCCGTGAAAGCGGCGATACTTCAGGTTGTTAATATCATTTTTCTTTTGAATGAATGTGTTCTTTATAAATGAGTAAATGAAATTATTGAGAAAAATGTACTAAGGGACTGACCAAATGACTGAGTTAAAGGAAGTATATTAACTGAAGAAAGTGAAGTAAATGAGTAGATAAAAGAAGGGGGCTAATGTACGTTACATGGCGCATCTCTGCAAATCATCAAGAATGCGCCAACTGACCTACGACAAGAAAAAACACCCGTGCACCACCATTGATGTGTTACATTTACAATGTGGTGCACCATGGGGCAAAAACAACACACATGCGTGATGCATGTATGCCATAAAGGTGTCGCATTGTTGAAGTGGCATCGCATAAGCGATGTAGCTCCAGCAATACTCCTGGCGGGTCCATTCAACTAATGCTGCTTCAAGCCTTACACCTACTTCAAGCAGGCACACAGTTTTCACATAGCATTGACTTAAAAGTGATTCAGTGAAACCTTCTAGATTTCACTCACCCAGTTTTAGCAAGCGTTCCTCACAGGACCTGCACCAGAACCCCTCCTTAAGGCGCAGGTCTTTACAACATGACACATCTCCCAGATGCGTCACCTTGTAAATAGTCCGCACCATAGTGCATCTTTTACACCGCTGCTGCGTCACAAAAGTGACGCAATGATAGCACAAAAGACGCGTAAAAGGCTTGTAAATGTGCCCCAAGATTTCTAAAGATAGGGTAGTAAATTAAGGGAAATTTAATATTATGAGAAGAGCAGTATGCAAATGAAAGTAAAAGTGAAGGAGTCACAAAGGAGACTGAGAATGGACATATGGAAGGACAGTAAGCTACAAAAAGAGAGATATATAGAGTAGGGTTAGGGAGTGAAAGTAAAACCAATGGAAAGATGATGAAGAAAGAGGATTTGAGAATGATAAAAAGGAGGTAAGTGAAAGAGAAAAGTGGGAAATAAGAGATTTAAAAATTGTGTAAGGGAATGAAGTAACTTAGAAAAGCGTAGAGAGGGAATGCAACACAGACACTGATTTATTTTACCCAAGCCATCTTTGCAAAATAGTAGAGATGCGCCAGGAAAGATGCGACACACAAGTTAATCCTTGGACCAGTCATAATGCACCACATTTGCAAAGCGGTGCACCATGACGCAGGAATAAACAAATGTGTGTGATATCTAGGGATGAAAGTTCGCACAGTGTTGAAATTGTATTCCATGCACAACACAACTCCAGCACTTTTCAAACTTGCTCTATCTGTAACATGGTACGTCAACCTTTACAGTTGCTTCAATAGGTGGAATGTTTTTGACACATCAGCGTTGCTGAAGTAACTCAGTGAAATCTTGTAGATTTCACTGAACCACTTTTCAAGGGGGTTCTTGTGACACAACAGCCACTGCTGCATGGAAATCGCACATGAAACCTAACACTGGTTTCATGTGTTGCACGGTTTTAGAACGTGATGTATTTGCCTGCACTATGTTGCTTCTTTTGCACTGGCACTGTGTAACAAAAGTGACGCACAGGCACTATAAAAGAGGTGCAATGGCCTTCTGAATCTGCGCTTTAGGAATTAAAGTAAGTAAGGGACTAAGAGACAAAAAGGTAGTTAAACAAGCTCAGTGAGGCTGAAAAAACAGTATTAATAATGATTAAAAGACTGTAAACAAGATAGAAGGGAATCCTTGCATGTAACCCGTGTTTGTGCCCATACCTGCAACGCTACTGACCTGCCACGACTCTGCCCCCTGTAGCGGGTAGATCCCCGGACAACAACCCATCTGCTGCAGTCCCCCCGCCGCCGCTCCTGTCATCAGCGGCCGCAGAGCGGGGGACTACAATTCCCTTGGGGCTTTGCGGCAGGAGCCGCCACCGCCATCTCCCGCCCCCAGGAGGCGCTACAAAGGCCCGCGCTCTCTGACCGAGAGTTGGAATCCTTGCCTGTAACCCGTGTTTGTGCCCATACCTGCAACGCTGCTGACCTGCCACGACTCTGCCCCCTGTAGCGGGTAGATCCCCGGACAACAACCCATCTGCTGCAGTCCCCCCGCCGCCGCTCCTGTCATCAGCGGGGGACTACAATTCCCTTGGGGCTTTGCGGCAGGAGCCGCCACCGCCATCTCCCGCCCCCAGGAGGCGCTACAAAGGCCCCCGCTGCCCGTGTCGCGGGACGCGAGCGGGACGCCGGGCGATGGGCTTGGCCACCCCCCTTGACCCTTGACTACCTCACTGGCCACCGCGGGATTACTCTGCACCAGATAGTAAGAACCTGTTATATTTGAACATTGGGTCTTATTGTTTACTCACCTACTTTCCAACTGGTAAAATGCCCTCAAAAACTACAAAACAGGCTAAGCCCACCTCCCACTCCCTAACAGCTATCGACCGTATGCTTCAAAGAACCATCGGAGCAGTAACGACTGCCATAGAGCATACTGAGAGACGTCTCTCGCTACCCGGGGGGTTGGTGCCCTCCCTTCCCATGATTAATACATCTGGCACAACTAATAACTCCCAAGACTCATATTTATTACCATCGTTTATATCCCTCCCAGGTATGCCCTCTGTAATAAATGCACATCATTGTCAAACGGACATTAGCACCATGGAACCTTCCTCTCTGCCTTTCATGGCAGTTCATTCGTCACCGCTGAAAGATAATTGTATCTCTCTGAGGGTAGTCAGCGAAGATAGGTCCCCCTCAGAACAAGCCGATGGTTGAGAGAATGAAGGTGATATTAGTATCCCCTTTCAATTGCTGGAACAGAACATCTTACCCGCATCCGCAAAAGATCCACTGGAAATGGAAACCCCACTAGAGATTTCTTCGGAGGGGCCCTCACTGGTGGATCCCCAACTACCTAGTCTCTTATTTACAACTGATAAAAGTCAGGTTCCACGCAGAAAGAGGAAACGTGGGGGGGATTTGTTTCAGGGTAGAAGCGCCAAGTCTAGGAAGAGAATGTATATCAAAAAAGGGAATGACAAAAGCACAGAAAAAGAACGGACATCTAATGTAACAAAGGGGCAGGATAAGGAATTATTACAATCCCCTATAAATAAAGAACTGGTTGGGAACTTTGAGCATTTGATAAAATCATTAATTCTACCCATAGTACACAGGCTAAAAATTATCATGGATAAGCTAGCAGACCTGGAAACTACAACACAAACCAATGTAGAACTCACAAGGGAACTTACAAAACAGGCTAGTAAAAACACAATATGTAAGAAAGCTACCATCCCACCGCCCAATACTAAAATAACGAAAGGACAAATAAAAAATCCTAATAATACTTCTGAAAATTTAAATATCATGCAACAATCACGGCCTGAGGTGACTACTCACGATCTTCCATCTTCATCCAAAATCCAACCAGGCTTAAAAAATATTGGGTCAAAAAGTACGATGGTTGCTCCTGAAAAAATTGCACCTAATAGTAGCAGCAATAACAGGATAGAGGGTACTCTGCTTAAAAACAAGGACACTCCCATACCCAGAAATAGCAATCCAACTCCCCAAAGGAAGGCAGAAATTAGAACTCGGCCAGAGATCCAAATTACTCTTCCCCCTGAATCAGCCCCTTATGTTGCTGTGTTCACGGGGGTTCCTGAACTCCTTGCAGATCAATATGAGGATTACAGGAGCCTCAAAAACAAGACCATTTACTGGTTAAAAATAAATAGACCCCTCCCTCCAAATATTAATGGAGACATACTGCATGTGAGAAGGACAAAATGGTTGGGTGTGAGACCAAAGGACATCAGTGGAGATGTAATAATAATTAATTTTAAAGATCAGAGGGTTATGAACTACCTAAATGACTGGTACCAGGAAAAAGGGACCCTAGGTATACAGCTCCAGCAATTATACTATTTTTATCCTTGGTCACTCATAGTACCTTTCTTTCCTTTCTTTTGAGGGAGATAAATCGACACCTGTGGAGGTATTCCACAACTGCCTACGGGAGACTTCATGGTGGCTAAAAAACAAATCGCTGCAGTTTAACGGAGGTGCATTTTAGCGCCGGTAATAAGATCTCCCGTCCACTTCCTGATAACTTCTGGCCTCCGGAGACAGCGACTAAAATGCGGCCAGTGGACTCAGTCCGTAACCTTGGGGTCATGCTTGACCAGAAGCTCAGTATGGAAACACATGTAAAGAAAACGACCGCCTGTTGTTTTGCTATCCTGCGGTCCCCGCGGAAGATTCTTCCACTTTTACCTTTTCAGGCACGTGCACAAGTGGTAAGATGCACGATCCTTAGCAGGTTGGACTATTGTAATGCTCTATTGTTGGAGTCCCCTGGCTTTCTGCTGGATAGACTCCAAAGAATGCAATCAGCGGCAGCCAGATTGGTCCTGGGGCTTCCTAAGAGAGCACATGGGCCAGCGGCCTTGGAAAAACTGCACTGGCTCCCTATGAGACAGAGGATCCAATTTAAAGCTCTAAGCCTCGTCTTCAAGGCCCTCCATGGATTAGGCCCTCTTCCCTTACAAGCGAAATTTGCTTGGCATACACCAACCAGACTGCTTCGCTCTTCAGCGGCGAGGCTGGTGAGGGTTCCCAGATTCAGAAAGGTTAGATCAGGGGGTAGATCTGTCGAGATGGCCGCAGCCAAGCTTTGGAATCTACTCCCGTGGGAGATCAGGCAAACTACGGAGCTTCTCCCCTTTAGGAAAAAGGTCAAAACCTGGCTGTTTCCCAAACAACTTTAACGTGTGCACTCCATTCTGCTCCGCCTAACTCTGTTCCGCCCCTTTTGAGCCTCCAGCGCCAGGATGCCTGCAAGGTGATAGTGCGCTTTATAAGTCATATAAATAAATAAATAAATAAATAAATACCTCAACATCAAGTTAAGCTTCAATATCAGAGACAGCAAGAGGCCTATCACTACCCACTCCCATTAACAAACAGATACCATTCTCTACTAGGTTTAGATGGTTCAGCCTGACGTACACAGGGTGATCCCAGTGAGATAAACCTTCAGCCTCAATCATACTTGACAGGTGAACAACTATCAGTCCCCACTCAATCCAGAGAAAATATGAGAGATTCACCTGGCGCTTCACCCCAAATGATTACAGCTGACTTGATACCAGTGCTTCTAAATGATTCACTACCCCCTTCCATCAGGGACAATTTTGGTTCATTAATTACCTGGAATGTGGCGGGCCTTGCTGATAAGATAAATGACACCACCTGGCAATCAATAACAATGACTCACTCTATTATTGCCCTCCAGGAAACATGGGCAATAGAAGAATCCCACTTATTGGGATATAAAACGATTTTTACCCCAGCTATATCCAGTAGAAGAGGTAGGCCCAAGGGAGGTTTGACCCTCTATTTATCAATCACCACTGGTCCAACCATCTTAATAACCTTCACAGATAGTAACTACTACCAAATCTTAATTACTGCATGGGGCTCTATAAAAAACCTAATTATAGTAAATGTCTATAACAATATCCCCACGCCAGAAGTAGAGAAGGTCATTAAAAAACTTTCAGCTATCCTCAGTAATATCGAGGAAAGTTTATCAGCTGACATGGCCCTTATATGGTTAGGTGATTTTAATTGCTCCCTATGCCCGAGGAGCTTACAGGGGGTGTGTGGTCTAGAGAATGAAAATCAAGGGGTGGGGAATCATTTTTCTCATACTAAGGTTGGGGATCTTCTGAATAATATAATGGGAGATTACTCCTTAGCTTTTATTAACAAGGTCTGTATTCCCCCGAAAACATTTACCCCAACTTTTAATGGTAGAGGGGCAAATTCAATCATTGATTTTACACTTCTTTCTTCTCGATATGCAGCCCTAGTTACTAACTGGGAGACCGTCCTTACTGGAGTGAGTGATCATTACCCCATCACCCATCTCGGTAACCCTTAAATTTATCTCGAGTAAGTCAGTCCAAAATGACTTCTCTAAGTATGAATTGAATCCTATTCTTGGGCAATAAAATGGGTTCTGTATTAAGTGGGAGAAGGTAATCCCACAAAATTTTATAAACAGTTTAATAACAAGTTCCAATAAGGAAATTAATACATGTCTGTCATCAGAAGAAGATCCAATCTATTAAAGAGCTCCTGGTGAGAATCCCCCGTAACACAGTTAAGGGTTCTCCCGGGTGGTTTGACGCACACTGCACTGGGGCACTCTCTGCACTTAAAAAAGTATTACACTCTACCTCATCTACTACAGCAGAGATTCAATTAGCAAGAGGCAGGTATCGTGTTGCCCTGGCTAATAGAAAAAAAGAGTTCAAATCTAAAGCCTGGGCCGTCTCCATGCGGCCTCTGAATTAAAGGATAATGTTGCCTTTTGGAAGGCCGTAAATGCCCCGTTCTTACAAGACCGACTGGGCCCCCGCATAGATAATGCCATATCAGCCCAGGAATTGGGTGAATCATTTCCAGGCCCTTTATAGCATTCCAGCCCGCCTAGAAGATTCCTTTCATCCAAGAATCATATCACAAACAACACCCACTTCCTTCCCCTTAGATATACACTTTGAGATTGAGGAGGTCCATAAAGCACTAAGGGAAAGTCCAGCGGCAAAAGCCCCTGGACCAGATTGTGTTCCCATCGATATCTTCAAAAATCTCCCTGAACTCTGGACGCCAATACTCACAAAAGTTTTAAATTGCTTAAATAAAATTGGTTTTATTAAGACCTGGCAAGAGGCAGTCCTGGTCCCGGTGTATAAAAAGGGGGACAGGAATGATCCTGCCTGCTATCGTCCCATATCGCTCCTAGATGGCCTTATGAAAATGGCGGGCAGGATCATTCTTGCCCATATACAGGAGTGGCTCGAGGATCATGATGTTTTATCCAAACTACAATATGGCTTTAGGAGAGGGAGAGGGACAATAGAGCAAGGCTTAAACCTTTCCCTTATCACCTCTAAATACATACACGCCAAAAAAAACAATCTATACGTAACATTCGTAGACCTTAGCTCTGCCTTTGACTGCGTGAGGCATGATACCCTCTGGCAAACTTTGATGGATATTGGGCTAGATATTAGGATACTTACCTTTATCAAAGAACTTTACTTCGGGGCTGGTGCACGCGTAAGATATGGCAGAAAAGGGGAATGCTCAGACTTCTTTCCTATTCATAGAGGAGTAAGACAGGGGTGCATTCTTGCTTCCCTGCTTTTTAATTTATACATAAATGATGTGGGTTCTTTTATTACAAAACAATACTACGATTATCCAGTAGTTAAAGGTAACCCCATTCCCCTTCTCCTCTACGCTGATGATGCGGCCATCTTATCACAGACAAGGAGGGGACTACAAAAGGCAGTAGAGACTTTCTCATATTACATGAGTGAAAGGGGGCTACACATCAATGTTTCTAAGACATTTACCATGTCATGTGGACCGAACAAACGTAGAGCACCTTGTTGGATCACCCTTGAAGACAGGCGTGTGGAGTTAGCGGATATATTCTGCTACCTGGGAGTGCACTTCGATAGACAGGGCACATGGAAGCCCGTTGTAAACGCGAGGGCTCTAGCCTTTAATAGAGCAACTGGAGGACTCTCAAACTTTGCCAAAAAGCTAGGGTCTAGGCCAGCAAGGGAGCTTTTGCAAATATTTAAAGCGAAATGCGTCTCAATTGGAACCTATGGGGCGGGCTTATGGGGATCACAGTCTGTGGAAAGTATTCAACGTATTGAAAACAAGTTCCTCTGATACCTATTGGCAGTGCCGATGAGCACATCTACATATGTGCTCCATGCCGAACTTACCCTACATCACATTTCAGACATCATAAAAATGGCGCCGATTCTACTCTGGCATAACGTCTGTACCAACCCGGCCACAGAATTAAATAGAAATATTATAGAGGATTGTTTGGTCTGTGATGGAGCAAAAAACATTACATGATTTTCTTATATAAAAAATCTTGTATTTGAAATAGGTCATCCTGAATACTTCTCAAACCCAACTACCATGGAGTTCATCTCAAGATCTGTTCTAAAAAAAACTCTATTAGAATATCTTGAAATGAAAAGATGGAAGGAAGAAAGGACCAAGATAACCGTCAGCAACCATGATGACGTTACACTGCACAGGGACATCCAGTTATACCTTGTAGTAGACCAACCTTTTTTTTACCGCAGGCTCCTAACATGTTTTCGTTTAGAAACTTTCTATAGATTAGTAACCCTGCCTCGATGTAATGATTGGATGAGAGAAAATAGAATTTGTCCCTGTGATGAGGTCTCACACCAATCAAATATTCATTGTATCCTTTATTGCACCCTCTATAGCCATCCGAGGCGGCAAATCTTGAGACCTCTCTTGTTATCTTGGGGTGTAAGAAACTCTAGAGAAGCATATAATAAGTTAAGGACTCTGGAGGATTATTATACCATCAACACTGTAAGTCTGTACCTGAGAGCAATACTAAGATTGAGAAGGTCTATTATAATTGACTAGTTCTAGTTTGTATTATTGTATTAATTTGTAACTTTTTAACTAGTTTGAATGTACTCTTTGAACTCTTAAATGTTCCCAAGAATTTTTATTGTACTGTACAAGCTTTTTGTAGAGTGTAATTGATAGGAATTTTAAACTGTGATTTTATTGTATTTGCTTTTATGAATTGTTTATACACTTTGAATAAAGCTCTTTGAACTTGAACTTGAAGATAGAAGGGAAATAATGGGAATTAATAAAGGAAATTAAAGGAAAGTAAGAAAAAGGAAGATAAATAAGAGATAGATTTAACAATGAGGAAGAGAGAAACAGAAGTAAGAGAATGATGAAAAAGTATTTTTCATTGTCATACTTACCTTTCAAATAATAACAAAGTAATAGTAAATTTCTTTTAAAAACATACTATCTGTGCAAGAAAAGAAAAAATACAGTTATAATCTACATTTCATAAAACAAACAAAAAAGGAGTGCAGGAAACGGAAAATGAAAGAAAGGAAGAGTGAGGGAGAGAGAGAGAGAGAGAGAGAGACGGAATGTGTTATAAATCAATGACTAAGATAATTGAGTGAAAGAGAGAATGGCACTGAAGGAATGACTGTGTAAAGGAAAGTATGGTGAGGGAGGAAAGGAGAGTATCATAAGTGAAGGAAGGCGAAAGAAACAGTGTCTAAAACAAAGAGACTAAGGGTAGGGGAATGAGTTAAGTAGATTGATAAAATAAGGGAAGGACACTAACAGAAAGAGAGTGAGGAAGGGTAAGCGACATAACGTTAACAGGGCAGAAACAGGGAAAGACTGTAAGAGATGGATAAACAGAAATAAAGTACAGTAAAGAGAGTGAAGTATAGATTAAAGTATTGGAAATTAGAATAAGTGATGGGAGTAATAGAACAAGGATTATGGTAGGGTAAGAAAAGAGCATAAGAGGTTGAGGAAACAGACATGATAGAGGGTGCATAAAGGTAACTGAGCATCACACAACGGGACTAAGAGAGTGAAGAGATACAGGGAGTGAAGGAAATAGTGACAGAAAAGGACTCAGGGAATGAGCAAAGAAAGGTTAATGACAAAATGTGCATGAGTTAAAAGCAGTGAGCGTAAGAGAAGAGCACTGACAAAGAAAAGGGATGAAAGGAGTAAGGGTAAGAGAGAGGCAGTGAGGGAAGTATAGGGACAAAGAGAATTAAAAAACTAATGAAAAAGTTTTTGTTATTAGTCGTACTTACCTTATAAATGTAGTATCTGTGGAAGACAATAAACAAATCAGTTATAATAAATGGTCCTGAATACAATATAACAAAATAACTTGTACAATATGTTATTTGGTTTACTTTTGCTGTTCTTACAATATATTGATTTTCACTATAAGCAGTGAGTTCAATACTACTCATCATATCACAGCGGGCAAAAAAAAACACAATCAAAATGATTGTGTTTAAAAAACCCATACAAGATTTGAAAACATAATGTATATATTTGGAAAAAACATATCTTAAATGTTTTTCTCTAATTCGCAATTTCTTAAGTAAGAGTACTACATCTTCAACGATCACAAAGTAATAAAACAATATCACTTATTTTTAAATACCTCTCAATAAACTTCCCTACCGGCATGTTCAAACAACATTTATCTCAAGTAGTCATTTTATTCTCTCATACTTTCCCGCGTGGCCAAATAGTATGAGTAAAGTCCTTATTTCCCAAATTACTTAATTATACTCTTAACCATTCTTTTCCCGAGCTTTAGAATCAAAAGTTGCAACGTATACTGTACCATCGAACATTAATTAAACCTGTACCTGATACTATCACTATGCCAAATACGAATTTCATTTTTAAATTTGATCACTGTCACTCACATGATACTTCTGAATAGCAGAATATCTTTTCTTAACAGCAGTAATCTTCCTACACTTACTAATTTTACTGAAATTTGGGTTGCAAAAACACCAGATAAGAATTTGGTAAGTCAAAAGGTAAACGTTTCTTAAAAGTCAATTGACTATCATTGCAGTGTGTCCACCCTGTTGGAGATTTTAAGTAAGCTGTGTAATGTCCTGATGTTGTTGAAGGACCATCATGAAAGATAATTGCTAGTTACAAATGTTCTCCCAGAAATTGATATTTGAGAAGCCACACATTTTTTTATTGAAGTTGTCAATTTTGTTCCATCAGCTCTAAATCGTTGGAACATTAAAATTACATACTGTCCATATTTTTGGATAAATAATGTTGATAACATTTCTGAGTTACATTGAGAACAGACCATGTTTTGATGGGCATCTCTAACTAGACTACTGAAAGACACTGCTTTGCAGTCTGGTAATGTTAAATATATAAATATTTCAGTGTCTATCTCAGTACTACTTGAAAATGAACAATTGTCGCAGTTATGTTGCCATTTATAAGAAATGCCAAAAAGACTATCAATATCTACACCTTCATCTTCTAAAACTGTAAGCATATTTATAATAAATTCCTGACAATCTTGCTGAATATTCGGAGAAAATTGATTTAGTCCAGCACATATGTCTAAAACATTTCGAAGTTCTGAAACACTTGCTATTTCACTATTATCACTGCTACATTTTTCAAACACAGAATTTAATGAACAACAAAATGTTTGGTCCCGATTTTCTACAATCTGTTGCTGTAAAGGTTTAAGAAAAAAAACAACATTAACCACTACATTTGCATAGCAGTTGACACCAGAACTGTTTTCAAATCCAACAGTCTCTTCAGTAATAACCTTTTTCTTTCTGCTACCAATCACAGGTTCATCTATTTTTTTTCGTTTCTCTACCACTTCACTACATTTTTCCTGATATCTCCTTTTTCGACCTACCAAACACTTTTCAATTAAAGAATATTGAGGTAAAGTTGGAGCAGATTCTCTTCTTAACCTGTTATACTCCTTCACACAATTTAGATCTGCACTAATCTTTGTCTCATCAAAATCAATTAGATACAGTCCAGATAAAGTTCTAACTCGAGATAAAGCAACATAGGCCATACCCTCTTTGAACACAGTACTTCCAATATTTACCAAAGCACAATCTACACTTAAACCTTGAGATTTATGAATAGTCACTGCATATGCCAAACAAATAGGAAATTGTTTGCGACGGACATATAAGTCTTTTTTTTTTTAAATATGTTTTTATTGCAGAGTTAGAAACAAAGCATCGAAGCAAGTCAACCATTACACTCATGACATCTTAAAGCACATCAACAGCAATATAATTGCACACAGCCATTTAGCCCACATCCCGGAGGCTGGGCGGCGTATCAGTATGTCCCAGCAAAATGTCACGGTGGCCATCTCATAGAGATGCCTGGCCAACAACATAATATAGTATCTGCGTTTTACACCCACCAAACTCCCCCTCCAGGCCACCGCCAAGTATAGCCAGCCATCCTGTGTGGGTGGCGTCAGTATCACCAGTGCCCGCCTTATCAGGTCCATGCTAGTACCCTGCTACAGTGGCTGTCTCTGAGGCCTATCGGTAACCACACTACGTGTACCCAAAGTATGCCGCCCAGAAGCCCCTTTCCTTCTGGCACCAGCCATAGTTCCCTTCTGCAGGCACCCCTCCCAACACTACAGCGGTACCCTAATAACTCCCCTCTACCCCCCTCCCCCCAACTGCTGCTGATGTGGGTTGTAATCGTGGAGTCCGACTCAAGAGCTCGCCATTAATCGAGTTTATGCATTTGTTCTCCCAGGCCTCATATAACCTCACTCTCCGAATGTCCCTGCTCTTCAGTCTCTGTCAGGTAGTCTCGCAACGCCTGCACTATCGTCTCCCAAGCCCTCGCCGCCACCAAGCTCTTATCGTTACCTGCCCTGGTGGCCTGTCGCATTCTAACCACACTTTCACACCTGGACCATTTCAGCAAATCATTCATCCATCTCCTGACCGATGGGCCCTCCTTGGATTTCCAGTGCCAGGTAATCTCTCTCTGGGCCAATATGAGTCCCAGGTCTATAAATTTGCTCGTAATTTTTGTCCTTGCCGTGTGAGGGAACCAAAGCAGCAGGCATGTTGCCATGTCAAACTCCACGTCCCGGTCAGTAACTGTGTTCAAAAGCTCTCCCACCTCGGGCCAATACGTCCCTAACTTCGGGCAGTCCCACAGTAAATGATCCAGCTCAACCTCAGGCGTTAAGCACCTCGGGCACGCTGCATCTTGTACCCGAAAGAATCTTCTGATCTTCCCCGGGGTCAGATAGGCCCTGTGTAGTACAAAGAAATACACCTGCTGGAAGCGGGCATTTCTGCTACCCTTCCACGTCCTTTCCAAAATATGGCTCCAGACCGTGTCTGGAATGGGTTTGCCTATGCTTTCCTCCAATTTCTCCTTCAGTGCAGTTAGCGGCTCTAGTCCCTCATGTAGCATTCTAGAGTGGAGGCAGGTCACCGCTTTGATTGTTCCCGCCGCCATCACTACCTACTGGCAGGCCATGGTCGTGTCCGGTTCCGCCAGTCCCCCTTTCCAGTGCTTTTGCATCGCCGCAACCACTGCTCCATGCAAGAGGTAGCTCCCATCCGGTAGACCAAACTGGTCTTGCAATACCCTGAAGGGGACCAGCATCCCGTCAATAAATAAGTCCCCCACCATCTGCAAACCCAGCCCTTCCCATTCCAGCAACGGGGACAAGTCGCCCCCATGCGGCAGCGCCGTCAGCATCCCTAGAGGAATCTCCGGCGCGTACGGTCGAGCTGTTTTCGCCCTCTTCAAGCTCCTATGCCAGCACAACCGGAGAGTCCTCTCTTCCATGGTCAAACCCTTCAATTCTAATTTCTGTTGCATAACTATGTATGATAAGACGTGTCTCTGGATACCGGTCCCCCGCTCTTGGTCTGGGGCTCTAAATTCTTTAGCTACGCGTTGCGTCAATACCTGTAGCTGAGCAGCCAGGTAATATAATTCAAAATCGGGAACCGCTAACCCTCCCTCAAGTTTGGGTCCTATCAGAGTGTTCAATGCCACCCTACGCCTTCCGCGCCCCCAGAGGAAGTCAATAATCATCGTCCTCAACTCTTTGAAGATCCGCTGAGGGATCCATATCGGTAGGATACGGAAGTAATAGAGCAACCTTGGCAGAGCCACCATCTTCAACAGTGCCACCCGGCCTTGCACCGACAAAGGGAGGGAGGCCCAAAAGGTCATGCACCCCCTCAGAGCCCTTATGCATCGCCCTATATTTCCTTCCAGCAAATTCGCGGCTTTGTGGTAGATGCGGACACCTAGATAAGTGAAGCATGTATCCTCCCAAACCACATCTACTGTAAGAGGGGGATACGGCGTGTTCGCCCGTAATGGAAAAACACAAGTTTTATTCCAGTTGACCTTGAGGCCCGACTGCCTACCAAAGCTCGACAACATCTCCACAGCCCCCTCCAGAGCACTTTCTGTATCTTCTAGGTACAGCAGCAGATCATCTGCGTACAGTGATATATGATGAGTTTCCACACCACGGCCAATCCCATTGTATAATGCTCCTGTCCTCGCCCGCGCTGCCAGTGGTTCCATTGCTAAAGCGAACAGCAGGGGAGATAGCGAGCAACCATGCCTCGTCCCCCTGCGCACTGGGTAGTCTGAGGATATGACAGACCCCAATCGTACCCTGGCAGTAGCAGACGAGTAGAGAACCCTCGTCCACCGCCCAAAGCAGTCCCCTAGGCCGAACTTCTCTAGTACCCCATCGAGGTACTTCCATTCAAGGCTATCGAAAGCTTTTTCGATATCCACCGATAAGACTGCTGGTGTTTGATCCGAGTCCGAGGCGCCATCCAGTATGCGGACCAGGCGGCGAATATTTATAGATGTGTTTCTAGTAGGAATAAACTCGGCTTGGTCCCCGTGTATCAGCGTGGTCATGTGCGTCAGTAATCTAGTGGCCAAAATACGACTCAGAATTTTATAATCCACCCTCAGCATAGACAGGGGTCCTCCCTACCAGGTTTCAGCATCAGCACCACTAGAGCTTCCCTCATCGATTGGGGCAGACGTCCAAGCGTCATGGCTTCAGAGTACACCGCCCATAGCCTGGGTGCCACAACATCGATATACTTCACATAAAATTCAATCGGTAGGCCATCTACCCACGGCGTCTTATTCCTAGCCATCTGCTTGATGGCCACCCGAACCTCTGACAGCGTTATGGGGCCACCCAATTCCTTTGCGATCTCGTCATCCAGTACCGGGAGACGAACAGTCTCCAGGTAGTCCCCTATCGCAGAGGCACCCACTCCCAGCTGACTCACATATAGACTCGTATAATACGACTGGAAGCACAGCAAAACCGCAGTCTGCGAGTAGACTACCTCCCCCGTCTCCGTTTTAATGTTCATGATCGGGCAACCTCTAGGTTCCGGGGTAGCAAGTTTAGCAAGTAGCGTTCCCATCTTATCCCCTTCCGCATGTATCCTGGTGGCATACAGCTTGTAGTCATAACACCGCAGTCGCTCTGTTTCTGTTGCAACCAATTCTTTCGCCTCTAGCAGTCGGTCCTGTAAGTCCGGTCGCTCCGGCCTACGCTGCTCTAGATCCCTCAACACACATTCTGCCTTCTTCAGACCGGCCAAAACCGTTGTCCTTTCACTCGGAAATCTGCTCATACATATGCCCCTCACCACTACCTTCATTGCATCCCATTTGATCGACCTCGTGGGAGCTGAACCCTCGTTCTCACCAAAGTAGCGCTCGATACCCTGGAGGACCGATCACTGAACACCGGGTCCTCCAATGTATCAGGCCGCAGCCTCCATGATGGGACCGCTGATCTTGTTCGCTGCCACTGCACTGTCATCAGTAAAGGATTATGATCCGAAATGGTTCTAGTTAGGTACTCCGTGTGGGCTATCATGGTAGCCAAGGGGCCACTACACAGGATGGAGTCTATCCTAACATGTAGTGTATGTAGTGCTGAGAAGAAGGAATAATCCCTAAAGTCAGGATGTTGCTCCTTCCATACATCTATAAGGCCCCACCTCTCCTGCCAGTCTTTCCTGTGTGTGGCTAACCTGTGCACTGGAGAGTCAGCTAGTGGTGGATACTACAGCATTTTGTAAAGCGCGACACCTACCTCACGATGGAGGTGTCCCGGCGCTAGTAAGAACACAGCTGACCCAGAGGGTCGAAGTGGGGGAATTTATCGTGGTTGGGTAAAGAGCCAAGTCTTTAACAGCCTCCTGAAGCAAGGTTCAGATAGGGCTTGCTGGATTGCTGGGGGCAGGGAGTTCCATAGCGCTGCAACATTTGCCGAAAAAGTACGAACTCCCAATCGAGCCTTTTTAGCTCGTGGGACAACAAGTTGAACGTGGCTATTGGAACGGAGCGCACGGGCCTGAAAATATCTCGGGAGGCGGGTTTTCAGATACTTCGGGCAGGTGCCAAACAGAGATCTAAAGGCCAATGTGAGTGCCTTAAATTTAATTCTGCTGGCAACTGGTAGCCAGTGCAGTGATTGCAGATGCGGAGAGACTGAATGCTTAAAGGGGATTCGCAATAGCAGTCTCGCAGCCGCATTCTGGACCAACTGAAGCCTATGAGTCAGGTATTTAGGTAAGCCCATATAGAGTCCGTTGGCGTAATCCAGCCTAGATGTTACTGTGGCATGGATTACAGTTTTCCGACAACTCTCCGGGAGAAGTCTCAGAATCTTACGGAGATTCCGCAGCTTACTCAAACAGCATCCGACTACTTGTTGAATATGCGAGGTAAAGGACAGACTGTCGTCCCACCGCACTCCAAGATGTTTTGCCGTGAGGCTAGGTGAGGGGGCTAGGCCCATCTCAGCAGGCCACCATAACTCTGAGGGAGGCGGGGGGCCTTTGCCAAAAAAGATTACTTCAGTTTTATTGGCGTTTAGTTTTAATTTGTTCGTAGTCATCCAGCAGGCCACATCCTGGAGACAGCCCTTGAAGTTCGAGAAGGACTCCTGCGACACCTCTGAATACGGAAATACCAACTGGGTGTCATCGGCATAAGAGATTGCCTTGACACCCCAGTTGGCAATCAACGTAAAGAGAGGGGCGAGGTAGATGTTGAACAAGAGGGGGCTGAGTGCCGATCCTTGTGGAACTCCACAGCTAAGGACTTTGGGTGTTGAAGAAACAGTCCCTAGCGCCACCTTCTGTGTTCTCTGGGTTAGATAAGAGTGTATCCATCCCAGTGCTTTGTCACAGATACTTATGTCGGCCAGTCGCATCAAGAGTCTAGCATGATCAACCGTGTCGAAGGCGGCCGACAGATCCAGGAGTACCAGCATCGCTGAGTCTCCTGCATCCATCGACCACCTTACTGACTCTGCCACCTCAATTAGTGCTGTCTCCGTGCTGAAGCCGGGACGAAAGCCCGATTGCGTCTCATGTAGTATCTTATTTGCTTCGATAAACAGCTAAATAGGGTTGAGAGAAATTTCCGATAACGGTGCTCTGCCTAAAGTAAACGTTACAACCTGTAAGGAGAGGAGTTCAGACGCGTGGTGCGTTCAGAGCGAACGGAATAACCCTAAAACCGTTCAAGACAATCGAGGATTATCATAGACTTAAAACAACTATGCTCTCGCAACCACAAAACAGTGTGACAATTAGGACAAAAGTGACAAAAAGTAACAGAATGCAGCAGATCTCTGTGTTCGTGTTCTATTTTCAAAAGGATGTTTATTTGGATCCACAATCAGCCACAATCAGCCGACACGTGTTTCATCGTGTTGAAGTGGAGTCAACACGACTCTTCAGGGCTGGTATAAGTTCCAGGTATTGTTTCGTTGATGGAAAAATTTTGTGAGCAAGTAGATCGATATATCCTGAAAAAATACTTGACGGGTATGTCAATATATGATTAGCGTAGAGAACCCTGGTATCGGGTTGGAAGTTAAGTGATCACAACGCTGTATTGTTCTGTTAAAATGCTGCTAGTTTATTCCAAAATGAGACTAAACACATGTATGTGTTTAGCCATACCGGGAGGGGATCCGACTGTTTGTAGTGTTTTCCGGATAGAAATTGGGTGCAATTCTCCGTAGGTAAACGTACTGCCGCGCGGTATCCCTCCTCTGTGTGTTTCCGGTCGCCGTGTTCCAGAAACGGACCTTATTTGCTTCGATGATTTCGCTCAGCTGACGCTGTATTATTTTCTCGAGCATTTTTCCCGGGGCGGCTAACAAGGAGATTGGGCGGAGATTGCTGAGGTCTTCTGGGTCCCAATTGTTTTTTTTTTTCAGCGGGAGGAGGGTTGCGTGTTTTCAGATGTTCGGGAATACCCCCGAGGCGGTGGACGAGTTCCACATTTTTTGTACTGTGGGGGCCACAAAATCAGCTATGATGCCCCACAGCTTGGGAGGACATGGGTCGTCCGGTGAGCCGGATTTACAGCGGATAAGTTCTTGTCTCACCGCACTCAGTGGTATCATCTGGAATTGAGTTAAGGTTTCACCCATTACATTATTCATAGCAAGGTCCGATTTCAACATTGTTGTTTCTGGTTTAAAGGATTCGTAGACTAGTTTGATTTTTTGGTCAAAGAACTCCGAGATGTTTTCGCATAAAATGGTTGACGGGGGGACCTCCCTCTCGATGCATTTGGGTTTAAAAAAGGACTGGACCACTTTAAAGATCTGCTTGCTCGACTGCTCTGCTTGCAGGATAGAGTCCGCATAGAACTGTTTTTTTGTTTTTCTAATAGCTTTCTGTAGTTTTTTAGATGCTTCCTTATATTTGGCCTTTTCTTTGAGCCCGTAGTTCGCTCTCCACAGTCTCTCCAGCTTCTTACAGGCTGCTTTCTCCGTTCTAAGTTCCTGAGAGAACCAGGGGGCGGAGGGGAAGTCACGCTTAGATAGAGCTCGTGAGGCTGGTGCAATGGATGAAACCATATTCCCGACCCAGTCATTAAGTAGCTGTGCGTCTGTGTTGGCGTTGGAGGTGAGAAATGGAATATTCTGCGCCAGAACAGGGCCCATAGTATCGGGAACTAGTTTTTTCCATTGTCTCTTCACAAAAAAGCATTTGCTTGAAGACGGACTAACATATACCATATTTAATGTAAATGGGATCAGTGAGTGGTCTGACCACGTCAGTGGTAGTGGTGCCCCTGACTTCACATCCTTGATATTAGAAAAGATGAGATCGAGCGTGTGACCTGCTCTATGGGTAGGGCCGTCATTAATCAGCCTCAGCTTGGCTGTATGTTCTGGGCCAATACGACTCCTCAGGATTGAAGCGATGCTCAAATGGTATCCACCTCTCAACCGCCCTAAATCTGCATTTATACAATAAGCAGACTTATAGATGGTTAAGCGAGGGAAGTTGTGAATATCAAGGAAGGAAAAGGATGGGGACAGCGGGGAGGGAGATCTGTCAGAAGACACAAAACAGAAAGGATAATTAGCATCACTCTTTAATCCGTTTCTTTCTATATTCTTACGCTATTCTAATTACTAACCTGTAAGGAAAAATACAGTAATCAGGTATGCAGAAGAAGTGTACATAGTATCTTTCCTGGTCATGAATCTGAAACAACAACAAAATACGTGAGGACCCTATATAAGATTCTTAGCCCATATCCTCACTGATGGAGAAACCCATATACCTTTCATGCCGAAAGAAACCTCTTTATCCATACACATCCCTGCATATAAGAAAAGAAAACAGCAGGCAATGGTTAAAACAATTGCTTATAGCAATAGCACCTTTTTGTTGACCGTAGCCACAATGAACATGAAACTTCACTTGAATTTCAGTTTGTACATAACCATGTGATTTGCCTCACTGATTTAAGAAGAGAAATCCTTTATCTTCTTTCTCCTCCAAAAATACCTCTAATACTTTAATTCCATTTCGTAAGACATTGTGCACCATGCCAGATTAGAGGTAAACATTTTCTTCACCCACACATCAGAAATAATAATCAAGCTTATTTCAAATTTAGCAGTAATGGCCATCAGTCAATACCATAACCTGCCCCCACGATTCTCTCCCTCGCAAGAACTTCACAAACCAGCCGGTCTAGCAAAGCCCGCTAACGAAGGGAAAGAAAGCATCTAAAAGAATCTAAAGTACATTTCCATGTGTTCCTTTCCCTAGAACACTGATGCATCGAAATGTCTGGCATCTATTTTGCTGTTCACAAATGCAGTCTCGGAATTTCCAAAGATACACAAAAGTATATTCCAGAATGCTAGACTTGGATCGCAGAGTTAACAGTCCAACCGCTTGTAGTACAAGCTATTATGCCCAATCCTGGTGCACACAACAGAAGACTGGATTTCAGCAGATGCCGACTTAAGGAAATGAAATATAACGGTATCCTTGGTGTAACTTCACCCTTACCGCACCAGGAACTCTGTCTTACTGCTCGGGAACTGCAGGGCAAGAATAATCGGCAGCGTTCTGCTCGACTCCACCGGCAATATGTGTTTCCGCCCACGTGACCCGGATACAATCCGATCACGTCGTGCGCGGCGCACATCGTACTGGGAAATGTAGTCTGCAGCCAGTACTTCGCCGTCTGTGCCCCGTAATGCCTCAATGCCCCCTAACAGTACATCCCCCCTCCGCAGGGCACAGACAGGCACAAGGCTTATCAGGGAACCGTTGATAAAAGGCAGCAACCAACCTCGGAGCACGCACACTCCCAGCAGGTTCCCATGAATTCTCCTCCACCCCATAGCCTTTCCAAGCAATCAGATACCACAATCTCGCACGTCTCACTTTAGAGTCCAGAATCCTCGCAACCTCATATTCCTCCCCCTGATCCACCCAAACAGAGGAAGGCTTAACACAAGAATGACCTGCATCAGATTTCAACAACGAAACATGGAATACAGGGTAGATTTTCATGTGCGAGGGCAATGCAATCCGAACAGCCACAGGATTGACATGTTTGATCACCTGAAAGGGACCAATGTAACGAGGGTTGAAAACACTATATCTCCTGAACCTGATATTCCTTGTGGACAACCACACCAGATCCCCTCTTTTGTACTCAGGTCCCCTAACACGATGTTTGTCAGCTTGTCTTTTATACACCAACTTAGCTTGCACAAGATGTTTCCTAGTGTTCACAGTCACCTTCTGTATATTGGTTATCCTGGCTTTAACTTCAGGAACATGGTCACCCCTAACAGGAGAACTGAAAGGGATGAATCTAGGATGGAAACCATAGGTGCTGTAGAAGGGTGTATGTTTAGTGGAACTGTGAAGCGCATTATTATAGGCGATCTCTGCCAACCAAAGCCATTCAACCCACTGATCCGTGTTACTGTTGACGTAACTTCTCAGATACTGCTTTAAAGTTCGGTTCAAACGTTCTGTTTGGCCATCCGTTTGGGGATGGAAACTTGTTGATAATGCAGAGGAGATGTGCAACGCTTTGCACCATTCCTTCCAAAATTTGGCAGTAAATTGTGAGCCGCGATCTGAAACGATGACCTTCGGCAATCCATGCAATCTCACAACATTTTTTAGTACTATAGTGGACAATTGGCCAGCTGTAGGAAGGGTCTTGCAGGCAACAAAATGACCTAACTTTGTCAAATAGTCAATGATCACCAAAATAACTGTATGTCCCACATCAGACGGTAAACCCACTATAAAATCCACAGAAATTTTTTCGCAAGGTATTTCTGGCGTGGGAAGAGGTTGGAGTAACCCTTGAGGTTTTCCGGTTAAGGGTTTGTTCTGAGCACATACCACACATTCTTTGATCCAATCAGGAACATCCTTTCCCACTGAAGGCCACCAGAAGTATCTCAAAACCTTTTCAATAGTCTTCTCTCTTCCATGATGACCTGCACTTGGATCCGAATGGCACCACCGAAATGCCATACGTCTCAAGGCTAAAGTGGGTAACAGCATTTGAACCCCCTTCATGTATACTCCTTGTTTCCTTTGCCACAAGTGTTTGAAGACGGCTACCGGTTTCTTTTCTCTGCTGTGGTGATCTATCGTTGTGCTGCCTGAAGAAACAAAGCTCCTGCAGAACCTGTAAGCGCTCACTGGCAGCGCTTGTGTTTCAAAGCCTCTGCAGCGCTATCTGGCAGCGCTTGTTTCTCACCTCTCGCGTTTCCCGCTCCGCGGGAAACACTCGTCGTTGTGGGCTCGTTGGCTGGTAAGGAGGCCAGGGGACAGCAAAGCCCACAAGCCAGCTGGGCTCGGGGAACCTCCCCGCCACGCCCCCCTCACCTGCAACAAATAGCGCTGAAGCGCTGCTGAAGAGTGGATTCCTTTGCCACAAGTGTTTGAAGACGGCTACCGGTTTCTTTTCTCTGCTGTGGTGATCTATCGTTGTGCTGCCTGAAGAAACAAAGCTCCTGCAGAACCTGTAAGCGCTCACTGGCAGCGCTTGTGTTTCAAAGCCTCTGCAGCGCTATCTGGCAGCGCTTGTTTCTCACCTCTCGCGTTTCCCGCTCCGCGGGAAACACTCGTCGTTGTGGGCTCGTTGGCTGGTAAGGAGGCCAGGGGACAGCAAAGCCCACAAGCCAGCTGGGCTCGGGGAACCTCCCCACCACGCCCCCCTCACCTGCAACAAATAGCGCTGAAGCGCTGCTGAAGAGTGGATTCCTTTGCCACAAGTGTTTGAAGACGGCTACCGGTTTCTTTTCTCTGCTGTGGTGATCTATCGTTGTGCTGCCTGAAGAAACAAAGCTCCTGCAGAACCTGTAAGCGCTCACTGGCAGCGCTTGTGTTTCAAAGCCTCTGCAGCGCTATCTGGCAGCGCTTGTTTCTCACCTCTCGCGTTTCCCGCTCCGCGGGAAACACTCGTCGTTGTGGGCTCGTTGGCTGGTAAGGAGGCCAGGGGACAGCAAAGCCCACAAGCCAGCTGGGCTCGGGGAACCTCCCCGCCACGCCCCCCTCACCTGCAACAAATAGCGCTGAAGCGCTGCTGAAGAGTGGATTCCTTTGCCACAAGTGTTTGAAGACGGCTACCGGTTTCTTTTCTCTGCTGTGGTGATCTATCGTTGTGCTGCCTGAAGAAACAAAGCTCCTGCAGAACCTGTAAGCGCTCACTGGCAGCGCTTGTGTTTCAAAGCCTCTGCAGCGCTATCTGGCAGCGCTTGTTTCTCACCTCTCGCGTTTCCCGCTCCGCGGGAAACACTCGTCGTTGTGGGCTCGTTGGCTGGTAAGGAGGCCAGGGGACAGCAAAGCCCACAAGCCAGCTGGGCTCGGGGAACCTCCCCGCCACGCCCCCCTCACCTGCAACAAATAGCGCTGAAGCACCGCGCATCGGGGGACGCGCGCGGGCGACGCCGGGCTAAGCCCGGGCAAAGGGCGGGCCCTCTGTGGCCCTCAGTGGCCGAGGTAGGCCGGGCTGGGCCCTGGTATTTTTATTTTTTATTTTTACATTTTGTTGTCTGCACATCTTCGCTGTGTTCAATTGTAGCAAATATTCTAACAGAAATACACGGATGATCTGCTGACTGTAACTCGGTTAACTGCTCCTGTGAACTTATCGGCTTCCTCCAGTATCCCAGTATTTATATTTTATAAACTGTGTGTTTTGATATCTGCGACTGCCTATCAAGCGTAAGGACTATTTTCTAAAGAAGTATTATGTCTACAAAGAAATTACGATCTGGGAAAGTGTTAAGGGATAAAGTAGAGGTGATATCCGAACCCGCACGCTTGAGAAAAAAGTCAGAAAATAGTGCGTTAGTGAAAGGTCAGATGCAGCTGGAACACATTTGGGAAAAATCAGGAAATAAAATCGTAAAAGACCCAATAATCCTAAAGTCTGCTTTATCACCTCACTCGCAACCACAAACCATTGAGGAATTGGATTTAAACACTGATGTGCTGATTGAATTAAATCAATCTTTTTTCCCTCATAAGAATGTCATTAATTCCTTGGCTCATGATCATAATACTCTCACCGAAAGAGAAAAGGAAGAGGAAGACTTTGCTGCTACATCTATCTCCACTAGTATTGATCTCGAACTTTGTGGTCGATACATGGATAAGAAATCTCTTGCCCAGGTTGGGGATAGTAAAACTCCAATTAGAGCAACTCCATCTGGAATGCTCTTATATAGCAGCACTCCATCAATCAAATCTCAAGATGATTTATTAACGCATAGTGATTTGAAGTCTCCTCAATTGAATTTATCAGGGATTTATTCTTTTGCTCAATCTAGCTATCCAAAAAATGAGAAACCAATTTCTGAATCTCTGATAGCGCTTGAACAAATATTGTCTTCTATATTGTTACTCCTTGGTAAATTTGCTGTGAGTTCTGATTGTATTTTGTCATCTGTGTCTGAGATATTGAAGGAATTGTTGTCAAAAAAGGGTGCTAATGTTTCATTACCCCCCTCTGAACCTGTAGTTGAAAATGTTACATCACCCCCTACTGAACCTGCAGTTCGAATTGCGCCAAACTGTATTAATCTTTTGCAGGGTAATAACTCTATGAAATTGTCAGTAAAGGCAGACATCCATACACCTCTCAAGAGCCCTACTTTATCTGTCACTGGACAGAGCAAACTCTCAAAGCTCACTGTCAAGGATGATAGCTTGGTAGAGGTGGTGCAAACGATCGAAAATGATCTCTTTCCCATCTTTACTCATGAAAAAAAGGGCCTGGATGGATTGCCGGCTCAGACTAAAACTAGAAAAGAAAAATCAAAAGGAAAAAATAGGAAGTTATTACGTAAATATAAGAAAAAAAGGCCAAGGCAAATTATTTTTCAAAAAAACATAAGTCCTGATGCAGCAGAGGAGTTAGGAAATGGGGAAAATCCACTACTGAATAGCACCAACAATAAGGTAGCGGACGATGCATTTAATGAGGCATTGGAGGATAATACGGTTGGGGGCTGTACAAATGAGGTGATTCTACCTCATGTGTTACAAGCGCCAAAACCGTTATCTGTGCTGGTTGATGCTATGGGAATTCCGCCGCAAGTGGTAAAAGTACTAAACCCAACTGCATCTACTTTTCGGCCCCAACCTAATACTGCTAGTGGTCTAATTATTCAACCAGTAAAATGTGCAACGATATGTGTGGATACATTAACACTGGATTTTCTTCCGCTGTTTGATCTGGATGTAAAAATGAATAGGTCTTGGCTGCTTAACTGTTTTAAAGAGATTGATAATCTAAAATTGATTTTGTCAAATGATATTGACTTAGTTTTTCCAATAAAATCAAGCACTGGACAACGAACAAGAGTAATTTTTTATTCAAAAATAATTACTAATCTTGTTCTACATCAGGCGGAATTTTTCCAATGTAGAGGAATTGACGTATTACCTTATCATAATAAGGCCTTATCTATTGCCTCTAGAGATAGTATTATTAATCCAGTATTTACACAGGATGATCATTACTTTGGTAATAAAGATCTAAAAATCTGGGTCTCAAAGGGCAAAAGAATGGTATCTCAGGCTCTGCCATTGCCTGATAATACAGATGTCCCTCTAATAGAAGACAATCAGATGTGGAATTGGTTGCCCGGGGTTTTATCTACTAATTCCGCGAGTAACTCACGACTCTTCCAACATCTTTAACAATAACTTAAAAATTGTCTCTTGGAATGCTGCTGGCATGTTCAATTCCCCTGAGAAATTTGACTTTTTATCTTCTCTAAACGTTGATGTAATATGTCTCCAGGAGACGTGGTGTAAAAATCTCCCCTATGTAGGGAAAGAGTTTTTTGTCCTAGAGGCTCCTGCAAAACCTTCAAAAAAAGGCCATGCGAAAGGTGGAATTGCTTGTCTTTTATCCACCTCTCTTCAATGGCAATATACACATTACTCTGACTTTAGTAATCTCTTCCAGTCTATAACTATTACTAACTTAGGCAATGTAGGCACGCGGTCTTCGTTTGTTATTTTAAATGTATACATTCCCCCCGAGGAATGTTTTAATCCAGTTATGAAGCGAATGTTTTCTTATATAACAAAGCTATTGGAGGCTGAATATCCCCCCTATATACTAATGGTTGGAGACTTAAATAGTAAAATATCCAACTCTACTTTAGTTAAGTTCAGAAATAAACTTAAGGAAGAAGCGTATAATATACCTCAAATGGCATGGCCTCCTAAAATAAAATCTAATAAAAGAGGTAGGATTCTTTTGGAGGAACTTAGCCTTTTTGAAGGGCTTATTATTAATGGTAGAATGCCCTCGGATAGTCCTGCCCATTATACACACGGCTCATACAGGGGTGAGTCTATTTTGGACTATGCCATTACGGACTTTGAGTCGTTCCATTTGATTAGGGATATGGTGATCACTCATTCTATATTGAGTGATCACAAAATAATTAATTTGACTCTTTCACTTACCCCTTCTGAAACTAACTCCTGGTCCTTAAAGCATAGAGATCTTACCATTGATCGAAAGTCTGGTAGATGTTTTTGGGGTCCCACTACCATGAAGGAAGTACAAAGCCTCCTGGCTCAAACTTTACTAGAACTCGATCAGTGGGAGGGTACAGAATTTCTACAACTAGAAAACCTTATTAAAAAAATTGTTGGATTTGCCAAGAAAAAGGGAAACCCTAAAACACCATATTTTTCACCTAGTCCTCTATTTTTCCTGAATAGGGAGATAAATGCATTAATCAGGAAACAATATCTTAATAGATCTGAGGAAAATGAGTCTCTACTAGCACTATTAAAACGTAGAAGAGTCAGATTGAGAATCAAATTGAAAAGAGAAAAAGAAGACTCTCTTTGGATTAGTTTGAGGGAGGCTATAACCTTTAATCGATCTAGAGAATTTTGGTCTATAATAAGGAAAGGTTGTGGTACCATAGTAGCTCCCCGTCCTATAGCCATCTGCGAAGAAGACTGGACAGTTTTTGTAACTGCATTATATGCTCCAAATGAAGTATTGGAGGATATAGGTATGTTGGAGTTAAATGATATGCAAAAAAGCATTCTCCCTACAGAAAAAACAATAGTTGCTGCAATAAAGAGTATGCGCTCTTCTGGAGCCATGGGTCCAGACGAACTTCCCATGACAACTATTAAGCAGGATATCGCTACCTGGAGTAGGATTCTTCTCCCTATATTTCAGGCTTGCTTTTTAACAAGAACTGTCCCTGACTCCTGGAAGGGTAGTATATTAATTCCTATATTTAAAAAGGGGGATCGGGAGCTGCCATCTAATTATCGTCTAATAGCTTTGTTAGACGCCATAGGAAAAATTTTCGCTAAATGTGTACTAATGTTAATTATGGAATGGGCAGAAACTAATAAGATTTTGCCAATGGAACAAACTGGTTTCCGTGAAGAGCACGGAACGCTAGATAACCTGACATTATTGCAGGTGATCAGTGATAAGTATGTATGTATCCGTGATGGTGGCTTATATGCCGCATTTATTGATTTCTCCACGGCATTTGACAAAGTGGACCGTCCATTGCTGTGGAGGAAATTGGCGGCATTGGGTATGCCAGGATACTTACTTGCATTGGTTCGTTCTCTGCATATGAACACATGGTGTAAGGTGCTACAAGGCGGAGAAGAGGGTCTCACTTCATCTATTCCCTCCCAGAATGGCCTAAAACAAGGGTGTATACTGGCGCCTATATTATTTTCTTTATATGTGGCCGACCTCCCAATTTTTATTTCATCTTGTGAGGGAGTGGCACCGAAAATTGGAGGGTCTGCTATATCTATTCTAATGTATGCAGACGATATTCTTGTTATGGATTTGACCCCGAAGGGTTTATCTAATCGTCTGCTTGCACTGAATGAATTTGCTGTAGCACACCATATGAAAATTAACACATCAAAAAGTAAAATCATGTGTATTTCTGGCAAAAGAAAATGCAGATCGAGCAATTATAAGTGGTTTATTGGGGGGCAAAAACTCGACGTGGTTAAATCTTATCCTTTTTTAGGCAAAATAATATCAGCGAATCTTAGTGAGATTCCCCATATCGAACATAGCTCTCGCAAAGCATTGACCCATGGTACGGGGTTATGTTCGTTATATAATGCCACTGGGAAGAGACACTTCTCACTTTTTCTGGAAGTTTTTAAAGCAAAAGTGCCAGCTACTCTTTTATATGGAATAGAATTAGTGGAGCTGAAATATTGGGGATTCCTTCAAAAAATGGAAGGACGGGTACTTCGGAAAATTACATCACTTAGTAACGCATGTTCTACCTCTTCATGCAGATTAGAATTTGGACTCCGAAGTTGCTGGACACAGGGATTGGTGGCCCTGGTAAGATGGGTAGCATGCTTGGCTAGAGGAAAACCTGGTACCCTAAGAGAGCTCATTAAAAAGGAGTTACTGGGTAATCTTAACGATTTTTCCTCTTTACTAAAAAATTTCAGGAAAGCTGTAGCCCTGTTAGAGTTGGATGAGAGTACCCTATTCTTACTTACTCCCTCTGAACTTAAAGCTTCATTAAAAAGAGCTTCGTGGGAGTTATGTTACAAGTTGGATACCCTTGCCCAACCCAGACTATATGACAGGGAACCTCTGCTAGAGACATACACCCCCAAGCTGGCCCAACAATATTTGACCTGGAATATTCCTCATGGCGTCCGTAGGTTATGGTACCTCCTACGACATGACTTGCTCCCTCTTAATTCACTCTTAGCAAAATGGTACGGGGGTTCCCCTACATGTAACTTCTGTAATGCCACTGTTCAAGATCGTAACCACGTCTTGTTTATTTGTCCTGCTTTACGTTCCTTGCGATTTAAGTGGATTAAACCTATTTGTTTACAATTGGGAATCTTAAATGCTAAATTGTTTGTACATGCTCTTTACTGCCCTCCAAATGAACTGTTTTGTTGTAGAATTTTTAAATTTTTTAAAGGGTTCTTAAATATTTATTGAGGTTGCTGGGATGTTGCCGTGGTTCGCTTTAAGAGCCGATAACTGTAGTGCTTTGTTCATTCATTATTAATTATGTATGTTCATATATCCTTTTTCTTTTATTTGTTATCATTGTATCATGCTATGTTTAATTTTTATGTGGCCCTCAGTGAGAGCCAAAACATAATAAATTTTGACTTGACTTGACTACTCCTTGTTTCTTTAACCATTCAGGATGGTATTTCAACCACTCTCTCCAATGAAACGTTTGATAACCTCTCTTCGATTCATCCAAAAAACAATCAGTGTGAAGTACACCTATCACCCGGTGGTCCTCAAATATAGCTCTCTCTGTGGGTTTCCCAGAACTCAGAGTAGGATCCTGTCGGGATAACGCATCTGCTTTTTTGTTCTGGCTCCCTGGACGAAAGGTCACAATAAAATGATACTCCTCGAAGAACGTCATCCACCGTAACAGTCTAGGGGTCAGAAGACGTACAGTACGTAAGTACTGCAAATTACGATGGTCGGTGTATACAGTAATAGCATGACGTGCTCCCATCAACCAGTGTCTCCACTCTCCAAAAGCCTCTTTGATGGCCAGAAGCTCTTTTTCCGTGATGGTGTAATTCTGCTCTGCATGATTGAACTTCTTAGACATATACGCTACAGGATGCAACTGTCCTGTCTCACCATTTCTTTGTGACAATACCGCTCCCATAGCCACTTCAGAAGCGTCTGCCTCCACAATAAACGGAAGTGCCGGATTTGCATGAATCAGAATGGGGGCTGAGATAAACGCTGCTTTTAAAACGTCAAATGCTTCTTGTGTTTTTTCATTCCATACGAATTGTACTGTCTTCTTGGTTAAATGGGTAAGAGGTGATGCCTTATCAGAAAAGTTAGGAATGAAACGTCTATAGAAATTAGCGAAACCCATAAAACATTGGATGTCCTTCACGTTTTTTGGACTGGGCCACTCTGAGATCGCCTTCACCTTTCTTTCGGCCATTTCCTGACCAAATGGAGTAAGCATCACCCCTAAAAACTCCACCGTGGACACATGAAACTCGCACTTGCTGATTTTACAAAACAAATGGTATTTCCTTAAGGCTTGGAGAATAAGGCTCACATGTTGAATGTGTTGATCTTCTTGGGTGGAGTATACCAAAATATCCTCTATATAGACTACCACGAATTTATCCAAGTATTCTCTTAAGACGTCGTTTAGGAAAAATTGGAAAGCGGCTGGCGCATTGCATAGCCCAAAGGGCATCACCAGGTATTCGAATAAGCGATACCGCATCTTAAAAGCCGTCTTCCATTCATCTCTGTGACGCATTCTCACCAGATGGTATGCTCCACGCAAATCGAGTTTCGTAAATATTACCGCACCTTTTACCTGCTCCAGAAGTACAGAAATCAGCGGTAAAGGATATTGATTCCGAACGGTAATCGAGTTCAAGGCCCTGAAGTCAATGCACGTTCTCAATTCCCCATTGGCTTTCGAGATAAAAAATAACGGAGAGGCCGCTGGTGAATTCGAAGGACGTATAAACCCCAAATCAAGGTACTTATCCAAATATTTCCGAAGATGTTCATTTTCTGGCTCGGTAAGAGCATAAATCCTTCCACATGGAAGCACTGATCCAGGTTGTAATTTTATTTGGCAATCATAGGGCCTGTGGGGTGGTAACACCTCTGCCTTTTGTTCACAAAACACCTCTCGATATGGTTCATAACAGGAAGGAAGTTGAATTTCCTTTTCAGCAGCAGTAGCGATGTGCAATGCCTTTTCAGGTTGGTCTCGTTTTTTCGTCCAACAATTTGTGGTACAGTATTCAGACTTTAACTCAAATGTTTTTTCTTTCCAATCAATTTCAGGGTTATGAGTCGACAGCCAAGGTAAACCCAAAATCAACCCATAAGATGGCGCTGAAATGATGTTGAATACCAGTGTTTCTTGATGGCCTGGTAAACACTCCACAACACATGGGTCCGTAGTTTGGCGTATTGGACCTGTTTCCAATTGCCTACCATCCACTGCAAGAACTACTTCTGGTTCCTGTTTATCCACTAACATGATACCTAGTCGATGTGCTTCATTAATATCCATGAAACATCCAGTAGCTCCGGAATCTATCATGGCTTGAGTCACACAGGGTTCTTTGTTAACAAATGCTGTTACTGCAACAAAAAAATGTTCCTTCAACCCACCTTCTTCCTTTTGAAGAGAAGGGATACAAAGTGGGCTTGAGAACTCCCCTTCCATACGTTCCAAGCTCTTCAGTTTCCCGACTCAGGTTTTGTGGTCGTTGCAGAAACTCCATAACGGGAACGTCCTGCTTTAGGTTTTATCGGACATTCCCGAAGATAATGCCCCTTTTTACCACAATATAGACACAACCCGTTCTTTCTTCTGTGTTCTCTTTCATCCCCAGTCAAAGCTGCTCTTACTGTTCCAATTTCCATTGGCTCTGAAGCAGACGTTCCTGAATCCGAGATTCTAGGTTTCTCATAGCGAGTTTGATACCTCTCTTTACGAAAATGATCACCTTTCCGTTCTCTTAACCGATGATCCAACCTCATGGACAGTTCAATTAACCTTATACAGGTTCGTGGTTGGGGATCCACCTGCGCGATGACATCTTTAAGCTCCTCCCTAAGGCCTTGATAGAATACCGCTGATTGTTTGTCTTCAGGCCAATGCGTTTCAGCGACTAATCTCCTGAAGGTATTGACATAAGTCAAAAGGTCTTTGTTCCCCTGTTTCAACACCAATAACTCTCTGTCTGCTGCGTATGTATCCGCACCACGATCAAAAGTCTTTTCAAACTCCTCTTTAAAGGAATCCCAATCGTGTAATAAACCATCTTCGTTTCGTACCAAAGGGACTGCCCACTGTACTGCATCTCCCGCCAAGTACGAGATCAGAAAAGACCCTCTGGCTTGGTTGGTAGAAAACACCTTAGGCTTGCAATTAAAATGCAACATCACTTGTGACAAGAATACTTGTACCTTGTGTGTATCCCCTGTGAATTTTTCAGGTGGCGCTAGGGGAATCGGGGTTGGAATCTCTACAACCATAGCATTAGATAAGGAGTGTGATGCACTACTGAAATCAAAGGGATTATGCTGCATTCTATCTACTTTGGCCTGCAAAACAGCTGTCTCAGTACGTGAGGCAGCTAACTCGACCTGCACCAATGCCAAGGCTGCCATTACATCATCCATGGAAGCCATACCAATTAAAGCTCGCTTCAACCGGGAGGATATGATTATACTTGGGCCGATTATTCTGTTCTGGGCCAATACGACTCCTCAGGATTGAAGCGATGCTCAAATGGTATCCACCTCTCAACCGCCCTAAATCTGCATTTATACAATAAGCAGACTTATAGATGGTTAAGCGAGGGAAGTTGTGAATATCAAGGAAGGAAAGGATGGGACAGCGGGGAGGGAGATCTGTCAGAAGACACAAAACAGAAAGGATAATTAGTGTCACTCTTTAATCCTTTCCTTTCTATATTCTTACGCTATTCTAATTACTAACCTGTAAGGAAAAATACAGTAATCAGGTATGCAGAAGAAGTGTACATAGTATCTTTCCTGGTCATGAATCTGAAACAACAACAAAATACGTAAGGACCCTAGATAAGATTCTTAGCCCATATCCTCACTGATGGAGAAACCCATATACCTTTCATGCCGAAAGAAACCTCTTTATCCATACACATCCCTGCATATAAGAAAAGAAAACAGCAGGCAATGGTTAAAACAATTGCTTATAGCAATAGCACCTTTTTGTTGACCGTAGCCACAATGAACATGAAACTTCACTTGAATTTCAGTTTGTACATAACCATGTGATTTGCCTCACTGATTTAAGAAGAGAAATCCTTTATCTTCTTTCTCCTCCAAAAATACCTCCAATACTTTAATTCCATTTCGTAAGACATTGTGCACCATGCCAGATTAGAGGTAAACATTTTTTTCACCCACACATCAGAAATAATAATCAAGCTTATTTCAAATTTAGCAGTAATGGCCATCAGTCAATACCATAACCTGCCCCCACGATTCTCTCCCTCGCAAGAACTTCACAAACCAGCCGGTCTAGCAAAGCCCGCTAACGAAGGGAAAGAAAGCATCTAAAAGAATCTAAAGTACATTTCCATGTGTTCCTTTAACTAGAACAATGATGCATCGAAATGTCTGGCATCTATTTTGCTGTTCACAAATGCAGTCTCGGAATTTCCAAAGATACACAAAAGTATATTCCAGAATGCTAGACTTGGATCGCAGAGTTAACAGTCCGACCGCTTGTAGTACAAGCTATTATGCCCAATCCTGGCGCACGCAACAGAAGAGTGGATTCCAGCAGAGGCCGACTTAAGGAAATGAAATATAACGGTATCCTTGGTGTAACTTCACCCTTACCGCACCAGGAACTCTGTCTTACTGCTCGGGAACCGCAGGGCAAGAATAATCGGCAGCGTTCTGCTCGACTCCACCGGCAACATGTGTTTCCGCCCACGTGACCCGGATACAATCCGATCATGTCGTGCGCGGCGCACATCGTACTGGGAAATGTAGTCTGCAGCCAGTACTTCGCCGTTTGTGCCCCGTAATGCCTCAATGCCCCCTAACACTGTATTAAGTGTGCATCTGAGCAGCTCTGCGAGATCGCAGTCCGCTTTGTCCATATGAATGTTAAAATCGCCGACCACGATGAATTGAGGATGGAGGAGGGAGCTCTGAACAATCGTATCCAGCAGAGTAAGTAAATTGGGATCCTCACCGCCAGGAGGGCGGTAGATCACTAATCCTGCTAAGGATAGCTGGGGGCTCACCTGAAAACAAAAGTGAAGGCCCTCAATACCCTTAATCATAGTAGGGGTCGAGGAGGTTAATACTAGCTGTTCTTTAAAGATAACAGCCACGCCTCCACCTCTTTTGTCGCCTGAGCGATTAGAGAGACAAATTTTAAAAGCGAGAGGGACTGCTAGTGCAATGGCGGTCATGTTATCCTCCTTGATCCAAGTTTCTGTTAAAAACAGAACACCCCACTCCTGCTCTTCTAGTAGTAGCCAGATATCGTCTGTGTGTTTAACTAGGGATCTGCAGTTCAGCAGGCCTGCTCTGAGCTCTTTGATAATTAGTGGCTTGAGTTTGGATGGCCTCACCAAATCTCTCGGACCGAGGGATACCCCACAAGTCCCACAGATCTGAGGGGGTGCGAAGGTCTGAGGATTGAATTCATGAGTACTACACTCAGAAGTAGTATTAAAAGCCCATAGGTCCTCTTTAGACCACACAATCCTTCCTCTGCACGCCCCCTTACCTGCAGCATACCTGGCCCTGGCCGTGGACAGGTCGCGGACGGGCGCAGACGGGCTTGCCTTAGGCGCGCCCGCTGCGCTCGTCGGCTGCACTTCCGATGGAAGCACATATTAAATAGGAGGTGGAGGTAGGGGTGTGGCCTAAACGGTGGTGGGCGTGGCCTGAGTGTCCCACGGGGGTGGCGGCAACACCAGGAAATGACCCGCGGCAGCGTTCCAGCAGCTGCGCGGGAGTGCCCAGAGGAGAGAGGTAGGTTTGTAGTAAAATCACAAAACACACTCAAAATATGGTAAAAAGCTGTATTAAAATCACAGTAGTAACAGTTTTTAAAAACGACGAACGACTCTCCCGGCTTCCGCCTCAGGAGGTCAGAGTATTCAGCCTCGCGTTATTCTGTGGCGCGCTTTTATTTACTCGGGAAAGGGGCGTGGCCTAACTGGTGGTGGGCGTGGCCTGAGTGTCCCACGGGGGTGGTGGCAACACCAGGAAGTGACCCGTGGCAGCGTTCCAGCAGCTGTGCGGGAGTGCCCAGAGGAGAGAGGTAGGTTTGTAGTAAAATCACAAAACACACTCAAAATATGGAAAAAAATGTATTAAAATCACAGTAGTAACAGTTTTTAAAAACGAGGAACGACTCTCCCGGCTTCCGCCTCAGGAGGTCAGAGTATTCAGCCTCGCGTTATTCTGTGGCGCGCTTTTATTTACTCGGGAAAGGGGCGTGGCCTAACTGGTGGTGGGCGTGGCCTGAGTGTCCCACGGGGGTGGCGGCAACACCAGGAAGTGACCCGCGGCAGCGTTCCAGCAGCTGCACGGGAATGCCCAGAGGAGAGAGGTAGGTTTGTAGTAAAATCACAAAACACACTCAAAATATGGTAAAAAGCTGTATTCAAATCACAGTAGTAACAGTTTTTAAAAACGAGAAACGACTCTCCCGGCTTCCGCCTCAGGAGGTCAGAGTATTCAGCCTCGCGTTATTCTGTGGCGCGCTTTTATTTACTCGGGAAAGGGGCGTGGCCTAACTGGTGGTGGGCGTGGCCTGAGTGTCCCACGGGGGTGGCGGCAACACCAGGAAGTGACCCGCGGCAGCGTTCCAGCAGCTGCGCGGGAGTGCGCAGAGGAGAGAGGTAGGTTTGTAGTAAAATCACAAAACACACTCAAAATATGGTAAAAAGCTGTATTAAAATCACAGTAGTAACAGTTTTTAAAAACGAGGAACGACTCTCCCGGCTTCCGCCTCAGGAGGTCAGAGTATGGATGCGACCTATCTAGTGTAACATCAGTGATCGAATTGAAGTCACCTCCCAGTATGATGGGGCCCGCCAGGAAGTGTGCCAGCGAGCCTGTTAGGCTATCAAAAAAATGAGCCTGGTCAGTATTGGGGGCATATACACTACACCAGACCACATCACGGCCATACAGCCTCCCCTCTATCTACTATCTGCGAACCGACCTTCAGGGTCCACCAACTGGTTCGTGACCTGGAATGGGACCCCCGCTCTCACCCATATCAGCACCCCCCTGGCAAACGCCGAATACGTGGTACCAAACACCTGGCCATGCCACCTCTTCTGCAATGCAGTGCATTCCTGCTTGGTTAGGTGAGTTTCTTGCAGCAGTGCAATTTGGACGCCTCGCCTCACCAGATGGGCATGCACCCTGTATCGTCTAGACATAGTTCGAAGTCCGCGGACATTCCATGTGAGGCACTTCAAATTAGGTAACGTCCCCATTGCCGCCATCTCCCAACCATCTTAACAGTATCAATCGGCCACCCACATCATTGCAGTTTAACCCCACACTCAAAACACCCCAGAAAACTCCACCAACCCCACTCCCCAGAACAGGACCTAATAACGCGACATCAGCCCCCATCCAAACCTGTAACACAACACACATTCCACTACTCTGCAGTCGTCACCACAGAAGGCCTTAAGGGCAACGAGAAGGTGATTCAGAGCCGACCCGGAGCAGGCAAGGCCCTCGGCCCGATCCCATGACCCCATGCGGCGTTGCAACACATTACCTGCTAATCCGCAGGTCACCAGGGCAATGTGCTCCAGCAGGAGTAGCGGGTATGGGCCTCACTGTTAGTGTCATTCGTTAAATAGTCCATCTGCCGTCTGTGGGGTGACCGCCGGCCCCCCGAGCTATCAGCGTCCGAGACATCTCCTCTAGACTTTCCGTCGTCCTCTCCAGAGTCAGAGTCTATCGATATCCTCTCCTGTTGCGAGCCCGTAATGATCGCCGTCGCGGCTAGCGCTCCTTTTCTGTCTGCCGCCATCTGGTCGTCCCGCATTGCTCTCTTGAGTTTATTCTTCTTGCGGATGCGCTGTGATTTTCGCACCTTGACCGGTTTTTGTCTCTCCTTTCCCTCTTTACCCTTACGGTCCGTACCAGCACGATATAACTCGAGCCATGACCACACTTCATCAGGGGTCTGAAAGAAATGGGTCGTCCCATCCAGGATCACTCGCAGCTTTGCCGGAAAGAGCAAGGAATATTGTATGCCCTCATCTCTCAGTTCTTTTTTCACGGTCAGATAAGAGGCCCTGCTTTTTTGGACCTCCTGCGTGTAATCGGGGAAGACCGTGACCGAGCTGTTGTCCACCTGAAAGGGGCCCACTGAGCGTGCCCTTTGTATCAAGAGGTCATGGTCCCTGAAATGCAATAGTCTGACCACCATTGGTCTGGGTGGGCGGCCCTGCATGGGCAAGCGGGCCGGGACCCTGTGCGCTCGTTCCAGGGAGAAGAAGGGGGAGAGACCCTCTGGGGCCACGACCGTTTTAAACCAGTTCTCCATGTAGGCTACTGCGTCATCCCCCTTCACTTTTTCCGGCAGGCCCACCACCCTCAAGTTGTTCCTCCTATTGCGGCTTTCGGAGTCCTCCGCTCGCTTCTCAAGCGTCTCCAAGCGACCGAGGATATCAGACAATTTGTGTTCTGCGGTCACTACCGCCGGCTTGAGCTCCTGAAGCAGTAGTTCATTTTCCTTTACTCTGTCAGTGAGTTTAGCATGATCCGCCCTCAAGAGGCCCAGCCCCGTGGCGACCTGCGCTATATCTTGATGCAGGGACTCCTTGGTCGCGGTTATCGCCTCCAGTATACCATCTAGTCGTATATTCAACCGCCGTTCCTGCGCCAAGCTTTCGGGTCAATATGGGTCCCGCCATCCATGTCTGGCACTTTCGCCTGGTCATGTCCCTGTTTCAGCTTCAGCTCACGACCACTAGCGGCCATCTTGCTCGCCGCGAGCTCTGTTTCGGGTTCGCCTCCGGGGGACGTTCCGGTCCCAACTTCCATCTGCCAAGTGGAGGTGGTCCCCCGATCCCCCTAGCTGCACAGTATCACAGTGTTCCCCCCAAGCAGTGATGACCACCTCCAGGAGTCAATCCGTCCGCAGCTCTCGGGCCCCACTCCCATGATCAAAATGGCCGCCACTGTCCAGCACACCTCACTCCGGATGGGCAGCGGCCACCCCTGATGGCACTCCAGCAAACACCTCACGGCCCAGGGGCCTCGCTTCACACAGTCTATAGTTGCTCCTAGTGTGGGCGCCCCATGTCCCCACCACAGAGTCGAGGAAGGTTCAATTCCGGAGCGTGGAGAAGCCAAGAGCGTGCACCAGGTTAATCAGGCAAGCGCTGTGTGGAGCTGGATATGCGGTCTGTGCGGGGGCGCCGTTCTGTATCAATCCAGCCTGCCGATCCTCAGTATCACCCGACCTCTGCCCAAGCGTCTCCACTGTGATCGTGCGGCGTCAGTGTGCCGCTGCCAGTCGTCGATCACTCGTTGCCTCAGCCGATCCACGGAGCTCGTCCGGGTTCACTCCCCATGCAGCCCAGTGGTCGATTTCAGAAGCGGTCGCCCTGTACCAGGAGCGACGCCTTGCCGGATCTCTTGCACGGGGCGAGCGAGCAGTCCCGAGGTCGGGTGCAGATTCCACCAACCTTCCTTCCTGCTCCTTCCTTCCTGCTCCGTCCCTGGTTTGCACGTCTTCACCGGCTCCCCGTGGGTCGGCGGTGTCAGGCACTCAACAGCAGCGGACGTCTGGGGCCGCAGTCAGGGAGCGAGACCTTTATCGCAGGGCCGCCATGTTAGGCGATGGGGGAAGGGCGCCTCGATCTCAAGTCTCTGAGGTGGCGGAGATCGCTCTTCGCCGCTGCCACAGCCGTCAAGCCACGCGCGACCGGGACCTCGTTCCGCTCACTCCTCTAAGCGGCAGTCACTTCCATGCTCCAGCTGGGGTCCATCACGCCTCGGGGTTCAGCCTTCGCAGTTCAGGGCCGCCGCCATCTTACTCCCGAAGACGCAGCTCCTCCAAGGTCTGAGAGCGGGTCCCAGCGCCTCACTCGGCCTCCCGCTGGCCTGTAACGACGCTCTTCTGCCACCCTGGTGCTCCGCGCAGGGCGCCCGCGCTGTGAGCAGCGCGTATGCGAGGATTTCCAGGATAATTAACGGGATCGGGCACGGAGCTACAGGCTCACGCCGCCATCCCGATCGGCGTCCAAGCCACGCCCCCCGACATATAAGTCTTTCACAAGCAAAAATCGAGTTGAACAACGACTGAATTGTTGAACTTCCTCAATTGCATCAAATTTGATTCTTAAAAATTCAATCTCATCTCTATTTGGGTAATTCACAAAACCAACCACATTACCCATTGCTCCATTCACCAAACCTCTTTCCACATCTAAATGTCTTCGTAAAATAATCCGACAATTTAAACATACATACAGATTGTTTTCTAAGCCAGCAGTTTTAGATATAGATTTCTGTAGAGAATCCAATTTTAACTTCAACCTTTCTGACAAAATAATAGTAATTCCTTCATGCTCTATTCTATCTTTTGCTTCCAGTTTCTTAATTTCTTGATTTTCTAACTTCAACATTTTTTCATTGAACATTGAACATTCTTGTAGAGTTGACATCAAGCATATAACTGACTTATCTTCTGCCTCTTTAGTATATATTTTCTCGGCCACATTATCTTCATTTGGAAACGAATTGGAAAGTAATTGTGTTTGTAAAGTTTCTTTCGCATATTCACTTAGTCTTCCTATTCTTATATCTTGAAGAATATTTCCATATTTAGCATCCTTTGCCTGTCGCATGTTTTGAATCAGTTCAGTATATTTGAAATGTGACCATATATTAACATTTCCAATACTTCCCAGGCACTTTCTGGTATCTTCATGTGTAACAGTTTTAAATACAGGTTGTCCTTTTACGGGAGTCATCTGCAGTAGATCTCCAAAAACTATGACATGTTTGCCTCCAAATAACACATCATACTCTGTTTTAAGAATCTGTTGCATTCTTAAATGCACAAAAGCAAACATTAAATTTGATACCATGCTTACTTCATCAATAATGAGAAGTTTCATTTTTTTAAGGACTCTAGAAACTTCACAACAAGCATCTCCAGATAGCTTGTGGTATTGTAATTTATTTTCATGTTCAACTGGGAGCATCAGTAAACGATGTAAAGTAATGCCTTTAATGTTGTGTGCTGCAAACCCAGTTGGAGCAGTAACAACACAAGAGACTGATGAGTCAGTTCTTTGCTGTAGATATGTGGCAATTCCTTTAATTAGAAAACTTTTACCAGTTCCAGCTTCTCCACTCACATATAGTCGTACAGGTTGAAATGATATACATGAGCATTCTTTTTTCTCATGACGAAAACCATGCTCAATCTGCTCTGTCACTTCATCATATATTTGTTTTTGCTCAAGATTAAGTTGTTTTTCCAATTCTTCTAAGTTTATTACATCCTCTTGAGCTTGTTCCATTGCTCTTTCCACCTCATCCATGGCATTGGCTGCTTCATTTTGGATAATTGGTTGTCCTAGTGGATCTTGACTCAACGAAGCAGAACTTTGACTATCTTGAGAACTGTCTCCAGCAATCTCCGCTGCAATCGTTGCTTCTTGCTCTATTTCATCGTTTAACATTTGCAGATAATTACTAAAAACAGGACATTCTATACTATTTTTAGATGCGTTGAATGAATCTTCATTACTGTCAAAGTCACCAAGTAGTTCCTCCTCTTTACGCCATGGTTTAAATAGTTGCAAAAGAGCAAAGTAGTAAAATTCTCTTTTGTCAGGAGTTTCTGAACTTAGTTTTCGGTGATTAATCAAATGTCCTTTTCTTTGTTTCACCAGACATCCTTCATATCCTATCACAGCATATACACTTTTATCGATATTCTCAGTAATATTCCTTTTAAAAGTGTAGTTTTGTAGTATTTCATACAGACACATTTTTTCAAGCAGATTACTTCTATTTGGATAGTATGTATCCAACATATTTGTCTTCAGAATGTCTGTACTGCTTGGTTCTTTCTCTGCTAAATATTCAATATCTTGAACAGGTTTCAAAACTCGGTTTCGTGTTGCTGCAAGACCTAAACTCACCCACAGGATTGTTCTAGATTTTGCATAAAGACTTGCTGATGATAATCGATCACAACATTCATATGCTCCAATTTCTCGATGAGATAACATCTTCAATCTGTAGGTATACAATTTCTTACTTAGGCTCTTTTCATGAGAAATATCTTCCCACATATCCTTAAGTTCCGTCTTTTCAGATTTGGTGATATAAGATGTTACATATCGAGCCACAGCAATAGAGTTGTCTGCAACATATTGAATATCCTTGTTAGCATTCCACATGGACAAAATGACTGGGTTATAGTCATTAATGTATTTGGACTCTTCACTTCTTCTTAAATTGTAGGTATTTTTGGGTGATCTTCTTGTGATAGTATGTCGCAAAGATGACATAAAAATGTTCACTCTTCCTTTTGAAATTACTGGTCGTGGAAATCCAAAGCGACATTTGGTATAGAATTTATCCTTTGATTTGAATTTTCGCCGACAATATTTGCCACAACGATGGCTTTCAAATCGTAACACTTTTCCTCTTAAATCCTTATCAGTTGTACTTTTAGGTATCTCACATGTTGCATATTCTTCAATGAAAGATAGTACAGTGTCATCTGAGTCTGTTCCAAATTTGGGAGCATCTTTGATCCATAATAGCATATGAATATGAGGAGCACCTCTCGCTTGATACTCTTTTCTCCAAAAGAAATCCAGAACTTTGCCAAGAGGAGGTTTTGTTTTGTTTGTAATAAAAGACATCATAGCTTCAAATCTATGATTAAAATATCTGCAAACATTAACTGGATCCATAGAGCACAGTTCTCCAGGTGTCTTGTACTCTATATTTTCTATGTTTGCTTTTGCCTCCCGAAGAAATTCAAGTAAATCTTCCCAAGCATACTCAGCACAGCTTAGGGTTAAAAACCATGTAGGTGCTCCTAAGTTTCTTAGCATGCATTTCAAATCTCCATGACGACGGTACCAATACTCATTAGTACCATGCTGAAATGCCATTAGATTAATTAGGTGAGAATCTAAAACAGTGTCTTTCTGTTGCACTTTATCCATAAATTCCTTTGCTGAAACATTTTGCAGATGTACTCCACTTTTTAGGATATGGTTCACTGCATAAGAAAGTCCAGATAAGTCACTCTCAAACAGAAGATGAAACAAATATGGAATACATTGACCAAATCTCGGATCTTCTGCATATAGTCTTGTTGTGCGGTATTCAGATGCAGGAATCTGCATAGGTCGGTCATCATATCGTGCACCTTGACCTGTTGGAAATAACTGAGGAAAACAACGAGCTTCCAAGCTTTCTTCCCATACACTAATGGGACTTCCTTTTGCTTTTTTCATCTGAAATAATTCAATTGCATTCCCCATTGCTTCTTTGGAATGCAGTGGATGAACACTGTAATGTTCATAAAAACCACCGCAATGGAGCGCACACCGCTAGCCCCTCCTCCGGATCGCCCCTCGGGATTCTGGTACTTGTAGTTCAGTAGTGGATCACCCAGGTGGGTGCAAGTCGGTACTTGTTGGACTGATGAATCTCTAGACCCGATACATGTCCCGGGTTTTTGGGTATCGCCCGAGACATGGCTCGGGTTTCGGGATAACTTCCCTCATCAGTAGAGAAAATGGTTTAGGGGTGGAGGAGAAGGCCGCCAAACAACAGTCAATGGCCTCGATGCCCGAACCGGCACGCAGGGCAGCATCCAGGAGCCCGTCGGCTCAAAGCTCAAGGGAGCCAATTAGTAAAAACCACCGCAATGGAGCGCACACCGCTAGCCCCTCCTCCGGATCGCCCCTCGGGATTCTGGTACTTGTAGTTCAGTAGTGGATCACCCAGGTGGGTGCAAGTCGGTACTTGTTGGACTGATGAATCTCTAGACCCGATACATGTCCCGGGTTTTTGGGTATTGCCCGAGACATGGCTCGGGTTTCGGGATAACTTCCCTCATCAGTAGAGAAAATGGTTTAGGGATGGAGGAGAATGCCGCCAAACAACAGTCAATGGCCTCGATGCCCGAACCGGCACGCAGGGCAGCATCCAGGAGCCCGTCGGCTCAAAGCTCAAGGGAGCCAATTAGCAAAAACCACCGCAATGGAGCGCACACCGCTAGCCCCTCCTCCGGATCGCCCCTCGGGATTCTGGTACTTGTAGTTCAGTAGTGGATCACCCAGGTGGGTGCAAGTCGGTACTTGTTGGACTGATGAATCTCTAGACCCGATACATGTCCCGGGTTTTTGGGTATCGCCCGAGACATGGCTCGGGTTTCGGGATAACTTCCCTCATCAGTAGAGAAAATGGTTTAGGGGTGGAGGAGAAGGCCGCCAAACAACAGTCAATGGCCTCGATGCCCGAACCGGCACGCAGGGCAGCATCCAGGAGCCCGTCGGCTCAAAGCTCAAGGGAGCCAATTAGTAAAAACCACCGCAATGGAGCGCACACCGCTAGCCCCTCCTCCGGATCGCCCCTCGGGATTCTGGTACTTGTAGTTCAGTAGTGGATCACCCAGGTGGGTGCATGTCGGTACTTGTTGGACTGATGAATCTCTAGACCCGGGTCTCGGGTCTAGAGATTCATCAGTCCAACAAGTACCGACTTGCACCCACCTGGGTGATCCACTACTGAACTACAAGTACCAGAATCCCGAGGGGCGATCCGGAGGAGGGGCTAGCGGTGTGCGCTCCATTGCGGTGGTTTTTACTAATTGGCTCCCTTGAGCTTTGAGCCGACGGGCTCCTGGATGCTGCCCTGCGTGCCGGTTCGGGCATCGAGGCCATTGACTGTTGTTTGGCGGCCTTCTCCTCCACCCCTAAACCATTTTCTCTACTGATGAGGGAAGTTATCCCGAAACCCGAGCCATGTCTCGGGCGATACCCAAAAACCCGGGACATGTATCGGGTCTAAAGATTCATCAGTCCAACAAGTACCGACTTGCACCCACCTGGGTGATCCACTACTGAACTACAAGTACCAGAATCCCGAGGGGCGATCCGGAGGAGGGGCTGGCGGTGTGCGCTCCATTGCGGTGGTTTTTACTAATTGGCTCCCTTGAGCTTTGAGCCGACGGGCTCCTGGATGCTTCCCTGCGTGCCGGTTCGGGCATCGAGGCCATTGACTGTTGTTTGGCGGCCTTCTCCTCCACCCCTAAACCATTTTCTCTACTGATGAGGGAAGTTATCCCGAAACCCGAGCCATGTCTCGGGCGATACCCAAAAACCCGGGACATGTATCGGGTCTAGAGATTCATCAGTCCAACAAGTACCGACTTGCACCCACCTGGGTGATCCACTACTGAACTACAAGTACCAGAATCCCGAGGGGCGATCCGGAGGAGGGGCTAGCGGTGTGCGCTCCATTGTGGTGGTTTTTACTAATTGGCTCCCTTGAGCTTTGAGCCGACGGGCTCCTGGATGCTGCCCTGCGTGCCGGTTCGGGCATCGAGGCCATTGACTGTTGTTTGGCGGCCTTCTCCTCCACCCCTAAACCATTTTCTCTACTGATGAGGGAAGTTATCCCGAAACCCGAGCCATGTCTCGGGCGATACCCAAAAACCCGGGACATGTATCGGGTCTAGAGATTCATCAGTCCAACAAGTACCGACTTGCACCCACCTGGGTGATCCACTACTGAACTACAAGTACCAGAATCCCGAGGGGCGATCCGGAGGAGGGGCTAGCGGTGTGCGCTCCATTGCAGTGGTTTTTACTAATTGGCTCCCTTGAGCTTTGAGCCGACGGGCTCCTGGATGCTGCCCTGCGTGCCGGTTCGGGCATCGAGGCCATTGACTGTTGTTTGGCGGCCTTCTCCTCCACCCCTAAACCATTTTCTATACTGATGAGGGAAGTTATCCCGAAACCCAAGCCATGTCTCGGGCGATACCCAAAAACCCGGGACATGTATCGGGTCTAGAGATTCATCAGTCCAACAAGTACCGACTTGCACCCACCTGGGTGATCCACTACTGAACTACAAGTACCAGAATCCCGAGGGCGATCCGGAGGAGGGGCTAGCGGTGTGCACTCCATTGCGGTGGTTTTTCATAATTGGCTCCCTCGAGCTTTGAGCCGACGGGCTCCTGGATGCTGCCCTGCGTGCCAGTTCGGGCATCGAGGCCATTGACTGTTGTTTGGCGGCCTTCTCCTCCACCCCTAAACCATTTTCTCTACTGATGAGGGAAGTTATCCCGAAACCCGAGCCATGTCTCGGGCGATACCCAAAAACCCGGGACATGTATCGGGTCTAGAGATTCATCAGTCCAACAAGTACCGACTTGCACCCACCTGGGTGATCCACTACTGAACTACAAGTACCAGAATCCCGAGGGGCGATCCGGAGGAGGGGCTAGCGGTGTGCGCTCCATTGCGGTGGTTTTTACTAATTGGCTCCCTTGAGCTTTGAGCCGATGGGCTCCTGGATGCTGCCCTGCGTGCCGGTTCGGGCATCGAGGCCATTGACTGTTGTTTGGCGGCCTTCTCCTCCACCCCTAAACCATTTTCTCTACTGATGAGGGAAGTTATCCCGAAACCCGAGCCATGTCTCGGGCGATACCCAAAAACCCGGGACATGTATCGGGTCTAGAGATTCATCAGTCCAACAAGTACCGACTTGCACCCACCTGGGTGATCCACTACTGAACTACAAGTACCAGAATCCCGAGGGGCGATCCGGAGGAGGGGCTAGCGGTGTGCGCTCCATTGCGGTGGTTTTTACTAATTGGCTCCCTTGAGCTTTGAGCCGACGGGCTCCTGGATGCTGCCCTGCGTGCCAGTTCGGGCATCGAGGCCATTGACTGTTGTTTGGCGGCCTTCTCCTCCACCCCTAAACCATTTTCTCTACTGATGAGGGAAGTTATCCCGAAACCCGAGCCATGTCTCGGGCGATACCCAAAAACCCGGGACATGTATCGGGTCTAGAGATTCATCAGTCCAACAAGTACCGACTTGCACCCACCTGGGTGATCCACTACTGAACTACAAGTACCAGAATCCCGAGGGGCGATCCGGAGGAGGGGCTAGCGGTGTGCGCTCCATTGCGGTGGTTTTTACTAATTGGCTCCCTTGAGCTTTGAGCCGACGGGCTCCTGGATGCTGCCCTGCGTGCCGGTTCGGGCATCGAGGCCATTGACTGTTGTTTGGCGGCCTTCTCCTCCACCCCTAAACCATTTTCTCTACTGATGAGGGAAGTTATCCCGAAACCCGAGCCATGTCTCGGGCGATACCCAAAAACCCGGGACATGTATCGGGTCTAGAGATTCATCAGTCCAACAAGTACCGACTTGCACCCACCTGGGTGATCCACTACTGAACTACAAGTACCAGAATCCCGAGGGGCGATCCGGAGGAGGGGCTAGCGGTGTGCGCTCCATTGCGGTGGTTTTTACTAATTGGCTCCCTTGAGCTTTGAGCCGATGGGCTCCTGGATGCTGCCCTGCGTGCCGGTTCGGGCATCGAGGCCATTGACTGTTGTTTGGCGGCCTTCTCCTCCACCCCTAAACCATTTTCTCTACTGATGAGGGAAGTTATCCTGAAACCCGAGCCATGTCTCGGGCGATACCCAAAAACCCGGGACATGTATCGGGTCTAGAGATTCATCAGTCCAACAAGTACCGACTTGCACCCACCTGGGTGATCCACTACTGAACTACAAGTACCAGAATCCCGAGGGGCGATCCGGAGGAGGGGCTAGCGGTGTGCGCTCCATTGCGGTGGTTTTTACTAATTGGCTCCCTTGAGCTTTGGGCCGACGGGCTCCTGGATGCTGCCCTGCGTGCCAGTTCGGGCATCGAGGCCATTGACTGTTGTTTGGCGGCCTTCTCCTCCACCCCTAAACCATTTTCTCTACTGATGAGGGAAGTTATCCCGAAACCCGAGCCATGTCTCGGGCGATACCCAAAAACCCGGGACATGTATCGGGTCTAGAGATTCATCAGTCCAACAAGTACCGACTTGCACCCACCTGGGTGATCCACTACTGAACTACAAGTACCAGAATCCCGAGGGGCGATCCGGAGGAGGGGCTAGCGGTGTGCGCTCCATTGCGGTGGTTTTTACTAATTGGCTCCCTTGAGCTTTGAGCCGACGGGCTCCTGGATGCTGCCCTGCGTGCCGGTTCGGGCATCGAGGCCATTGACTGTTGTTTGGCGGCCTTCTCCTCCACCCCTAAACCATTTTCTCTACTGATGAGGGAAGTTATCCCGAAACCCGAGCCATGTCTCGGGCGATACCCAAAAACCCGGGACATGTATCGGGTCTAGAGATTCATCAGTCCAACAAGTACCGACTTGCACCCACCTGGGTGATCCACTACTGAACTACAAGTACCAGAATCCCGAGGGGCGATCCGGAGGAGGGGCTAGCGGTGTGCGCTCCATTGCGGTGGTTTTTACTCTAATGTTCATAAACTTCTTCACTTCTGGACACATCCACTTTTTCAATTTGTCCAACAGACAAATCATTATCCTCTTCTTCATTTATTTCCTCTTCTCTTACGTATAAATTTTTATAGTATTTATTGTTTTTGACCAAGTACAACGTTGCCTTTTTGACTTTTCTAACATCCACTAAATCTTGCCAGATTTTCTTACTCTTTGTAGGCACACCATTAACTAGAATAACTAGAGGTTCTTCTTCTACATTTTCAACACCAATTGTCTCAATGTTTTTCTTTAAATCAAGAGGCAAATATGCAACTCTACCCTTTAATCCTCTTTGTAAATCGGATGGATTTAATTTCCCTGTCTTAGGCTCCATAGGTACAATAGCCTGAAATGGATGCACACATTGAATCAGAATAGTTTCATAGGTATTTAAATCCTTCAGTTCAGATGGAATATTTATCAACTCAAAGATTATTATGTACAGCTCTAGCAGGCATTTTATTTTCATTTAATTTATTATAACAATATTTACAAATACGTTGATCAAAACCCAAATCAAAACAGTTTTATACCAACAAATACGTTGCAAAATCTTTCCACACACTATTATTTTCCTTTTCACGTTTTAAATATAAATCAACTAACCTAGTTTGATTTTTGTAATGAGTGCGTCGACAACACACACAAGGAAAATTGGGTTTTTCACCTGCAATCACCTTAAACTTTGTTATTTCCTGTTTAAAATTTTCTGTATTAAAATTCTGTACATTTTCTACCACATTTCCTTCTATTACTGTATCAGTTTCTGCACTGTCTTCTTCTGGACCAAAGTAACTAACCTCAATTTCTTCACAGATATTCTTAACATCTAATTCAGATCCATGCAAAAGAGCACTATTTAACTGTTTGAGCTTAAGTGCAGGACTTTTTGCATAATACAACCTTCTCACTAATTTCCTTACTTCGGTATGATGCACTGCTAACATCCTGAAATGGTGAAAAACACTCTGGCATACTTTTTTTTTTAGAAAGACAAGCCAGAGAATGTCCTTGCAGACCTGTTTTTTCTCTCACTCTGCAAGGGTCTAATTCTTGCAACATTTTAACTTTCTGTTTAAGACTTTTCTTAGCATACTTACGTAAGAAATTGTGAAAGAAATCAATTGAATCCTGTCGTACACTGCAAATACTACTACAATTCCAAGTGTAGACAGGATCCTTAGGACGTCTCCCTAAAACCCCATCAGCTATCATCTCTTCTGTATTCCTAGGCACAATTCCTAGGCACAATTTTCTCTTTTTCAACAGGACAACCGTCCTTCACCTCATATGCTCGACCACTGGTGTCAACTGCATGCAACAAATCATTAGTTTGAAAGTAACTCTCTTCATTAAAAAATGGCTCACAACTTGAACTATGCATCCATTTTCCAGAAAAAACATCACAAAAATTAGTCCGATTAATTACTCTTTTCCATTTACTCTTAGCTTTTAAAACTTTGATTGCCTTATTCAGTGTATTTATTCTATTAATTACTAAAACAAATAACTTTTTTTTGTCTCAAACGCGCGTTCCACAATATCCTCAATATATATTTTTTTCTTATAGAAAGCAGATTTCCTTTTACAAACTTTTTCCTGCAAACTACTCTATTATAAAACATACGCTTCCTGATTTCCGCAAACTGATTAGTACGTCTTTTACTATACACATTTTGTTCACCACAGACTTGGGAAAAAATGTTCTTTTTTCTCTGACTTCTCCTTGTAGATACTGACAACTGTTTTTCCTTTTCCACAGTATGCAACATTTTTTTCCTTTGGGATAATTTTTTAATGAAATCCTTGCTTCTCTTACCAGGAGCACTCTTGTTTTTATCCGTCCTTTGTGCATTACGTAATTCTTCTAATTCTTTTTTCTTGGAATGATATGTCCGTTTATAGTGCTTTCTTTTCTAATTTTTGGTCGGCATATTGATGTTTGTTTCTGTTCAAAATTACAATCTGTTGTGAGAAAAGAAAAACATTTTATAGACCTCTACTAACATATAACATAGAAATTATAAGTACTAAATAATGTAAACACTGGTTTACTTATTAACTAAAATAAAGGCATAGCAACAGTCTTTGAACAGAGTAGTAAATCATATAGTGAGTGCTGTTTCTGACTTTATGACAGTGCATTGCTCTGCCAACATTATAGACGTATTTGCTGACAATAGTATTTCAGGCTTAAGAACAGTACAGTGATTTTCAGCCGGTGTAGGGGATCGTAGTGTAATTAATCTTTCTGACCGTCATCTCTAACACACTTCATCAAAACATTTATTCTTATTTTTATTGAGTAAATCAACGATCAACACTACAAGATGACTGACTCCAAAAATGTTTTATCAAAATTATAAATGTATTCATTTAACATTTCATATTCTAATAACACTTGCAACATAACTTCATCTGCTATTTCGTTTTCATCATAATGAAAATTTTGATCTTCTCTTTCCAAAACTTCTACCATTTCGACAAAAGCACTATCCAAAGTCTCATCCATGAAATTGTCATTTTCAGTTTCATTTTCCTCTAGAATAACTCCTTCATTAACTTCCTCTAATAAATCACTCAAGTTGTGAAACTGTAAACCAACGTTTTCTTCATGGTTTTCCATTCCACCAATTAGATTATGATGTTGGTCCTTTCAAAAAAATATAAAGACTAAATTAAATCTTTTTCTTGAATACATAACTAAAAACTACCTGTACAAATTTTATAAGTACATACATTACCATACTTTAAACACATTAACTACACACATTAATGTACCACCTTCCTCTTCTTTGAAAACAGACTCACAGTGTGATCCTACACACATAACACTATCCCTTGCAATTTATTTAAATATTTACTGCAGTCAAACGGGGTCTTACTGTGAGTTTTCTTTATGGGTTTTCTGGACTGTAGAACTATTGAAAGACTTTGTAATTTATTTTTAGGGATGGATTTTCTGAGTTTACCACAATAAAGTGCTATTCAAACTGTATACAGATTGAAGGCGAGACTCACAATGTGCAAATGAAAATTCAGTAAATAGATTACTACTTGCCACAAAGACAGTTGCTTTTACCTTTGAACTGCACACTCTGCATCTAAATTGCACAGCATCTACACAATGTCATACTAAGCATCAACAACCATATCATAATAGAACTCTGCAAATGCATATAAAAGGGTGCAGACAGATGCTACAAGCACAGATATAGAAAGATGGTGCCCATGAAAAAAATGAAATAACGCAGGTAGATAGTAAACTATTACAGTCAGAGAATAGATAATGCACTGCTGCAAGTTAAACCACAGATGGAGCAGTTACAAAAAATTAAGTTGTAGATAGACAGTGAGATGATATAACCAGAGAGACACATAGTACAGACAGACACAGACATGGTAGATTGCATGTAACATACTGGTCATGTGTCTAACATCTCACTGCAAGATACGTTTGATTTTAAATTAATGTGGGTGAATAATTTGCTTAGTTGATATGTTTTAAATTCATGTTTGGGAGACAATTACGCTTCAGGATATGTACTGTTAGAGAATCTTAGGCAGCATGTATCTTAGACCTCTTTGTTGCCATAAACTCTCTATGCTGTGGAATAAATATCCAGGGTGTGCCCTTGATATGAAAAAGGAATATTATTTCTTGCTTACATGTATATGGTCTGTTTTTTGTCAGTAGAGACGGTGAGATGGTATGACCACAGACAGAGATAGTGCAAGCAGACTCACACACGGTACACACAAATGATAAAATGGTACAACAAAGAAAAAATACTAGAAACAGACACTGAAATGTTACATACAGAGGCTATATTAAGCACACAGAGACACAGATAGACATGACAGAGAGAAAACAGTACATCCACAGACTGCGAAACTACAGACAGACAGGAAAAAATTAATCATGGTAGGACTGTATAAAACACACCAACAGCCATATCATAATACGCCTCTGCAAATACATAAGAACGAGTGCAGACAGATGGTACAGCATGAGTTACATAGATAATGCAGATTTACGAAGCAACAATGCACGCAAACAGTAAACTGTTACAGTCACAGGATACATAAAATAGGACTGCAAAGAAAAGAACACATGGACCAGTCCCATGAAAAGATGCTGCCAAGAGACAGTAAAATAGTACGACAACATACATAAATAGCGGAAGCAGATACAGACATGCTACACATAAAATATAAAATGGTAGAACACAAGAGAAATAGTGCAAACATTGTCAGAAATTTAGCTTATTATTCTAATCTGCACAAAAATAGATCCCCTATACAAATTTGCAACTCACCTTTATAAATGGTTTTGAAGGTTCAAAACTCTATCAATTATACTCCAGAATCTTGGATTTCAGCAGGAAACACTAAGAAAAACAAAAAAAACTCAAATTCTATTACCATATTACACACATGTTTATTACGCACCATAGACCCTTTCTGACAAGTAACATGCCTAACAGACAATGCTGCCTAAAAATGTCAACCAGTACATATCCTCAAGGCTAACTAACTTCATGAAATGATTTTTAAACACATCAAATATGCAAATTATTCACCCAGATTCATTTTAAATCAACCTTCACTTACAGTGTGATCTTACACACATGACCAGGATGCTACATGCAATCTTTATGGTAAATACTGCTGGAGAATCTTACACAGCATGTCTGTTAGACGTCTTACTTTCCAAAAATGAATCACCATAGATCACCAAGATCACACTGTGAGTTAAGCTTGTTTTTAAATAAATTTGGGTGAATAATTTGCTTACTTGATTTATATTTAGATTCTCCTAATTAGGGTTATTTTTTTATGTTTCCAACATTTTGGCAATCACTACTTGCACAAAAATAATGACAGAGGGGAAGGGAGAGGAAGGACAGGAGGGAAAGGGAGAACAAGAGAGAGAGGGAAAGCAGGACAGAGAGAGAGGGCAGGAGTGAGAGAGACAGATGGACAGAGAGAAAGAGGCCAAAAGGGAGAGACAGTGCAGGAGAGACACAGGGATGCAGAGCGAGGCCAGGAATGAGAGACACAGATGTAGAGGGAGAAAGAAGACATGAGGGAGAAAGAGGGCAGGAGAGAGAGGAAGGGCAGGAGGGAAAGAAAGACAGAAATGCAGAGGGAGAAAGAGGGTAGGACGCATAAACAGGCCAGGAGGAAGACGGAGGGCAGGAGGGAGAGGGAGGGCAGGATGGAGACACAGAATAGGACGGAGAGAGAAGCAGGTGTGAGACAGAGATACAAAGGAAGGGCAGAAGTGAGAGAGACAGATGGAGAGGGAGAAAGAGTACAATGGGGAGACACAAGGCAAGAGACAAAGACAGGGCACGAGGAAGAGAGAGATTAAGATGGAAAGGAAGGAAGAGGGTAGAAGGGACAGAGAAGGCATGAGGATGAGGGAGAGCAGGAGGGAGAGGGAGAGAGACGGTAGCAGGGAAAGAGTGCAGTAAGCAGAGAGAGGACAGGAGGGAGAGACAGATGGAGATGCAGGGCAGGTAGGAAAGACATATGGACAGTGGGAGGGCGGGCAGGAGGGAGACAGAGAGAGTGCAGGAGAGAAAATAAGAGGAGGGAGACAGAGGGCAGGAGGCAGAGAGAGATAGAGAGGGAGCGCAGTAAGGAGACAAAGATGAGGAGGGAGAGCGAGGGCAAGAGAGAGAGAGAGAGGCCAGAAGGGAGAGGGAAGGCAGGAGGACCAGGTAGGGCAGGAGGGACAGCAGGAGACAGAGGGAGGGCATGAGGGACAGTGAGGGCAGGATGAAGAGGGAGGGAGGGAAAGCGAGGTCACCATAGACAGGGAGGGCAGGAGGGAGAGGAAAAGTAAGAGGGACAGACAGGGCAGGATGGAGAGAGAGGGCAGGATAGAGAGAGAGGGAAAGGAAGAGCAGGACAGAGACAGATATGAAAGGTAAGGCAGGACAGAGAGACATATGTAGAGTGAGGGCACAATGAACACAGACGTGCACAGGAAGGGAAGGAGGGACACAGATGTATATATACTGGGTCTGGTAGCTCAGTGGATGAAGGCATCTGCTGCAGGAACCTATGTTGAACCTCATAGTCACAAGTTTTCGTTTCGCTTTAGCCCCGCCCCCTTCCTCTCTCACCCCGTCCCCACCAGTTCGGCCCTCAGGCACAAACCTCACTGTAGATTTTGCCCCCGAGAGAAAGTTTCTAAGTACCCATGAAAACTAACCGACGAGGTTCAGTTAAATGATTTCATGAAAGGGCCCGGCTAACCGTACATCTAAAAGACAGTTGTGGACAACAGCAATAATACCCTTTCCTCCCTAATTTACACATTAGAAAATATTGTTTCATCTGTTGTTCAAAAAGTACATGATGAAGTATCTGCTTCCTACCATGGTCAAAATCAATTGCGTTCTGTTATGCAGTTTGCGTGGACCTTGCAAACGCTGAAGCATGGAAAACTGCCTTAGACCTATGTTAATGTCTGCTCTCTGTTTCCACCCTTTAATTTGACTAAGAAACAACGTTTACTTTCCATGAGACATGCTTCTTTTTCGATGTTGCACATTAAACGTCTACAGTCTTTGACCTTTTTAGTGCCAGAAGCCACAGCTGCAACGTGCTTAATCCACAGATTAATTACTCTACCTTTCGCGCTTTTTCAGTTTTCAAATTGCATGAAGTATTTTACTATAGGCAAATACGAGCGGCTCAGTACCACCAACTTGCATGAAGTCTAGTCGCTCCCTTTCACTTATAGATGCCTTAATGTCCGGAAAGAGGTGTATCTGAATAGAAATGAGTGTACAGAAACACCAGATCACTCGTTGATGTGTAGGCACATCCAATTACATGGTTTATGTAAGCAAGACGGCCCTAATCAAGCATGTGTTTTCAAAAGGTACACCAGTGCCTGCTATAGTGCCGACTTTTACCTTATTGTTTAACGGGACTTATTTACTTTTAAACAATGAGTATTGCTATGACTTATTGAACGGCATAGCTTACATTGCAACAGTCACTGAGCATGTCCTTTCGTGTAAGAATGTGCTTTATCCACCCCCGCATGAGAACCTTGATGTTTCCATCTGGCCGAAAATTCCGGCCTTGAATTCAAACTTCAGTAACATGAGCTGAATAAAAGCCTTATTGTCACAAAAAGAAGTTACCCAGACATCTGCTCACAAACATTTCCCTTGACTTAGCTAACACTCGCACAGAAGTGCATACCTTATTTAATAGTGGCCTTCCTTTACATTTACGTCAGCTGATTCACATAATCTTTAACGCATCCTCCAGTTCGGGGCTGGCTCATTTTTTTTTAAGTAGTGAGCAGTGGTTTAGTGACTTCTTTGCCAAAAATATTTGGAGTAATTCCTGCTTACATTCACTCCTTATTCTCCAGTCTATTTGGTGGATTTCCTGTTTTGCTCGCACTGGCTGCTCGTTTGTTGTTACTATTTTGTTTATTTCAAAATGGATGTCGGTCCTGTCTTCGCAAACGAGCTGGAGCACTTAGAACTATTTCACCACAGGATGCTTGAGTACTACGGTCTGCTGCCACTTGCCACTTTGAGTACATCATATGGATTATCATTTCGATTTTCCTATTTCACCTGTGTCCAGCCTGTATTTCATTGCCTGAGCTGTGATTTCATGTGGGCCCTGGATTTGTGTCTCTGCAATTCGGTATCTCCTGAAGTCAATTATAATCATCTCATGAGTCCGTTACTTACCCATGAATTGCTTTGTTCTGACGGAGGGATTATGGCCTTTGCAGCGATGCATGGAGTTCTGGGTCGTTGGAATATATTCGCAGCGGCGCAAGATTTCTTGGCAAACAGCTACATTGAAAACCCACCGAGGTGTCCTCTGATGGTACTAGAGGCTCCGGTAATTGAAGAGCATGTATGTTCTTTTCCTCTATTGAATTGGATGGCTGAGTTGTTTTCGGATGATAACAGTGACTTCCTTTTAGAAGCGGTTGCTGCTTATTTCGCGTACTCAGTTTTAGGCTGACACCTATTGAAGCCATTGATGTCATCATTTTTTTCTTCTGTCACTATTTTTCCGAACTTTTATGAACTTTTTTTTATATAAGCAGACCTATTGGCTTTACTAACAATGGACATTACAATTTCATGCTGGTGAGATTTAAATTTTTTATGTGGACACATTTTTTTTCCTCACCTACTCGATTTCGAACTGACCATTTTATTGAACTCTAATTTAAACAATTGAGTCGCTTATCTTATGTTATCTTATCTGATACGTGCTCAAATCAAAGGAGGGTAATATATTCATTTATGTCGCCTGATTACTATATTAAGGTACCATGAGATTTTTATGAGTTTAAACGCCATTTTTCCTTTCTACTGCTTTTTGCGCACCACACACATCTGCTGCTTTACTTTTCAGCCTACTGAAATGTTTTCGGTTCATACCACAATAATATGTTGTTACACTGATATCAGCCTTGCTCGCCGAGCTATATTTGTACACAAGTGCTGAAACCATCAAAGATATCTCAATACAGTAGTTGTTATGAGCACTGATCTTCCCACGTCCCTACAGATAAGATACATACAGCTGCAGCCAAGTTCTGGCTTTTGGCGCGTTTTATATTGCCTTGCACAACAGCATACAAACACACTTGATAATGCATCGCATACAGAGAGCTGGTTGCTAATGATGTGATCCCTAACCAGTACGATTTTGAGTTATGAGCCCGCTCTACTAAAACTCAAGACAGATCTTCTTAGATATAATATAATATACTAACTAGGAAGGGTCACAATTAGGTTTTCCTAAACCCTATTCATTTAGCATCATACTATCCTTGCACCGTTTGTGTTCTATGGACTAGTGACTATGCTGATTACTTTGTCTCTTATAATATTTTTGCTTGTATTAGGTAAGATACTACGCTTCAGAGCACTGCATTAGTGAATAAACATTTCAAATATACATGTGTCCTCTTTTACTCCTTATTCTGCACTGAAATTATTGTATAACGAAACAGCATTCATGTGTTCCACATAAACTGAGGTGTACTAAGTTCATGTTGTGGTTTGTCTAAACCTGAGGTACGCATAGTACGGCCCACGGGCCAGGAAGTGGCCCGGCAAGCATTCCTTGACAGCCCGCGGACCTTGCAAACAATCGTACCTCTGCTAAAAAAATAATTTATTAGTGTTATCAAACACCGCCGCAGCAGCGCTTCACTCAGACTAATAATCACTGCTCCCCCGGCCCCCACAGAGCAGAGGCTTTGTTGTATTTCACCTCTTAGCGCCCCTGCAACTCCACTCTGACAATCACTTCTCCCCCATCCACCACAAAGCAGATTAGAGATGCAGGGTCAATAACAGGTGAAATACGGGAAACCTTCTGCTCTGTAGGGCCGTGCGACCGGTAATTGTCAGAGTGGAGATTCAGTGCCGCTTCAACAAATCTTGAAAAATATCTAAATACTCTTTTAAACACCTGCCAAGTACTTTCCTACGGCTATCTGTGTGTGCGCGCTGAGGAAGCTGTCTCAGCCCGCACTCAACGCACACACAGACAAACACACACACAGTGAGATAACAGAGGGAGACGGACACGGAGGGCAGGAGGGAAACACACATGGTGACAGACGGCAGGAGGGAGAGAGAGCAGGATGGAGAGAGAGGACAGGGAGGGAGAGAGAGGGCAGGAGGGACAGACAGATGCACAGGGAGGACAGGAGGGAGAGACATCTATGTATCCTGTGTCTGGTAGCTCAGTGTATGAAGGCATCTGCTGCAGGGACCTGTGTACAACCTCATAGTCACAACTTTTCGTTTTGCTTTAAACCCGGCCCCTCCCCCTCTCGCCCCGCCCCCATCACTGCGGCCCTCGGCCACAAACCACACGGTAAATTTGGCCCCCGAGAGAAAGTTTGTGAGTACCCTAAACATTGGGAGTTTATCATAACCAATAAGTCACTAATTGCTAGTCTAGTGGAAGATTTTTGGGTACTAATGTGAGTTTTGGGACATCGTAATTCACTGAGGTTCCATGTCTCTATGCACAGTTCTGTCAGAGCATGGAATCCCTGCGACAGTCTGTTACACCTCTTACTTGCCAAAAGGAATCACCATGTATCTTTTCACAAATAAGACGCGTAATAGACATGCTGCCTAAGATTGTCAACCAGTACATTTCATATAGCCTAACTAACTTCAACTTTTGTTTTTTAACACATCAACTAAGCAAATTGTTCACCCAGATTCATTTAAAATCAAGCTTGACTCACAGTTTCATCTAACACACATGACCACGATGTTACATGCAATCTACCATGTCTCTCTCTAACTCCACTATATGTGTCTCCGCTTATACCATCTCACTGTCTTTACTAAGAAAAAATAGATCATATATATGTATGCAAAAAAAAACATTCCTTTCTCATTTCAACAGCACACCCTGGATCTTTTCGCAACTAAGAGACCTAACAGACATGCTGCCTAAGATTCTCTAACACTACATACCATGAATCCTAACTAACAAATAACTTTTTAACACATCAATTAAGCAAATTATTCAGCCAGATTCTTTTAAAATCAAGCTTGACTCACAGTGTGATCTTAGACACATGACCACGATGTCACATATAATCTACCATCTCTGTCTCCGCCTGTCTCCGCCTGTACTATCTGTATCTCTGCTCATACCATAATTTAATTGTGGGTTTATATAGCGCTAGAATCAACTCCCGGAGGAGTATCTCCGCGCTTCGACCGCTGGGGAACCCGTCCATCTCTCCATCTCTGCACCATTTTCACCGATTGCAGAAAAAACGCTTCCAAATCGTTCAAATAAGTACTGTCTGCTTTATACACATTTTATATACCATTTATTCAGTATACCAAAAATGGTTGCAAAACTAAAAATTAACAGTTGAAGGAAACAAAGTAAGGAAAGAGATTTAGGAAAAAGAACTGACAGCAGGTGCGCAACACCCATTGAACTCACAGGGCTTCAGCCCCCCTCCCTGTCGTGTGTGGCAGCCCGGACCGAGACAGATACCGGGCACACACACAGCCGCACGCGAACATTTAACACGTCTTTGAAGGAGCATTTACATGTTTACTAGGCCCTGCAGTTGTTTCACCCCTTCTAAGAGCCCCTGCACCTTCACTCTACCTACTGATCAAAGGTTCAACCCCCCCCCTAAATTTTTTGATAGCCCTCCCCGAAATTTAACTCTAGTCGCGCCTCTGACTAACAGTGAATAAAAAGAACTGACAGTGAGCGATTACATAACACAATCACTGAACAGCACTGACAATAATGAAACATATTAAGAGAAATTTAAAACTACTAAGTGAGAGGAAGTAATTTATACAAAGAGTGAGGAAACAAAAAAGAAGACTAGTACAAAGAAAAGAAAACAGTGCCAGAGAGAAAAATGAGGACAGTCAGAGACTGTGAGGGACTGAAACAGTCATAGTCACTAAAGCATAATTTAAGGTAAAACACAGTAAAAAGAATTAGACACTCACCTTTAACAATGCTTTATTAGATGTAGAACAGTGGTAGTCACAAACCAGATTTTCGCATGCAGAAACTCTGAATAATGCTTCTATCACTGCAACCAAACAATAATGGCACAGATTTCCTCTCAATGCACACTCATATTTGTCTTTATAACCAATCATATTTGTCCCGCACAAATTCACATTTCAGTTGGTTGTCCCTTTCAATATTTTAAAAGTCATATAAAGTTCACCCTTCACCATCTGCCTTCTCTCGCTGTTACCATGGTAATACCTCATTCTGCACCTGGCTGAAGACACAGGTCAAAAGTTCATGCCACAATGTTTCAAAGCAAACCAACAAGGCTGATTTACCGCCAAACACACCTGCTTATCCACCGCTTTGTTACTTTTCTTTTTTTTACCACAACCAATAGCATTTTTCGTTTTAAAAAAACATTAACATGCAACCTACTCTTCAATCTTGAATTCTAAGAATCAACCAATCATTAGTACTTTTTCAAGTGCACCAAACCTCATCCACTTTTTTATCAAAACTCTCAGCTTCTAACTGCCATTTCACTTCCAGAACCCATCTGATTACTACCGGATCTGCCTTGAAAATGATGAAAGTCTGAATTATAGGACACAGTTATATTTACTGGAGTGAAAGATACACAGCAAACAGAGGTACTTCCAACCTTGATTTACCAAATGTGGACATTACGTGGATTGGCCAAAGAGGATTGAGATGTCACCAATTGATACCATTGGTGAAAACCTTTATGCATCTTCCACAACCGGACCGTATAATTGTGCACTGTGGTGGAAATGATTTAGGCACATTGACTGGGGTAGGTCTGGAAATGCTTTTAAAGGACACCTTTCGGCAATTGATGTCACTTTTTCCTCAAACTGCCTTGTGTATTCCAATATATGCCAGAGACAGAAATGGAATTGGTCCAATCAACATTGTCCACAGATTGAGAAAGCAAGGAAACATGTAAATAAATCTGTTTTTGCTTTCCTCAGATAATATAACATGGGTTCTATATACAACAACAACTTGCGTTACAACATGCAAGACATCTATAGGAGAGATGGTGTTCATTTCACGGATGAGGGGAATAGAGTCTTCCTCTGTAACATGAGACTCTGCATCGGTACTTACTTGTAGGTACAAAAAACACCCGATTAACACAACGGCTCTTTTTAGAGCCAACTTACATATAAACACTCAAACTTGTAATTAAACTCCATTTTTTATATCTTTTTTGGTCGCCTTGCACCCCGTAACTTTTTTGTTAAAAAAATAAGTTTCTTTTTGGCTTTGGGGGTCCACTTGGATGCTAATGACAAGGGTAACTCGTCATGGAGTGCCCATTCATTTCAATGGAAATTACATTAAATCGTTGGACATTCTATAGCATCCAAGTGGTTAACCACTTGGATGCTATAGAATGTCCAACGATTTCATGTAATTTCCATTGAAATGAATGGGCACTCCATGACGAGTTACCCTTGTTAACCATGAACCCCCTGAGAAAACCTAGGGGGTCAGGGAGTCTCCACCCTGCCCCCTTTTCACGCTCTCCGCTATAGTTTTTCACACTCTTGTAAATAGCAGTGCACAAGCCAGTGCGCGCACCCCACAACTTAAAAAAATAAATAAATAAATAAAAAAATGACTTTCAGGTCCATAGTGCACCCCCTGAGAAAACCGACGGGGCCAAAGACTCTCTACCTTGTCCCCTTTCGAACTTCTGACCATTTGTTCTCTACAATATATTCACTCGCACTGACAAAATGGCGGTCAACACTTCCTGATTTCCTCCGAATCGAATGTTGATAGACGTCAAACAGCAAATCAGAACTCCGCTCGCGCACAGCCGCACTAGTGCGCGCACCCGTGCGCGCTTATAGATATATAATTGATTTCAACTTTAATTTTCTCAGCAACTACTGGACGGATTTACACCATTTAAACAAAAGCGTGATCTGCGAGCCATACTCTACCTTTTTGCCAAATAAATCATAATTCCATTCAGTCGTTCCGGCTGTAGCCGTGTCTAAACGTCCTATGGAAAATAACATGGGGAAAACACGTTTTGGGACCCCCGCTTGACGAATCCCCCCCACACTTTCAAGGAAGGAGGAGAGCGGAGCGGGCCATCTTCTTTGAGAAATTTGCAAACATTCATGGCTGCATGGGTTGGTGAGTAGCTACATGAGTGTCTATATGGGTTATTAGTTGGTTTTTTGAGTATCAGAATGAGTGTCTGTATCGTTTGGTGGGGGTATTACTTAGCGCACAGATGCATGAATGACTGATCCACTGTTTGTATGTGTTTTGAAGACAGCATGTGTGCAGGTCTGTATGGGTGGATGAGTGTGTGTATGGGTGTGTTAGTGAGTGAATGACTCTCTCAATAGTATCTTTATGAGTAACTACATATGTTTTAAACTAGTATATGTGAGTATTGATGTATATAAGTGAGTATATGTGAGAGTGAGAGATTGGAAGAGTTCCTGTATAAATAAGCTTGTGTTTCTATAAGTGATTGTTTAAAAGAGTAAGTATGTGTACGTTTCTGTAGAAGTAAGTGTAGTGGTGTGTGTATAGCTGTATATGCAAGTGAATGGATGTTTGATCGTTTATTTGCATGTGTGAGTATGTGTGTGAGTAACTCTATGGATGAGTATCAGTGTGTAACAGGATGTATAGGTGTATGAGTACATATGATGAGTGAGTACATGTATGAGTGACAATATAAAACTGTTGGTGAATGAGTGGATGTGTATGTAGATGTTGGAATTACTGAATAGGTTGTTGTAACTGGCATTGGTATCTCAATTATTTTGAAAATGTTAGTTTCTATTTTTGAATGTGTGTATCAAAGGTTATATTAGGGTGAGAGGAGGTCTGCCACTCTTTCTCAAGGATGATGTCATCAGTGATGTCATCATTGATGTCATTTGAGATGTCATCAGTGATGTCATGAGTGATGTCACTGACCATGTCATGAGTGATATAATATGTGACGTCATCAGCAGTGCATTGCGGGTGCGTGAGTTATAGTTAGCTGAACTAACTATAACGGGGGAATTTCAATGGTTTTGTATGAGTGAAATGTCCAGCTAACTATAACATGAGGGAACCCTATGTTTTTTTCAGTGAATTTCTAACGTTTTTTAAATGCTAATTCCTAACTATAACGTGGCTGAAACCTATGTTTTTTTCAGTGAATTTCTAAGGTTTTTTAAATGCTAATTCCTAACTATAACATGGCTGAAGCCTATGGTTTTTGCAGTGAATTTGAAAGGTTTTGTAAATGATAATTTTTAAATGTATTAATTGTTATATTTTTCTATACTGATGTACTATATTGTTTTAACGTATTTATTTTTAGATATTTCATTTTTTTAATTCCATTACATATTTTTTATTTAAATTGAAAAAAAATGTTTTAAAAAATATTGAAATTGTAATATTTTTATTTTATTTTATATATTTTTTAATTTATGTAAATTTTATATAGCAGACAATGATATCCTATCGAAGGAAATTCAAGTTACTGGTAAGTACGGTTAAAATTACTTTTCAGGATCAGTAGTGGGCTGAAAGATGCAGCACTGAGGTATCTCCTGATAACAGATGAGTAAATCGGAATTCGTAGTTCGGGTGATTTTAGAGGAATTTTTTAAAGTTCCAAAACTCCACACTTAGAAGAATTTCCAAGTTAAACCAGTCTATGTTAGCCTATGGAAGGAAATTAAAGTTACTGTAAGTATGGTTAGAATTATTTTTCAGGATCAGTAGTGGGCTGAAAGATGCAGCACTGAGGTCTCTCCTGATAACAGGTGAGTAAATCGGAATTCGTAGTTCGACTGATTTTAGAGGAATTTTTTAAAGTTCCAAAACTCCACACTTGGAAGAATTTCCAAGTGAAACCAGTCAATGTTAGCCTATGGAAGGAAATACAAGTTACTGGTAAGTACACTTAGATTTACTTTTCAGGGTCCGTACTGGGCTCAAAGATGCAGCACTGAGGTCTCTCGCGATAACAGGTGAGTAAATTGGAATTCGTAGTTCGGCTGATTTTAGAGGAATATTTTGCTCAATAGTGAAGGAAGGGGGCGCACCCGAGGTGACATGTGTGCAAACACGCCCTGTGGTGCGTTTTAAGTTGGAGAATTCATTCCTCTTCAATCCTGAGATCCCCTGTGGGCCAACTAGCCCACCAGGTACCTCCAGTATGCGCCAGAGTGTTCAGAGGCCATGCCCCCTTTTTACAACACTCTGCAACGCAGCTCCGCGGCACTTGCTGGAGGTACCTGTTGGGCTACTTGGCCCCTAGGGGACCTCTAGATTGAAGAGGAATTAATTCCCCAACTTAAAATGCGCCACAGGGCATGTTTGCACACATATCACCTCCAGCCCCGCCCCCTAACTTCACCACTGTGCAAACGCACCCCGTAGCTTGTTCTAAGTTGGGGGATTAAGTCCCCTTGCATACTGGGGGTCCCTGGGGGCCAACTAGCCCACCAGGAACCTCAGGTATGCGCCAGGGGGCTGAGTTGCAGAGAGGTGTAAAAAGGGGCGTGGCCTCATTACACCTCTATGCAACGCAGCCCCCTGGCGCGTTTCTATATTGGGAACTAAATCCCCTTGAATACTGGGGGTCCCTGGGGGCCAACTAGCCTACCAGGAACCTCCAGTATGCGCCAGGGGGCTGCGTTGCAGAGAGGTATAAAAAGGGAGGTGGCCTCATTACACCTCTGTGCAATGCAGCCCCCTGGCGCGTTTCCAGAGGGGGACCTAAATCCGCTTGCATACTGGGGGTCCCTGGGGGACAACTAGCCCACCAGGAACCTCCAATATGCGCCACGGGCTGCGTGGCAGAGAGGATAAAATGAGGCGTGGTCTCATTACACTTCTCTGCAACGCTGCCCCATGGTGCGTTTCTAGAGGGGGAACTAAATCCCCTTGAATACTGGGGGTCTCTGTGGGCCAACTAGCCCACCAGGAACCTCCAGTATGCGCCAGGGGGCTGTGTTGCAGAGAGGTGGAAAAAAGGGGTGTGGCATCATTACACCTCTCTGCAACTCAGCCCCCTGGCACGTTTACAGAGGGGGAAATAAATCCCCTTGAATACTGGGGATACCTGGGGGCCAACAAGCCCATCAGGGACCTCTAGTATGTGCCAGGGGGCTGCGTTGCAGAGAGGTGTAATGAGGCCACGCCCCTTTTTACACCTCTCTGCAACGCAGCCCCCTGGTGCATACTGGAGGTTCCTGGTGGGCTTTTGCTGAGTGGTGCAGGGAAGGACGTGGCCTCGTCCCGATCCCGTTGTTTTTGTTTGTTTTTAAGGAGGGGGCTGTGTAGCCCCCCTTCTTTTTCTTTTTTTTTGGGCCCTGGGGACCTCATCCCTCAGGGCCTGACCCCCAAAATGTATTTATTTATTTTTTAACGGGAAGGGGGCCGCGTGGCCTCCCTCCCGTGGCTAATCCAGGCCCTGCACCCCATCCCCCGGGGCATGCCACTATTTTTTTACTGAGGGGGGCTGCTCAGGCCACTTAAGACCCCGGGGACCCCATCCCCCGGAGCCGCCCTGCATCCTTTTGTTTTTTTAAATAAAAAAAGTATTATTTGGGGAGGGGGGCCACTACCCCCGGGGCCTGGCCCTCCTTATTAGGGGCCGTGGGGGGGTCCCCAAGACTATGCATGGGCGTAAAATCCGTTCCGCTCGCGGATTTTGCGGATTTTCGGTAAATTCGCAATCCGCGAACTCTCGCGAACTTACCGAAAATTCGTAAATCCGTGCGAAGCGGATTTTTTTGCTTGGTCGCACTTGCCAACTAGAATACTATACAATTTCGCGGGAGTAAACACTCGCGAAAACGTAGATGCGGCGGGCAGCGACAATCTCGCAATTGCGAGATTGCAAAATTTGCAATTTCGCACAAGAAATCCACCAGCAGGCAGCATAAACCTTGAAAATTATGATTTTTATTAGAATAACTCCTCAGGTTGACATTTGCCTGCACTTTTTTTTTGCAAGGAGTCCATTTTGGGGGGGGTGGGAGGAAGGAAGTGCCCCACAGTCTCCAACTTCCTGTTCCTGTCCAGCAGGCTCCTCTCAGTGCTTTCTTCATGTGCTGGTCACTTTGATTTGGTTCTTGACCTGGAAGCACTCAGCAGGTGCAAAAGTTCAAACTCATCATTAGTAACCATTCCCTGTAGTGCTTCCTGAGGGGCCCCTCCAGAGTTCAGTTGCCTACTTGCAACTATTCTATGACCCTGCTCTGACCCTCACAGCAGGCTCAGAGAATAGCTACAAGTATACAACAAAGGTCCTGTTAAAAAAATTACACTGCAATAGAAAGCAATTACAGATAAGGAAGCAGGTGCCAGGGATCTTGACCTGGAAGGATTACTTTTTGTGGATGCTGCTGGATATTTGGATTTTTGCAAAACTGAAAGCACTCAGCAGGTGCAAAAGTTCAATCTTATCATTAGTAACCATTCCCTGTAGTACTTCCTGAGGGGCCCCTCCAGAGTTCAGTTGCCTACTTGCAACTATTCTATGACCCTGCTCTGACCCTCACAGCAGGCTCAGAGAAAGCAATTACAGATAAGGAAGCAGGTTCCAGCCAGGAAGTTCAAATTCAGTAACACATTAATCAGCCCCTAATTCATTTATGTCAGTTGAGGCAGGGCAGGTGTGCTTTTCCACCCATAATCTACAGTGATGAACTAGAGGGTGGCATGGGTGAGCCAGAGGGTGGCATGGGTGAGCCAGAGGGTGGCAGTGGTGAAACAGAGGGTGGCAGTGGTGAAACAGAGGGTGCTGTGATGAACCAGATGTAGAAACAACATGTTCGCGACCGTTGCTACCCGAAAAGTAAGTTCGCGTTTGCGAACTGGTACAAAATCCTCGCGAACTGGCAGAAATCCTTGCGAACACAAAAAAAGAAATTCGCGAGAGTTCGCGGATTTTGCGGATTGCGAATCCGTTAATACGCAATTTCGCGGATTGCCAATTCGCAAAATCCGCCCATGCTTACCCAAGACCCCCATGGTCCCTGCCGGCTCCCCGCATCCTGCGGGAGCCGGCATTGCTTTTCTGCTTCGGGAGCAGCTAACATGCTGCTCCCCATGCAGAAAAGCAATCCGCTATGATTTTTGAAAGAGAGAGCAGGTTTCCTGCTCTCTCTTTCAAAAACCAAAGCAGTTTGCAATGGCAGGGTGGGAGCCGTGAGGCTCCCGCCCTGCCAGTGCAAACAGCAGTGTCCTGGGGGTGGGCACCCCGGGACACTGCAGGAGCCGGCCCTGGGGTGGCGGTCCCCAGGGCCTCTACAAGGCCTCACATCTAACATGGGCTTCAATTGGAATTGCATACAGCATATTATCAAGTCCATTATCGCTGCTTTATCAGCAGTTTTCTGCCGATTAAGCAGCAATAATTTTATCGCCTGTCTTGACAATATGCCCCATAATTCCTTAATGTACAAACATGCACCACATACATTCCCATACAATTTATCAACTCACTTTTCAAATTGATTTGTAGATTAAGAAGAATGCCACGCACACAGTAGATATTCTTATACAGAATCTCCCTAGTTCAGTGTTTGCACCAGAACCACGAAATGGAACATTTTCCCTCCCATTTTACACATACATACATATAAATAACCAATTAAAATCTCGCAGAGTCTAGAGTTGAGATTTTTTCTTGAAAAGTCTACACAATCGAAAGCGGCCGTAAGGTCAGCGAATACTGCTTACAAACGCCCTGGTTTTGCTTGGGTATATTTCCCTTGTATTAAACTGAAATTTAAAACCTGCTCTGTGGTACCCATCCCCTCCCTGAAGCCATACTGGACGGGGCTCAGAATGTTATTGTCCTCTTCCCAAGTATGAAGTTTATTTAACACCACCCTTCCTGCGACTTTCATAAAGGAATCCAATTGCAATATTGGTTTGTAACTAGAGGGGTTTTCCCAGTCACCTTTTTTGAAGATAGGTATAATAATTGATTCTGCCCAGGATTTTATAAACCCCTTTGCACAGCATACCTCTAAAACGCGTGTGAGGAGGGGAGCCCAGAGATCAGTAGTCAATTTAAATAAATCAATAGGAATCCCATCCGGGCCCGGAGCTTTTCTTCCTTTACTTAAGTTAATAGCCATTAGCACCTCCTCATGGGAGAACTCAACCGCAATTGGAAATTGTGCTACTTGAGCTACCTGCTCTTCCACGGAGTCTAAGTGGCTTACATGATCGACAGCCTCTGTGTTACAAACACTGGTGTTAAAATCCCCTCCCCATATCAAAATCACATCACTCCTTTTAGCGATACTCTGACTATTTAAATCAACAATAAAACTATTTATACCATCAGCAAAATTAGCTTTGTCAATATTTTGTGTAAAGGTCTACAACCAGCATCTTTACTGATGAGGGCAAACAGATAATAACCATTTGATAATAAGCAGTACTTTTTAGCATCTTAATATCCAATACCCTCAGCATGTTAGATATATATACACAAATACCCCCTTTGTGTCTCCCATGTGCTGACCGTAGTGCGGGTATGCGGAATGTCTTGTAACCTACCAGATGTTTCTCCTTTATTAGCCACGTCTCCTGGAGACAGAGTATGTCAAAGTTGTAAATAAAGTCACTCCAGATTTCATTGGTGACTTTTGAATCTAGACCACAGATGTTCCAGAAAACTATCCTAACGGCCCCAGCCAATAAAGCTGTTTGACCGGCATGGACACATACTTCGTCTGGTGAGGCCCTAAGTGCCGCCATCTGTGGTGGGATTACCGCGTGATCTTCAGCTACAAGTATTTGATCAACAGGTTCCCTTGATCCACTATTCTCTAAATCAGGCAGGATAGTTACCAGGACTGTCATTTGGGATGGGTCAGCCTCACTTCGGGGTTCTAGGTGACTACTAGGGTTTAACTGCTTAAAGGGTATTCCTCCTGATGCTTTAACACTCGTCAGACCACCAGGATCTTGGGGAGGTTCCTCTGTGAGAGCCCCAGGACAGAGCAGTCGGTATTGTGTATACGTCCTCCTCGGCTTTCCCCTATTCGATATCTTCGCATGGTTCCCCTTAATGTAATATAGACCATGATGTCAGTCCACATCCTCAAGATATCTTAGCGGTTTGAATCTGTTTCTTACCCCTAAATTGTAGAACAAATTATTAATAGGTTTGGTAATGCCATGCAATGAATGTTACTTTCCTGGGAAACACAGGCGGAAAAAAAGCCCAGGGGGAGAACACTGATACCATCCATCTTCACCTCCTCTGTACTAGAGCGACATAACATTTCACGGACCAGCGCTGGGGAGCCCAGAGTCCAAACCTCACAATCCCCCCCTAGGGTTTCCTATCATTGCCAATCCATGAGACACTTCTCACCATCTTAAATGTGTCAAACATCTCCTTCGTTAGACCGACCTTAGTACCCAGGTGGGGTATGGTCTTATTCCGTAATACCGCCCAAATTTCTTTATCATATCTTTAGTCGGTGGGACATTTGCTAAGACAATAATATAAGGCACCGTAGCAGGGGGGAGGTTTCAAGTATTAAGTTCGGGGGAGGCCTCTTGGACAGAAGATTCTACAGGCCTTTGCGGTAAATGGACTTTTGCTATAGGTGACAGCCCCCGATTATCTTCATCACTACAGCCTACCCCTCCCTTTGCCATCTTTACTATTAGGCCCCAAACCCCTGGGGGGGTATGCCTTTTTTACTGTTTGTGTTTTCCTTAAGGTGGTTGTAATTTTTGCCTATCTGTTTCAGGCTACAGGGGATCTGCCCGCAGGTTTTATCTCCACCCTCAGCACCACCTAACTTGGGGGGGCTAGATGCAACTTCATTTAGTTTATCCATTATCAAGGCTCGACCTACTTCTAGTTGATTTAATCTAGTCTCTAGTGGGCCAATTAGCGTTTTAATGGTAGGATTTAGTTCAATAAAGGAGCGCTTGATTTCAGGGGAAAGATTGTTATGTTGGGCTTTAACATTACTTAAGCTCTTTATTTGATTAGGCCGTTTCTTAGCTTTGTTAGACCCTGCGGAATCCTTGGTTTGATTTGATTTATATACAGGGGCAAGGCCCTTAGGAGATACAACAGTTTTGTGGATGAACGGTGGAAGGCTGATAGGGGGATCTTTCTTTTTCATTATACAGGTTCTCTTTGGTGGTGGGAATGCAGCATTATCCTGATCATCATACAAAATTGTGTCGCCTCCTATAAGTATACAGTCATTCGACAGCCCAGTAAGTATGGGCCAAAAATCTGTATAGCTCGTGAAATTTGCGGATTTTCGGCAATTTCGCGATCCGCGAATCTCGCGAAATTGCTGAAAATTCGCAAATACTCTCGCAGTGCATTTTTTTTTTTTTTGGGATGGCCACCTCACTCAAGGGACCCCTGCGCCCTTCAGCCCGATGGCAGTAACACACACATGGTCACCGGAAACAACTCTTCTGGCACTTTCCGCAGCTGTAGTGTAGGAAAAGCACTATATTTACCCAACGAGGTAGCACTTACTGATTAGCCAGTAGAAAGTACTCCAGTTGAGTAGAGGTATCGCAAAAAACGATGGCATCTTCTTGGATAAATATGAAGGGCAGGGTTCATTGTTGCACGATGCTCCTGTAACAAAAATTAAACCTCAACAGGAAGAGCTTACAGATATAAATAAAGCAGGTGCCAGAGTTGCTTACTTGCAACTATTCTCTGACCCTGTCCTGACCCTAAACAGCCGGGTGCCCGAGGCAGGGTCAGAGAATAGTTACAAATGGCGCCGGCAAGCTGCCAGAGTTTAAGTTGCTTACTTGCAACTATTCTCTGACCCTGTCCTGCCCCTAAACAGCCGGGTGCCCGAGGCAGGGTCAGAGTTTCAAGTTTCAAGTTTATTTATTTATGATTTCGTAACTCAGATGAGATCCACATAAGAGATTGACAAGGACAAATACATTTGCATACAATCACAGATAAAATACAAAAGAGAATAAACATTTAAAACCCTCTAATATATATCTAAGAAAATTTTGAAAAAGTAAAAAAATTTATGACAAAACATTTCATTGGGGGGATTATAAATAGCGTCTAGAAATGCAGTGGCAGAGAGAATACTTAATTGAAGACAAATTGGTCTCAGCCACTTACGCCTATGCAAAAGTAGGGCCGGGCACACAAAGAGCACATGGGTGATATCCTGAGTTGAATTATTACAGAAATTACACATAGCTGAGGAGCTGTACCATCTGGGCAATAGATTACTCAAAGGAAGTAAATCCTGCCTTAATAGAAACAAAAACCGACATACACCATGTGGAAGATTCCAGGTGACATATGATTGCGCTTTTCTCATTAGGCAGGCATCAGTGGGCAGAGAGACGCCTTTCTTCAAGAAACGGGCTTCCCTATCCATCTTAAAGCTTAATTTCCAGGAAGCCAACTTCAAAATGGACTTCAGCTGATATGCAGATAAAGCAAAAGAACCGATTCATCAAGTTGTAAAAGGTCAACTGCAGTTCTAAAGTTTTTTACAATTAAAGAATGTTCTTTAAAAGTCCCTAGCAACTCAGATTGAAAGAGGTGTCTTAGAGTACCTGGTTCTCCCCTTACGAGACTAAAGACCCAGCGCACTATCCCAGCTAGGCCCTGAACCCAACTACTACGCAGGCCAAATTCCAGCCTAAAAGCGGCTATAGAGCACGCTGTGTTAACCGTGGTTAGATACCGCAAAATTTTGCCTCCCGTAGTATTTAAGAAACCCCAGTTTCTTATATCAAGTAATTCAATACCATAGAGTAACGATGCTGGGATTTTAGCACGATAAACCTCTAGCAGAATAGCGAAGTGTCTTCTACCTGTAGAATTATAAAGGGAGAATAAACTTTTACCTTGGGCAACTGCTTTCCGGGTGTGTGAGCCTTTTCACTTAGATTACCAACAATAGTTTTTCCGAGGAAGACATAAGATTTTACCACTTCCAATCTTTGTCCACCTACAGACCAAGGAAAGCTCACATATTTCAACTTTTTCCTTCCCGTCATGCACATTACTTTACTTTTTGACACATTTATCTTCAGATGGTGTGCCTCTGCATATTCATGAAGTACCTGTAGACGGTTATTTAATCCTTTTGGTGTTAAATCCAGAATTAATATATCGTCTGCATACAGCAAACAGACAATCGGTATACCCCCCAGAACGGGTGCAATTCCTTCACTTAAGGACAAAACATGAGGGAGATCAGATATATAAAGGGAAAATAATAAAGGGGCCAATAGACAGCCTTGTTTTAACCCATTGGCTGTATAAATTACTTGAGAAAGTCCCCTTTCCCCGCCTAACAAGACTCTACACCAGGTGTCAGAGTGGAGAGCCCGGACTAGCTCCAGCAGAGTAGACGGCATGCCAAGGTTCGATAATTTCCTCCACAGCAAAGAGCAATCTACTATGTCAAAAGCTGTGGAGAAGTCTATGGAAGCTCCATAGACTCTCCCTCCTCGGACCTTGATATATTTTTCTGTTATAACTTGCAATGCCGTCAAATTGTCCATAGTACCATGCCTTTGCCTGAACCCAGTCTGCTCGAGGGGCAAGATTTCACCCTTGGACACCCAATCATTGATCAACTTAAGGAGGCATTTTGCAAAGACTTTGCCTATGGCGTCTAAAAGGGCAATTTGACGGTAGTTGTGTGGAGCATCATGGTCTCCCTTCTTGTGTAGGGGGACCAATATGCTCCCCCTCCAGGAGGGGAGAACGGATTTACGGGAAAAACAAAAGCTAAAAACCGGGAAGAGAATTTTGCTCCACATCTCACTGTTTTGTTTTATGACCGAAATGGGAAGCTCATCCGGACCCATTACTCCGGAAGAACGCAAGCCCTTAATGGCCAGTTCAATGTCCTTTTCGGACGGCGGTCCATATGGAGAGCTATCCACATACGTTCTACCATATTCAAACACCAATCCATTGCTGGCATATAAATTCTCAATATACCCAACCCAAGTTTGCTCTTCAATGGGTATTGGCAGTGGTCTAGATCTTACTCCACAGCCCTCCTCAATAAGTGACCAAAATATTCTAGCTTGACCCTTGTATGCCGCTTCCCGCAGTTTAATCCATAAGGTGTCTTCACTCTCTCTTTTCAATTTAGCCTTCACCCTCCTCCTTCTTCTTCTTAGTAAGACTATTCTGTGGTATCTTTCGGGAGTATAAGTCAGGTACTGTTCCCTTACTAATTTGTTTATTTCAATATTAAGATACCGAAGACAACTATTCAATTCAATTCAATTCAATTTGACTTTATTCGGTTAAAAAGATGATAACCATAAAAGTACATTTTAAAAGCAGTTCATAATAATACATTTGTCAGAATCAATACATAAGTTTAAACAAAAAGAAAAGTTCTAGTAAAACATGAATTAAATTTAAGTACAAATTGATTTACGTAGTCTAAAAACATTGGTAAGGAATTCTGAGATACAGGCAACATTAAAGATAACATCTAATCTCTGAAGTTCCAGGAAGGCATCCCTACAACGTCTCACACCCATTTCCCTTAGAATTGGAATAATCAATCTTTTCCTGGGTAAAGTATAGTATTTACAGAAAAAGAAGATATGGATGTCAGACTGTTCTGATTGGTCATCACATGGGCATTTAGTAAGATTACAGGACCAACAGTTCATTATGGGGAAGCTTAGGGCCCTGAAAAGGATGCCTAACCTGAATCTGGTCAAAGCCAACTAGGAATTACTTTGGAATTTCCTATAGGATAAGGTTTTTTTGCAATGGAAGTTACCACATTCATAAAATCAGCAAAACATATTAATTCAAAACCATTCCAATAAACCAAATTCTCCACAGCGGTCTCTAGGATACTCGCCAAGCCCTTGATAGCCCTAAAATTCCAATGGCATCTCCCAGATTTGTCTCCAAAACTCACCAATTCGCTATTTATAAACCACGAGTCCGTCAAGGGCGGATTTAAATTTACGGTAATAGTGAGTACCTTATGGTCACTTAGTACTGTGTTGGAGACCGACAGATCTTTCAGGAGAAAAAAAGAGGAACTTCCCACTGCTACATAATCAAGAATAGACTCACTATTGTTGGACTTATGAGTGAAATTTGCCGGAGTATCTGAAGAAAGCCTTCCATTTACTATAATGCCATCAACTTCTAGCAATTCCTCCAGAAATAATTTCCCTCTCAGGTTTCAGGTTTTAAAGTCTTTATTTCGATTTATAAAAAAAATCATAAAAGACAGATCATAACAAACATTGATTAATTATAAATACATATTCATTAAATTCATAAAATTAGTATTATATGACATAAAAGACAATTCTGAATGAAAATTACTAAAATTAAAAAAAGAAAGGGTTAGAGCGGGAAGGCTTACAGATAAGTTCCGAACAATATTCAGTGGCAGAAGCAGAAATGAACAGTCCAATTATGTGATGTTAAGTGGGTCAAAAGAGGACATATACATGGTCAATAAGCAGAGCAAAAAAATATTCAAACAGAAATAAATCACAGTAATCACAGTAATTAGACTAGTGTTTTGACCTTATTATCCAGGCCCACCCCAGATATTTTGCCAGGCTCACTGAAATAACCTCTGAAGTGTTAGTTTTTAATAAACAAATGGCCTCATCGGATTTTCTAATGGGCAGACGCTGGAACAATGGTTTTAACCATTTGGCTCTCGGTGCCGAATATCTAGGGCAGGCAAACAAGAAATGACCCACTGTTTCCTTATGGCCCGGGCACCATCTACAATGATCCGTGGTGCTGGTTGACCAACTTTTCGTAAATGTGTTCAATGGCAATGCTCCCACCCGGAACTGGTGGTAGAGTTTCCTGTCCAAAGATTTGGAGACTGTGTCCCAATATTGTTCACGGGATGGGTCCAGCTTAAAAGACAAGAACCTACCCGTGAGGTTGGTGGAGCTTGAAGCGTTAACTCTGGACTGGCGGAGCGTAGCCCAGTACAGTTCTTTAAGTGCTAATTTAGATGGAAAGATACTAGTAGTGGGAGATGTCCAAAGCTGCTCTAGCCCCATATCCGTCAAAGTGGATTTTACCATTTTGAACCAATGGATTTTCCCCGAGCCCCTAATTGACCTGACTTCTGCTACCTCATTTGCAAATGAAGTGAGGTCGGGGAATGTCCATAAGCGCCTCCAGAAGGCGACCAATCTGAATCTGGCCATCTCGTTGATCGCGGGACAACCCATGTCCAAGCAGAGAGGGATGGAAGGGGACGACGGTGGCAAGCCCACCAAGTTTCTTAAGTATTTGCATTGTATTTTAAACAGTCCCGTAAGGTCCATGTAGCCCCATAGTTCTGCACCATATAGAATAGCTGGGTTAATTTTGGCATCATAGATTTGGAGCGCCGGGATAACCCGCTTGGTGATGGATTTTTTTTGTTCAGTTAGTAGGCAGCCGGTAAGTCGGGCAAGCTTGAGATGTTGTGCACCGACTTGGGCTTTCCATCTCAGACGGCTGTCCAAAGTGAACCCCAGATATACCATGTTCTCCACTTGGTCCAGTTTAACACCACCCATACTAACTGTGCTCCGGACAAAGCGGTTCTTTGTTAGGACCATAAACTTGGTTTTCCCAACGTTCACCTTGAGGTTGCTGATGACACAGAACTCCTCAAAGCGGTCAAACGCCCGCTGTAGACCGCAACGTGTTCGAGAGAGGAGTAGGGTGTCATCGGCAAAGATGAGCATCGGGAATCGCTGGCCTGCAAGCATTGGGGCGTCCATCGGAGTATCCTTAAAAAATTTGACCACTTGGTCAATAAACAACAAAAAAAGGGTTGGTGCCAGGACACACCCCTGGCGGACACCTCGAGTTACTGGGAAATGTTCCGTCACTTGGCCCTGACCTCCCCATCTCACCCTTGCAAAATTGTCCTCATGCAATTTGGTTATTAGGACAAGTAACTCCTCGGGCATTCCCAAACTCCTCAAAACTCCCCACAGTTTATCCCTCGGGACTAGATCGAACGCGGACTTCAGATCAATAAACGCTGCGTAGATGGTGCCACCGCCAAGCTGAACCACCTCCCAGTAGATCAGACAAAATCTGAACACCTGGTCAATGGTGCTTGTTCCTGATCTGAAGCCCGCCTGCATGGGAGATAGTATGTCCTCTAGTTCGATCCAGCCTTGGACCCTACCCAGGACCATACGTGCAATGAGTTTTTGTATTGAGTCGATGAGACTAATCGGGCGGTAGTTACCTGGGTTAGATCTACTGCCCTTTTTGTAGATGGGTAAGATCTCCGCCCCCTTCCAGGATTTGGGTATGCTTGCACCAGCAGCAATAGAGTTGGCCACCTTAGTGATATAGGGCATCCACAGAGCGGGATTAGCTTTGAACAGGTCGGCTGGTATAAGATCCATGCCCGGCGCTTTCCCTCGCGTAGTAAGACTTAGTGCCAGCTCAACCTCTTTTTCTGAAAAGATAATGTTCTCGATTTGCATGGGTGAATGAGGTGACATCACCAGAGAACTTGGAAATTTGGGATTCTCAGCACAGAACTGGGTCGAGTAAAATGTCACCCAATCAGAGGGGGGCACATGGTTTGCGGGGATGCATGCGTCCGGGTCCTTCCCCCACTTGACTATTTCCCAAAATTTGATGGGGTTATTAGATATTGAGGCCTCCAATAGGTCCGACCAGTACTTATCCTCCCACTCCCGTTTAGCTTCCCACTGCGTTTTCCTATAGATTAATCTAGCCGCTTTCACTGATCCCATCATCCGAGACTTAACTGCTTTAATAAGTTGGGTATGGGCTTCCCTACATTTGTTGTTATACCATTTCTTAGGGCGGGTAGGTATTTTAGTGGTTCCCTGGTGACATGGTTGTGAGAGCAGGTATTTAAGATCATCAAAGCAACGGTCATGGAGTTTTATGATGTTATTAGCCGTTTCGGGGTTGTCGCCCGACTGATCAAATGCCAACATCTCATTGTATGTATTGGTAACCATAGTGTTGACATTATCCCTTAGTGTATCATCCTCCACAATTTTAGACCATTTTAACCTCTTCCTGTCGTTGGTTAAAAAAGCATCCCCAGTCTGTGAGGTACCGAGTTTCTCGGATCTCACAAGACCTTGTATCCTTAGTTACAAGGACAGGGCGTTGTGGTCACTTTCTGGGCGGGATAATACTGCCATATCCACCAGCAGGGGCCAGTCTCCGAGTTTTAACAGGATGTAATCAATACGGCTTTTTCTTAACCCGTTGTCAAAAGTGAAATTCGCTTCCTGGTCTGATCTTGCACGGCCATTACAGGCCCGAAAACCCCTATTTAGACAAAGGGCCATCCAATTCACCGCTGCCTCAGTTGCGATTACCGGTTTAGAGGGCAACAGATCGGGGATACCCCATACTGCATCCTCCGCGGAGCCCCAACTGTCCCCTGAGTCAGGTAATGGCTCGAAGGTGCAGTTTAGGTCTCCTGCTAGAAGGGTGACAGGATCGCTATCTAAGCGTGCCAAAATAGGGTCCAATACTTCCATCAGGGGAGGGGAGCGGCCTCCTGGCAACCCTCGGGCATATATATTAATCAGGATCAATTCCCGATGGCCGGTCTTGCTCAACTTGATGATGAGGATATCAGGGTCCAGTACTTTGAGTTCTGTGGGATAGTATCCCAAGGATTGCTTCACCCAGATCAATAAACCCCCTGAGGCTCGCCCTTTAACACTTCTAATTGCTGGTTTAAAGAAGTTAATGTAACCCTGCCTGAATGTTGGTTCGGTTGCCCAGGTTTCCTGGAGTAGGATAATATCGTATTTATCCATAAACTCCAGCCAGTCGTCAGAGTGGATACGACCTTTAACCCCGGCCACATTCCAGGACACGAGGGTAAGTATTTCTGGGGTGGGATCCACAAAGGGTACCAGCAAATCTGTAGCTGCAAGGGTGCCCTGTCCAATCTCACCGTCCCTCCCATTTTCAATACGCCCAGGGGTATTCTGGTTTCCCCCAGTCCTCAAGGGAACTTCCACTTCACTCAGTGGCGATATGGAAGTTCCTGTTGGTGCGGAGGCCCCCATACACTCTTCCACTGTGGTAGCAAGCTGCGGGAGCACCTCGCTCGGCCTAGCTGCCAAAAGGCCAGAATTTTCTGAGGATTCGGCTACGCAAGACCAAGTTTGGAGTCAATCGTTGGCCTCAAGATCAGATAGAGGGCCAAAATGATTGAAGAGTGACAAAAAATGCGGAGGTTGGGGAGTCCTTATTATTGGGTAACTCCTGATGGATGGTTGACCATGTCTAGGGCCCTTTAGAGTAGAACTCTGCCTATGTGGATAGAAGTATGATAGGCCCAGTGTCTGAACGTCCCCCTGTCTGGCAAACCTGGCTTTTCTGCAAATCGTATCCACCACCCAGGGGTCCTTAAACGAGATTAAAATGCAATAACCCTCCAGGTCTTTAGTACCATGGCCCACCCAATCAACTCTTCTTACATACAGAATTTCAGTTGGCGAAGATGGAGGTAACGGACGGTTTTTATTCAACCAATAGGTCACCTTATTGCGCAAGTCGCCGTAAGTCTCCCTCTTGCGAGGTTGAAGGGGGGCTACGCCAGTCAATACTATTGTGTATGATGCAGCCTCGATTGGGAGGTCAGCCCGCGGAGTGGTATACCTGGGATGTTTTTCTGCCAAGGGTTTTGTGGTGTTACGATGGTTAACTAAAGGCCCATGGGGGGGATGCCGAGAGGGATATAGACTAGATTTGGCCAGAGAGAGTGGTTTGGTTGGGAGGGGTCTAACAGAGTTTGAGCTGTCCGGTTTGTCCGTGGGCTTCGTCTTATGCATATGTTGAGAAGAGACCTCGGATGCTTTACTTAAAGTAGTCTTAGAATCACCACCCCTCACTGGTCTACTATTTGCTATCCCTCGGGGTTTGAGATTAAGAGTGGTGGAAATATTTGTTGTCTTTGGGGCTGGTTGTATGGATTTAACCCCCCCATGACTCGTGCCGGTTAGAGATAGTAACAGGGCTGAGACCGTGTTTACTACTGTCTCCAGGGTATCTAATTTTAAGGTCATTAACCTCGTCCACTCCAAAACAGGTAGTAAGAGATTTTTCATCAGAACCTCAATTTTTACCAACAGCGATTCATCACTGTTATGACAAGTTGGGCATGGGTCCAAGGATCCTAAGGAGGTGAGGGAGGGGCATAAGACATTTGGGGAAGCACTGGGACGTTGTTTTTCACTATGGTGGCCCATTGCTGATGGTATGGGGTTGCCAATGGTGTCTTTTAATTTTAATTTAGGCATTTTGCGTTCTCTCCCCCCCATATGGCTCAAGTCTTGCTTTCTCTTCCTTGTTACTATATCGGTGCCTATGGAGTCTATGTCTATGTCGGTCAACCTATGTGGCACATTCTGGGTAGAGTCAGGAGATGAGTGGGAGGATTCTGAAGTGTATTCGGACACTAAGCTAGCCTGGGATGTGGTTTCCCCGCTTGCCTCAAGGTCATCTAAGTGGTGATCAATATGGGCTGGTGTATGTGCAAGGAAATCAGCCCCCTTGCTATCCATATGGACTATGGCCTCAGTGGTATCTGAGTGAATACAATTAAAAGCTGCATGTACTTATGCCATGGGGCTAGGGATCGTGGCCAGTCTACCCAGTGAAGAGCGTTTTCCACTGACTAAGTCAATGGAAAGACGTTTTTCTACCATAGCAATTTCTTTTTCCAGTATTCCCGTGGCGCGTGTGATAAAAGCATCCAATGGCCCTGATACCACACCTTTAGGTGTTTGGACTTGGCCTATGCGAGTTTTGCCTGATCTTAAAGGCATGATTTCTAAATGGCACCAGCAGTGGTTATGACAACTATGCACGTTATTCACACAGAATGTTACAAAGACGTGGTGGCCCTCGCAGTCAATAAAATGTTTCTTGTGTCCAAGCACTCTGTGCTGCGAGATAGATAGGATGGGGTTAAATAGTCCGCCTACCTTCGATGTATCGTCAACTGGTGTAGGGGTTATGGGCCGGGGCCGTCCTCTGCTGTCCTCAAACGGCCTCAAACGGCCCGCTCTTAGCCCGGTCTTTGCTCCGGGCTGCGTCCCGCGCTGCGGGAGAAGTAACCCCAGTTATAGGAAGGTTAGAGGGTGATTCGGTCTCTCGAAGGTCTCCCAGTCTGCTCCTCCTCTCGGTGACCTGACGAAGCGGCACCCGCGGAGCGGGCGTGGCGAGGTGTGAGGAAAGTCCGCGCAGTCCACGCAGTGTCCAGCCAAGGGTAAGCGCGACCCAGCTATGCGCTTCAGCAAATAAAAATAATGTCCCAATGAGGGCTAAGCAGCAAGGGGTTTAAAAGGCCCTCCGGTGGGCGGGGGGCGGGCCGGCAGGGAGAGCGGACCGGAAGTTGTCGACGGTCTATCAGGGACTCCTGGGAATTGGAGTCCCTGGCACGCTCGCAGCCCTGCAGCCCTCCGCCGAGGTTGATTCGGTCTCTCGAAGGTCTCCCAGTCTGCTCCTCCTCTCGGTGACCTGACGAAGCGGCACCCGCGGAGCGGGCGCGGCGAGGTGTGAGGAAAGTCCGCGCAGTCCACGCAGTGTCCAGCCAAGGGTAAGCGCGACCCAGCTATGCACTTCAGCAAATAAAAGTAATTTCCCTCTCTTATTAGTCTTAATATTGCCTGGAAAAAGAGCTTGAGGTATCTGTAAGGATTCCTCCTTAAGCTTATTTCTAAACAGCTCTAAACTACAGTTAGAGATTTTACAATTATAATCCCCTAATAGAATTATGTGGGGAGGGGGTTCAGAATCAAGGATTTTCTTTATATAGGAGAAAACCTTCTTTAAACATACATTATAACATGCATCTGGAGGAATAAAAACATTTATCAATACAATCGTTTTTCGTGAGTTACCATTAACAAGGTTGGACAGTGTTATTGCCTGGAAAAGATTACTGGGATCTAAATATTGGGAAAAGTTCCATTTTATCTTATTGGACAGCAAACAGGCCACTCCACCCTTAGCATGGCCTCTCCTGGAGGAGGTGGCTCTGCCATCCAACAAGTAGTAGTCCTTATCTGCCAAAAATTTCTCATCACACCAGGTCTCCTGGAGACAAATCACAGTAGCTTCTAATGTATGCAAGTATTGTAATTTTTCTGGACTATTCTTTATTCCAGCCGTATTCCACGATATTATTTTTAAATCAGTGCTAAAGATGGGAATACGGTTTGGGATTATTCATAGATTTGCTTGACAAGACACCGGGCAACCAATTCCATTTAAGACTCTCTTCTGCCGGATTCGGTTGGCAAGGGAGGGAGTTTATCTATGTCACATGCCGTACATTTTTCGAGATACAAATTTTTAGTTCATCAATTTTGGCGGGCCTATCTGTACTGCCCAAGACTGCACGGGGGAGTAGGGGCATATTAGCGAGTCTTCCATTACGAGATTCCACAAAAAATGGAATGACATCAATCCCCCTACTTTGTAATCCTTCAGACCATTGTAAAATATGATTTACAACAAGTTTAGAATAAAATCTAAACCTTGCTAGATTCAAAACCTCTAATTTCACAATGGAAACTACATCTATATCATTAGTTTGAATAAGTTTCAGACTTTCGATCTCCCAAAAGCATTTGAGGAGCAAAGATCTATTTAGTGTGAGATCCGTATCAAATAACGGAATAAAATCTAGATGAAGGGTGTCTATACTTTCCTTTTCAGGAACAGTATTTGGCTGGAAGTTATCTATACTTTCCTTTTCAGGAACATCATTTAGCCACTTAGAAGCCCTTTCACTTCCAATCATATCGGGGAATGGCTTGGCTAAGGGATTAAGGGCTGTTAATAGAGGATTAGAGGGTTTTATCTGTTCGACAGGTCGAACACTGTTAGAAGACCCCCCTGGTACGGTGATCATAAGTTCTTGATCTGATTTGATTTGCCCAATCATATCTTGGGATGAATTAAGCAAAGAGTCTTGGGGGAGGTTTTTTTTCTATGGAGGTATCTATGTTTTCATCAAAATTAATTTTCCTCTGTGTTTTTTTGCAAATCTACGAGTTGGTTTCCTCTTTTTCCCTCTGAGCTTTTTATATTTTCCTGTTTTTCCCTTTTTCCCTCAGAGTCCGAAGCACCCTTTTTCTCTTCATTTATCTGGGGTTTAAATATAGGGAATAATTCCTTATCCATCCTTTTTTCAGGGTCCATCAAGATTTCTATTTCTTGATCAAGTTCGAAGATACAGTTGGCTGCAGCTGCTTTTGATGTACCTACCGGGTTATTCCCCAGTGTAACAACTAGTTTCTTTCTATCAGTAGGATGGTAATTTTCATCATGTCCAATTCGGACTAAATCTAGATCTTGAGAGGCACTGTCAGACTTGTTCTCTGCCATCTTATCTTTCATTACTTGCACGTCTACTGGGGATGACTCATGATGTAAGCTAGATCCGACCCCCTGTTTACTAGTTAATAATACCTTAAGTATTTGGGTTACAGTTTCTAGCACACAATCGGAGCCACCAACACATTTTTCCAGTAATAGTAAAATAGAGGAGAGCAGGTGTTCTAAGCTTTTCAAAGAATCAGAGATTGGTTTATCATGCCTAATGGGATGGTTAGGATGGATGTCAGTAATGTTAAAAACAGGGCTCGTGGAGATGTTTGCCTGTGATATAGAAAATTGAGATTTATTAGAGGGGGTACTACTATATAGTTGAAGCCCTGTTGGTGCTGATGCTGCTGGAATATTTGCTTGATCTAAAACCTTGCTAGAGTCATAAGTACTTTATCTCTTGCAGAGCTGGATATCTATATCAGGGAGAGTAAAGTCATTACCAGAAGCAACCGCAGGATGGGACGGTCCAGGGGAATCATTTAAACCTTCACCAGGGGAAGATGAGGAGTTGTGCACTAACACCTCGACTGTTTTAGAGGTGAAGCCATGGGGAGGTACAATACTATTTAAGCTTGTTTCCCCGGGAACATGCTTTAAAGGCACCTGCAATTTCAGGGGGTCTGGGGGCCCACCCACCCCAGCAGTAGGAAGATCAGCAACCTTTACTGTATTTACCAAAACAATAGAATCATCTTGATTGCTGTACCCTCTCACAGTAGATCTGCCTTCTTCTTTGCCTTTATCATTAGTGTCTTCTGACTTTGAACCCCCAGCACTAAAGTCCCTTGAACGGCTCCCGCGAAGCGGGCCCGTGAACAGTTGCAGCAAAGCCCCTCAGGTGTCCTCTCGAGTCCTCTCAATCAGGATCAGCAGCAAAAGGGAAATCAGTCTCCAAAACGGCACTCGTGGAGCGAGAGCCAAACCGGGAAGATATCCAGCCAGGCGGGGCGTGTACACGGAGGGAAGAGGCTGCAGGTGTGTGATGGTGAATTGCCCTCTGGGCCTCGCAGTCCCTCTGTGTCAGTGCACAACAGCACTAAAGTCCCGTGAACGGCTCCCGCGAAGCGGGGGCCGTGAACAGTTGCAGCAAAGCCCCTCAGGTGTCCTCTCGAGTCCTCTCAATCAGGATCAGCAGCAAAAGGGAAATCAGTCTCCAAAACGGCACTTGTGGAGTGAGAGCCAAATTGGGAAGATATCCAGCCAGGCGGGGGCGTTTACACGGAGGGAAGAGGCTGCAGGTGTGTGATGCTGAATTGCCTGCTGGGCCTCGCAGTCCCTCCGTGTCAGTGCACAACAGCACTAAAGTCCCGTGAACGGCTCCCGCGAAGCGGGGGCCGTGAACAGTTGCAGCAAAGCCCCTCAGGTGTCCTCTCGAGTACTCTCAATCAGGATCAGCAGCAAAAGGGAAATCAGTCTCCAAAAAGGCAGGGTCAGAGAATAGTTACAACTAAGCAGGTGCCCGAGTCAGTAATGCATTCATCAGCCCAAAAACAATCGTGAGCTTTGTCGAGGCTGGGCAGGTATGCTTTCTCCCCATATCGACCATCGAAATTTAGCTGTGATGCTGGATAGAGGCCTTTGCATCCTTCACTTTCACGAGCGCAATCCCGTTCAGTTCCTGTGACCAGGAGCTACTTTCTCCTCATCTGCTGCTCTGATCGGTCTCTCACCTTTTATACACACAAGAGGCATGTGAACTCGCATAGAAGGACCGCCCGTTTTGGCCCGCACACACACTCGCGGTGTCACCGTCTTCCCTCCATTTACCCACTATGATGGACAGCTCGATCAAGGGACACCTGCACCCTTCAGCGCGATGGCATAGTAACACACACATGGTCACTGGAGACAACTCTTCTGGCACTTTACGCAGCTGTTGTGTAGGAAAAGCACTATATATTTACCCAACGAGGTAGCACTTACTGATTAGCCAGTAGAAAGTACTCCAGGTGAGTAGAGGTATCGCACAAAACGGTGGCGTCTTCTTGGATAAATATGAAGGGCAGGGTTCATTCTGGAACGATGCTCCTGTCACAAAAATTAAATCTCAACAGGAAGCATTCACAGCAGGTGCCCGAGTTGAAGCTCAAGGTCAGTAACGCATTCATCAGTCCAAAAACAATCGTGAGCTTTGTCGAGGCAGGGCAGGTGTGCTTTCTCCCCATATCTACTGTCGAAAATAAGCTGTGATGCTGGATAGAGGCCTCTGCAACCTTCACTTTCACGAGTGCAATCCCCATGCAGTTCCTGTGTCCAGGAGCTTCTTTCTCCTCATCTGCTGCTCTGATTGGTCTCTGACCTTTTTTACACACAAGAGGCATGTGAACTCGCATAGAAGCCCCGCTCTTTGGCCTCGCCCACACACTAGTGGTGTGCACCATTTTCCCGCCCTGACCCACTATGATGGACAGCTCACTCAAGGGACCCCGGCGCTGGGCAGGTGGGCTTTCTCCCCATATCTACAATCGAAAATTAGCTGTGATACTGGATGGAGGCCTTTGCAACTTTCACTTACAGGAGTGCAATCCCCGTGCAGTTCCTGTGTCCAGGGGCTTCTTTCTCCTCATCTGCTGCTCTGATTGGTCTCTGACCTTTTATACACACAAGAGGCATGTGAAGTCGCATAGAAGCCCCACTCTTTGGCCCCGCCCACACACCAGTGGTGTGCACCGTTTTCCCGCCCTGACCCACTATGATGGACAGCTCACTCAAGGGACCCTGGCGCTGGGCAGGTGTGCTTTCTCCCCATATCTACCTTAGAAAATTAGCTGTGATGCTGGATGGAGGCCTTTGCAACCTTCACTTTCACAAGTGCAATCCCTGTGCAGTTCCTGTGTCCAGGGGCTTCTTTCTCCTCATCTGCTGCTCTGATCGGTCTCTGACCTTTTATACACACAAGAGGCATGTGAAGTCGCATAGAAGCCCCGCTCTTTGGCCCCACCCACACACTAGTGGTGTGCACCATTTTCCCGCCCTGACCCACTATGATGGACAGCTCACTCAAGGGACCTTGGCGCTGGGCAGGTGTGCTTTCTCCCCGTATCTACCGTCGAAAATTAGCTGTGATGCTGGATAGAGGCCTCTGCATCCTTGACTTTCACGAGCGCAATCCCCGTGCAGTTCCTGTGACCACGAGCTTCTTTCTCCTCATCTGCTGCTCTGATCGGTCTCTGAGCTTTTTTGCACACAAGAGGCATGTGAACTCGCATAGAAGGCCCGCCCATTTGGCCCAGCCCACACACTCGCGGTGTCATCGTCTTTCCGTTATTTACCCACTGTGATGGACAGCTCACTCAAGGGACCCCTGCACCCTTCGGCGTGATGGCATAGTGACACACACATGGTCACTGGAGACAACTCTTCCGGCACTTTACGCAGCTGTAGTGTTAGGAAAAGCACTATATATTTACCCAACGAGGTAGCACTTACTGATTAGCCAGAAAGTACTCTACTCTAAAAATCAGCGAGTTCTCGGAATTTCCCGTGAACGCGCAGATTTTTTTGCCGATTTTGTGCAAATTTGCAGATCGCAGGTCCTCAAAATTCGCCCATACTTACAGCTCAGTAGGAATGTTACAAGTATTACTAATCTTACCCTAGGAGGGCTTTGGGCCCTACTAGCTTCCGCGGATGACAATGCTACCTTATCCTTGATCAGTGCATCTTCCACACTCAAAATTTGTTTTTCAATGGCCCCCACCGCCCCTGTCAAATAGTTCATTAAAGACATATTATTCGATTTTAAATTATGAGTCAACTGTCCCGAGTTCGATTTATTTAACTTCCTCTTTCCCATCTTCTGCGGTTACTGCCCCTATCAGTCAATATAATAATAGGACTCAGATCGGGTAAGTTTATTCGCCAAAGTTCGTTCCTTCTATTCGGTATTGTCCCAAGTAGCCCCAGGTCAGGAAACCAAGAGAACGGGCCCAGCCCAGTCTCTTCCGGGCTGTGATGGGCGCAGACAGGCCCGCACATGGCCCGGGGTTTGCCTAGGTACGGCTACACGCGTCCCGCGCTGCAGGAGTCTGGTGTCTGTTTTAAGCACCTCCTGGCGCTTCAAAATGACAGTGATGGTACGCGCCCCTGTAGGCTGCTGGAAGTTGTAGTCTCTTGGCCGCCCGCGCCCGTGTCAGCAGGGCTAGCGGTGCGGTACGGCCGTCTGATCCACGAGAGACCCAGGGGCTGGTGGCAGGTAGGCTTAGAACAAATATTGCAGCAAAGGATTAAAACGCGTCCCGCAGTGCGATAGTCCGCTGTCTGTTTTAAGCGCCTCCTGGTGCTTCAAAATGACGGTGATGGCACGCACCCCTGTAGGCTGCTGAAAGTTGTAGTCTCTTGGCCGCCCGCACCCGTGTCAGCAGGGCTAGCGGTGCGGTATGGCCGTCCGATCCACAAGAGACCCAGGGGCTGGTGGCAGGTAGGCTTAGAACAAAGCTTGCAGCCAAGGATTAAAACGCATCCGTCTGTTCTTGGATCAACTTTGGTGGATGGAAACTTGAATACAACAACTTATTGTTTTTATCTGTAGGTTTTGTAAACACTGTCGTTACAAACTGGTAATCTTGTTTAGTTATGAGCATGTCCTAAAAAGAGATGCTATCCTCACTAATGCAATGTGTTAACTTGATCCTTTCATGTTTTGTGTTCAATTCTGCAATAAGCAGCTCCAATGATTCTCTTGAATTACGCCATATTAGGAATATATCATCTATAAATCTGATGTAGAATGCTAACTGTGAGTTCCAAGCGTCTTGTGTGAAGATGCGTTCATTCTCAAACTGAGCCATAAAGGTGTTCGTGTACGAGGGGGCACCCGAAAAACCCATCGAGGTGCCGCTCACTTGTAAATAGAAGTCCTCTTTCCACTGCAAGTAACTGTGTTGCAGCCAAAATGTCAACAATTCAAGTAAAAAAATGTTATTTACGCTGGTTTCTGGGAGTTGTTGTAGCAGGGCCCATTCACTGGCTTCTATGCCATCTTTGAGAGGTATGGAAGTGTACAATGAGGCTACGTCAATTGTACGTAGTAACCAAGAGTTAGAATATTGTTGACTGATGATCAGCTGCAAGTTGAGAAAATTGGCGGTATCTTTCACATAACTCTGCCATGATTGAACCCATTTCTGTAGAAAGTGATCGAGTAGCTTGCCAGCTGGTGGAAAAATCGAATCACAACCAGAAACTATGGAACGAAAAGGAGGATCAACAAGATCTTTGTGTGCCTTAAGGGAGCATGTACAACTTGGGTATCCTCGGGTGTGGTACTGTAAGGTAATTGCGGATGGTGCTGTGATTCCAGGACTTTTGTTCTGCATTATTCAAGATCTGGACTAAAGTTTCCATGATGGTGGATGTAGGATCTTGATTTAACTTAATGTAGGCCGTCGTGTCAGGAAGATATTCCTGTACTTTCTGTTCATAAAAGCTTGTATTCATCATCACCCGGGCTCCACCCTTATCAGCCATCTGAAACGTGATTCTTTCATCATTTGCTAATTCCCGTAAAATGCTGATTTCATGTTTCTTTAAATTGGTATGGACTTTGGGATGAAGATTAAGCTTGGCCAGATCATTTCTGACTAATGCCTCGAAGGAATCCAATAACTTGTGCGAAGTCGGCGCCATGAATAAACTCTTATGTCTGAAAGAATGTAATTCAGGATCGAGATCTTCAGTATCAGGTGTCGGAGTTTCAAGAGTAGGAACCACATTGGTAAAAAAGTGTTTCAATCTCAAGTTTCTCATGAATTTAAAAGTAGAGACCTCTAATGCCAAAGGGTTGGTATGATATACCGGCACAAAAGATGTTCCTTTATTGAGTACCTGTTGTTGTATCGGTGAAAGTTGTATTGAGGAAATATTAATGACAAGACTTTGTCTTTGCTCCTCAGATTCTGCGCTTTCACTTCTTTTTCTTTGTCTTTGACCCCTCCTGACTTTTTTTGATCTGGTGGTCTGCCACCGGCTGCACCTCTCTCTAAAAAAGAGGGAGACTGAGCTTGAGTAGATGAGGCACCAGCTCCATTTTTTGTACGTGAATGAGTTGTTTCTGATTGTACTACAAGTGGAGGTCGGGTGGGGTCCAACTCACGGTCGGATACTACAGACTCTTGAGATGATGTGTTCTGTTTCTGGCAAGAGTTTGAGTAGGTCGCTGTGGTCTGGCTCTACACGTTGGTAAGATGTGCAGTTATGTTTCATGATATAGTGACGGTTTCTTTTGTGGCATTTCCGCATTAACATAGTGTATGCCTTTTACAGACAGTTCTTGGTCACGGTAGGATCAGCAAGAGGTAGTGTTTGACGGCAGCGCGTGAGCGGTTTAAGTCAGTTGAACTGGGCTTTCCATCTCGTCCCTTACTTAAAAGGTAAAGTGACACATCGGGCAAGGGAGATTTATTCACTGTTTTCTTTACATGTTCCTTATTACATCCCAATTTATCTTCAATTGACAGTCCACACCGACATCGAAGTGCATTTTGAAGATTGTTTCTTCTAGACATCGTTGTTTTCGCTCAGAAAGTTGATTTGTACATTGTATACTAGGCGGTCAGGACGTGGGCATTGTGTTATGTTAGTCACATAGATTTAATGATGGTATCCTTCTTTTATTCAGTTGTTTCTATTGCGTTCGAAACGAGTCAGCAGACCATCTCTTGTTTACATTTGGTCATTGCGTAAGTCAGAGTTTAGTCCTCATCATGATGGTTTTCACAGACAGAACACTAATGCAGCATGTATAAACCAACGAATAAATGAGCAGCCCTCCTTCTCGTTGAGTTTCTCATAAAATAATCTTTATCCTTCTACTTTTCTTTTTATTTTCTTCATATTAACCGACACAGGTGCGTGGTTCAGTCTTTCACTTTCATAGATATTGACTGGTAATATATGCATATAAGGTCAATTTTTTGGGTACTGTATCTCCCCTGAACTTAAGTGGCGCTGCCACATGTTGTATAACATTGATCAGAATTGTATTCTGTTTCGCTTAGTTGTGTCTTTCTCTTTTTTTCATTCCCTAAAGTGGCCCCCGAAGAAGGGATGTTTATCCCGAAATGCATTGGGCATGAGGGCAAGACCAAACAAAAAGTTATTGATTGTCACTAAGAATCACAGTATCACCATTATTTTCTTATATATTGTATTGTGAAGAGAGCAGATGTTCTTCAGTATTTGTAACAAACACAATGTATTCAAGTATAATTTTGTGGTATCTTAATACAATGAATAAGTAATTCAATGGTCGTGTTTAATTGTCATGTTGTTGAAAAGTGTTGATTCTTTTTTCTTAAAAGTGTGAAACGTACATACATTTATCCCAGCTGTGCACCTGGCATACTGGTGGTTCTCCACCAGCATCAGTTTTCAAATGATGGAACATGCCATCTGCTATCTGGACTTTGGTTACACACGACGGGTGGTGGGGTGATGAGGTCCCCTTGTGCCCTGAGGACTTAAGGACTAAAGTGGACTTCATCCCCAAGCAGCAGTATGCCAGGAGGCATGTTTGCTGAGTGATGGGAAAAGGGGGCGAGGCCTCTGACCACTCTCAGCAATCCAGCTGTGTGGGGCTCACTGGAGGTAACAGGAGGTCTAGTTGGCCATTAGGGACTCTCATGAGGCAAGGGGACTTCAGCCCCCAACCAAGAGCACGCCAAGAGGCGTGTTTGCGGAGTGGTGCAAAAAGGGGCATGGCCTCAGACCACCTCCCAGCTATCCCACTGTGTGGGCTTACTGGAGGTTCCTTGGGTGCTAATATGGGAAAAGGGGGGCAAGGCCTGCTATGAGAATTTAACAGTCCTCCTGCGTGGGACTTACTGTAGGTAATAGGAGGGGTAGTAGGCCCTCAAGGAGGTGCTTGAGGCCAACTACCCCTCCTATTACCTCCGGTAAGTCCAACGCAGTGGGATTGCTAAGAGGTATTCGAACAGCCCCCTTTCTCCACCACTCTGCAAATGCGCCTCCTGGCACACTACTGGTTCGAGGATAAACTCCAATTTACTGGTGAGGGACTTTGGGGGCCAAGAAGCCCTACTGGTACCTCCTGTAAGTGCTATGCAGTGGAATTCCTGAACGCTGGTCGGAGGTTCATCCCCCTTTCTCCAACACTCTGTAAATGCAGCTACTAGTTAAAGAAGCATTTGCAATGTTATAGGTCTCACATTTGTGAATGTTAGGGCAATTGGCATTGTGAATGTAAAAGTTTTTACTGATGTTTTTGGGAGTGGAGTGGATGTACGTTGTGTGTATTGTGCAATGAAATTATGTGGATAGAAAGTATGTGGTGTTTAGTGTATAGGAATTATGTAGAGTGGGATTATGTGTTATGGAGAGTAAGTATGTGGTATGGTAGTCTGTGTCATGGAGTGGTAACCTAAGGTTTAGTCTTACTCGTTTCCATAGAAGCTAAACTATAAACTCAATGAGACAAAACAAGAAGGAACCACTGAGGAGCACTCCTCGACCTAGTCAGAGATATGAGCAGGGCCACTGTTTGGCTGCACCGATTTTCGCATAGTTAGACATTTTCCGCATTTGCCACATAAACCATCATCTGCTGCCTAATCTACAGATTTGAACAAAAAAACCTTGTTTCTAGTTCAAACTGCTCAAACGTTACCAAAAATAAAGCAACAAGTGTTATACCATGGTGGCAGGTCCTTTGCAAACAATGAATGGTCACCTATTACTTATTGCTAAATGTTGGTGTTACATGAGTGCTAATGGTGCACAAACCACTCTTGCTTCTTTCTGTGCCTCTCATGCCTCTTTCTGCATTTCAGTTGCTTCTTTGTGCACCTTTGTTTCTATTTCTATACTTCTCTTGCCCCTTGCTGCACATCTCTTTCGCTTTCTGCACCTCCCTTCTTTCTGCACCTGTTGCTTCTTTGTGCACTTTCCTTGCTTCTTTTGTACCTCTCTTGCTTCTTTCAGTACCCTCTTGCCTCTTTCTGCAGCTCTGTTGGTTCTTTCTGCACTGCTATTGCTTCTTTCTGCAACTCTCTTGCAAATATCTGAACCCTTCTTGCCTCTTTCTGCACCTCCTCTTCCCTCTTTTTCACCACTCTTGCCTCTGTCTGCACCCCTGTTCTCGCTTTCTGTACCTGTTTTGCCTGTTTCTGCAACTCCCTTACCTCTTTCTGCACCTCTGTTGATCCTTTCTACACATCTCTTGCCTCTTTCTTCACCTCCGTTGGTACTTTCTGCACTTCTCTTGTTTTTTTCTGCATCTCCCCTGCTACTTTCTGAACCCATCTTGCCTCTTTCTGCATCCCTCTTTCCTCTTTCTGCACCTCTTTTGCCTGTTTCTGCAACTCTCTTGCCTCTTTCTGCAGTTCTCTTGCCTCCTTCTGCACAACTGTTTCATCTTTGTACACTTCTCTTGCCTATTTCTGCACACCTCTTGCCTGCTTCTGCACCTTATTTGGATCTTTCTGCACGTCTCTTGCCTCATTCTGCACTTCTCGTGCCTCCTTCTGCACCTTACTTGCCTCTTTCTGACCTGCTCTTGATTTTTTTCCTACACCTATCTTGTTTCTTTGTGCAAATCTGTTATCTCTTTCATCACTTCTCTTGCTTCTTTCTACATCTCTGTTGCTTCTTTCAGTAATTCTCTTGCCTCTTTCTGTACTTCTCTTGCCTGTTTCTGCACCTGTTGTACCTCTTTCTGCACCATATTTGCCTCTTTCCGCACCTCACACACTTTTTCTGCACCCATCTTGCCTTTTTCTGCACCCTTGTTCTATCTTTCTGTACCTCTCTTGTATCTTTCTGCACCCCTGTTCATTCTTTCTGCACCTCTCTTGCCTCCTTCTGAACCTCTGTTGCTTCTGTCTGTACTTTGCTTGACTCTTTCTGCACCCTCTTCGCTCTTTCTGCACCTATGTTGCTTCATTCATAACTTCTCTTGCTTCTTTCTCCACATCTCTTCCTTCGTTCTGCATCCCTCTTGTCTGTTTCTACACCCATTATCCCTCTTTGTGTACCTCTCTCGCCTCTTTGTATACCTCTCTTGCCTGTTTCTGTAACTCTCTTGCCTCTTTCTGCAGTTCTCTTGGCTCCTTCTGATCTTCCATCTTTCTGTACCTCTCTTGCTTCTTTCAGTACCCCTTTTACCTCTTTCTGCACCTCTGTTGCTTCTGTATGCACTTTCCTTGCTTCTTTCTCCACCTCTCTTGCTTCTTTCTGCACCTCTCTTCCTTCTTTCTGCACCACTATTCCCTCTTTTGCACCCTTCTTCCCTCTTTGTGCACCTCTCTTGCCTGTTTCTGTACCCCTCTTTCCCTTTTCTGCAGTTCTCTTGCCTCTTTCTGCACCTCTATTGCTTCTTTCTGTACTTCTGTTGCTTCTTTGTGCACCACCTTGCCTCTTTCTGCACCTCCGTTCGTTCTTTCTGCATTGCTCTTGCTTCTTCTGCAACTCTCTTGCAAATTTCTGCACCCTTCTTGCCTCTTTCTGTACCCCTCTTCCCTATTTCTCCACCTCTCTTGACTTTGTCTGCATCCCTGTTCTCGCTTTTTATACCTGTTTTGCCTGTTTCTACAACTCTCTTGCCTCTTTCTGTACCTCTGTTGCTTCTTTGTTTACATTTCTTGTCTCTTTCTGCACTTCTCTTGCTTTTTTCTGCATCTCTCTTGCTTCTTTCTGCACCTATTCTGCCTCTTTCTGCACCCCTCTTTCCACTTTCTGCACTTCTCGCATGTTTCTGCAACTCTCTTGCCTCTGTCTGCAGTTCTCTTACCTCTTTCGGCACAACTGTTGCATCTTTCTACACTTCTCTTGCCTCTTTCTGCACACCTCTTGCCTGTTTCTGCACCTCATTTTGCTCCTTTTGCACCTCTCTTGCCTCTTTCTGCAATTCTCTTGCCTCCTTCTGCACCTCACTTGCCTCTTTCTGACCTTCTCCTGATTTTGTTACTGCACCTGTCTTGTTTCTTTGTGTAAATCTGTTGTCTCTTTCATCTCTTCTCTGGCTTCTTTTCACATCTCTGTGACTTCTTTCAGCACTTCTCCTGCCTCTTTCTGCACCCCTCTTGCCTTTTTCCAAACCTTTGTTCCCACTTTCTGTACCTCTCTTGTATCTTTCTGCACCCCTGTCCCCTCATTCCACACCTCTCCTGCCTCTTTCTGTACCTCTGTTGTTCTTTCTGCACTTCCCTTGCCTCTGTCTGCACCTCTGTTGCTTCTGTCTGCACTTCTCTTGACTCTCACTGCATCTCTCTTACCTCTTTCTACACCTCTGTTGCTTCTTTCATAACTTCTCTTGCTTCTGTCTGCACATCTATTGCTTCTTTCTGCATCCCTCTTGCCTCTTCATATACCTTTTATCCCTCTTTTAGTACCTCTCTCGCCTCTTTGTGTACCTCTCTTGCCTCTTTCTGCAGCCCTCTTTCCTGTTTCTGCACCTCTTGCCTGTTTCTGCAACTCTCTTGCCTCTTTCTGCAGTTCTCTTGCCTCTTTCTGCCCACCTCTTGCCTGTTTCTGTACCTCATTTCGCTCTTTCTGCACCTCTCTTGCCTCTTTCTGCAATTCTCTTACCTTACTTCTGCACCTCACTTGCCTCTTTCTGATCTTCTCTTGATTTTGTTACTGCACCTGTCTTGTTTCTTTGTGTAAACCTGTTGTCTCTTTTGTCACTTCCCTGGCTTCTTTTCACATCTCTGTTGCTTCTTTTAGCACTTTTCTTGCCTCTTTCTGCACTTCTCTAGCCTGTTTCTGCACCTGTCTTGCCTCTTTCTGCACCACTGTTGCCTCTTTTTGCACCTCACTCGCTTTTTTATGCACCCCTCTTGCATTTTTCCGAACCTTTGTTCCCCCTTTCTGTACCTCTCTTGTATCTTTCTGCACCCCTGTTCCCTCTTTTCACACCTCTCCTGCCTCTTTCTGCACCTCTGTTATCTATTTCTGCCCTCCCCTTGCATCTTTCTGCACATCTGTTGCTTCTGTCTGCAATTCTCTTGACTCTTTCTGCATCCCTCTTTCCTCTTTCTGCACCTCTGTTGCTTCTTTCATAACTTATCTTGTTTATTTCTCCACACCTCTCATGCCTCTTTTTGCACCTCTTTTGCTTCCGTCTGCACTTCTCTTGACTCTTACTGCATCTCTCTTACCTCTTTCTGTGCCTCTGTTGCTTCTTTCATAACTTCTCTTGCTTCTGTCTGCACATCTCTTGCTTCTTTCTACATCCCTCCTGCCTCTTCATATACCTTTTATCCCTCTTTGAGTACCTCTCTCGCCTCTTTGTGTACCTCTCTTGCCTCTTTCTGCACCCCTCTTTCCTCTTTCTGCACCTCTTGCCTATTTCTGCAACTCTCTTGCCTCTTTCTGCAGTTCTCTTGCCTCCTTCTGCACAACTGTTGCATCTTTCTACACTTCTTTCGCCTCTTTCTGCCCACCTCTTGCCTGTTTCTGAACCTCATTCCGCTCTTTCTGCACCTCTCTTACCTCTTTCTGCAATTCTCTTGCCTCCTTCTGCACCTCAATTGCCTCTTTCTGACCTTCTCGTGAATTTGTTCCTGCACCTGTCTTGTTTCTTTGTGCAAATCTGTTGTCTCTTTCGTCACTTCTCTTTCTTCTTTCTACATCTCTGTTGCTTCTTTCAGCACTTCTCTTGCCTCTTAATGCACTTCTCTAGCCTGTTCCTGTACCTGCCTTGCCTCTTTCTGCACCATTGTTGCCTCTTTCTGATCCTCAGTTGCTTTTTTCTGCACCCCTCTTGCCTTTTTCTGAACCCTTGTTCCCTCTTTCTGTACCTCTCTTGTATCTTTCTGCACCCCTGTTCCCTCTTTTCACACCTCTCCTGCCTCTTTCTGCACCTCTGTTGTCTATTTCTGCCCTCCCCTTGCATCTTTCTGCACATCTGTTGCTTCTGTCTGCAATTCTCTTGACTCTTTCTGCATCCCTCTTTCCTCTTTCTGCACCTCTGTTGCTTCTTTCATAACTTATCTTGTTTATTTCTGCACATCTCTCGCTTCTTTCTGCATACCTCTTGCCTCGTCATATACCCTTAATCCTCTTTGAGTACCTCTCTCACCTCTTTGTGTACCTCTCTTGCCTCTTTGTGTAACTCTCTTGCCTCTTTGTGTAACTGTCTTGCCTCTTTCTACAGTTCTCTTGCCTCTTTCTGCTCTTCCCTCTTTCTGTACCTCTCCTGCTTCTTTCAGTACCCCTTTTTTTTTTTTTTTTTTTGTCCTCATACGCCACTTCCCACCTTTTCTTTTCTTGTAACGCCCTTGGGTGGTTTTCAACTCAACCATGAGAGGTTTATTGTCTACTGTTTAAACTGCAGGCATATAATCATGATACAGATGGAGAGTACCGCAGCCTTGCCTAATGCAGCGCAACATATAGACCACAGTAACCTCCAAGAGTTTCAAAAGTGACTTAATCATTGGACCACTTTTCCTCTCACATCATATCTATCAGTCAGTCAAAATACACTTTATTCGATTTTTGTTAAAATCATAAAAGGCAGGAATAATACATACATTTAAAACATTTTAAAACATTTTAAAAATACCCACAAAACATTTATTTCACACAGCATCCTTAAAAAGGTCACTTAGTTAAAGTTAAAATTAATATATAGAGGTTCACTTTTAGTTTAGAACAATACAGTTCTCGGGCTTCTTTTGTTTTTTCCTCTATAAGCGGCTGTTAAAAAACTAGCAACACAGAAAGTGACATGTGCGTCTGGTAACCGTTGAAGAAAAAGCAAGGCTGGTCTCACTTGTATAAAGCCCATGGTTTTCAAGAGAGGTAGTAGATATTTTCCCCTCTCCAAATTGTAAAGCCCACAAAAAAACATAAAATGGAGAGGATCCTGATTAGAGAACTGATCACACTCACAAGGTGGTGCATGCTCAGGTTTTCCCCATACGGGGAAACAGCCTAGTGAGTAGTGGATCAAGTTCATTCTAAATCTGGTTAATAAAAATCTATGCAGGGGTTTAGTAACAAATTGCAGATATGGTTCCATAGCGGGGGAAGAGGACAAGACCAAATGTGCTCTTACTAATGGTTTCTTGACTTCCAACTCCTCTCTATCTAAACGTATCCTCCCCTGGAATTCTTTCTTAATCCAAGCAATGTCCCTTTTCCTGATGTTTGAAGGTGTTGTATATAGGTCTGGTCTCCCGAGGGCAGTGAAAGATGACTTTATATATTTCAACCATAATATTTTCATTGCCCCCTCCCTTGCAATCACGTCTTTAAGAATTATATGGTTTAAAGACAACTCTGTGTTTAACCAGGTATTGGCCCAGAAAAGTAAAGGGGCCAATTTCAGTCCATCTGTAATATAGGGTAGGCCAACTTCTTCATGTATGGAATAGGTGGGGGTAGAATTTGGGACCGATAAAATTCTTCTAATAAGCTTGTTTTCAACCCTCTGTATGCTATCCAAGTTAGCATATCCCCACAGAGCTGCACCATATGAAGCAATGGAAACGCATTTACTTTTATAAACTTTTAACACAGCCTCCATTGGTTTAGCCCCTAATCTTTTCGTAAAGGCCATCAGGGCTGCTGTGGACCGAGCTAAGGAAATGTTCTTGGCCTTAATCTGCGGAGCCCAAGAACCTTTCTCATTGAACAGGACCCCTAAATATGGGAAAACAGGGACCCTGGAGAGAACCTTACCCTTACATGTAAAGATTTTAGTATATGATTTATTTTTCTGTGGGCCCACAATCATTGTGTGTGATTTAGTTGCATTAATTTTTAGGTCTAAGTTAACCATAAATGAGCCAAAGAGCTCTAAAAGGGTCTGTAGACCAATGCCCGTGCGGGCGATGAGAACGGCATCGTCCGCATAAAGGAGAGCCGGAATCTGTTTCCCACCTGCCCGCGGTACATCTGCATTGCCTGTTGACAAAAACTTCCCTAGGTCATTTACATAAATAGTAAATAAAAGAGGGGCCAGGATGCAACCTTGGCGAACCCCTTTCTTTGACCTGAAGCTATCTGAGCAACGCCCTTCCCTGGTAACCCGGACCTTCGCAAAAAGCCCCTGGTGTAAACTAGCTATAAGGGCCACCAATGAGTCCTCAATGCCGAGCTCACGGAGTATAACCCAGAGCTTGCTCCTATTGACCAAGTCAAAGGCCGAGGAGAGGTCCATAAAAGCTAAATATAGTGAACCCTCCCCGGCCACTGTATACTTGGATATTAGTAGATGTAAGTTCGAGCATTGCTCTAGTGTACCCCGTTTCTCCCTGAAACCGTATTGTATCTCTGCAAGGCCCCCAGAGAGCTCCAGGTTTGCTCTCAATTTAGTCAATAGTACTCTGCCCAAGATCTTAAAGGCAGAGTCTATTAAAGAAATTGGTCGGTAGCATCCCGGATCCTCCCTATCTCCTTTTTTAAAAATGGGCACTATGACAGATGTTGTCCAAGTTTCTGGGAAGCATCCATCGTTTGTTGCCCTAAACACGTTGGTGAGGACTTTGGACCAAGTGGTTGGGGCATATCTAAAAAAGTCTACCGGGACTCCATCTGGGCCAGGAGCTTTATTTTTGGTGGAGTCCATTATTGCCTTGTACACCTCCTCCTCGGTGAATTCTACTACCGAAAGCCCCATGCCTAACCCCATGCCATTTTCATCCAGAGTGTCATTACTGCCATATATATTTTTAAAATGGTCAACCCATTTCTCATCACTGATAATGCAATCGGAGATTGTATTGATCTCACCCGAGAAGAATTGGTTATTTATAATGTCCCAGAATCTCCTACTATTGCGTAGAACATCCACATCAAGTAGATCATTCCAGGCATTATTTTTAATTGTGTTTTTCCTATTTTTGATAACCAGCTTGTACTCCCATCTTAATTTGGAAATTAGAGTTTTATCCCTCGGCTTGGTTTTCAGTGCATTTTTCAGGTCTCTATGGGCTCTAGAACAATTTCTGTCAAACCATTTGTGGGGCTTAGATGGCAAACGGGATTGGGGAGCTGTGAGTTCTTTAGCTGTTTGTGAGCAGATAAAATTAAAAGCTAAAATAATTTCACTATTGGTGGCATTTTGGTCTAGACAGATACACATGGGTTCCTCTATCTTTGGGAGCAGGGAAGCCATAAAGGTTTCCTGGACCACCTTACCCCACTTGAGCCGTCTGCCCTGATCACTGGGCACCGTCGATGTGCAAGCCCTGGGAGAACCCAGGTGTTTGCTCCATAAGTCACTCCAGTGAATCTGAGCCATGACTGGGTTGTGGTCACTATGTGGGGAGGCAATTACCTCGTATTTTGACACCTTAGAGGTTAAACCATGAGAAATAAAAATAAAATCTATCACGGACCCACTTGCTGAGCCTTTGTAAGTAGGCAATGGATCACCACTACCTGTACTGTGGGGTTCGAACATGTTGAGGCTAGCAAGAAAGAATTCGAGCGCCTCCCCCACTTTGGTGTGGACAAAATGTAGATTACCATTGTCAGGCTGGCCCTCCAAATTTCCTAAATTACATTTTAAGGCACATTTATGTGTATTAAAATCACCTAAAATTATAAGTTCGAAATTAGTGCGTGTTTTATGACTGTAATCATTAAGGACATTTTCCAGGTGATCCACATGGGCTGTGTCTGTTTGTCTGACCCATGAGTTATAAAAATTTGTAACCACTAGGACGCGACCTGGTGAAATAGTCCACTCTATAATTAAAATATTTGGGGAATCAGACTCTACTTGCTTAAATGTCCCTGCCAGTTTAAGAGAAAAAAGCAGAACTAGCCCACCTTTAGCTCTTCCTGAACTGCTCTGTAATGCTGGTTTAGTAAAACTTGAAAAGCCATCCATCCAGAAAGATGGCGAGGTATCCCATGTTTCTTGGAGTGCAATTACATGATTACTGGTTAAAAAGTCTATCCATGTGGGATCTAGTCTTTTGGCTCTTGTGCCCGCCACATTCCAACTAAGGAACTGGCAAGGAATAGGTTCCCCCTCCCCTATTGGGGCTAATGACGCTGGCTGAGTGGGTGTTAGTTGTCAGTCATTATCTTCTAAGCCCACCAGGGGGGTAAAACTATTTGCCAGTATCAGGTTGGGGTGCGGGCTTTCAGTAACATGTCTTTCTTGCTGTCGTCTATCTCCTGTGGTCATATTTCTAACAGAAGTAGCCGAACCGCCCCCCCTGGGTTTCTTTGTTACCCAGTCATTCCCTTGCGGCGGGGTAGTATTTCTGCCCTCTACACTGGCATTCATATTGTTGAGGTGCGCCCTCCCATGTCCACTGCCATTTGTCATTTATGCAGGTGGGTAGAAAAACCCCAAAGGCATGGCCCGCACACCCTTACCAGCTGGATCCAAGGGGGAGGCATCCCAAAATAGACGACTAGTGACATTGCGTGATTTAAAATTTACTATAACACAGTCCCCTGCGATACATTTCTTAGTTTTTCCCACCCAGTTTACCCTTCTACCCGTCAATATATTGGCTGCAATATCGCCCTCCCCCGTACAGTTTGCGTTGCACCATTTTTTAATGTTGTTAAGGAGGGTTTCATGCTGTTCCTCTACCCCATCAGTAAGTTTAGGCACATTTACCAGAATTGCAACAAAGGGCGTTGCATCTGGAGGTAAGTGTACCGGGGGCACTTCACGTACCCGTATTCCCTGCAACCCTAGTTGCCCCTCCGAAGAAACTGGATTAGTCACTGGTTGCAAAGTGGGCATGTATTTACCATTTACAGCTTTCCCTTTGTTATACACAGGGTTTCCGGCCGGCAAACTAGTTACTATATTGGACGGGGGGTCATATACAACAGGTACGGAAGCCTGAGGAACTAGAGGGTAAATTGGTGTAGGTGGGGGTGGTAAAAGAACCTGACTATTTAGTAAATCATTAATGCGCTCGCATTTTTTTAACAGGTCTTTAACACAATCCTTCAAAGTCTCCGTTATGTCTGTCGCAATCTGGACCAGGGCTGATTCAAGTCTCTCAGAAAAAAGTTTTTCCAGTAAGGATGACAGCCCCTCCTCAGTGATATAGGTAGCACGCTGTTCCCCAGGCTGAGGACTAGACAGTAATGTCCTGTTTTCTATATTGTCCAAACCCACAGATGCAGGGGGTATAACTGTAGTTGGCAGCTCAGGTGAGGGGAGAACTGTAGGAGACTGGGCCCTATTGGGTCTACACGATTCAATAATGACCCTCGGCTCCAGAGGCACACAGCTGATAGGAGTTGTGCTAGTATTAACTGAGCCCACAGGAGACATTTCCAGGCTTAGCGCACGTTCAGAAACAGCAATCTGTGTAGAAAGCTCATCCACTTTGGTAGTAAGATAAGTAATTATGCTAGTAGTATATTTGGGTACCTTGGCCTTAACCTCGCCCAGACCCGGAGTGACAATTTTGCGCTTACCCATATTGTTAGGGGGGTAGCCCGTCCCGTCCCTGGTTGTCCTTGGACGGCCTTAGACGGCCCGCCCTCTGCCCGGGCTCCGCCCCGGGCGCTCCCGCGCGCGACTCGCGGGGCGAGAGGGGGTGTCAGGCTTTTACTGGCGCCTCCGGGCGCTCCACACGCGTCACGGGCGCGCCGCCGCCCAAGAGGTTGCTGGGGAGTGTGGTCTGTTGATGGCGACCTCCTCCTGCTGCCTCCCGGCGAGTTGCACCTCCGGCCGTTTCCCTCACGGCACTGCCCGATGGCAGAAGGACAGGTAAGATTCTCGGTGTTCCCCCTCTGGGCTCCCGGGGGGTCAGGCTTTTACTGGCGCCTCCGGGCGCTCCACACGCGTCACGGGCGCGCCGCCGCCCAAGAGGTTGCTGGGGAGTGTGGTCTGTTGATGGCGACCTCCTCCTGCTGCCTCCCGGCGAGTTGCACCTCCGGCCGTTTCCCTCACGGCACTGCCCGATGGCAGAAGGACAGGTAAGATTCTCGGTGTTCCCCCTCTGGGCTCCCGGGGGGTCAGGCTTTTACTGGCGCCTCCGGGCGCTCCACACGCGTCACGGGCGCGCCGCCGCCCAAGAGGTTGCTGGGGAGTGTGGTCTGTTGATGGCGACCTCCTCCTGCTGCCTCCCGGCGAGTTGCACCTCCGGCCGTTTCCCTCACGGCACTGCCCGATGGCAGAAGGACAGGTAAGATTCTCGGTGTTCCCCCTATCTATCATATATTATATTATTAGAGCTCCCCTTACCCTCACCCAAAATGATTTAGAAATAAAGTCCAAAACTGGTGCTTCCTTTTATATTGGCCAGTCATGTCCAGCTTAGCTATACCTCTCATAGCTCTGATCCACATTAAGTCTGTCGGGGACTCTGGTGATACCCATAATTTGCATATTTGCATATTTCTCTCCGAGCTATCAAGATGGCATAAAAAAACAATTTAGATTTATCATCAAGGCCCTTACCTTGTATATCCAATCTGCCCGAGATGATCTGTTCAGGGCTTACCTTGATATTTAACTCCATCATTTTTGATAGCTTTATACTTACAGCTGCCCAATACTCTTGAATTTCCGGGCATGTCACAAACATATGCATATCGTCTTCATTTGGACTTTTGCATTTGGGACACAACACCGTGCCCCCGTCCTTAAACTTAGCGACCCTCTTTGGGGTCCAATATGCCCTGTGGAGAGTGAACAAGTGATTCCTCCTTAAATTTGCTGGTTTTACCACTTTGTAAAGAATCAACATATCTACTTGCCATTGTTCTTCTGTAGCGATCCTCGGCAAGCACTCTCCCCACAGGACCTCCGGTAGTTGAAAAGGGCCATCCTCCATTTCGACTATAGCCCAGTACCATGTCACCACTTCTTTCTTTATCCGTGTGTTTAAAGCCAGCTTCTCTTCAAACTCGTTATGTTGTCCGATTAACTTTTCTTTTCCTATCGCCCAGCTTTGTATCTGAAGATACTTGAATTTTGCAAAATTGCGACCCCAAAGTTCCTCACAAACCGCCCACGGTAGCAAATTTCCTTCGCAAAACAGCTCGCCCCAAACCTGTGGGCCTTCTATTTTTAATACCCTTGCCAAGGCATCCTTCGTCCAGCTTGGAGCCCCCGGAGCATCCCAGATTGGCGCAGCTGCACTAAAGTATGGAATTTTTGTCACACGCCTAACGCGATACCACACCGTGGCTAGGTCTCTTAAAACCTTCAGTCTTACCTTTTTAAAGTACTTTGGGTCTGCAAACTTGTAGAGGTAGCCCCGTGTATGGCACTTTCCTATTTTCAACATGGCTAAAAAGAGGTCCCCTATCGCGAGATTATTAGGGTTTCCGAGGAGCATTCTACAATTTTTAAGCAAGAAGGCCCAGGAATAAATTTGAAAATCTGGAGCTGCTAGACCTCCTTTAGCATATTTTCTCTGAATTTTTTTCCAAGATATCCTTGACCCCTTGGAACCCCAAATAAATGAACCTATTTCACTCTGTAGCTTAGCTAATCCCTCTTTCTCAAACATAAGAGGAATAGAGTCAAATAAAAAGGTCAACTTAGGAAGCACCATCATCTAAACTAGATTTACCCGACCGATCATAGTTAATTGTATCAAACTCCAATGCCTCAAAATTGCAGAAATATCTTTCCTTGTTTTGGCCAGATTCACCATTGCTAATTGTTTAATGTCTTGGGTTACTTGTATCCCAAGGTATCTAATCTGTTTTTTTGAAATTCCAGGCTCCACAACCATGTTCCAAGCCATTATTTCCGTTTTATCAGAGTTCAGTCGATAACCTGAAACTTCTCCAAACTTCTTAGTGACGTTTTCTATTTTGACCAGAGATTTTGTCAAGTTTGATGTTAAAATTACGATATCGTCCGCATATAAACCTATCTTTCTTGACCAGCCTTGAAACGAAAAAGCAGGAATGTTCTCTGTCTCTCTTATTTTGCAGGCCAGTGGTTCAATATACAGGTCAAATAAAAGCGGAGAAAGAGGGCATCCCTGCCTAGTTCCCCGCATGATCCGGATAGGTTTTGAAAGAACTCCATTAACCAATACCTTGGAGTTCGGCGTATGATATAGTCTTGACACGCTTTGAAGGTAGTTTCCCCCTAGCTGAAGATGTTCTATTAGCATTTTCAAAAACTCCCAATTTACGCGATCAAAAGCCTTAGCGGCATCCAAGGCCACCACCGCCAGAGGGAGCTTCTGATCTATAGCAACATCTATGCTGCCAATCAGGGAGAACGTTAATTCGTTTAAATGTCTACCTTTTACAAACCCTTTTTGGTCTTCGTGTATAAAGTACGGAATCACTTTACCCAATCTATCGGCCAAGATCTTAGCGAACAACTTATAGTCACTATTTAAAAGTGAAATAGGTCTATATGAGTCCATATATTTTGGAGACTTCCCAGGTTTGGGTATCACTATTATGTTTGCCTGGTCCCATGATGCAGGAATCTCCATTCTTTCAGAAAACACCTGATTGAACACCTTGGTTAGTAATGGTGCCAACCCCTGCATTAGACTCTTATATACTTCTACAGGAAGACCATCAGGGCCAGGAGCTTTACCTTTTTTTGCCCGCCTGATACCTTCTTCTACCTCTTCCTGCCTGATCTCTCTATTCAAAGTTCTTCGCTGTTCTTCCGTAGAGCGCTTTAGAACCCTGACCCACTCCTCTATCCTCTGCCTATCCGGATGCAGGTCCTCACTATAGACTTCCTCAAAGTATTTATAAAATGCTGCCGCTATCTCATTTGTATTTGAGGCTACTTTTCCTTCTACGCCAACCTTAATCTCTTTTATCGTATTTCTAACCCGATCCTTCCTTACCTTCCAGGCCAGCAATTTACCTGTGTTTTCCCCGTATTCAAAGTGTTCCTGTCTGGAGGCCTCCCATCTCTCCTTAACCCTTTTATTGATCACAATAGTAAGTTGTTCCTTTAACCCTTCCAACTCTTGAATAGTCGCCTCCCTAGGTGTTGCCCCTGAATTTACAATAATACTTTCATGCTTGCGAATTTTCTGTTCCAAACCCAGTACTTCCTGGTAGTACACTCTCCTTCTGTTGGCCCCCAGCGTTCCCAATCTTCCCCTGAGAAAAGCCTTAGTAGCCTCCCATACAATGTCCAATCTAGTTGTTCCTATATTTTGTTCGATAAATACCTCAAGCTCCTGCTGGAGATGCTGTATTGCTTCCTGATCATACAAAACCGTACGATCCAATCTCCAAACTGAATCCGAATCACATCTCCCGATATCTAGTTCTAGGAAGACCGCTGAGTGGTCTGACAGGTGAACCCCTACATGCACAACCCCTTTCACTTTATCCGTTATTCTTGCATCTACTAAAAAGAAATCTATTCTGGATCTATGACTATATTTTTTGTTGTAATATGTGTATCCTAGCCCTGTCCCAGCATGCTTCCTCCAAATATCACATAATCCAAACTGTTCTATTATATTTTTTACAGTAGACGCCATTTTGCAGTTTCCCAATGCTCGACTATTTGCAGATCTATCAAGGTTGGCGTCTAGTACTGTATTAAAGTCCCCTGCAAGAACAACGTACCCTGTCAGGCCTATCATCTCTTTTGTTAATTCTAACAATGAGGTAACATCATCCTGATTAGGGCCATAGTATCCAATAATATTATATAATAATCCTGCTATTTTTAAAGTCACTATCAGCCACCTGCCATTCTTGTCTGCAATGCTGCTCTCTATCTGGCAGTCTAACCCACTTCTAATTATCACCAGTATTCCTCTAGTGACCCTTGTTTGTGGTGAACTGTAATAGAGTCTTATCCACCGAAGTCGACCCATATATTGTTTACATTCTTCCTCTGTTAAGTGAGTCTCTTGAAGAATCATTATATTTGCTGAAGTGTCTCTTAAATACTTCAAAATCCTGTCCCTTCTCGCTTTAACCCTTAATCCATTAACATTCCATGACATCCATTTCACCAACTGTGTTTTCCCCCTCATGCCCTTGCTCTTATCCTCCACCATCATATGTTACTTTCAAACTTTTTAACTTCCAGGTGGTCAATAGCATATAAGAACCTTTTTGTTTTTCATCCCCCCCTCTACCCAACCCACCCCCCCCACACCCATGCCCTACCTGACCCCTCCCACCGCTCTGTGCCCTCCCCCCTCCCTGGGAGAACCCTACCAGATTCCTAAGGCCCAAAGCCTAGGCCCTGTGAGTGCCGGTCACCAGCTGGCGTGCGACCTAAACCTTTTTTTTTTTTTTCATTTTTTTTTTAATATTTTTTTTATTTTTACTAATCATACAAATTACGTGGAAATTACGCTACCCGTGATTCATCCTACCTCAACTAACTATGCTATACACCACCACCCTGACAGTACTCCAAGAAGCTATCTACATCTTCGACAAATCTAAAAGAGTACATTTTATTATTCCACATGACTTTTAAGAAGGCTGGGAATTTTAACTGGACCGTCGCTCCCAGTTTCCTCAAAGGCTCAATTCGCTTCCCCAGCTCCCACTGCCTATTCGCGGTGACTACCGACAAATCTGATCTTATCTCAATTTTAGCTTTCCCCACCATTAGGGAGCCTTTTTTCAATGCCAAGGCAAGGATCTTTTCTTTTAAACTATAAGTGAGAAAATTAATCAAAATCTTTCTAGGTTTAGATCGATTCAGATTCAATCTAAAGGGATCCCGATGTACCCTCTGTATATCAGCAGCAATCTCTTCTTCTGGCTCTTCTAACTGTAGTTCAGATTTTAATAAATGAACCACAAAGCCTTTTAGATCTTCTCCTTCATTTCCCTCTGGAAGCTTCAAGACTTTCAGGTTATTCCTTTGCTGCATATTCTCCAACTTCTCTAACCGTTCCTCATATGCTCTCTCTCTAGATTTAACCTCTTCTAACTCCTTACAGTTATCTTCCATAGCCTCCTGTATCTCCTTAACCTCAGCCTCAAGTTTTCCTGTCCGTATATTTAACTCATCAAACTTAGCCTCCAATAGCCCTACTGCCTCCCTGATACCGTCCTGCTTGACTTTAGATTCCTCAAACCCCCTATGTACATCTAGATCTAATGTTCTTAGCAGGTTTATCACCACACTATCTGAATGGATCACTCCATCTCCTAAAGTGGCATTTTCCTCTTCAATCCCTCCTGTCTTATCCTCACTCTCACCACCTCCCCCTCCGGGAAGTCTCTCTGGCTCTATCGGCTTTTTAGATGCACCACCTTCTGTTGGGGTTACTGTCAAGCTTCCATCCTTAGCCTCCTCGACCTCCATCTCTCCCCCTTCTGCCTCTGGCTCCTCCTCCCCCTCCAGGATTTTATACCGGTTCGGGCTCAGATGTTCCGCCCAATCTGCCCAACTATTATTCAACTCAGTTGTTAATTCTGCTTGCTTACAACCTCCAGTGAGAACCAATGTCTTGGGGACTGGTTTAAAAAAAGTGTTTAGAGACGGGTTAGTAGAGATTTTCCTCCCGAGAATTCCTAACCTGCTTGTTTGTTTTGTTTGTTTTGTTGTTTTTTTTAAGTTTATGTTAGGTTTACTTGAGTCTTTACTCTTCTGCTGCTTCTGGTTTAAGTTATGAGGGCTCCACCCCCCTTCTATCGGTCTCCCTGTACTCCTCAAAGCGTATCCTGAAGATTTTTTCGGGCTTTTTCCCTTATGTGGGTATCAACCTCATTACAGTTATTCAGCTTCTTTCCCACAGTCTTTCCCCCAGCTAATACCTCTCGCTCTCGCACCCGCCCTGCTGAGTCTTGTAAGACGGTTCCAAAGTCAGGGTGGTCTCTATCTTTAAGAGGGGGACAAGCAGCTACCAGAAAAAAACTCCCCTCCAGTGCTAGCCCTCTCCCCCCGGCCCCGCCAGCTGAAAACTGAAACCTCGCCGCCGCCCGCCTTCCTCTACCTCTTTCTGCAGCAGCACGGCTCCAGCGCTCAAAACCTCCCAGCGAAGATACCTCCGGTAAAACTCCTGTTGCTCCTGTTTCTACCTTTTCTGCTGCTTTCACTGCCTCTAATGCAGTGCAGCTTACGACGCCCTCGTCTGTGTTCTCCATAAGCCGCCGCCTCCTCTGCTTCCAGTGTACCAGTCAAGCGGTGGCCGCCGGCGCTATCGCTGCACTACAACCACGCGCCTGACTTCACGGGTTAGCGAACCTTAAAATCACCGCTATCCATATATATTCAATGTCATTTCTTCCTCGCTCCTGCACGCCGCCTCTGACCGGCACTCCCGACCAGTCCCTCTAGCTGGCCGCCATGTTCCCCAGGGTATGCAGTGGTTTTTCAGTACCCCTTTTGCCTCTTTCTGCGCCTCTGTTGCTTCTTTCTGCACATTCCTTGCTTCTTTCTCCATCTCTCTTGCTTCTTTCTGCATCTCTCTTGCTTCTTTCTGTACCACTATTCCCTCTTTCTGCACTCTTCTTCCCTCTTTGTACACCTCTCTTGCCTCTTTCTGTACTTCTATTGCTTCTAGCTGTACTTCTTTTGCTTCTTTCTGAACCCCCTAGCCTCTTTCTGCACCTCTGTTGGTTCTTTCTGCACTTTCCTTGCTTCTTTCTCTACCTCACTTGCTTCTTTTGCATCTCTCTTGCACATTTCTGCACCCTTCTTGCCTCTTTGGGCACCTTCCCTGTTTCTGGACCTCTCTTGCCTCTGTCTGCACCCCTGTTCTCCTTTTCTGTACCTGTTTTGCCTGTTTCAGCAACTCTCTTGCCTTTTTCTCTACCTCTGTTGCATCTTTCAACACTTCTCTTGCCTCTTTCTGCCCACCTCTTGCCTGTTTCTGTACCTCATTTCGCTCTTTCTGCACCACTCTTTCTTCTTTCTGCATCCCTCTTGCATCTTCATGTACTCTTTATCCCTCTTTGAGTACCTCTCTCACCTCTTTGTGTACCTCTCTTGCCTCTTTGTGTAACTCTCTTGCCTCTTTGTGTAACTCTCTTACCTCTTTCTACAGTTCTCTTGCCTCTTTCTGCTCTTCATTTTTCTGTTCCTCTCCTGCTTCCTTCAGTACCCCTTTTGCCTCTTTCTGCACCACTGTTGCTTCTTTCTGCACTTTCTTTGCTTCTTTCTCCACCTCTCTTGCTTCTTTCTGTACCACTCTTCCCTCTTTCTGTTCCCTTCTTCCCTCTTTGTACACCTCTCTTGCCTCTTTCTGTACCCCTTGCTTCTTTCTGCACCTCTGTTGATTCTTTCTGCACTTTCCTTGCTTCTTTCTCTACCTCTCTTGCTCCTTTCTGCATCTCTCTTGTTTCTTTCTGTACCGCTCATCCCTCTTTCCGCATCCCTCTTCCCTCTTTGTGCACCTATCTTGCCTCTTTCTGTACCTCTATTGCTTCTATCTGTACTTCTTTTGCTTCTTTCTGCACCCCCTTGCCTCTTTCTGGAACTCAGTTGATTCTTGCTGCAGTGCTCTTGCTTCTTCCTGCAACTCTCTTACAAATTTCTGCACCCTTCTTGCCTCTTTGGGCACCTTCCTTCTTTCTGCACCTGTCTTGCCTCTGTCTGCACAACTGTTCTTGTTTTCTGTACCTATTTTGCCTGTTTCTGCAACTCTCTTGTTGTGAATGTATCTTGGAGCCTATTTATATATTCCCGATTCATGCCCTTATGTGGTTATAACAAAACATAATCTTATAAAGGCATTAGAATCATATCCATATTAAGTCATAGCTAATGCAGTCCAAATACGGAAAAGGCTACTCCCATAGACTCCTAGAAAGTACAACGCGTTCTTTAAACAAATCAAGCCTCCAGCAGCCCGGGAATTCCCCCTGCTTTTCTTTTGATTTGAACAAGAACTCCTGGAGTCCAGAAAGAACTGTAAGTTCTTAGTGACGTCTTATGTCCAACCTTACGTCAAACTCGGCACCTTTTAGGTATAAATATACCAACGTTTGCCTTAAGCAAACACACGGTGGTTTGGAGCAGAGTGGCTATCTACTTGCCCGAAGTCCCGCTGGTGCGAGTGCCGAAGGAAGCCGACCCTCCAATTTGACGCACTGAGAGAGACGCTGTCTTTTCTCCTGCCGAGAAATTCCAGCTCCAGTGTTTCCAGTCACCATTGCGGGTTGCTGAGAGATCGAGTCCTGAGAAAGAGATACAAGACCTCCTTCATTCAAAAACCAAGGTACGGACCTGATTAGATCCTTAGAGAATTCTTGATTCAGATTCTTGGCAAAAACTAACTTAACTTAAACTACAGCTCACTTACTCCTTCCCACGTACTAGGCTTAGGTTAGGTATACCGGGATGGGCGTATCTTAGAAGCACCAGTTGAGTACTTTAAGTCAAGGATTTTATGTATGTATATATTTTATCCGTTTTAAGTATCTTATGGCTCAGAAACCATATAAATGTTTTTACAGTATTATTTCATAATACTCCTTTTACTGTACGCACTTTACTTCATGATAAGTATTGCAATTGTGGCAATTCACTTCTCTTGCATGAGAAAGAGGACTGCTCAATAAATAACACCTTTTTATTGAAAACGTCCGTCTCTCTATTTCTCTGCACTCCTGGTGAAACTAAGTATGCACGATTGACTGAGTGAAATAGCTGTCTATGTTTTTCACACCACTCTGGAGATATACTCCTTGTTCTGGAGGGAGCAAAGTTGTCATGTTTATGCGATTGTCAGAAACTAATCCCTTCTTGTCTAATCAGGAAAGTTAACTCCTTCCTGTTCATTCGAGAAAGTTTCTAGTGACCTCTGAGCTAGCTGGCATTCATAATTAAGTCTAACATATTCAGTAGAGACCTAGTTGACCTCAGTCCTACGTCTAAACTATCGTTTATGTTATTCCAATGCACAGAGCCAATTGGGAATATAGGAACTACACTACATGGCGCCCAACGCTTGGTAAGGCGATAATCTAACGCCAGATACTAGAGTAACTCAGTCGTGCTTTTCACACAGACCCCTTTTTCCCGTAAAAACTCCAATAGACGTCTGGAGTGGGTAAAAGGTTAATATCCGCCGGAACTTAGTAGGAAGAGATTCCTATGTATTAGTTTTTAGTTTAGTCAACGTTGAAGGATACAGTGTTCCAACATATTGTGCACCTAATCTTTGTTTCCTTGAAACTTGCTCTGCAACAAAAAACTTTCTGCCATTAAAATGGGAGAAAATGGTGATGAAAAAAGAGATGCTTTGGCAGCTCAACTTTTAGTGGATGACACAAGTCTCCGAGAAGAAGACCCGAATGCTATAATCATTCCGGTAAATGTAAGAAGAACTATAACTCTTAAACTTATAGAAAATGGACTATCATCAAGAGGTGTTACAGTCATATTTGTAGTAGAGGCCCATGAATATCGGCAGACCGAGGTATTCTATTCATGGATACATTTTCCAGCAGCACACGCTGTGACACAAGATTTCCACTATTACAAAATAGAGGAACCTCCGGATGAATACGCCCCGTTAGAGGACGTTGAAATTCCACTAACATACCAAGAGCACCTGCTCTGGTTTAATGGCGCCCTAAAACATCAAAATCACATTACCAGGCTCGGTCCACTAGGTAGACCAGGAGCCACATGGCCGGTTCTTGCCAGCTACACACCACATCCCGACATTGGAAAAATGTCAAGCGAAGAACTTTTAGTTAAACTAAAAGAATTAACAAAGGCATATAGAGAATTAGTTCAATTGGCAATTGACGGTACAACGATCCGCCAGAAATTGAAAGAGACAGATATAGCAGAACAACCTTTTGAACTTGCCAGAATCATAGAAAAATCCTATACAGAACTAGGTAGAGATAGTTTGGGTGGGAAACCACTAAAACCACAACTAACTGAAAATCCTGAAAAAACATTTATTAAAAATAATCTCAATACTCCAAAAAAGAGGTGGGAGGGTAATAAACAAACCACTCCCAGAGAAAAACAGTTTCAGTCCAGAGGAAGGTCTCCTCAATGAAGAGATAGATCTCCGGAACGAGGAAGCAAGTCTCCCCACAGGGAACCCTCTGAGAAAATATGCAACCTTAAAGATAGGGATAAACTAAGAAAACCTGACAGATATCAAGATATTGATACACGTCCCTCTCGATCTTTTTAGAATTCCTCACAGAAATTGGAAAGAAGAGGACGGTCAGAACACAAGGAAGAGCACGTCAAGTCCAAAGACAAGGAACCTGCTCATCAAAGTAAAAAATTTCAATTTACAAAAAAGAAGGTAGCTAGTATTAAAATAAAACATGCCGAGGATCCTGAGGACACAACTGAAAACGGAGAGTGGGCCCAGACAATGCTAGTCAGCGCAGCAGAAGTAACCATAGCTCGCAAGATCCTGATGAATCTTCTGGAGACAGTGGACACGAATGAATACATTCAGGTGGAAACTGCAGGCACCAGAGTTAGCAAACTCCTAAAATTGTATGAAATAACATTGCGTATAGAGGGGGACAAAACTAGGAAAATAAGAGGTCTCTTTTGGGATAACTTATCTAAAGGCTATGATATACTGTTAGCTGAGAAAGACTGGCCACCAGAGTTTGTCAGGGAGTGCCCACATGGCAAAGAAATGATTATGCCTGCCTTCTCAAATCAAATTCCAATTCATAAAAAATACACATTTGCTAGAAAATGGGCAGTGGCCCAAGCCCCTGCATTATATAAAAATCATGTAGGATGGGATGAGGATTCTCCTCACCACAAAATTCAGTTAAAAAATCAACCAACTGCCCAAAGGCAGTATCCTGTTAAGCAAGAAGCTATTAAACAAGTCAGGGAGATTTTAGATCAACTTGAATACCAGGGTGTGATTGAAACATGCACCTCACAAATGAACAATCCTTTGTTTCCAGTCTCCAAGCCAGACGATTCTATCGTCTAGTTTTGGACTACAGACACCTAAACTCTTGCTGCAAAACATTTGCAGTACAAAACTCACACAGTGCAACACTAATGAATAACATTGTGTGCAAAAAATATAAAACTACATTAGATATCTCAAATGGTTTCTTCTGTCAAAACATAGCAACAAAAAGCAGGTATTTGACTGCTTTCTCCTGTATGGGGGCATAAAAACAATTTTGTTGTCTCCCACAGGGATTCAAAAATAGCCCAGGATTATTCTCAGCAAGGGTAACAGAGTTACTACAAATGTACGATGAATAGGCATTATCTTATGTCGATGACATCTATCTTACAGACGACGACCTGGAGACACACTTGAAAAGAGTGAACACCATAATACTTGGGTTCGCAACTGAAGGGTACAAATTCAACTTTAAAAAGTCACGAATTGCTCACCTAACTGTCCTGTTTTTAGGATATGAATTATCAAGTGAAGGCAAAAGCCTAGCAGACAACTTCTTAGAGAAGTGTGCAGTACTCCAAGCACCAAAAACGCTGAAGAACTTACAATCAATACTAGGTTTCCTGAATTTCGTAAGAACATACATTCTAAATTATGCAGAGAGGGTTAAACCTCTCTATGAATTAATAAAACCTGATTTCAAACCAATTAATTGGACTCAGAAACACACAGAAATTTTAAGATCATTACAAACAGACATGTTAACTAAAACAAAAGTGCAAACACGCGCAAACAAACGCAACCTTGTAATCCGAGTCATCCCATGAAGATGCGGATTCACATACCTGACCTCTAATGACGGGAGAAACGGTACCAATAGCTTACAAATCACACTTGTACACACAAGCTGAAATAAAATGTAGTTCTACTGAAAAAATTCTAACTGCGGTTCAAACTGCTGTAGCAAATGAAAGAGCCCTAGCCCAAGGCAAGAGCATATCTGTTTTAACAGCAATATCAGCCCTTGAGGCAGTAACAAGACCACGCATTCCGAATGCTGTGGCATTAGATCTAAAATGGATACAATGGGAAAATTCTCTTGCTGCAGAAGACGTGAAACACGCATTTAATCCGAAAATGAAAAAACTAGAAAATCTGGAATACGAATATGAATATCCTCTGCCAATCGAAATTCTGCCTCTAGAACAATACACCTGTGTAATCTACATGGACAGATTTGCACAACACTACGTTGTGGATAAAAAATCTTACCATGCAGCGTGCGCGATTGTTAAAGGTCGCTGGCGCTTAGGTAAATTCAGACCGATAATCACCAAAACGGAATCACTCAGAAACTGTATAGCTCAGCGAGCTGAAATAAGATCTTTTAAGATGGCGCTTGAAAATACCGATCGCGAATTCTCCACACTCATAGTGTGTGATTCATATTACTACGTCCAGTCTTACAATGAATACTTGCAGAACTGGGTTCAAAACGGCTTCAAAGATGCAAAAGGTGGCACAATCAAGCATAAAATGCTTTGGGAACAAGTAGTTCTTTTACAGAAAGAACTACAAAAGACTCACGTGTTACATACACTGAGTCATCAACGTGATGGCGTTCACGTTGCAGGGAATTCATTGGCTGATGAGGCCGCGAAGGCGGCTGTGCAAACGGCTTCCGTAGCTGCCATCACCCGGTCAAAAACAAAAATAGACAGCGAAATAATGCAGGCTGTCAGTGCTTCAGTAAAAGACAGTGGTAAAACACTCCAGAAAGGCTTTCCAGTAAAGTACTCATACAAAACTGATGCGAATAATGTTCCTTTTGCTCAAATCCCTGGAGTGGGGGATAGGTCAATTCCAAACATGGTACACAGATTAGGACTAATTTTAGCGGCACACGAAGGGCTTGCTTCTGCACATGCTGGTGTTTCCGCCACAGTATCATTACTAAAACAGAGATATTGGTGGCTGCGGATGAGAAAACAAACTAGGAACTATGTTCTAGAATGTGAAATATGTCAAAAAATGAAAGTATCTACAGTGAAACGACCAGCACAGACGCCCCTTCTAATCTCAGATAAACCATTAGCATGTGTTTACCTGGACCACTCTGGTCCCTTACAAAGGGACGGCAACTATAAATATATCATGGTCGCAGTGGATTCCTGTACGAGATTCATTTGGATGTGGCCCCAGCGCTCGGCTGACGCCAAAACTGTTATAAAATATTTGCGAGTCTTTATCGGCACATACGCAATTGGCATGCTACATTCTGACCAGGGTCCTGCGTTTAGCTCTCGGGCTTACAAGGAGGCCATGGCCAGCATGGGCATTGCATTGCGGTACTCTAGTCCATTCCATCCCGACGGAAATGCGGCAGTGGAGAGAAAAAAACGTGACATAAAGCAATCTATAACGGCGAGGGTATTAGGTTCGGGTGATGGGTGGGTCAAACATCTAACAAGTGTCCAACGTAGTCTTAACAATCTGCCAAGAAATTCTCTAAGAGGTATCACTACATACGAACTATTTTTCGGTACTAGAATGATAATCCAGGACTTAGATTGTCAGACTTCAGTGGTGAAAGAAAAATCCTTTGATATCAAAGATGGTTTGGCTGTTTTACAGGACTTAAATGAAACAAGAAGAAGTCTAAGTAACACAAAGGTAAAGCCAACAGCCACTGAAGAAAAACCACCTGTCCCAGCAAGACCTGTCTGGATTCCAAAGATTGGGAATCTAGTCAGAGAAAAGATCGCGGTGAAGAAGGAATTTGGGCCTTCTTACAGAAAAGCAGTACCTGTCTTAGCAGTCAGCGGAACAAGATCAGTAGTACTACCGCCCCTGGCTGGTAAAAAGGAGAACAGAGTTGTATCAATCGACCTGGTAAAACCACAATCATGTGGCCAATAATAAGTAGTAGACCCAGTGGACTCCCAAGAAGAAGCAGAAGACCAAACCTTGCTACAATCCAAGAGGTTCAAACTGAAAGACTAATCACTTTTGATAAACCTGCAGTAAATAAAAAAGGACTATGCAACAAAGCCATGGAACTTGTGCCTCTTGAAACCCAAATTGCAACAGTTCGTCAAGAAACACCTGTCTACAATGATGTCGCCTCAGACTATACCAATGTGACAAAAGAAGATTCAAAGACTAAAGAAAATCCGGAAGCAATTCCAACAATTGACAGAACTGCATCTGGCTACTTCATCAATTTCGATGACTTTTCTGATGATCCAAGAGAACATGAAGAAACGCCAGCAACAAAAACTTTCAAAGAAAAAATGACTGAACTCTTTCATCAACTCAAAGAAACATATCTGATTTCACCATGGATTGAATTATGGATTGTGTTAGGTGTACTTTCCCTCCTCGTTTGGCTCATCATGATTTTATGTTTGCGTAGATTTATTGATGGAAAACATAGTACAATGGACACAGCAAGTCAGAACATCAACTTGGTCCTAAAGCCACACAGATCATCTCACATCGAGAAAAGAGAACTGTCATCAGTGAACATCACACCTATTCCAATACCTGGTGGTGTAGCATGGGACAAAACAGATTACGAAATCTTTGGCCCGATTGAGCTCTTGAAATATCCACACCAGTTCAAGGTTTCTTTAAGTGACTTTGTAAAACCAAGTACTTTCTCTGATGATTGGGACTTTGAAAATATTAATATTATGATGTAAGATTTAGAAATGTCAGCAAAATCCAACACACATGATTATTTACAGGGTTCATCAAATTATGAAGAAATGTACTGCTATAATCATTATGGTCATCACTATTTGCATAAATCTGCTAATCCTAGAAATGTTTTTACTTATAATCAATGGGAACATTGTCCAACACCGCCAAAAGGCAGCTCGAAAACATTTTATGAGAAATTCCCATACTTCTCAGGGTTTAACACAACTGATCCAGAAACGTTTTATTTCAAAATGTTAAATAAGACAGGAATGAAAAACATGTTGACAAATATTAAATTGATTTATTCTGAAACATTTTATGAAAAAATGTCTACATTTGGTTTTGAATTTTGGAAAAACAACATTGAAACAAAAACCATCTGGGGTACAGTAGACTGGCAGGTACAAGGTTTAGAATCACTATTCAGAGCCTTCATGATCCCAGAACAGATAATATTCCTGAATGGGGTTGTTTTACCAACGGTTCCAGCGTTCACCGAGCCGCAGCACCAGCAGCAAAGGGCCGGGCTTAGCTCCGCCTGCTCCACGGCCGGGCTTGGCTCCGCCGGGTCCCTCCCACCACCAGTGACGCCCTGAGCAGCGTCAGGAGGCGCATAAAGGCAGTGCCGGTCCCTCGTCCTGCGGGACGCGCGCGGGCTCGCGCCGGGAGAAGCCTGGGACAAGGGCGGGCCGTCTGCGGCCATCAGAGGCCAGAAGAGGCCGGGCTGGGCGAAGGACTTTGGGTCATCTTTTCGGGACATTCTGTGAACAGTGAGTGTTTATTTCTGGGTGTTTTCGACAGGCTGGTATTTGAGCCAGTCCGACATGGCTAAATTACGTTCCTCAAAAACGCCAACATTGTCAGGGCCGATAGATAATTATATGGTAAAAGTTGTGAGTAAAATTAACACAGCACGCCGCATGTCTTTAAGCCGAATCAGCCCGCCTGCTTCACCTACAAGTGGTCTAGTACTACCAGAGACTTTTGATCTAGCTCCAGGGGATATTCAAGGCACTCAAATAGCAGTGGATACAGACACATCTGCCACCTCAGTACCTACTGTGGGGATATTAGATAACTCCCTGTCTTCTACATTACAAACTTTACCAACATCTTCTCCGGAACCCTCTCCGGCACCCTCGCAGGTACGAAGAAAAGTGAGGGCCTGTAGAGGGTCACAAAGTAAACGGGGAGGGTACAGAAGAGCCAAGAAGGCAGGCACCACACCTGATAAAGCAGGAGTCTTCCCTGATAAACTAAATGAGGCTGACACGACTAAACTGAATAGTGATCAAATCGACTCCCTGATTAACATGTTTGTGCTGAAAATGGAGACTATGTTTAGACCATTGGCAGAGAGAGTGGAACAGGTTACAAAATATGTTTCTAGATTGGGCACTCTTTTAGTTACCCACTTAGCCACTTCACAAAATTCCCAAAAATCTAATGTGAACACCAAAGAAATTAAGGGTGCTGCTGTTCTCAGTAAAGGGGTTGGGGACAAAATGGACCAGGTTTCAAAGGAGGTTTCTAGGTTGGGTGTTCTTTTATCTGCACATTTGTCCTCATCTAAAACAGCTAGGAACACTAATATGGGCACCGCTGTAAATGAGGGGGCTGCAAGTTCCTGTAGTGGGGGACACAAGACCAACAGTCGAAAAGGGATCCCTGGGATGTATTTACTGGACCATAATATCTATACCCATACAGTTATACCATGGTACCCGGATTACAGGTTACCATAGATCACTGTATAACAGGACGAAATTTGTATAATGATTCCCACAAAGAAAAAATGTTTGTTAACAATCTGAATTTTTATTAAAATGAAAAGATCATTCACATTAAAAATACACACATTTAAAATTTCAAAGGAACTTTCCCTGAAAGGTAAAAGTTAATCTCTACAATAACAATAAACAATATGAAATAATAAGACATGTAAGTACATTATATATCACAGACTTCAAGATTGTATTACCAAAGACAATACATAGCATAAAGAAAAAGGACCCCTATTAAAACGGTGGCACTCGGATATTATTACCACTATAGATTACTCGATCCACTGGCTACAGATAACATGTACACAAATCCACACATGTGACAAGAATATATGTACATCCAGTGTGTTTGAGCTTAAAGTGGATTCTCATATAGGAATGCGTCGACGCGTTTCGGTGCGAGACACTCGATAATGTGGCACCTTCTTCAGGACTTCTTAGCAGGGGTTTTCCATACTACAGGGGACTTCACTCTCCCTAAATTGGGTAGTGTCCACCACTTGGATTCTTCCAGGTTAATTCTATGTAAACAGAGGCTGTTTTGGCCTCTGTGTCTTATTAAGACTCCTCTAATGATGTTCTTTTGTCTTCCAATTTCTTTTTCTTAAAACATGGTATCTGTAATATTTTTAAAACTTGCTTCAAACGGGCATATGTTAGGGGCCTCGCCGGAACTGGATATGTTCTCTTTTTCCGCGGCGCCTCTCCTCTGCCTCGTTCGATCTGCTCTCACAACAGGCAACACACACCGTGCCAGTTGAAACACCTGCTCAGCCCCCTAGCAATCAAACCACTCCCCCACCCATTTTGAGGGCCAACTCGCAGGCTAATGTCGCAGGCGACAATTTGGGGCAGAGGGAAGGCAAGAAAAGACCCCTAGTTAATCTCCCACCAGATTGCGCCCCATATATAGTAGTGCTAACCAACGTCCCGGGGTAGACGTGCGGTTAAATGACGCAAGGGGGGAAACGACTGATTCCTTGAACTACAAAGTAGTAGCATGGTTGAGTAAATATTGTGGCTTCCCTGTCGCATTCTGTAATGATATTATATCGACACGTAGAGTGGCCTGGATAGGTAATTCAAGAAAAACGATCAGGGGGGACTGCATCATTGTAAACTTTAATCACCCACAGCATGTAGCTACTGTTGTGCTAAGGGCTGCTTCTTTACCAACTACAGATGATTCTATATGTGCGCGCCCCCTTGGGGTTTTCTACAATCACCTTAGTAACATCTCCAAACCTCAAGTTGTCCAACAAAACCCATCAACATCTTCATCCATGCAGGGCATTGTGTCATGTGCCCATTTTGGCTACCGAAACTCCATGCCATCGGATTCTTATTGTTATAGTTTGTGCAGGCCAAACTTTCAAGCTGAACAAATTCTCCAATTGTTCAATCGGTTCACGCCCTTAGCCTCCTTGGAGGAAAACGATTGACTGGTAAACAATTCACGGACTAACTCACAATCTTGTAGAATTATGACCTGGAACATTGCCGGGATTAGGGGTAAAGGTGAGAATGAAATATGGATTGACTTTTTGAAATCTTTTGACATTTTGGCATTTCAGGAGACCTGGGACCTATTGAACAGCTTTTCCCTAGATGGATACAGACATTTTTTTATTCCGGCCACAAGTAGCGTGGCATGAAGACCAAAAGGAGGTTTACTAAGTTTGTTAAGGACGAAGTTTCTTGTCCCCATCCTGAAGGAGGCAGGGTTTTTTCAAATTAAGCCCGCTCTCCTATATTTACAACTATTAAATAGCCCTAGGGTTATTTTTCATGTTGCCAGTTATTTGGTGGGTGCTGTTAGGGTTAGGAACAAGAGAATGATAAATTGTAATTAATTGTATTTTTATAAAGTTGGATTTTCTGTATTGTATATATTTTTCTTTTTATTGGGCAATGTAATATGGCAGCTAAATTTCCTGTAAAATGATTTTTTAACATTTATGAAATTTGTGGAATTTTTAAACATAATAATTGTAATTGCTTTTAAAGTGTATTTGATTGTATAGTATGTATTACCGTCTTTTTATGATATTGAATTATCGAAATAAAGTATTTTGACTGACTGACTGACACCATTCAACAAACAATCTGTCTTGGCCTAGCCAAGATAAAAGACTTAAACAAACCGTCTATTCCAAAGCCCATACCTGATAGTAATAGCACTACAGAAGTGGAGATAGACGTATCCCATATTTTACACCAAAACGGAACAAATCCTGATTGGAACAAATGGTTGATCTGGCCCACAGACACAAATAACTGTCAAGATAGATTCCTGAACAAAATACAGGGGTTCAAACAGACCAGGCCAGACCCAAGATATTCTCAGAGACAACATCCAGGGATAGTTAACACATACAGTGTAGGAAAGCTATGTCTCGAATGGATACAGAAATTCACACTGGCTGAAATTAAGCAACACCTGACTTTACTTAAAGAAGGTGCTGACTTGCGAGATTTCATACTGGGACCTCGCAAACAGCGTCAAAAACGTTTCATATACGCCGGTATATACGCTGCTTACAACGAAGCTTGGAAAGTGATGCAAATTGATACTGCCGAAAAAATACGAGAAATTGATCGTATTAATTTGGAAAAATCACTTTCTGTAGTGGACAATGGGTTAACGACTCTATTGTACAGTTAGGCTGGACGTTACAAAATCTGTGTTCAGGCTACGTGCCATGGCGTCTAATCAACACAACGTCATTATTTTCTATCTTTAACCTTACTGATAAACAAATCAGTTTGGCACAAAAAGGAGGAGACTATACGATTCTGAGCATTGAAAACCTTGAGAGATTACCATTGACAATGTCAGAGGGACCTGTCATTGAATGGATAATACATGGTACAATTACAATTCTGATAACAACTTTTCAGTTTCAGTATTGCCAAAAGTATATACCAGCAGGCCTGTATGAAAGGTTGGGTAAAGGATACATCAAGTCAACATGGGATTTACCTTATACACATAAATGTTATAGTGAAGGGAAAAAATAGGTATTTCTTAGTGGTAACAATTGTAAAAAATCACTAAGCAGTACATTTCTGTGTCAAGGTATTAACTTGCATGGAGCCTGCAAAGGTTCATCAAACAACCTTTCATGTCACCTGCATGGCACTCCTGCAACACAGATAGAGCCTTTTTTCAGACAGCTTTCCAACGGCAGCTACGTTATAATAAGTGACCTCAGCTGTTGTGGCATGGTGCCAGGAAAAGCCTATCTCGTGAGCGTTACTTCCATGGTCACTTGTTGTATGCAAGTACTGTATCCAAACAGCAATCCAGACATGGAGGCGGCAATATGGCCTTCTTTGAATATCTTTTCTATTCGAATTGATACTTTAAGCAGAATAAAGTCTATTCTTTTACAGACAACTGTGCCTTTAACCTCGTCCAAAGAGACGTATGATCTGCAAGTTGCAAGGACAGCGGCAGAGATACATACTTTATTATCGACAAATTGCCAGTGCATTTCGTAGAAATGTTAAGCCAAATCTTGAACATGTCAGATACCAGTGGCATCGCACATGTATTTAAGACAATTTTTTCGGGACTGTTAGCACCCTTTGAGACAGTTCTTGGCATTTTCCCGAATTTTGTGCATTCAGTATTCGGCGGCCTGCCTCTTCTTTTGGGACTCGTAGCAGGAATTTTATTTTTCTTCCTTCTGCTCCGATATGGCAAGCCCAGCCACAGACAAAACTCAGGCAACAATGGAAGAAATGATCCTAGCTATACGATACCGAGAACGGATCACTAATGTCCTCGGCTTTGCCCGGCTAAGAGATCTGAGTACTACCTGGGGCCTTATTTATGAAGGACTTGCGCCGCCGGTGCGTCACTTTTAACATGGGAAAAAGTGACGCACCGGTGGCGCAAGGCTTTCATAAATGAGGCCCCTGGTTTCTTTCATTCAGACCAATCTGGCAAGATTGCATCTTACCTGTGCTTCTATGTCTGCTATGCGGAGAAGAATGCATGTTGGAGGTCTGTCTTACACTACCATCAGCAGTACTTATGGATATCGATACTTTGCTTGGTTCGGTAACGGCTCATGCAACGTGTTGTCCCCAGCGGCTACCTATTCTGATGACGGCATTCGTTGAGACTTCACCATTAGGATTAGGTGGCGGTGAAGTACGAGATGAAAGCAGCACCACACAGGTAAACCTTCCGTGAACATTGCTGATCCAGACATCGATGATAGCAATGGTTCGCACATTTGCACTATTTCAGCTTTTTCGAACTTGGTTGAACTCTCGCCTACTGTTGTGTACCAATTTTTTGCAAGCCTGTCTGATTTAATGTTCTCTCCTAACAATGAGAATAACTTTTGAAACAAAGTGCACACAGCGTTCCCTGAACTCTGAATTCGGCCTTCAGTTTTGATAAACAATACTACTGAAAACAATTGGAACTATTTTTTCCCCTGAAAGCGAAATTATTTTTTTCCATTTCCAAAATATTTACCTTTTTTCTGGCACATGGTACTCTGCTTAAAGTAGAACTATTCTTAGAGAACAGAACTTCTATTTTTAGAGACTCTAGAGACAATATTTTGACTTAGCCTCTAGCACATGTACAGTATTGTATAAATATGTGATGAAATGGTCTCGACCTTCTCTTCTGTATTAAGAACCATTTCATAAATGTAATTTTCGCAATTCATTCAGCCAATATTCATATATGCATTATCTGAATGTTACCTTCTGCTTGAAAAACGTACAGTATAAATACTCATTTTTGTGTATATACCATATACCATTTCAAATGCAATTTATGTTTTTTGGGGTGGGTTGGAAAACACATGCATTGTTATATGTTTAGCATTGCTTAGTATTTAGTAATGATGGACATTATACGTGGAGTGAGTGTTGTGAATGTATCTAGGACACTATTTAAATATTCCTGATTCACGCCCTTATGTGGTTATAACAAAACATATCCTTATAAAGGCATAAGAATCATATCCATATTTAGCCATAGCCAATGCAGTCCAAATACGGCAAGGCTACTCCCATAGACTCCTAGAAAGTACAACGCGTTCTTTAAACAAACCAAGCCTCCAGCAGCCCGGGAATTCCCCCTGCTTTTGTTTTGATTTGAACAAAAACTCCTGGAGTCCAGAAAGAACTGTAAGTTCTTAGTGACGTCTTATGTCCAACCTTTCGTCAAACTCGGCACCTTTCAGGTATAAATATACCAACGTTTGCCTTAAGCAAACACACGGTGGTTTGGAGCAGAGCGGCTATCTACTTGCCCGAAGCCCAGCTGATGTGAGTGCCGAAGGAAGCCGACCCTCCCATTTGACGCACTGAGAGAGATGCTGGCTTTTCTCCTGCCGAGAAATTCCAGCTCCAGTGTTTCCAGTCACCCTTGCGGGTTGCTTGGAGATCGAGTCCTGAGAAAGAGATACAAGACCTCCTTCATTCTATAACCAAGGTACGGAGCTGATTAGATCCTTAGAGAATTCTTGATTCAGATTCTTGGCAAAAACTAACTTAACTTAAACTGCAGCTCACTTATTCCTTCCCACGTACTAGGCTTAGGTTAGGTACACCGGGGTAGGCGTATCTTAGAAGCACCAGTTGAGTACGTTTAGTCAATGATTTTATGTATGTATATGTTTTATCCGTTTTAAGTATCTTATGGCTCAGAAACCATATAAATGCTTTTACAGTATTATTTCATAATACTCCTTTTACTGTACGCACTTTACTTCATGATAAGTATTGCAATTGTGGCAATTCACTTCTCTTGCATGAGAAAGAGGACTGCTCAATAAATAACACCTTTTATTGAAAACGCCTGTCTCTCTATTTCTCTGCACTCCTGGTGAAACTAAGTATGCACGATTGACTGAGTGAAATAGCTGTCTATTGTTTTCTCACGACTCTGGAGATATACTTGTTCTGGAGGGAGCAAAGTTGTCATGTTTATGCGGTTGTCAGAAACTAATCCCTTCTTGTCTAATCAGGAAAGTTAACTCCTTCCTCTTCATTCGAGAAAGTTTCCAGTGACCTCTGAGCTAGCTGGCATTCATAATTAAGTCTAACATATTCAGTAGAGACCTAGTCGACCTCAGTCCTACGTCTAAACTATCAATTATGTTATTCCAATGCGCAGAGCCTATTGGGAATATAGGAACTACACTACACTCTTGCCTCTTTTTGCACCTCTGTTGCATCTTTCTACACTTCTCTTGCCTCTTTCTGCCCACCTCTTGCCTGTTTTTGCACCTCTATTGCCTCTTTCTGCAATTCTCTTGCCCCTTTCTGCACCTCACTTGCCTCTTTCTGACCTTCTCTTGATTTTGTTCCTGCACTTATCTTGTTTCTTTGTGTAAATCTGTTGTCTCTTTCGTCACTTCTCTGGCTTTTTTCTACATCTCTGTTGCTTCTTTCAGCACTTCTCTTGCCTATTTCTGCACTTCTCTAGCCTGTTTCCGCACCTGCCTTACCTCTTTCTGCACCATTGTTGCCTCTTTCCATACCTCACTTGATTTTTTCTACACCCCCCTTGCCTTTTTCTGAACCCTTGTTCCCTCTTTCTGTACCTCTCTTGTGTCTTTCTGCACCCCTGTTCCCTCGTTCCACACCTCTCCTGCCTCTTTCTGCACCTCTGTTGTCTCTTTCTGCACTTCTATTGCCTCTTTCTGCACCTCTGTTGCTTCTGTCTGCACTTCTCTTGACTCTTTCTGCATCCCTCTTCCCTCTTTCTGCACCTCTGATGCTTCTTTCATAACTTCTCTTGCTTCTTTCTGCACATCTCTTGCTTCTCTCTGCATCCCTCCTGCCTCTTCATACACCCTTTATCCCTCTTTGAGTACATCTCTCCCCTTTTTGTGTACCTCTTTTGCCTCTTTGTGTAACTCTCTTGCCTCTTTCTGCAGTTCTCTTGCCTCCTTCTGCTCTTCCCTCTTTCTGTACCTCTCTTGCTTCTTTCAGTACCCCTTTTGCCTCTTTCTGTACCTCTCTTGCTTCTTTCCACACTTTCCTTGCTAATTTCTCCATCTCTCTTGCTTCTTTCTGCATCTCTCTTGCCTCTTTCTGCCCCACTCTTCCCTCTTTCTGCACCCTTCTTCCCTCTTTGTGCACCTCTATTGCCTCTTTCTGTACCTCTATTGCTTCTATCTGTACTTCTTTTGCTTCTTTCTGCACCCCCTTGCTTCTTTCTGCAACTCTCTTGCAAATTTCTACACCCTTCTTGCCTCTTTGGGCACCTTCCCTCTGTCTGCTCCCCTGTTCTAGTTTTCGGTACCTGTTTTGCCTGTTTCTGCAACTCTCTTGCCTGTTTCTGCACCTCTGTTGCTTCTTTCTGCACATCTTTTGCCTCTTTCTGCACCTCCATCGGTTCTTTCTCCCCTGCTCTTGGTTTTTTCTGCATCTCTCTTGCTTCTTTCTGCGCCCCCTCTTGCCTCTTTCTGCACCCCTATTTCCTCTTCCTGCACCTCTCTTGCCTGCTTCTTTAGTTCTCTTGCCTCCTCCTGCACAACTGTTGCATCTTTCTACACTTCTCTTGCCTCTTTCTGCATACCTCTTGCATGTTTCTGCACCACACTTCGCCCTATCTGCACCTCTCTTGCCTCTTTCTGCACTTCTCTTGCCTCTTTCTGCACCTCACTTGCCTCTTTCTGTACTTCTCTTGATTTTTTTCTGGACCTGTTTTTTTCTCCAGCTAAGCTGTTGTCTCTTTCATCACTTCTCTTGCTCCTTTCTGCACCTCTGTTGCTTCTTTCAGCACTTCTCCTGCCTCTTTCTGTACTTCTCTTGCCTATTTCTGCACCTCACTCGCTTTTATTTCTATACCACTCTTGCCTATTTCTGTACCCTTGTCCCCTCTTTCTGTACTTCTGCTGTATCTTTCTGCACCCTGTCCCCTATTTCTGCACCTCTCCTGCCTCTTTCCTCACCTCGGTTGTCTCGTTCTGTATTTCCCTTTCCTCTTTCTGCACCTCTCTTGCCTCTTTCTGCACCTCACCTGCCTTTGTTTTGTACTTCTCTTGATTTTCTTCTGGAACTGTCTTGTGTTTTTCAGCAAAGCTGTTGTCTCTTCCATAACTTATTTTGCTCCTTTCTGCACCGCTGTTGCTTCTTTCAGCACTTCTCTTGCCTCTTTCTGTACTTCTCTTGCCTGTTTCCGCACTTGTCTTGCTTCTTTCTGCACCTCTGTTGCTTCTGTCTGCACTCCTCTTGCTTCTTTCAGTACTCCTTTTCCCTCTTTCTGCACCTCTGTTGCTTCTTTCTGTACATCTTTTGCTTCTTTCTGCACCTCCCTTGCTTCTTTCTGTACGCCTCTTCCCTCTTTGTGTACCCTTCTCCCCTCTTTGTGCACCTATCTTGTCTCTTCCTGTTCCTTGCACTTTTCTGTAGTTATCTTTCCTCTTTTGGCACCTCTATTGCCTCTTCCTGTACCTCACTTGGTTCTTTCTGCACCTCTCTTGCCTTTTTCTGTACCCTTGTTCCCTCTTTCTGTACTTCTGCTGCATCTTTCTGCACCCTGTTCCCTCTTTCTGCACCTCTCATGCCTCTTTCTGCACCTCTGTTGTCTTGTTCTGTATTTCCCTTGCCTCTTTCTGCACCTCTGTTGCTTCTGTCTGCACTCCTCTTGCTCCTTTCAGTACTCCTGTTGCCTCTTTCAGCGCCTCTGTTGCTTCTTTCTGTACGTCTTTTGCTTCCTTCTGAACCTCCCTTGCTTCTTTCTGCACACGTCTTCCTTCTTTGTGTACCCTTCTACCCACCTTGTGCACCTCTCTTGTCTCTTCCTGTTTCTTGCACTTTTCTGTAGTTCTCTTTCCTCTTTTGGCACCTCTATTGCCTCTATCTGTACCTCTGTTGCTTCTTTCTGCAACTCTCTTGTAAATTTCTGCACCCTTCTTGCCTCTTTCTGCACCCCTGTTCTCGCTTTCTGTACCTGTTTTGCCTGTTATTGCTTCTATATGTACTTCTTTTGCTTCTTACTGCACCCCCTTGCCTCTTTCTGCATGGTTGGTTCTTTCTACACTGCTCTTGCTTCTTTCTGCAACTGCCTTGTACATTTTTTCACCCTCCTTGCCTCTTTGGGCACCTTCCTTCTTTTTTAATCTCTCTTGCCTCTGTCTGCACTCCCTTTCTCGTTTTCTATACCTGTTTTGCCTGTTTATGCAACTCTCTTGCCTCTTGCTGCACCTCTGTTGCTTCTTTCTGCACATCTCTTGCCTCTTTCTTCACCTCTGATGGTTCTTTCTGCACTTCTCTTGCCTCTTTCTGCATACCTCTTGCATGTTTCTGCACCACACTTCTCTCTATCTGCACCTCTCTTGCCTCTTTCTGCACTTCTCTTGCCTCTTTCTGCACCTCTCTTGCCTCTTTCTGCACCTCACTTGCCTCTTTCTGTACTTCTCTTGATTTTTTTTCTGGACCTGTTTTTTTTCCAGCTAAGCTGTTGTCTCTTTCATCACTTCTCTTGCTCCTTTCTGCACCTCTGTTGCTTCTTTCAGCACTTCTCTTGCATCTTTCTGTACTTCTCTTGCCTGTTTCTGCACTTGTCTTGCCTCTTTCTGCACCACTGTTGCCTCTTCCTGTACCTCACTCGCTTCTTTCTGCACCACTATTGCCTATTTCTGTACCCTTGTTCCCTCTTTCTGTACTTCTGCTGTATCTTTCTGCACCCTGTCCCCTCTTTCTGCACCTCTCCTGCCTCTTTCTGCACCTCTGTTGTCTCGTTCTGCATTTCCCTTTCCTCTTTCTGCACCTCTATTGCCTCTTTCTGCACCTCAACTGCCTCTTTCTGTACTTCTCTTGATTTTCTTCGGGACCTGTCTTGTGTTTTTCAGCAAAGGTGGTGTCTCTTTCATCACTTATCTTGCTCCTTTCTACACCTCTGTTGCTTCTTTCAGCACTTCTCTTGCCTCTTTCTGTACTTCTCTTGCCTGTTTCTGCACTTGTCTTGCCTCTTTCTGCACCACTGTTGCCTCTTCCTGTACCTCACTTGCTTCTTTCTGCACCACTCGTGCCTTTTTCTGTACCCTTGTTCCCTCTTTCTGTACTTCTGCTGTATCTTTCTGTACCCTGTTCCCTCTTTCTGCACCTCTCCTGCCTCTTTCTGCAGCTCTGTTGTCTTGTTCTGCATTTCTCTTGCCTCTTTCTGTACCTCTGTTGCTTCTGTCTGCACTCCTCTTGCTTCTTTCAGTACTCCTTTTGCCTCTTTCTGCACATCTGTTGCTTCTTTCTGTACATCTTTTGCTTCTTTCTGCACCTCCCTTGCTTCTTTCTGCACGCCTCTTCCCTCTTTGTGTACCCTTCTCCTCTCTTTGTGCACCTCTCTTGTCTCTTCCTGTTCCTTGCACTTTTCTGTAGTTCTCTTTCCTCTTTTGGCACCTCTTTGCCTCTTTCTGTACCTCTGTTGCTTCTTTCTGCAAACCTCTTGTAAATTTCTGCACCCTTCTTGCCTCTTTCTTCACCCCGGTTCTCGCTTTCTGTACCTGTTTTGCCTGTTATTGCTTCTATCTGTACTTCTTTTGCTTCTTTCTGCACACCCTTGCCTCTTTCTGCACTGTTGGTTCTTTCTGCACTGCTCTTGCTTCTTTCTGCAACTGCCTTGTACATGTTTTCACCCTCCTTGCCTCTTTGGGCACCTTCCTTCTTTTTTAACCTCTCTTGCCTCTGTCTGCACTCCCTTTCTCGTGTTCTGTTCCTGTTTAGCCTCTTTCTGCAACTCTCTTGCCTCTTCCCGCACCTCTGTTGCTTCTTTCTGCACATCTATTGCCTCTTTATTCACCTCTGATGGTTCTTTATGCACTTCTCTTAGTTTTTTCTGCATCTTTCTTGCTTCTTTCTGCACCCCTCTTGCCTCTTTCTGCACCCCTCTTTCCTCTTTCGGCACATCTCTTGCCTGTTTCTGCAACTCTCTTGCCTCTTACTGCAGTTCTCTTGCCTCCTTCTGCACCTCTGTTGCATCTTTCTACACTTCTCTTGCCTCTTTCTGCCCACCTCTTGCCTGCTTCTGTACATCATTTCGCTCTTTCTGTACCTCTCTTGCCTCTTTCTGCACTTCTCTTGCCTCCTTCTGCATCTCACTTGCCTCTATCTGTACTTTGAGTTTTTTGCACCACTTGTCTTGTTTCTTTCTGCAAATCTTTTGTCACTTCTCTTGCTTCTTTCTACATCTCTGTTGCTTCTTTCAGCACTTCTCTTGCCTCTTTCTGCACTTCTCTTGCCTGTTTCTGCACCTGTCTTGCCTCTTTCCTGCACCACTGTTGCCTCTTTCCGCACCTCAATCGCTTTTTTCTGCACCTCTCTTCCCTTTTTCTGTACCCTTGTCCCTCTTTCTGTACCTCTCTTGCCTCTTTGTGTAACTCTCTTGACTCTTTGTGTAACTCTCTTGCCTCTTTCTACAGTTCTCTTGCCTCTTTCTGCTCTTCCCTCTTTCTGTACCTCTCCTGCTTCTTTCAGTACCCTTTTTGCCTCTTTCTGCACCTCTGTTGCTTCTTTCTGCACGTTCCTTGCTTCTTTCTCCATCTCTCTTGCTTCTTTATGCATCTCTCTTGCTTCGTTCTGTACCACTCTTCCCTCTTTCTGCACCCTTCTTCCCTCTTTGTACACCTCTCTTGCCTCTTTCTATACTTCTATTGCTTCTATCTGTACTTCTTTTGCTTCTTTCGGAACCCCCTTGCCTCTTTCTGTACCTCTGTTGGTTCTTTCTGTACTTTCCTTGCTTCTTTCTTCACCTCACTTGCTTCGTTTGCATCTCTCTTGCACATTTCTACACCCTTCTTGCCTCGTTGGGCACCTTCCCTGTTTCTGGACCTCTCTTACCTCTGTCTGCACCCCTGTTCTCATTTTCTGTACCTGTTTTGCCTCTTTCTGCACCTCTCTTGCTTCTTTCTGCATCTTCATATACTCTTTATCCCTCTTTGAGTACCTCTCTCACCTCTTTGTGTACCTCTCTTGATTCCTTGTGCAACTGTCTTACCTCTTTCTACAGTTCTCTTGCCTCTTTCTGCTCTTCATTTTTTCCGTTCCTCTCCTGCTTCTTTCAGTACCCCTTTTGCCTCTTTCTGCACCACTGTTGCTTCTTTCTGCACTTTCTTTGCTTCTTTCTCCACCTCTCTTGCTTCTTTCTGCATCTCTCTTGCTTCTTTCTGTACCACTCTTCCCTATTTCTGTTCTCTTCTTCCCTCTTTGTACACCTCTCTTGCCTCTTTCTGTACCTCTATTGCTTCTATCTGTACTTCAATTGCTTTTTTCTGCACCACCTTGCTTTTTTCTGCACCTCTGTTGATTCTTTCTGCACTTTCCTTGCTTCTTTCTCCACCTCTCTTGCTCCTTTATGCATCTCTCTTGTGTCTTTCTGCACCGCTCATCCCTCTTTCTGCACCCTTCTTCCCTCTTTGTGCACCTATCTTGCCTCTTTCTGTACCTCTATTGCTTCTATCTGTACTTCTTTTGCTTCTTTCTGCACCCCCTTACCTCTTTCTGGAACTCTGTTGGTTCTTTCTACACTGCTCTTGCTTCTTTCTGCAACTCTCTCGCAAATTTCTGCACCCGTCTTGCCTCTTTGGGCACCTTCCTTCTTTCTGCACCTGTCTCTCCTCTGTCTGCACAACTGTTATTGTTTTCTGTACCTAGTCTGCCTGTTTCTGCAACTCTCTTGCCTCTTTTTGCACCTCTGTTGCATCTTTCTACACTTCTCCTGTTTCTTTGTGTAAATCTGTTGTCTCTTTCGTCACTTTTTTTCTTCTTTCTACATCTCTTTTGCTTCTTTCAGCACTTCTCTTTCCTATTTCTAAACTTCTCTAGCCTGTTTCCGCACCTGTCTTACCTCTTTCTGCACCATTGTTGCCTCTTTCCGCACCTCACTTGCTTTTTTTCTACACCCCCTTGCCTTTTTCTGAAACCATTGTTCCCTCTTTCTGTACCTCTCTTGTATCATTCAGCACCCCTGTTCTCTCGTTCCACACCTCTCCTGCCTCTTTCTGCACCTCTGTTGTCTCTTTCTGCACTTCTATTGCCTCTTTCTGCACCTCTGTTGCTTCTGTCTGCACTTCTCTTGACTCTTTCTTCATCCCTCTGCCCTCTTTATGCACCTCTGATGCTTCTTTCATAACTTCTCTTGCTTCTTTGTGCACATCTCTTGCTTCTTTCTGCATCCCTCCTGCCTCTTCATACACCCTGTATCCCTCTTTGAGTACATCTCTCCCGTTTTTGTGTACCTCTTTTGCTTCTTTGTGTAACTCTCTTGCCTCTTTCTGCAGTTCTCTTGCCTCCTTCTGCTCTTCCCTCTTTCTGTACCTCTCTTGCTTCTTTCAGTACCCCTTTTGCCTCTTTCTGCACCTCTGTTGCTTCTTTCTGCACTTTCCTTGCTAATTTCTCCACCTCTCTTGCTTCTTTCTGCATCTCTCTTGCTTCTTTCTGTACCACTCTTCCCTCTTTCTGTTCCCTTCTTCCCTCTTTGTACACCTCTCTTGCCTCTTTCTGTACCTCTATTGCTTCTATCTGTACTTCTTTTGCTTCTTTCTGCACACCCTTACCTCTTTCTGGAACTCTGTTGGTTCTTTCCGCACTGCTCTTGCTTCTTTCTGCAACTCTCTTGCAAATTTCTGCACCCTTCTTGCCTCTTTGGGCACCTTCCTTCTTTCTGCACCTGTCTTGCCTCTGTCTGCACAACTGTTCTTGTTTTCTGTACCTATTTTGCCTGTTTCTGCAACTCTCTTGCCTCTTTTTGCACCTCTGTTGCATCTTTCTATACTTCTCTTGCCTATTTCTGCCCACCTCTTGCCTGTTTTTGCACCTCTATTGCCTCTTTCTGCAATTCTCTTGCCCCCTTCTGCACCTCACTTGCCTCTTTCTGACCTTCTCTTGATTTTGTTCCTGCACCTGTCTTGTTTCTTTGTGTAAATTGGTTGTCTCTTTCGTCACTTCTCTTGCTTCTTTCTACATCTCTGTTGCTTCTTTCAGCACTTCTCTTGCCTATTTCTGCACTTCTCTATCCTGTTTCCGCACCTGTCTTACCTCTTTCTGCACCATTGCTGCCTCTTTCTGCACCTCACTTGCTTTTTTCTACACCCCCTTGCCTTTTTCTGAACCCTTGTTACCTCTGTCTGTACCTCTCTTGCATCTTTCTGCACCCCAGTTCCCTCGTTCCACACCTCTCCTGCCTCTTTCTGCACCTCTGTTGTCTCTTTCTGCACTTCTATTGCCTCTTTCTGCACCTCTGTTGCTTCTGTCTGCACTTCTCTTGACTCTTTCTGCATCCCTCTTCCCTCTTTCTGCACCTCTGATGCTTCTTTCATAACTTCTCCTGCTTCTTTCTGCACATGTCTTGCTTCTTTCTGCATCCCTCCTGCCTCTTCATACACCCTTTAGCCCTCTTTGAGTACATCTCTCCCCTTTTTGTGTACCTCTTTTGCCTCTTTCTGCAGTTCTCTTGCCTCCTTCTGCTCTTCCCTCTTTCTGTACCTCTCTTGTTTCTTTCAGTACCCCTTTTGCCTCTTTCTGCACCTCTGTTGCTTCTCTCTGCACTTTCCTTGCTAATTTCTCCATCTCTCTTGCTTCTTTCTTCATCACTCTTGCTTCTTTCTGCCCCACTCTTCCCTCTTTCTGCACCCTTCTTCCCTCTTTGTGCACCTCTATTGCCTCTTTCTGTACCTCTATTGCTTCTATCTGTACTTCTTTTGCTTCTTTCTGCACACCCTTACCTCTTTCTGGAACTCTGTTGGTTCTTTCCGCACTGCTCTTGCTTCTTTCTGCAACTCTCTTGCAAATTTCTGCACCCTTCTTGCCTCTTTGGGCACCTTCCTTCTTTCTGCACCTGTCTTGCCTCTGTCTGCACAACTGTTCTTGTTTTCTGTATTGCTTCTATCTGTACTTCGTTTGCTTCTTTCTGTACCCCCTTGCTTCTTTCTGCACCTCTGTTGGTTCTTCCTGCACTGCTCGTGCTTCTTTCCGCAACTCTCTTGCAAATTTCTGCACTCTTCTTGCCTCTTTGATCACCTTGCCTCTGTCTGCACCCCTGTTCTCATTTTCGGTACCTGTTTTGCCTGTTTCTGCAACTCTCTTGCCTGTTTTTGCACCTCTGTTGCTTCTTTCTGCACATCTTTTGCCTCTTTCTGCACCTCCATTGCTTCTTTCTCCACTTCTCTTGCTTTTTTCTGCATCTCTCTTGCTTCTTTTTGCGCCCCCGCTTGCCTCTTTCTGCACCCCTATTTCCTCTTCCTGCACCTCTCTTGCCTGTTTCTTTAGTTCTCTTGCCTCCTTCTGCACAACTGTTGCATCTTTCTACACTTCTCTTGCCTCTTTCTGCATACCTCTTGCATGTTTCTGCACCACACGTCGCTCTATCTGCACCTCTCTTGCCTCTTTCTGCACTTCTCTTGCCTTTTTCTGCACCTCTCTTGCCTCTTTCTGCACCCCACTTACCTCTTTCTGTACTTCTCTTGATTTTTTTCTGGACCTGTCTTGTTTTTTTCAGCAAAGCTGTTGTCTCTTTCATCACTTCTCTTGCTCCTTTCTGCACCTCTGTTGCTTCTTTCAGCACTTCTCTTGCCTCTTTCTGTACTTCTCTTGCCTGTTTATGCACTTGTCTTGCCTCTTTCTGCACCACTGTTGCCTCTTTCTGTACCTCACTCGCTTCTTTCATCACCACTCTTGCCTATTTCTGTACCCTTGTTCCCTCTTTCTGTACTTCTACTGTATCTTTCTGCACCCTGTCCCCTCTTTCTGCACCTCTGTTGTTTCGTTCTGCATTTTCCTTTCCTCTTTCTGCACATCTCTCTCCTCTTTATGTACCTCACTTGCCTCTTGCTGTACTTCTCCTAATTTTCTTCTGGACCGGTCTTGTGTTTTTCAGCAAAGCTGTTGTCCCTTTCATCACTTATCCTGCTCCTTTCTACACCTCTGTTGCTTCTTTCAGCACTTCTCTTGCCTCTTTCTGTACTTCTCTTGCCTGTTTCTGCACTTGTCTTGCCTCTTTCTGCACCACTGTTGCCTCTTCCTGTACCTCACTCGCTTCTTTCTGTACCACTCTTGCCTTTTTCTGTACCCTTGTTCCCTCTTTCTGTACTTCTGCTGTATCTTTCTCCACCCTGTCCCCTCTTTGTGCACCTCTCCTGCCTCTTTCTGCACCTCTGTTGTCTCGTTCTGCATTTCACTCCCCTCTTTGTGCACCTCTCTTGTCTCTTCCTGTTCCTTTCACTTTTCTGTAGTTCTCTTTCCTCTTTCAGCACCTCTATTGCCTCTTTCTGTACCTCTGTTGCTTCTTTCTGCAACTCTGTAGGAGAGTAGGGTCTGCAATCCTATGATCACCCAGATTTTTGCTTTTTGCTGCACTGGTTTACGACTTTCCCTGGCTGTGGGCCTGCTAATCAGACCCACAGCCTAGCTGTTCTCTCTATCCAAATTGTACTCAGGTACTGAATTGGCACTGGGCCCTCTCCAAGTCCCTGTACCCAGGGCTGAGGTGCACCCAGAAGTCTCCCAGGGGCTGAAGCATGTATTGTGCCACCCCTGGATTGACTAACTAAAACGGACACAACTGGCTGCACGACAGCTGGGGCAAGGTGGTGTACTCACCCTTTGCTTTAGATATAGTATACCTATATCTAACCCTAAAATGGACACACAGATCTCCTATCAGTCACTCCTATGGCAGGCCTTAACAATCCTGAAGGCAGAGTGCTTGGAATCGTGTGAGATGGTGCTCTGGCATGAGCTGAGCCTGTCTGCGGCTTTCGGGATCCATCCCTTAGCCGTTTCCATGATATCGCATACCATATACTCTTAAGTGCATTATAATCCTCGCGGTTATGTGCCAACTCTGGTATCGCTTTATCAAAACATGTCGAGTAAGGTGTCATACGAATTGGAATACTAACCCCTCGCCAATTCTGGCGACGGGGTTAGCATTCCACCCTTCTAGAGGGACACGACATGCATGTAACCTATAACCCCGGTTAAAGTCAGACAGAGCCTTAGCGTCCACAAAATGGATGCTGCCACCGAGACACAAGTCTGCCCTCCTGCTGCTGGGAGTCCTCCCAGAGCAGGAGATAAGGACAAAGGGTTTCCTGCCAGGGGCGGTGCCAGCACCGTCCCAGACAGGGTTTTGTGTATTGTAGGTAGGCAGGGCTTTAGAGGAAGGTGACTGCACGTGGCACCCCGGTGCTCACTGTGCATAGGCTGGCTGGAACCAGTTCCAGGGTCACTCCAGACCCTGTGCTGGGGAAAAGCCCGCCAAGGAAGTGGGTGTAACCACCCCCCTCCTAGTCCCACCCATAGGGCAGGACTTAGTCGCGTGCCAGCCCCTTTTTACAGGATAAAGGTAGAGACTGGCCCCCTTCCAAATCAGATCATCTTTGAATCCTGAAACTACTTTCTGCGAAAGGAACTCAAGACTTCTTCCTAAGATTTCTCCCTTGTGACTAAGGAGTAGTCACCCTGCATCCGCAGGCACCATCTAAGAACACTGCGGCCTGCTGCAAGTCCTTCCTCCGGAATCTGACTGCCCAGCTCGACGAGAACCGGCTTCCCTGGCACCTCTGACCTCTACCCACCTCTACAGCCCAGCTGAGAACCGTGGGTGCGACGAGACCTCAAGGGACCGGCCATCTGCAAGACTGCACGACTTCTTTCCAGCAAGCCCGCCGAGTGAATTCCTGGTGAGTGCTTTGGGGTCCGAGAAGCCCCCACCCTGAGCAGCTCCAGCACCGAAGAGCAGCCCCCCAGCATCTCCACGATCTGCGTGGGGCCCTTCTGCTTTTTACTGCTCACCGCGTTGTTTGGCTACTAGCCCGCTGGCTTGTGGCCTTCCTGACGACGCCCGACGACATTTCTGCTGCTGGTCTGGTTGCTCCAGACTGGCCCTTACTTCCCTCCATCGGAGAAGTACCCTGGACCCTCCTGGTCCACTCAAGACGCCATTTTAGGTCCACCGCGTGGGCCTTGCATTTGCCAAGACTTGTTGCCCAATCCTGGGTCCAGCGACGTCGACAGCAAGAACCTTCGTGGGACAGCTCGCACCTCCATCCTGGTCGCCGACAACGCCTCCTGGTCCGAGAGACTGCAGAGCCCAGCAGCGCCCACTCACCTGACTGCGGTGACTTCGCCCGGTGCCATCCTGGTGCCCACTTAATCACTGGCTAGTGATTCAAGAACTTGGTCCCCTCTGCTTTCAGGTTTTCTTCTTCCTTGATCCAGGCTTGGATCCATCGAACTTTTCTTCACTGGTCGCCTGCCAGCAACTTCTTCCTTCCAGGCTCCTGGTCCGGCAACGAGATCCCCGACGTCTTTTCAGACCTATGCAGCTGCAGCCCCTGGGCTAGGTAACTTCGGCACTCCGGTGTCCCAGCATAGCCTCACTATCCTAGGGTCAGGATCCACTGTCGTTTTCTTCCCACCAGGTCGGGTTCGCCCGTGAACACTAACTTTGCCTTTACTAGCCTCCATAGACTTTGTCCCGCATCCCGCGTGAGAGTGCACACTCTGCACCCGAGTCCCCTGGGTCTCCTAGTAGTAATCTAACGATTCCCTAGTCCAGTCCTAGCGATTCCAAAGCCTATTAGAACTGTTACTTACCTGCTAGTAATTCGCATTCCACTTTTAAAGTATATGGTTTTTCGTGCCCCTCGGGCATTTGTGTATAACGTGCTAACTTAAAGTATTTTCGTAAGAGTTTTGTTGTGTGCTTAGCTCCCTGTCTCATAAAGAGCCAGGGTAGTCTTGTTATAAATAAATACACTGTTTATTTTCATAACAACTGGTGTGGTGTCCTTTCACTGGGTGTTCAAGGGGTAATGTGATGGTAAAACAGCTGGCTTAACACGCCCTCTAGAGTCTTAGCCTTAGACTGCTCGTATCCATGCTACTAGGATAGCTGGTCTATAAGGTTGACTTACAACCAATCATCAATAAGGGTTGTTTGGACTGATATATAGTGATCACTAGAATAGTGAGCACTGCACATCAGGCCAACTTCTCACATTGGTGAGCAGCGGTTGGGATTTGAGCTTGCTGTTGTTTTACCACACATGCCCTAAGAATATCTTGTGAAAGATCACATAAGTACTAAAGGTACATATAACTTAGCTTAGAATACTCTGAGTTCTACTGAACCAGCTGTTGTAGCTCCTAGGGCCTAGCACACCCTAAACTACAACTCTAGCAAGGGATCAGTAGGCAAACATATAGTGTAGGTAAGTGCACCACTTACACCTCACTAGAAAAGCATGTCGACTCAGGGGGACTCTACTGAGACTCCCCTGGTCAGTGTTGACCCTCCACAGGTCACTTCAAGATATGCAGCTCTCAGTTTTCATGAGATGAGACAGATCTGTGTCTCCAGAAAACTGAAGCAGGGGTCTAACCCCACCACTTCCTTTCTGATAGGTCTCTTAGAGACATATGATGCCAGAAAGCTTTCTCAGTTACATGAGAACATGCCAGCCTTAGAGGGAACCTCTGGGGATCCAGATCTCCACAACACTGATTCAGCAGTTGAGGAGGAGGATCAGTAGGTACTCTCTGGGGATGAGGTAGACAAGGGTCTTGAGGTAGTCAGAAGGCTAACTAGGACCAACTTAGACTTACTTGGGCTAGGATCTGGGGGCCCCCCAGTACTAACCCGAAGTGGGCCTAACCTTGGAGTTAGGAGAGATAGATCTCTTTCTAGGGACTCCAATAGATCTCTGCACTCTAATGCCTCTTCTCAGGGGAGAAGGAATCCTCCACAGAGGAGATTTACTTCCCCTCAGAGAAAGGAGCATGAAGCTAGGTTGAGACAAGCTGAACTGAGGATTGAAAGGGAAGAAATTGCCCTGGCCAAAGAGAAGCTTGCCCTGGCAAGAGAGCAGCAGATGAGTGGGCTAGCTCCCACTGGTGGCAGCAATCTCCCAAGAGATAGAGAGAAGGGTTTAGATACTAAACACCTGACTAAAATAGTGCCCCCTTTAAGCAAGGGGATGACATCCAGAAATGGATGGCTGCTCTGGAGAGGGCCTGCACTGTGCAGGGCATACCCCAGAGTCAGTGGGCAGCTATACTGTGGCTCTCCTTTGATGGTAAAGGTAGAGATAAGCTCCTCACTACAAGAGTGGAGGATGCTAACAATTACCAGGTCCTAAAGAATACACTGGTTGATGGGTTTGGTTTAACCACTGAGCAGTACAGGTTGCTGTTCAGAGACACCCAGAAAACTCAGTCTCAGGACTGGTCTGATTTTGTGGATTGTGCCACTAAGGCTTTGGAGGGCTGGTTGCTGGGTAGCAAGGTTACAGATTACACAGGATTGTATAATCTAATGATGAGAGAACAAATTTTGAACAATTGTCAGAACCAGTTGCTGCACCAGCACCTTGTTGATTCAGATCTGACCTCTCCCCAAGAATTGGGAAAGAAGGCAGACAAATGGGTCAGGACAAGGATCAAGCAGAACCAGAACCAGAACCAGGGTGGTCAGAAGAAAGCAGACCAGAAGGGTAATGTTAAGAATGAGCAAAATGACCAGAAGTCTTCACCAGGTCCCCAACAAACCAAAGAGGGTGGGGGTCAGGCTTCCCAGAAGAAGAAGACTCAAGAAGGCCAGTCAAAAAGGTGGTGCCAGTACTGCAAAAGTAAATCTCACTGGTTTAGTGAGTGCACCAAAAGAGGAGGACAAACTCCTGCCACTACAGCCCCTAAGGCAACTGCACCCCCTAGTACAGTCAGTAGTGGTAGTGTCACTCCCAAGGCATTAGTTGGGTTAACCTTGGGTACTGAGGGGTCTGACAACTTAGTTGGCACACTCACTCAGGCTGTCCTTGTCTGTACAGGGGATATGGATATGTCCCCTGAAATAAGTCCCAATACTTTGGGCAAATACAGGCAGACACCTTTGATTAATGGCAAAATGGCTCAGGCCTATAGGGACACTTGTGCCAGTGTCACCATGGTGACACCAAACTTTGTGGACCCTGGACAGATCATGCCAGGTACTGATTTCCTGGTGACCAATGCCAGCAATGTCACTACTAGTCATAGTGTGGCAATTGTAGCTTTCTCCTGGGGTGGAGTGAAGGGACAAAAGAAAGTTGTAGTCAGTTCAGACCTCCCAGTTGATTGTTTGTTGGGCAATGATTTGGAGTCATCACAATGGTCAGAAGTGGAGCAGAGGACTCACATGGAGATGTTAGGCTTGCCAGCACATGTGCTTGCTGTGACTAGGTCACAGGCCAGAAGATGCCCCACTGAACAGGTGCTGGATCCTGAAATTATGGACCAGACACCTCCCAAGAAGAAGAGCAGTAAGGGTAAGGCTTTGCCTTCCCCCTTGCCCCAGGTTGAGGATCAAGTCTCTGAGGAGGCTGATCTAGAAGAGCTGAGGGAAACTGAGCCTAAAGAGCTTGAACTTGATCAAGTTGAGTTTCTGGGCTCAGGGGGACCCTCCAGAGCAGACCTGGGGAAGGAACAGTTGAGCTGCCCTTCCCTTGAACCCCTCAGACAGCAGGCTGCTGCTGAGGCTGCAGGGAATGCCACAGGTGCCCACAGGGTATACTGGGAAGATGGACTCCTGTACTCCGAGTCAAGAGACCCCAAGCCTGGTGCAACCAGGAGGCTGGTCATCCCCTTGTCTCTGAGAGGTTTCCTTCTCACCTTGGCCCATGAGATTCCCCTTGCAGGTCATTTAGGTCAGACAAAGACTTGGGACAGGCTTGTCTCACACTTTCACTGGCCCCATATGAATGAGAATACCAAGGAGTTTTGTCGCTCATGTGTCACTTGCCAAGCCAGTGGTAAGTCAGGTGGCACAACAAAGGCCCCCCTCATACCACTACCTGTGGTGGGGGTTCCCTTTGAAAGAGTGGGGATTGACATTGTTGGTCCAATGGAACCCCAGACAGCATCAGGACACAAGTTTATACTGGTGGTGGTGGACCATGCCACCAGGTATCCTGAGGCTATTCCCCTTAGGACCACTACAGCCCCTGTAGTGGCAAGAGCCCTAGTTGGAGTGTTCTCCAGAGTGGGTTTCCCTAAGGAGGTCGTTTCTGACAGAGGTACAAACTTCATGTCAGGATATCTGACTGCCATGTGGAAAGAGTGTGGTGTGAACTACAAGTTCACCACACCCTATCATCCACAATGCAATGGGCTTGTTGAGAGATTCAACAGGACCCTGAAAGGGATGATTCATGGACTACCTGAAACTCTTAGGAGAAGATGGGATGTCCTGATCCCCTGCCTCTTGTTTGCTTACAGAGAGGTCCCACAGAAGGGGGTTGGCTACAGCCCTTTTGAGCTTCTGTATGGGCATCCTGTAAGAGGACCCCTGTGTTTGGTGAAGGAAGGATGGGAGAGACCTCTCAAAAAGCCTGCAACCAACATAGTGGACTATGTACTTGGTCTCCGCTCCAGGATGGCTGAGTATATGGAAAAGGCATCCAAAAACCTTGAGGCCAGCCAGGAACTTCAAAAAGCTTGGCATGACCAAAAGGCTGTACTGACTGTGTACCAGCCAGGACAGAAGGTGTGGGTGCTGGAGCCAGTGGCCCCAGCAGCTCTGAAAGACAAATGGTCTGGGCCCCACACCATCATTGAGCAAAAGGGAGAGGTTGCCTACTTGGTGGACCTTGGAACTCCCAGGAGCCCTCTCAGAGTGCTCCATGTTAACAGGCTCAAGGCATATGTTGACAGGAAGGACATGAGCTTGCTCATGGCCACAGATGAGGGACAGGAGGAAGAGAGTGACCCTCTCCCAGACCTGCTCACTCAGAATCCTGATGATGGGTCAGTTGATGGTGTTGTCTTTTGTGGCAGCCTCACTGAACATCAGCAACAGGATTGCAGGCAAGTTCTGCAATCCTTTCGACATATGTTCTCTCTGACACCCAGCCAAACTGATTGGTGTACCCATGATGTTGACACTGGAGACAGTCTGCCTGTCAAGAGTAAAATCTACAGACAGCCTGATCATGTTAGAGACTGCATCAAAACTGAAGTGCAGAAAATGTTGGAACTGGGAGTCATTGAGCCCTCAGATAGCCCTTGGGCTAGCCCAGTAGTTCTAGTGCCAAAGCCTCACACCCAGGGTGGTAAGAGAGAGATGAGGTTTTGCGTAGACTACAGAGGCCTCAATGCAGTCACTAAGACTGATGCCCACCCAATACCAAGAGCAGATGAGCTTATAGATAGATTGGCTTCTGCCAACTTCTTAAGCACATTTGATTTGACAGCTGGGTATTGGCAAATCAGGTTAGCTGAGGAAGCCAAACCTAAGACAGCATTTTCTACCCCTGGAGGGCATTATCAATTTGTGGTAATGCCCTTTGGACTGAAAAATGCACCTGCCACCTTCCAAAGGTTGGTGAATCAAGTCCTCACTGGGCTGGATGACTTCTGTGCAGCTTATCTTGACGATATTGCTGTCTTTAGCTCCACCTGGGAGGATCACCTGGTCCACCTGAGGAAAGTGTTAGAGGCCCTGCAAAAGGCAGGCCTCACTATCAAGGCCACTAAGTGCCAGATATGGCAGTCACAGGTTGTATACCTGGGCCACCTTGTAGGTGGAGGCCAGGTTCAGCCACTGGAGAGTAAGATACAGGCCATCAAGGACTGGACTCCTCCAATCACCCAGACTCAGGTTCGAGCTTTCTTGGGCCTGACTGGGTACTATAGGAAGTTTGTCAGAAATTATGGGTCCATAGTGACCCCCCTTAATGACCTGACAAGCAAAAAGATGCCAAAGAGAGTTCAGTGGACAGCAAGCTGTCAGAAAGCATTCAATGACCTAAAGCAGGCCATGTGCACAGCACCTATCCTCAAGAGTCCAGATTACTCCAAGCCATTCATTGTCCAAACAGATGCTTCTGAGTTGGGTGTGGGAGCTGTTCTGTCTCAACTGAATTTTGATGGTAATGATCAGCCTATTGCTTTCATTAGTAGAAGGTTGACCCCCAGAGAGAAGAATTGGTCAGCTATTGAGAGGGAGGCCTTTGCTGTGGTCTGGGCCCTGAAGAAGCTGAGGGCCTACTTGTTTGGCACTCACTTCACCATTCAGACAGACCATAAGCCCCTCTTGTGGCTAAATCAGATGAAGGGTGAAAACCCCAAACTGCTTAGGTGGTCCATTTCCCTACAGGGGATGGATTTTACAGTGGAGCATAGACCTGGGACTGATCACAGCAATGCTGATGGGCTCTCCAGGTATTTCCACTTAGAGCAAGAAGACTCACCTGGTCAAGGTTAGTTTATTGTCCCAAAGTTTGGGGGGGGGTCATGTAGGAGAGTAGGGTCTGCAATCCTATGATCACCCAGATTTTTGCTTTTTGCTGCACTGGTTTACGACTTTCCCTGGCTGTGGGCCTGCTAATCAGACCCACAGCCTAGCTGTTCTCTCTATCCAAATTGTACTCAGGTACTGAATTGGCACTGGGCCCTCTCCAAGTCCCTGTACCCAGGGCTGAGGTGCACCCAGAAGTCTCCCAGGGGCTGAAGCATGTATTGTGCCACCCCTGGATTGACTAACTAAAACGGACACAACTGGCTGCACGACAGCTGGGGCAAGGTGGTGTACTCACCCTTTGCTTTAGATATAGTATACCTATATCTAACCCTAAAATGGACACACAGATCTCCTATCAGTCACTCCTATGGCAGGCCTTAACAATCCTGAAGGCAGAGTGCTTGGAATCGTGTGAGATGGTGCTCTGGCATGAGCTGAGCCTGTCTGCGGCTTTCGGGATCCATCCCTTAGCCGTTTCCATGATATCGCATACCATATACTCTTAAGTGCATTATAATCCTCGCGGTTATGTGCCAACTCTGGTATCGCTTTATCAAAACATGTCGAGTAAGGTGTCATACGAATTGGAATACTAACCCCTCGCCAATTCTGGCGACGGGGTTAGCATTCCACCCTTCTAGAGGGACACGACATGCATGTAACCTATAACCCCGGTTAAAGTCAGACAGAGCCTTAGCGTCCACAAAATGGATGCTGCCACCGAGACACAAGTCTGCCCTCCTGCTGCTGGGAGTCCTCCCAGAGCAGGAGATAAGGACAAAGGGTTTCCTGCCAGGGGCGGTGCCAGCACCGTCCCAGACAGGGTTTTGTGTATTGTAGGTAGGCAGGGCTTTAGAGGAAGGTGACTGCACGTGGCACCCCGGTGCTCACTGTGCATAGGCTGGCTGGAACCAGTTCCAGGGTCACTCCAGACCCTGTGCTGGGGAAAAGCCCGCCAAGGAAGTGGGTGTAACCACCCCCCTCCTAGTCCCACCCATAGGGCAGGACTTAGTCGCGTGCCAGCCCCTTTTTACAGGATAAAGGTAGAGACTGGCCCCCTTCCAAATCAGATCATCTTTGAATCCTGAAACTACTTTCTGCGAAAGGAACTCAAGACTTCTTCCTAAGATTTCTCCCTTGTGACTAAGGAGTAGTCACCCTGCATCCGCAGGCACCATCTAAGAACACTGCGGCCTGCTGCAAGTCCTTCCTCCGGAATCTGACTGCCCAGCTCGACGAGAACCGGCTTCCCTGGCACCTCTGACCTCTACCCACCTCTACAGCCCAGCTGAGAACCGTGGGTGCGACGAGACCTCAAGGGACCGGCCATCTGCAAGACTGCACGACTTCTTTCCAGCAAGCCCGCCGAGTGAATTCCTGGTGAGTGCTTTGGGGTCCGAGAAGCCCCCACCCTGAGCAGCTCCAGCACCGAAGAGCAGCCCCCCAGCATCTCCACGATCTGCGTGGGGCCCTTCTGCTTTTTACTGCTCACCGCGTTGTTTGGCTACTAGCCCGCTGGCTTGTGGCCTTCCTGACGACGCCCGACGACATTTCTGCTGCTGGTCTGGTTGCTCCAGACTGGCCCTTACTTCCCTCCATCGGAGAAGTACCCTGGACCCTCCTGGTCCACTCAAGACGCCATTTTAGGTCCACCGCGTGGGCCTTGCATTTGCCAAGACTTGTTGCCCAATCCTGGGTCCAGCGACGTCGACAGCAAGAACCTTCGTGGGACAGCTCGCACCTCCATCCTGGTCGCCGACAACGCCTCCTGGTCCGAGAGACTGCAGAGCCCAGCAGCGCCCACTCACCTGACTGCGGTGACTTCGCCCGGTGCCATCCTGGTGCCCACTTAATCACTGGCTAGTGATTCAAGAACTTGGTCCCCTCTGCTTTCAGGTTTTCTTCTTCCTTGATCCAGGCTTGGATCCATCGAACTTTTCTTCACTGGTCGCCTGCCAGCAACTTCTTCCTTCCAGGCTCCTGGTCCGGCAACGAGATCCCCGACGTCTTTTCAGACCTATGCAGCTGCAGCCCCTGGGCTAGGTAACTTCGGCACTCCGGTGTCCCAGCATAGCCTCACTATCCTAGGGTCAGGATCCACTGTCGTTTTCTTCCCACCAGGTCGGGTTCGCCCGTGAACACTAACTTTGCCTTTACTAGCCTCCATAGACTTTGTCCCGCATCCCGCGTGAGAGTGCACACTCTGCACCCGAGTCCCCTGGGTCTCCTAGTAGTAATCTAACGATTCCCTAGTCCAGTCCTAGCGATTCCAAAGCCTATTAGAACTGTTACTTACCTGCTAGTAATTCGCATTCCACTTTTAAAGTATATGGTTTTTCGTGCCCCTCGGGCATTTGTGTATAACGTGCTAACTTAAAGTATTTTCGTAAGAGTTTTGTTGTGTGCTTAGCTCCCTGTCTCATAAAGAGCCAGGGTAGTCTTGTTATAAATAAATACACTGTTTATTTTCATAACAACTGGTGTGGTGTCCTTTCACTGGGTGTTCAAGGGGTAATGTGATGGTAAAACAGCTGGCTTAACACGCCCTCTAGAGTCTTAGCCTTAGACTGCTCGTATCCATGCTACTAGGATAGCTGGTCTATAAGGTTGACTTACAACCAATCATCAATAAGGGTTGTTTGGACTGATATATAGTGATCACTAGAATAGTGAGCACTGCACATCAGGCCAACTTCTCACAAACTCTCTTGTAAATTTCCGCACCCTTCTTGCCTCTTTCTGCACCCCTGTTCTCGCTTTCTGTACCTGTTTTGACTGTTATTGCTTCTATCTGTACTTCTTTTGCTTCTTACTCCACCCCTTGCCTCTTTCTGCACTGTTGGTCCTTTCTGCACTGCTCTTGCTTCTTTCTGCAACTGCCCTGCACATTTTTTCACCCTCCTTGCCTCTTTGGGCACCTTCCTTCTTTTTGAACCTCTCTTGCCTCTGTCTGCACTCCCGTTCTCGTTTTCTGTACCTGTTTTGCCTGTTTCTGCAACTCTCTTGCCTCTTCCGGCACCTCTGTTGCTTCTTTCTGCACATCTCTTGTGTCTTTCTTCACCTCTGATGGTTCTTTCTGCACTTCTCTTGTTTTTTTCTGCATCTTTCTTGCTTCTTTCAGCACCCCTCTTGCCTCTTTCTGCACCCCTCTTTCCTCTTTCTGCACATCCCTTGCCTGTTTCTGCAACTCTCTTGCCTCTTACTGCAGTTCTCTTGCCTCCTTCAGCACAACTGTTACATCTTTCTACACTTCTCTTGCCTCTTTCTGCACACCTTTTGCCTGTTTCTGTACATCATTTCGCTCTTTCTGTACCTCTCTTGCCTCTTTCTGTACGTCTCTTGCCTCCTCCTGCATCTTACTTGCCTCTTTCTGTACTTTGAGTTTTTTGCACAACTTGTCTTGTTTCTCTCTGCAAATCTTTCGTCACTTCTCTTGCTTCTTTCTACATCTCTGTTGCTTCTTTCAGCACTTCTCTTGCCTCTTTCTAGACTTCTCTTGCCTGTTTCTGCAACTGTCTCGCCTCTTTACTGCACCACTGTTGCCTCTTTCCACACCTCAATCGCTTTTTTCTGCACCTCTCTTCCCTTTTTCTGTACCCTTGTTCCCCCTTTCTGTACCTCTCTTCTATCTTTCTGCACCCCTGTCCTCTCTTTCCGCACTTCTCCTGCCTCTTTCTGCACCTCTGTTGTCTCTTTCTGCACTTCCCATGCCTCTTTCTGCACCTCTGTTGCTTCTGTCTGCACTTCTCTTGACTATTTCTACACCCCTCTTCCCTCTTTCTGCACCTCTGCTGCATCTGTCATAAATTCTCTTGCTTCTTTTTGCACATCTCCAGCTTCTTTCTGCAGCCCTCTGTCCTCTTTCTACACCCTTTATCCCTCTTTATGTACCTCTCTCACCTCTTTGTGTACCTCTCTTCTGTACCTCTCTTTCCTCTTTCTGCACTTCTCTTGCCTCCTTCTGCACATCTGTTGCTTGAGTATGCACATCTGCAGCCATCTTGCCTCTTTCTGTACCTCTCTTGCTTCTTTCAGCACTTCTGTAGCTTCTTTCTGCACCTATCTTTCTTCTTTCTGCACCCCTATTGCCTCTTTCTTCATCCTTCTTCCCTCTTTCTACACCTCTCTTGTATTTCTGCACTCTTCTTGCCTCTTTCAGCACCCTTCTTTCTTCTTTCTATACCACTCTTGCCCGTTTATGCAACTCTCTTGCCTCTTTCTGTGGTTGTCTTGCCTCCTTTTGTACACCCCTTGCCTGCTTCTGTACCTCACTTACCTTTTTCTGCACCACTCTTGCCTTTATCTGCACTTCACTTGCCTCTTTCTACACCTCTGCTGCTTCTTTCAGCACTTCTTTTGCTTCTTTCTGCACATTTGTTGCCTTTTTCTGCACGCCTTGGCTCTTACTTCAGCACTGATGCCTTTTTCTGCATCTCACCTGCTTCTTTCGGCACTTCTCTTGCTTCTTTCTGCACCTCTGTTGCTTCTTTCTGCACTTCTCTTGACTCTTTCTGCACCCCTCTTCCCTCTTTATGCAGTTCACTTGCCTCCTTCCCCACCTCTGTTGCTTCTTTATGCACTTCTCTTGCCTCCTTCTGCACAACTCTTGCCTGTTTCTGGACCTCATTTGCCTTTTTTCGACCTCCCTTACCTCTATCAGCACTTCTCTTGCCTCTTTCTGAACCTCACCTGCCTCTTTCTGCAGTTCTCTTGCTTTTTTCTGCACCTCTCTTGTTTCTTTCTGCAACTGTCTTGTCTCTTTCATCACTTGACATCGCTGACAAGGTAGCGCTACCTTTGTTTACTTTTGGGTTATTATCCCTTGCTTTTATCTTGCCCCCTTACCTGCACTATTATAGTTCTTTCACCGCCGCTTGTGCGGGTCCGGTTCCGGGGTGGGGTTCGTTTTGGTATTGGCCGCCATCTTGGAGTGGTGTGGTGGTGGTGTGTTCAGGGGCTACTACCGGCGAGCACTCTAGTGCGCAGGAGCTACTGAGGGACAGTTATTTAAGGCGAGTCGCCCTGGAGCTCGCCCTGACAAGGTAGCGCTACGCTACGCTGCTTGTGCGCTTGGCGCTTCTTATTGCTGAAAGCTGTTTTAAAATCCCTGTTTGCTATTTGTGTTTACTTTTGGGTTATTATCCCTTGCTTTTATCTTGCCCCCTTACCTGCACTATTATAGTTCTTTCACCGCCGCTTGTGCGGGTCCGGTTCCGGGGTGGGGTTCGTTTTGGTATTGGCCGCCATCTTGGAGTGGTGTGGTGGTGGTGTGTTCAGGGGCTACTACCGGCGAGCGCTCTAGTGCGCAGGAGCTACTGAGGGACAGTTATTTAAGGCGAGTCGCCCTGGAGCTCGCCCTGACAAGGTAGCGCTACGCTACGCTGCTTGTGCGCTTGGCGCTTTTTATTGCTGAAAGCTGTTTTAAAATCCCTGTTTGCTATTTGTGTTTACTTTTGGGTTATTATCCCTTGCTTTTATCTTGCCCCCTTACCTGCACTATTATAGTTCTTTCACCGCCGCTTGTGCGGGTCCGGTTCCGGGGTGGGGTTCGTTTTGGTATTGGCCGCCATTTTGGAGTGGTGTGGTGGTGGTGTGTTCAGGGGCTACTACCGGCGAGCGCTCTAGTGCGCAGGAGCTACTGAGGGACAGTTATTTAAGGCGAGTCGCCCTGGAGCTCGCCCTGACAAGGTAGCGCTACGCTACGTTGCTTGTGCGCTTGGCGCTTCTTATTGCTGAAAGCTGTTTTAAAATCCCTGTTTGCTATTTGTGTTTACTTTTGGGTTATTATCCCTTGCTTTTATCTTGCCCCCTTACCTGCACTATTATAGTTCTTTCACCGCCGCTTGTGCGGGTCCGGTTCCGGGGTGGGGTTCGTTTTGGTATTGGCCGCCATCTTGGAGTGGTGTGGTGGTGGTGTGTTCAGGGGCTACTACCGGCGAGCGCTCTAGTGCGCAGGAGCTACTGAGGGACAGTTATTTAAAGCTCCCCGCCTAGCGCAGTGGTAACGCGCAGCGGTGGCGCCCTCGCTTAGCCTGAGTCGTGCCAGAGTCCTGCCCGTCTGCGCCCGTCCGCGCTCGGTCGCGCGGGTCCGGCGGGGGCTCTGTTTCTTGCCACCTATGCACGATGCTCTCCTATACCAGGGAAGCCCTTATGTCTGTCTGCCACCGTCTGCCGTCTTGCGACGGAGCCCGTGTTGACCCCCTGTGTGGCCCTTATCGGTGCGCGTGCGGCAGGTGGCTGCTTGAAGCTGCCTCCTTACTGGGGGACATTGGAGCAAAGTCCGCTATTTGCAGTAGCAGCCCTCTGGACCATATTACCATCTGGAACTTGAACGTAAGGTCGTTAGTAAAACACCATCAGGACATAGCGGACCTTATGGGTAACGAACCTCCTGATATATTCTGTATGACAGAGACCTGGCTCCAGGACTCTGACACAGCTGTCCTTAATTTGGCGTTTCCCTCCGAGTATTCCACCTACTCGCTCAATCGCTCTTCCAGGGGCGGAGGAGTAGCGCTCGCTGTAAAACCTTGCTACCCTTGTACCTGGAGAGTTCAAAACATTGCGGGCTGTGAAAGCGCCCTGTTTAAGGTTTCGGTTACATCTCATTTTACTTTCTCAGGGTTGCTTATTTACCGTCCGCCGGGCAGCGATGTGGCATTCCGAGAAGGCTCTCCCTGAGGCTGTCAGTTCACTGGCAGTAGGGTGTGCCAACTTTTCCATCATTGGAGACTTGAATCTCCACTTTGACATCATGGCCCTACCCTCAGTGGGCAGGTTGGGGGCTGATCTTGAGGCCCTTCAACTGGTCCAACTGGTCTCGGATTCCACCCATGTTGGGGGACATACTCTGGACCCCTTCTTTTCAAATCTAGCGGGGATAAAGGTGGCCCCCTCCCTTCCCATGCCTTGGACAGACCACTCGTTGGTGACGATTCACTGCCCACTGTCAGAGGCTCCTTTTAAGTCCTTGTTGCGAGCTGTGCCTAGGCGGCGTTGGAGCAAATTAAAGTTGGAAGACTTTTACCGCCTTCTTACGGAAGATCCATTGGGCTTAGTGGAGGATGTGGAATCGGGTTATGACCATTTCTGCGAATGGGTAACCAGGGCCCTTGACTCCCTTATCCCGATGATACAGAGTAAATGCGGACCTCGTGATCCCAGCCCCTGGTATAATGGTACTCTGCGTGCACTGAAAAGTGCCTGCAGACGTGCAGAGAGAGACTGGCGGAGAGCGTACGATCAGAGCAAAAAAATCTTCTATATGGCTACTGTTAAGGTTTATCATCGAGCTGTCTGCAGAGCACGGGCCGCATTTTATGCACAGGAATTTCGCAACAGCTTAAATCCGGTTAAAACCAACTTTAAGGCTCTTAAGGACCTCGTAGCAAAAAAGCCCGCTACCGACACCATCAGCTCTAACGCTCATTGTGAAACGTTGGCGGCCTTTTTTCTGGAGAAGGTTCAAACCATCTACAGAGCCTTCCCTACTGTTGCGCAGGCTGGCGCCGGGCCGCTTACTGTGCCTGGACAGTTGGTGTTAGACTCTTTCCCCTGTCTTACTTCGGAGACTTTTAAGATTTTGGCTCTTCAAGTCAAATCTGGGTCTCCGGCAGATCTGCTCAAGCCAGTAATGTTCAGAGATGCGATACTCTCTCACCCAGTCTGCGATTTGATCAACATCTCGCTTACATCTGGCCGGGTGCCTTCGAGGTGGAAGCAGGCAGTAGTAATGCCCATTTTGAAGAAGCCATCTCTTGACCCTAGTAAATCGGAGAACTATCGACCCATCTCACTTCTCCCGTGGCCAGCCAAACTCGCGGAGGTGCATGTTAACACCGCCCTCACTGACCATCTGTCGCGTACCAACGTTCTGGATGATACGCAGAACGGTTTTCGAGCTGGTCACAGTACGGAGACAGCTCTCCTATTTATGGTCGAGCATTTGAGGGCAGTGCTTGATGCAGGTCAAACGGCGGCGCTTGTTTTGTTAGATCTGAGCGCCGCCTTTGACACTGTCTCGCATGAGATCCTCCTGCAGCGCCTCGAGGAGGCAGGTGTGACTGGTATTGCACTCCAGTGGTTCCGGTCATTTCTAGCGGATCGGTCCTTGTGTGTGGCCGCCCCGCCCTACCAGTCCAAATTTCATCCTCTGTCGCTTGGGGTCCCGCAGGGTTCCTCGCTGAGTCCCACGTTGTAGCTGAGGTTATGAAGCTCTGCGGTTTGACTATGGTGTCATACGCAGATGATACTCAGCTAGCGGTCACGATCAGCGGGGATCCCGAGGTGGAGGCCCCAAGATTCAGGGACGGACTTCGGGCGGTGGCCAGTTGGATGACGTCCAACTGTCTCCAACTGAATGCCAAAAAAACAGAGGTGATGGATGGTCTTTGGCAAGCGGACGGATCTCTGGGGAGATACTTGGTGGCCTTCGGAGCTGGGTCCCACCCCCACTCTGGTTTCGGAGACATAAAATCTGGGGGTGTGGCTGGACCCCTTACTCAGTTTTGTTGGCCATACCAAAAGGACGGCGGCTTCCTGCTTTGGCATTCTGCGTAACTTGAGACCTGCACTCAAATATTTTGATGCCGCAACCCGCCAACTTGTGGTTCAGGCGACGATATTGGCTCGGCTAGACTATGCCAGCTCCCTTTTTATAGGGTTAAATCAGGCCGAGCTGACGCGTCTCCAGCCAGTGCAAAATGCAGCAGCCAGAGCAGTTATAGGCCTTCCTAGGTTCTGCTCGGTCTCTTGCACCTTGCATGCTTTACACTGGCTGCCTGTCAGGCAGCGGATTCACTTCAAGGTGCTTTGTCTGGCTTTTAAGATCTTAAAAGGCCCCTCTGCTCCAATACTGCATAACCTTTTGCGCCCCTATATCCCTGGCCGTTCCCTCCGCTCCTCAGATCACGAACTGGCAGTAGTATCACGCTTTAACCGTAGTCGAGCTGGGGGTCGTTCCTTCAAGGTTCGGGCAGCCGCTCTGTGGAACGCTTTGCCTCGTGAAATCCGGACCCTTGTCGACCTGCTTTCCTTTCGCAGGGCCGTTAAGACTCTCTTGTTTCCATAGCCCTGTTAAAACTCACATTTTTTAAATAAATCTGTCCTTTCGTTATGTTGTGTGGCTACCTTGTCGGGCGCCGGGACGCTCCTTCGCTGGAGCAGCTGCGCGCATTACAAATGCCATTAACATAACATAACATAACTTCTTTTGCTTCTTTCCACCCATCTGTTGCTTCTTTCAGCACTTGAATTGCTCCTTTCTGCACTTCTCTTGCCTCTTTCTGCATCTCCTTTGATTCTTTCTGCACTTCTCTTGCTTCTTTCTACACCTCTCTTGCCTCTTTCTTCACCCTCTTACCTCTTTCAGTACCACTCGTGCCTCTTTCTGCATCCCTGTCCTCTCTTTCTGTACCTTTCTTGCCTGTTTATGCACGTCTATTGCCTCTTTCTACACTTTTCTTGCCTCTCTGCACCTCTCTTGCTTCTTTCTGCACTTCTCTTGCTTCTTTCGGCACCTCTCTTGGCTCTTTCTGCACCTCTTCTTCCTCTTGCTGCAGTTCTCGTGCCTCTTTCTGCACCTCTTTTGCTTTTTTCTGTATTGCTTCTTTCTGCACTTCTCATGCTTTTTTCTGCACCTCTCTTGCCTCTTTCTGAACCTCTCCTTCCTCTTGCTGCAGTTCTCGTGCCTCTTTCTGTACCTCTTTTGCTTCTTTCCATACTTCTCTTGCCTCTTTCTGCACCTCTGATGGTTCTATCTGCACAGCTCTTGCTTCCTTCAGTACCTCTCCTGCACATTTCTGCACCCCTCTTGCCTATTTCTGCACCCCTCCTCCCTCTTTCTGCACCTCTCTTGCCTCTATCTGCATCCCTTTTCTTTCTTTTTGCACCTATTTTCCTGTTTCTCCAACTCTCTTGCCTCTATTTGCACCTCTGTTGCTTCTTTCTGAACTTTTCTTGCCTCTTTCTATATCCCTTTTGCCTCTTTCTTCACCTCTGTTGGGTTCTTTCTGCATTTCTCTTGCTTTTTACTGCATCTCTCTTGCCTCTTTGCATACCCCTCTTACCTTTTTCTGTACCCATCTTTCTGCGCCCCTCTTGCCTGTTTCTGCAACTCTCTTGCCTCTTTCTGCACCACTTTTGCTTTGTTATGCAACTCTCTTGTTTCTTTCTGTAATTTTCGTTTGTCTTTCATCACTTGTCTTGCTTCTTTCTATACCTCTGTTGCTTCTTTCAGCACTTCTCTTGCCTCTTTCTCCACTTCTCTTGCTTGTTCCTGTACCTTTCTTGCCTCTTTCTGCACCAATGCTGCCTCTTTCTGCACCCCTTTTCCCTTTTTCTGCTCCTCAGTTGCTTTTTTCTACACTTCTCTTGCTTCTTTCTGCACCGCTCTTGCTTCTTTCTGCACCCCTCTTGACTCTTTCTGCATCCTTCTTCCCTCTTTCTGCACCTCTCTTGCCTCTTTCTGTACCTCTCTTTCCGCACCTCACCTGCCTATTTCTGCACCTCTGTTGCCTCTTTCTGCACTTCTCTTGCCTCATTCTGCACGTCTGTTGCTTTTTTTCTGCATTTCTCTCGCTTCTACCTTTTTGTACACACATTTTCAGAGAATGCTCTTTGAAACACAGACATTCAAGTATTAGTATGTTTATTTTTATGTAACCCGTCACTAGGTAAAAGCAGAGACACCCACATGCATACCTTCAAAAACTTGGTCAGACTCACAACAGTGATATGGCTAGGATTGCTGTTTTACATTTGGTAGGCGTAACTTTCTAAGCAGGCGATGAATAGTGAACCTTCAAGATAAAAGTGAGGTTTGAGACATCTTGGGAGAAGGATTAGTGATTAGGCTACTTTGTATGAGTCTGTGGGAAGATACAGTTGAATTAGGCTTCTTTCTGCACTTCTGTTGCTTCTTTCTGCACCTCTCTTTCTTCTTTCAGCACTTCTCTTGCTTCTTTCTATGCCTTTCTTCCTCGTTCTGTACATGTCCTACCTATATAGGCATAGTTAGAAATTAGCACTGAAAAAAACTGAGTTTTTCAGGGATGTTATAGTTAGAAATTAGTATTTAAAAAACCTTATAAATTCACTGAAAAAAACACAGGTTTCAGGGATGTTATATTTAAGAATTATCATTTAAAATCCCTTAGATATGCACTGAAAAAAAAGGTTGCAGAGACCTTATAGTTAGGCTGACATTTCACTCATACAAAAGCAGAGAAACTCAGCTGTTATAGTTAGCTGAGCTAAATAAATATAACTGAGTATAGTGTTTATTTTACACTGGCGAAGGGCGGGTGCAAAGCCATGTATGGATTATCGGTTGATTAGAGTACTTTTTTATATTTATATTGGCTACCATTGCATCTTAAAGTGGCCATGCATCGTATTGGAAGGTTGCTGAAACTATTGCACTGTACTGCGACTCTATTGGATGACAGTTAACAAGTCCAATTTGTTTCCTGGTTCCAATGTAATTGCAACCAATCACTAAGGAGTGTTAAAATCACTGCCAGACCTATTGGTTCATTGTCCTTCTGCCTGTTTTTCACAGCTTTTTGAGCCTTTAAGTAACGTATTCACACAATTTTATCATGAAGGGCTTCTGGTAGATGTGGTTATGATTTCCAGGGAGAATTAAATGGTGTAGATCATCGAAGGATTCCCAGCATGACAGTCACAAAGATGCGCACACCTCTCAGGATTATTTTAGCTGTTTCAAGTGTGAATTTAGTTTTGTAGTTTGTTGAGGGATTCCCAGCACAGCTATCGCTGTAATGCACACACCTATCAGACTTCCAGGCTTTTGTAACAACGGTGACTACTTTTATTAATTTTAGTAATTTTTCTAACTGCTGTAGTGCTTCTCTTGGGCTGTTTTATTCATCGTAATTGCATTTAGTTCTATACCTGGGATTGTGCCCCTCCCCCTTTTCTTCCTGTCCCCGGGGAACCGCCCATGGATTGGGAAGTATGGAAACCTGTTTTTCTGTCTTGTGTGGAGGTATTAGAGGGGGAAGAATGTGAACCTGAAAGAAAACTTGCTCTATTAAAACATTGTCTATGTGGGATGGGTTTAAAGGGATTTAGGAATTTGCCAGCTCTATTTAATACTGGTAATATCAATGCTTATCAATATGCATCTAAACAGCTGTGTTTAAGGTATGGTATGAAAACTAATAATGTCAGGGAGAGGTTTATATTTTATTCTAGGAAACAACACACTGATGAATCCATTGAGTATTATGTTGCGGTACTTAGATCTCTTTCTGTTACTTGCAATTTTGAGCATATTTCTTATGAACAACTTCTAAAAGATAAAATGTTGATGAGAAATAATAACAAAAAAAGTCATGAGAGATTATGGACCACCTCTGACATGTCTCTGAATGCTGTTCTTGATATTGGGAAGGCAGTTGAGCACTCTGAGACATTTGTACAAGAAATAAGGGGTAATGAAAAGAATTAGGTGAATATTGTTCCAAAGATGGTGATAAAGTAAAGAAATTGTATCTACTGAATAACAAGGTTAGACAAAAAAATGAAGGAAAGTACAGGGGGTTGAGAAAGGATGGTAGAAGAAGTATTACCTTTTGCTATAGATGTGGCAGCAGTAGACACTTAGGTAATACAAAAGTGTGCCCGGCAAGGTTACCAAGATGGTGAAAGTTTATATGACAATTACGAACAGGATATCAATACTGTTTTGAACATTTATGGGAAGGAAAGCCATACAAAATTTCCATCATGTGAAATGAAAATTGATGGAGTGGGACTGCTTGTGTTGGTAGACTATTATGATTGGTACACCAATATTTCACATGATATTATTAATGAAAACTGGCCTAATAAAAGGTTATTGACTCCAGATGTAGCACCTGGTGGGTATACCAGCAAGAACATTGATTTGGTAGAGTATTTTTGGGCCAATGTGGATTTTTCTGGTTGTCGCACTTTTGGAAAGATGTATGTGGCCAGCAATGGGCAATCTCTTTTAGGTTGGCCTCATCAATAAGAAATGGGGACCAAATTAGATCCCAGAGCTGACCCTCCTATACATGTCATTGGATCTTCTAAAACCAATAGTGATGATGTTTCGAATTTTATTCACAATTTAAAATCACAATCCCTTAATGTATTCAGTGACCAGTTGGGAGAATATCAAGGGTTTATACATCGAGTTAAATTGTGCAAGGATGCCATTCCTGTTTGCTACAGGGTTAGAAATGTGGCATTATCATACAGAAACAAACTTAAGGACATGTTACATGATCTTTGTGACAGGATCATCATTGAACCTGTTGAATCATCACCAGGGGTATCTCCGGTTGTGATTTTGGTCAAACCGTCTGGAAAACTGAGATTATGTGTTGAATTGCACAGTCTTAACAGTGCCAATTGGGTGAACACTCATCCTCTTCCAAATTTGCATGAAATTGTCACCGCCATAGCAGGGGCACAAGTGTTTTCTTGTATTGATCTAGCTAGTGCTTACCACAAAGTTGTCCTGGATGAGGACTCCAAATATTTTACATCTTTTATAACGCCTGAAGAATTATTTAGATTTTGTTGCATGCCATTTAGCCTTGCTAGTGTGGCTTCATGGATGGACTGACAGGCGCAGTAGTATTTCAGGATGACATATGGGTTTAAGGTAAAGACGCAGAAGAGCAGAACCATAATTTAAAAAGGGTGTTAGCAGCCTTATCATCAACGGGTCTTACATTACGGGTTGACAAGTGTAGATTTGAGAAAATGAAGTGGAATATTTAGGTAATAAAATCAGAGATAAGGGCAATAAACCCAAATGGAACCATGTGGAAAACATTATCAATGCTGCTGTTCCTAGCTTTAAAGAGCAGTTAGTAGCATTTCTTAAACTAACATTATTTTTATCCAAAATTCATTCCTAATTAAGCATCTAAAGTGGACTTGTTCAGATGTTCATTGAAAAAGAACACAACATTTTCATTGACTGTAGATATGACTGCAGCTTTTAAGGTCTTGAAGGAGTTTGTGGTGAATGCACCTTGTTTGAAAATGTTTGTTGTTGGAAAGCAATGCGTGGTAATAGTGGGTGATAGCAACAGTGGTTTGGGAGGTGTGCTAATGCAAAGAGACAATGGCAAGGAATGGATTGTTACAAGAATAGATGGGAAAGGCAAGAAACGCTCTGATAAATCGTGTGTAGAGAACGTTGAGTGACATGATAGTCAATTAAACTTTATTTACAAACGGTCACGAACATACCAACATAGCGAGAATACATTTGGGGTAGATTGATCTGTAATACGATAAGGGCTTTGATAATCTGTCAGTAATTATTTAAAAACATTGAACACTAGGTAGCTTTGAGGTAACGAAAATCAATAGGAATGTATTCACGATGGTATTCTACCCGTTTCAAGATGGCGGACGTATAGAGCAGATAGTAGTCCTTCCTCTATGTCCGGGGATGAGAGGAAGTTGTTTAAAACTAACCGGGCGAGTGAGAAGGGTGACGCCTGCACTTTGGCTTCAAGAAGCGGTTTACGAGGTAAGCGAACATAATGGGAAGAACATTACGAGGGTCATAGATTACCGCGAGGCAGTAACCTTAGCATACACCTTAATTTCACAGGGGGGGACCCAACGTAGAGAGCGGGCGGCAGCGTGACACTCCGAAATGAGCATAACTCGACGATACGGGTAGGTAAAAGGAACCGAACTGTAATGCAAAATAATTTATTGAATACACGGGAAGGCTTTTGAAGGTGTTTTTATGGATTTAGAACAAGATAAGGAGGCTGGCAATAATTACGAAGGGAGTGGAAAACGAGGAACCCATGACTTACTGCCCCAATCTATAGAAATCAGGAGGTAAGAGGAGCCGTGTCTTAGCTTTATTTGGTTTGAACAAGAAATGGTAAATGAGTTCGGAACTGTGTTTTTCGGGAAATGGAGAACTATAGTTGGTATGTTGGGCTCTTTATTGTAGGGGGAAGAAAATAAATCGCGGAAGTGGTGCAAAGTGATTGTGAATACAACTTTCAAAAACAGGCTGAGTTGGAAGGATAACAAAAGCGAATCTAAAGACAGAGGTAGGATCAGACGCAGAATATTGCAACAGATGATTAAAAGCGTCATGTATCTAGCCTTGCATTACTTGTCTAAAGGTAATTGGATTTCCATCATGGAATTTTCCTGTATACTAGGTGCAGAAAGAGAAAGACTGAGGTAACTACATGTGTAATGTAGAAAAATACTTTCTATTCATAGGTGTGCACTGAGGTAGTAAAATATAAAGAACACAGAGGTCTCAGCTTAAATTCATATGGGGAAGTCACTAACACTTAATGTGTCTAAGGATTAAAATTTTATGACCATTGAAGTATGGAACGGCATGCATGATCATTGAAAATGTAAATGTGTGTTTTTAATAACGAAATACCAAAGTTGTTGAGAAAAGTCGATGTCACAAGTCATCAATACTATGCAATTGCATGAATGACTCACTAAGTATCAATTGGTTTTGGTAGCACAGGGGTGTTGATCACAAAGGGGCTCTTTGTGTATGAAATGATAGCGCGATATACAGGAATGTTCTTGTAAAAGCGTTTTTTGTATCATTTTCCAGCCCTGATGAAGCCGTTTGGTTTGTGTTAACCTCCGCGAAACGCGTTGGCTAATGGGGATTGGAGTTTTAAAGAATAAAAGAGGACAAAGAATTCTTCAAGAGCTCAATTGATTATTCTATTTTTACTGTGATTTGTTTGATGTTGTTGGATAAGAGGTGTGCTGTAATTATCGGTTATAATTCAATAAGAAATGGGGACCAAATTAGATCCCAGAGCTGACCCTCCTATACATGTCATTGGATCTTCTAAAACCAATGGTGATGATGTTCCGAATTTTATTCACAATTCAAAATCACAATCCCTTAATGTATTTAGTGACCAGTTGGGAGAATATCAAGGGTTTATACATCGAGTTAAATTGTGCAAGAATGCCATTCCTGTTTTCTACAGGGTTAGAAATGTGGCATTATCATACAGAAACAAACTTAAGGACATGGTACATGATCTTTGTAACAGGATCATCATTGAACCTGTTGAATTATCACCATGGGTATCTCCGGTTGCGATTTTGGTCAAACCGTCTGGAAAACTGAGATTATGTGTCTAATTGCACAGTCTTAACAGTGCCAATTGGGTGAACACTCATCCTCTTCCAAATTTGCATGAAATTCTCACTGCCATAGCAGGGGCAAAAGTGTTTTCTTGTATTGATCTAGCTAGTGCTTACCACAAAGTTTTCCTGGATGAGGACTCAAAATATTTTACATCTTTTATAACACCTGAAGAATTATTTAGATTTTGTTGCATGCCATTTAGCCTTGCTAGTGTGGCTTCATGGATGGACTGACAGGCGCAGTAGTATTTCAGGATGACATATGGGTTTTAGGTAAAGATGCAGAAGAGCACAACCATAATTTAAAAAGGGTGTTAGCAGCCCTATCATCAACTGGTCTTACATTACGGGTTGACAAGTGTTGATTTGAGAAAATGAAGTGGAATATTTAGGTCATAAAATCAGAGGTAAGGGCATTAAACCCAAATGAACCCATGTGGAAAACATTATCAATGCTGCTGTTCCTAGCTCTAAATAGCAGTTAGTAGCATTTCTTAAACTAACATTATTTTATCAAAAATTCATTCCTAATTAAGCATCTAAAGTGGACTTGTTCAGATGTTCATTGAAAAAGAACACAAAATGTTCATTGACTGTAGATATGACTGCAGCTTTTAAGGTTTTGAAGGAGTTTGTGGTGAATGCACCTTGTTTGAAAATTTTTGTTGTTGGAAAGCAATGCGTGGTAATAGTGGGTGATAGCAACAGTGGTTTGGGAGGTGTGCTAATGCAAAGAGACAATGGTAAGGAATTGATTGTTGCCTATGAACCCAGAGCATTGCAGGATGCAGAGAGAATTATTCTTTGATAGAGAGGGAGTTGTTGGCCTCTGTCTGTGGTGCAGAACGCTTTATTATCTTTTTATGGGGTACTAAGTTTGCCTTTCCTTCCGCTGGGTTGAGGTATACCAGACTAGAAGGAGTGACAATCTCACTGTAGCAAAATTGTTGTTAAAGGAGTTGGTTCACGATTTCGGCTTGCTTGTTTCTTTTTTATCAAATTGTAGTACCGATTTAAAACAATGTAATGGAGCTGCTCTACCTTGCACTTGTGATTCACCAGAAATTCCAATGCATTTTTAGACCCAAAACATCAGGAGTGGTAGAACTGATCAAAGAGTCGTTGAAATTTAGATTGGCCAAAGAATGCACCATCACTTCGATTGAATTACTAGATGCAATTCATTGTGTCTTGATGAGTCTCAGATGCACACACGCAAAAGAACAGGACTCATCTTCACTCAAGAGGTGTTTATGAGGTGAGCCATGAGGTTTCCTCTTGCACCTACAGCTGCATTTGTAAAAATCACAGATTCCATTGCTCAGGAGTAATGCAGAACACTGGTTGATGTTCTGCCTTCTATCAGGTAGATTTTGCAACCCCACCCGCAGAGCAGTGACAGTGCCATGGCCATTATACCAATCCCAGAGACAGGTTCTTGGTGAACAACCTGTGTTCAATAATTGTCTGGCGCCTCATTCGAAGGGTCCCCACCATGTGGTACTTGTGGCCATCACTGTTGTGAAATGTGTTGGATTGCTGCAGTGGATTGATGCGTTGCACACAAAGAGTGTGAGACAAGCTGAAGTAGAAGTGGTGACAAAAGCCAGATCGCAATCAGATTGTGTATCTCGAAGTAGAAGAATCTCAAAGTGAATCTCTGCAAGACGGGTACCAGCCTACCCAGACTGATCAAACCCTAGCGCTACAGGGCAAGGTTAAGTTGAAGATACTCAAGGGGGGCGTGGCTGTATTGAACCACATGAGACCTGCATAGATGCCTCTGAACAGCGAGTGTCAGACCTAGAGGATGCCCAACCTGCAACCATGAAGAGACTTGAACGTGTCAAACATCTCATTACGGCGGTTGCCTCCAAGGTGGAAGATTTGGAGGCACAGCTATGCCGGAATAATATTTGTATAGAGGGTGTGGCAGAATCTACAACCCCATAAATACCTAAGTTGAGAGGCTCTTTGCAGATCTATTTTGCAGAAATGCTTTTTCACGCAATCTTCACGGTGGAGCAAGCCCACAGATCACTTGCCCTGAGACCGGCACCTGGCACACCTCCACGTTTGATAATTGCCAAGCTCCTCAACTACCATGAACGGGACACAGTACTTTGACTTGCCTGCCACAAGGGCACTGTCCAGCATCAAAGCATGACTCTTGCATTCTTCCAAGACTTTACTCCTTTAGTACAGGAAGCCTGATGTAAATTCATAGGCATTAACCCCTTGTATGCCCATGACGAGCTGGACTCGTCATGGGACACAGTGCTCCCCTGGGAAATCCCTCTGGTGCAGGGAACCAGAGGGATTCCCTTTTTACAAAAATAGCCTCGGGAGCTTCCCCATCTCCTAAGGTCACTCCCCTAGTTTTCCTGAAATGACAATCAGCGTGCACGTCGCGCTGACGTCATTTCATGGGAAACCGAAAGTGAAATGAGTCAAGAGGATCATTTCAGTTTCCCTTTCTACGTGCTCGGGGGGCTATCTCAGCCCCCTGAGCACGTAGAAAGACGGGAGAGGTATCGTTGGAAAGGGGAGAATCTCCCCTTTCCAGTGGACCCCTGCTTGGGGATCGCCACAGGAGGGCGATCCCAAGCAGGGATCCACCCACTAGATACCAGGGAGAGGGGAATTGCCCCTTGGGCAAGGGCCATTGCTCCCCCCAATGTTATTTGGCACAATTTAGTCTTTTTGCCCCCCTTGGGGACACCAGGGATTTTTAAATACATTTAAAATAAGGGTGGGGCTGCCCAAAATGGGCATGCCCATTCCCCCACAATCATTACAGTTATTCCGCCCCCCCGGGGGGCAGATGGGGCATTGGCCCTAATCTACCCCTTAGGGGGGGCAGAAAGCCCACTAAACACCAGGGATTTGTTTTTTGAAGTTTTTTTTAGGGTTGGAGCTGCCCAAAACGGGCATGACAATGCCTCCATCCACCCACCACCATTACAGCCTTTCTGCCCCCCCCTGGGTGGTTGATGGGGGCAGTAGCCCCCAAACTGCCCCCACCCGGGGGGCAGAAAGCCCACTTGGCGCTAGGGATGTTTATGGGCGCAAATATTTTTAGGGTGGGGGGCTTTCCGAAACAGGCACGCCAATGCCCCCACCCCCGCCACCATTACAGCCTTTATGCCCCCCTGGGGGACAGATGGGGCATTGGCCCCTAATTTGCCTCTTTGGGGAGGGCAGAAAGCCCACTTGACACCAGTGATTTTTTTGGGGCAAATTTGAATTAGGGTGGGGGCTGCCCAAAACAGGCATTTTACATGCCCCCACTTCCTCCCCGCAAACTAGGAACTAGGCCGACCGACACAAGTTAGATACCATTTTTCTCAGAAGACTTTGGGGAAAGCGAGGTGGAAGTAAATTTGTGGATCCACGCTGATTCCAGAACTTTCCACCACAGAAATTCTTTAGGTTTGCAAGGGATTCTGGGTAACAGAACCTGGTGGCAGGCAGTCAAGTCACCCTATCCTGTATTCCCCTGGGTGTCTAGTTTTCAAAATTGTATAGATTTGCTAGGTTTCCCTTGGTGCCGGCAGAGCTAGGGTTAAAAAACGACAGCTACACACTTCGCAAAAAAAGGGTAAATTTTCATTGTGAAAATGTGGTGTGTTCACATTGGGTTTTAAGCCCTTTCTGGTCGTGGACACTATGCCTACCCACACAAGTGAGGCACCATTTTTATCGGGAGACTTAGAGTAATTCAGATTTGTAAAGCAACTGTTATTACCTATTGAGTTTTGATGCATTTCCGCCTTCCAAATGAAAGACATTGTGTTGAAAGTGTGCAAATATGTACTGTTTCTAAACTCTATAATTTGTACCCATTTCATAAATACATAGGTGTCTTTCATACCGATTTTTCCATGTATACATTTTCACACAATAATTGCTATATACCCGGTACAAAACAAAAAAGCCATTGCAAATTGCTACTCAGTTTTTGACTCTGGGTTTGTCTGCTTCTTGGTGAACATACAAGTCCTATATATCCCAACAACCAGAAAGGTCCAGCGGATGTAACGGTATATTGCTTTTAAAGAGCTGTCATAATTACAGGTGAAAACGTTGACACAAAAGACTGTTTTTTTCAACTGATTTTCAATTTTTCCAATATTTAACTGTTAGTTTCCATGAAGAAACCTTGATGGATCTACAAAAATGACCCCTTTTAGAATGTAGAATTTTGTCTACTGTTTTAAAATGTATAGCTTTCCAGGATCCATTATTGCTTTCATACTCATTTTTACTATTAACTGGAATGAGGTTGAAAGCACTAAAAATAGCAAAAATAGGGTATGTCCTAGAAAAATGCCAAAACTGTGTAAAAAATGTTGGTTTTCTGACAAAAGGCTGTAATTTCATAAAAGCTGGGAAAATGGTGATTTCAGCCCCACAAATCCGTTTTTGATAACATTTGCAGGGAAAAACCCAGACGCTTTCATTTGTAGCCCATTTTTCCCATTTTTTACCCCAAAAACTAAATTTTGCTGTATTTTGGCTCAATTCTGTAACCCCTCTAGGGAAATCCACAAACACTGAATACCTTTAGAATCCCCATGATGTTGGAAGAAAAGGACGCAAATTTGGCGTGGATACCTTATGTGGTCAAAAAGTTACAGGGGCCTCAGCGTGCACTACCCCAAATAGCCAAAAAAAGACGTAGCACAGGAGGGGGAAAAGGCCTGGCAGCGAAGGGGTTAAACACACACTACAGAAAGCAAATGTTCATAATGCTATGCTGTACCCAGCATGACTTCACATTCAGATAAATGGAAAATCCCATGTTTTTGATTTGCCAGCTGAGACCACCATTTTCTGAAAACAACATCAAACCAGACTTGACTCCCATGCGAATGGTGGAATGGTCGCATCCTCTCAATTGGACTCGGTAGACTTGTGAGGTTTCTATTGGGCAGTTATCCCCTAAACACAATCAACTGTACTCCCAGTCCTCCTGCTACCCTTCATCAACCTGGCCTTGGGCTCTCCAGCTGCAGGGTGTCAGGACTTTGGACATACGCTCCTAGCGCTATGCTCTAATTGGCTGTACTAGGTTTCATCAAGATATGTTGCCTCCCCTCTAGGAGTTTTCCTACAGTTTGACCCAGTAGTTTATTGTTTGGGAAATTATGGGATTCACCGGATATTGATTGTTTATTATCTGGTGTGGGTGTGGGGTTTGGAACTTGGGGTGATTTAGTGTTGTGTATTCTTATGTTAATTTATAAAGGGCATTGATCACGCTGTTGGCCATGCATGTGCATATCCTACATATCCTTGCCTGTACACACATCTCTATGCTGCTTGGATGACCCCACCAGTTGAGGGATCCGGGGCACTACAGTTGAAATGTATTTCATGGAATGTTAGAGGACTCTCCAACCCACAAAAAGGGTGACAGGTCTTGTCCTACCTTACCAGGCACTCTGTCCAAGTGGAGTTTTTTAGGGATACCCATTACGCCTCACACTCTACAAATCTCTTTGCATCACTTTGGGGTGACAATCGTTTTTTGCTAATTATAGTACATTCTCTAGGGGGGTATGTATCATGATCTACAAATCAGTTCCATTCACGGTATGGAAGGTGGTCACTGATCCCAACAGTTGGTACTTCTTGGTTGCTGGCACGATGGAGAATGAAACCTACTGTTCAATGTGTATGCTCCAAATGTAGACTTACCTGAGATCTTCCCTAGCATATTTACACATATATCTCAGCTATAAGCAGACACTATACTAATGGGAAGTGATTTTATTCGCATACTTGACCCATCGTTAGACACTACAGGTACTGGACAGAATACTAAGCTCCATTCATCGCGGGCACTTATTTCTCTTTTGCAGACCTTCCTCCTTACGGATGTCTGGTGAGCCCGATATACAATCAAAAGGGAATATTACTTTTAATCAGCTCCTCTCAGATCCTTGTCGCTCATAATCCATTGTTATTCCAAATATAACTGGTATTGCTTGATCCTTTTCTGTACATGTGGATGTGCCCTTTACCGAACATAATGTATTCCCGTTATTAATGCTGCATATGTTGATGCTCTCATTATCACATTTCTGATGGTCCTGTATTTCTTTTGTTCTCCTGTCCCCTCCTCTGTTGGTCTTTGTTCACAGTTGGAAAACATACTAAATAAAATAAAAAGGTGACTATACTCAAGAGACCTGCCCCCAGCGTAAGAGACAAAGATCAAAACTCAAGCTCTGCATCTCTCAAGTTCCTGATGAGTGCTGGATTGCAATAAGGGACAACGATGATCGAGATAAAAACAATTTTAAACCTGTGGCAAATAAAGCGAGAACATGTTTCAAAACATAACAAAGCACATTGAATTGAAGCCAGTCGTAGGCACATTGAGTGAAAAACTATATCTGGAACAAAGTTGGCCAGATAGTGTAGGAAATAGAAAGATAATACTGTAAGGAATGCATACTCTTGAGAAAATTGTATATGAGAAAAAGATCAAGAAGAGCACTGTAATGGTGATGACAAACAACCAAAATTAAAAATACCCAAGAGACTGAAATTGTCTAGCAGAAAGTATGAATGTCCTGAACGGTCATATCTAGTTGATATCCAACAAGCTGAGCAATCGAATACAGGCATTATTGATATGTCAGATTGCAAGTTCAATTTTGAAGAGCATCCATGAACTTGAATTGATAAAAACCCAAGACGATCATTCCTGAATAAATCCTGAGGAAATATTGAAGTAAGATTCAAACAAATCTTGAAGTTATAGTCTGCTTGTTTTGTGCCTTGGGTATCCAGTAAAAGATATTAGGGTTCCTTAGGAATCCACCTGAAGAGATAGGATTTTCTTTTGAGTTTTCCCGTCAGAGATAGTAGGAGTATATGAACTAACAGCCTGATTCATGTAGGTAAATTGCACTCGCAAAGGGCCAGATTCTGAGAATCTGGCCCTTTGCGAGTGCGATTTTTGCATTTGGTATTCATGATACCAAATGCAAAAATCGCTATGTAAGAATTCGCATATTTGCGTGGAATGGCATTTAAGGAATCTCTAATAGAGATTCCTCAAATGCTATTCATGACACAAAACAAAATAGCGATTTTGGACTTTTGGGGCCGCTATTTACCGAGAGGTCAGACCTGTCGGTAAATAGCAGAAACTCAGAAAAATGCTTTTAAAAGCATTTTTCTAAGTTGCATGTTGCACACACACATGTCCTTTGGACATGTGTGCGCGCAACACCTGTTCAAATGTGCATTTTAGGGGTGCTACAGGGCGTCCTTTGGACACCCCTGGCACCCTTAAAATCGCTATCTCATTTGCGAGTAGCAAATTGCTACTCGCAAATGAGGGATACTCCCCATTCATTCCTATGGGCCTCTTGGCCCATAGGAATGAATGGGGAGTATTTGCGAGTAGCAAATTGCTACTCGCAAATAAAGAACATGTAGGAATCGCTATTTAAGTAGCAATTCCTACATGAATGCCGTTTTGCGTGTCCTCAATAGCGAATCGCTATGATTCGCTATTAGGGCCACGCAAAACGGATTGTACATGAATCAGGCTGTAAGACTGTAATTTGGACTATTTTTGTAGAAGAAACATTACAAGTGGAAAAATTTTACAATAAATTTGAGTGATTATGATATTAATATTAATAGTTGATTTACTAGTGAGATATAGCACTTCTGTTGGACACGCTTCTACAGAAAAATAACTAGACCGTAGCAGATCGAAAAATGACATTAAAAGTTAAGCTACAGCATAGAGATATATTTGTGAAAAAATATGGAGAACATTTTTATTTTAAATTGATAAATGAAGATTAAAAACGTATGCAACTTCAAAACTGCTGTATTTATATCTTTTTGGCTGCCTCTGCTACTGAGGGAATAACTCATCATTACATTCAATTGACTTACATTCTGTCATGTTCTGCGATTATAAACTTGTTTTATTGACTTGATTTTCTTGAACAGTATCTTTCAAATGTGTATTGTTAATCTGGAAACTGTTACTTCTGGTTACGCCTTTGTATACTTGTCAGGGAAGCAACATTTCAGAGACTATGTCTAGATATGTTGTGCACAGCCTTCAAATTAACAAAATGAGCCAAGGTATTAATAAATTTGCATGTTGATTAAGCAAGGGTGAGAAGGAGTTTGCAGCAGATCTCAATGAGCATTAGATAATATTCAATGAAAAGGTTGAGGAGGATAAAAGAGTTGAATTAGATAAGAAAGAAGAGGAGGTTGGAAATGTATGTATACATCCAAGACTAAGGGCCTGGTTTAGATCTTGGCAGACGAGTTACTCCGTCACAATGGTGAATGATATCCTGTCCTCAGAAATATAAGTCCCATCTGATATAATAAGTAAGCCGTCCGCCAAGATTTACATTAGGCCCTAAGTCTTGATAAGGCAAAAGAGGAAAACTTTGTATAATACAGGAAAATAGACAAAGTGAAACTTCAGAAGTAGCATGTTGGAGCGAATTTGAGGAAAGTTATGTGGCAAATATTATAGTTTTTTCTGGATGAGAACCAAATATTAAAGAGGTCTTTTTTATGGGTGGGAGAACTGCCTATTTTAAACTCCTCCATAAATGAGGGGGTAGCTGCATATTATGTGGATGATATGAATAAAAAGAACAACACAATTGTGAGGAATGAGAGTCGAAGTGCCAGGCAAGTGATAAATGATATATTTGGTACCTTTATTCCTACAGTTGTTACAGCTTGTAATGATGTGTAGGTTAGAAAATTGCCTACACTGGTGGAAATGATGGCTGACACCACAGATGGCCCTTTAACAAGCACTAATAAGGAGCTGATGGCTGCACAAGCTATTGTTTTGCAAAACGGGATAGATTTAAATATATTATTAGTGAAAGAGGGCAGATTCTGTTGCATGCTAAAGGTTGAGCAATGCTGTCTGATAACAGTAATCAGATTACCAAATATGTAGTTAAAATCACAAATACCACATGATTTATCGACTCTTATAGAGACAGGTGCCTGTGAAACAGTTCATGGTTTTGTGAGAATGGCAAGCGGTTTTCAAAAGTTGTCAAATGGTTCAGTATGTTAGGCCAGGGCATACTAAGCTGGATACTAAACCCTCTATTAATCATTTTCTGTTGCACATTGGGTGTCATATGCCCTATTTGAAGGAAAGGGAACATTGTAGGAGTATTGAGAAGCAGTCAGCATCAAGCGCGGAAAAAGAAAGCGAGACAACCTTGAAATGGACGAGATCTGAACTACGTTTTTTGATGAGATAAAGGAATTAGAAGAAGCTGGGAGCAAGAAGTTGAATTTAGAGAAACTATAATAAAGAAGAACGTAAATGGTGGAGTGATGTGACGATTTAAAAAATTATCAGAGGAGGAATTGATGTAATCGTTTTATTGGAAATGCTTATTTGTATTAACAAGAAGTGATTAACATTATTAATTCAAGACATTCTGCTGTGCAGCTGTGTTTTCTGTCCTTCACACATTGTGCATGGAACGTAGAAAAGACATTTTATAGGCAATGTTTTGAACAAAATGTAATTTCGCCAGTACAAAATACAGCTTTGTTCTCAAGCTTCACTGTCATGCTGTGTAAAAAATTGAATGTTTTTTTTCAAGGCCTCACATATTTTACCCTACACAATAAGCATGACCCAGAGGGTATTTGCTTCTCTTTCCCTGATTTTTAGTAGGCCACACTTTGTTGGTCGGATCACTGGTTTATGACTTACTTACTGAGCTGCATTATACTCTGTTTAACTATTTCATGATTTGCATTTTATTCTGAGCGTTACGCTTTTATGTGACAAATGACTGACAGATGTGCTTTATATTTAATTCTGAATTTCTTTTTGTTATTGAATTTACATGTTGATTAAGCCCAGTTGTATAAAAACAAAATTCTTAAAGCACTAACACCACTCCAATTCATCAGAAGAGCTTTAGGATGGAGATCAGAGAACACATTCTGCTTCTCATGTACCCAGTAGGGGTGAATGTGACATTGGTGTACACATATAAATGCATGTGCTTGTTTGTTAGGAAGAGCTTCTGTTTCTGTGATATGCTGTTAGTGGATGGTTAGGTTGTTCTTAGCTATGCGATTCCGGAGGAAGGAGAACAATATTTGTATTTGGTGTATTTGGTATGGTGAACACACATTTACTTTTGTGAAAATATGGGGGCATAATACAACCTCTTTACGTGGGTCATGTGTATAGTGCGCTCATGTTTGTGTACAGAATGACTTGTGACAATGACAATGAGTGCACCTTGGGCATATGAGACGGGAATGAGTGTGCACGGTTTTACTAATGTGTTAGTAAGGGAATGAGAGTGCACAATAGTGTTGTGCATTTGAGGGCAGAATGAGAGTACCCATATTCTAAATATGAGAGGGAAATGAATGTATCTGATTTTGTTGATGTGTTAGCAGGGGAATAAGAGTACCCTATAGCATTGTGCATATGAGAAGGTAATAAGAGTACCCATTTGCCAGATGTGTCCTCAGGGGAATGAGAGTACCCAATTTTGCTGTGCATAGGAGAATGGAGGTACCCTCGCATCTTCATAGTGTGAGGGCAATGAGAGTACCCTCAATCTAGTGCAAATTTCTGCATTTATTATAATTAGAGGGATTTGTGACTATACTGGTTTTTGGTATACTGGTATTGACATCTCGGGCTGCGGTGTCTGCCACCGCTACCCTTTATGTGTTATGAGCAAGGGTTGATCGTTACAACAGGTTGTAGCTGAGTGCTTTATGGATGCATTAGTGTGGTGAGCATGGAAAGATACGAGTATAGTTCTAATGAGTTGCACAATAATACCATAGGTAAGTGAACCGGTACAGTGTTGGACAGAGGTGTAGTTAAGGTTGTCATGTGTAGTACAAGTGGTGACAGAGCAACAATTAAGTCCTTGCAAAGGCAGAGGATGTGTTACATCTGCAACTTTCTTGTACTTATAAGGCAAGGGGTGTGTTATATCTATACCCTCTGCCTATGTTATTGCTCAGCCTTTATGAGTGTTGATCAGTGAATGGAAAGTCAAGAGTGGAATATTGGCTGTGTGAGTCAGTTGATGTCTGGGGGCTGAGCAGTGAAGTCCTTGTTCTTGGCGGGGTGTCCTATGAACTAACTTACATTTATATAGTTCTTCCCCTTGAAGCGTACATTGAACTATGAAATAACAAAGTGTCCTACAAGGTCTGGGGAGCCCTTCCTCTTGACTGCAAAGATGCATGAACTATAGCACTATCAAAAACCTTGAACCCTAAACACCATGAACAGGCTCATAATGCTACCCTCCCCTGAACCCCAAAATGCTTACAATGATTTAGCGCTACACTTCCATTTGTCCTAAAAGCTCCTAACTACTCCTTAATACTACCAAACCCTAAAACATACTTACCCCTTACTACCCTTTAACACTACCCCTCGGGGAGGAGCTACACTAGCAACCAAGATGGCCGCTTAGGCTCCCGGCTCCGCCGACCTCCGCATCCTGCCAGATGATCCTGTCGATAATCCTGATTTAACGCCCGACCTCCGTGTAGATGAACCGATGCTCACTCCGATGGTGCAATTCCGAAAACTTAATTTGATTGGGTGACGGAGCTGCGTTGAGTTGAAGTTTGCGGCCTAATCCAGCAGGAGAGCCGGGGCCTCGAGTTTTGATCTGGCCGTGTCGTAGTTGAACAACATCGGCCGTGAGAAACGATCAGGGTCCGGTCTACCGCAGTGGAGGTTTTTTCTTCGCCCGATCTCGACGGCGCTCATCTTGCCTGATCAACATCGAGGGAGGAGTGACGTGGCACGAGAGTGGCCGGCGGTGGAGGTCCCTGACCCGCGGACCCGGTGTGGTCCGGCCGGGGTTCGGTGGGTCGGGGTCTTCGCTCACGGAAGCATGATACATATAGTTGCCGCAGAAACCGATCAGGCGGCCTCCGCCACCGTCCGTTCCGCTCCTGCCTGTTCCCCCCGGAGAAACCGGGCTCCCCGGAGAAAGTGAACATGATCGGTGTTGAGCGTGGAGAAATGGACCGGACGGAGCGTGAGCCGTCGCTGAAGATGGTATTGGCAGCCATCGGGGCATTTCATTCACATGTGGATGCCCTGATTCAAAAAATGATGACGGGCTTATTGGAGATGGAGTGCGTGGAACCGGACCCTGTTACATCTCAGGTATTGCCGCAAGCTACGATTTCAATGATGAACATCTTGATTCTGAACGAGGACCCCGTGCGACAAGAGGAGCTGCAGCCATCGGTTGGTCTCCTGGAAAATCCCGAACCCAGTGTTTTGAACATATTGACATACCTACCATCATTCCTGACTTTGGGAGAATCGATTTGCGTACCCTTCCTGGAGAATCCTGTGGGTGATTATTCTTGGACTTCTGTCCCATCCTTTCCCTCTTTAGTGACTGTACGATCTTGGAGGAAACTACGTTGGACTATCCGTCCATGAAGGAGTGTTCCTGTGCTGTTGAAGTTCTTTAGACCTTGCTAACTTTGAATTGTTTTGTACTGCATTTACTCAGACTATTTTTTCACTTTGATTCTCCTGTTGAAGTAATGGTCCCACCGTGATGGGTTCACATAATGGTTCGGAAAGGCCAGGGCTGAGAGTGATTGACTGTAGTTGGTATTACGGCCTTAATGGATGTAGATCTAGTGGCTGTTGGTCCCACGGGAGGTTGGGCGGTGCATCACGGCTCCCCCTAATATATTTTTTGTGATTTTAGATATTATTGACTTTTCATCTTAGGGGGTGCTAGTCTCTGGCGGGGGGGGAAGGGGACCGGGAGCTCATACAGAAATGCCCTCCCCCACTTTTTCTCTTTTCTACTTTTAGAACCTAGTTAGTTGGGGCGACAGGCACACTGCTAGTGGGGGTTAGGCGATAGCCGTTTGCAGGGGTGCAGGGTGGGGGATGGGTTTATTGTTTTCTTTCTGTTATCGCTCAAATGGTTTTCCTTTTTTTCAATTTCTTTTTAGTTTTTCCTTTACTAGCAATATTGGCGAAATATCCTGATTATGTTTTTAAATTCTAGTGTCTGGTTGCCATGATTCCTCTGCTGTTTTGATTTTATGGTTGGGAGGGTCTTGGGGTCCGCATTTAAACTGTTTATCGATTGTACTGTTGCAAGTCTTACTTTGTATTTAATAGAGAGGGCCTCTCCGGGATTCTTCTGTTTCTCCACGTCTATCCTGCTATCGTACCTGTTCACCCTATTATCAAGTCTGTATGTATGGCACCGGATATGTCTATTCCTTTTTTCCTTGTTTTAAAATCATAAAAAGATTTATAAAATAAAATTAAAAAAACACTACCCCTCATTGACACTAGCCCCTCATTACATTTTTACTGCAAACCCTCTGTAGAAGTATGACATGTATTTTGACTGCCAGTCTCTGTACTGCGGTGAGTCACAAGGATAAGAGGTACAGCTTTGAGGGTTGCTTCAATTTGCATGGTTTCGTTTTTTTTTGCTGCACGCAGTATTTGATTGTGGTCAACTGTGCTTAATTTCCCATTACCTATATTTGTACTGTTCACGTTCTTTGTGCTTCGCACAGTCATGCGTATGCCAATGAACCTTTAATATAGCCTTATAGCCCGCCGTAGAGGGCTATACCGGCTATTAAAGGCCCTCTCCAGCGTTAAAGGCCCCGAGCCGAAGGCGAGGGCCTTTAACAAGGGAGAGGGACTTTAATAGCGGTATAGCCCATCTACGAAGGGCTATAAGGCTATTAGAACATTCTGCCACTAGAGGACAGAATGTTCTAACAAAAAAACAAAGCCTTTTGGAAGCGTGAGGGGATTGGAATCCCCTCAGGCTCCCTGAAGCCTTTGTTCACAGCCAGAGCTGTGAACAAAGAATCATTGGAATGTTGGAGCTCCAGGCTTATACCAGCCATTATAAGCCCGGAGCACTCCATTGGTTTCAATGGAGCTCCCAACATTCCAATGTTCTAATATTGATTATGCAAATGGCAGCCGTTTGATATGTACCTATGTGCACAGATTAATATGAATGTATTCTTTGCGAATACTGAAAAAAAAAAATTAGACATCACGCTGTAGACTTACCTGATGAACACTTATTTCATTGTGAATATTACTTTTGAGACTCAGTGATTTATTCGACTGAAAGCAATCAATTCTACTGAGATATTTATTTTGGAACCATTAACCTATTAACTACTGATACATTTTCACCCCAGTGCGCAGTCCTTTTTTGGCTTTTTGAGGTACTTTGAGCTTAGGCCCCCATAATTTTTTTCCCCATAAGTCATGCATGCCAAATTTGCAACCTTTTCTCCCAACATAACGGGGATTCTAAAGGTATCAAGGGTTTGTTAACCTAAAAACAATAAATTTACTTACCCTGCAGCACACTGACAAAATAGACAAAAAACAACTATATTTGTGTTTCTTTAGAAAAATTGATCCGCAAAAAAAGTAGCTAGTTTTTTTTCTAAAAATAGCATCAACAGGAGGTTTGATGTGCTAAAATCACCATCTTCCCAGATTTTAGAAACATGCACAACTGTATAGAGAAACATTTTTTTACCACAGTTTTGGAATTTTTCTAATAGGAAGCTAATTTTCATGAATTTTTATATTTTCATCCTATGTTCAGTTTGTGGTGGGAACTGGTGTGAAACCCATGGGTGATCTTGGAAGTTACATTTCTGAAAAGTAGACAGATTTCTGAATTCAGCAAGAGGTCAATTGTGTAGATCCCTCAAGGTTTCCCCAAAGAAACTAAGTGATGAGATATAAAACAATATTTAAAAAGAGTAGGAAAAATGTCCCTTTTTGACATTTTCATTTGTAACTTCTTGCCACAAGACCGATTTGCAACAGCAATATAACACTATGTCCACTAGAAGTGTCTGACTGCGGGGATATATAGGATTTGTAGGTTCTCCAAGAACATGAGGTACCCAAAGCCAACAGCTGAGCTCCAACCAGCAAATGTTTTTCATTGTGTTCTTAGTATAGAGTCATTCATACAGTAAAATATAAAAAGTGAAAAATGGGTATCAGGGAAACCTATGTGCTTGTGAAATGGACACCAGGTGCAGACTTTATGAGCAGTGATTAATCGTTCATCTCTGAATGTGTGGATACCCATGCTAGCGTTAGGTTCAGAGGGAATTTTTCAAAATGTCTTCTTTTTTACTTACAATGGGAAGGCAGAAATGCAGAGAAATACAATTGGTAATAACAAATGTTCTTCTACTCTGCATTTCCACATGTCTCCCAATAAAAAAGCGACCTCATTTTATGGTTAGGGCTAGTTTCCACACATTTACCCACATTACTGTGAGCAAACTTCCAGGCATCAGTGAGTAGCCACAAATTTACTACCACCCAGCATTCCCCCAAGTCTCCCAATAAACATGGCTCCTCATGTGTGTGAATAGGCCTGGCGCCCACAACAGAAAAGGGCCCACCATGCAGCATAGATACATCAAATGTTTCCACTGGAAAACAACACTTTTTTGCAATGTGTGTGGCTGTGGATTTTGGGAGCTAACTCAGCCAGCCCCTGGAGAAACCTAGAAAACCTATAATTTATTTTTTAAGTAGGCAGCAAGGGGAATCTAGGGTGGGTTGACTTGCATGTTTCTCACAAGGTGTTCTTACCCAGAAGCCTTAGCAAACCTCACATTTTGACTAAAACACACATTTCCCTCAGGTTTCTGTGAAAAAAACTTCTGGAATCTGGGGGGAGCTACACGTTTCCTACCATCTGGCATTTCCCCAAGTCTCCCAATAAAAATGGGTACCTCACTTGTGTGTGTAGGCCTAAAGCCAGCGACAGGAAAGGGCCCAAAGTACAACATAGACACATCATATTTTTCCACTGAAAACTACCCCTTTTTTTGCACTGTGGTAGCTGTGGATTTTGTGCCCTATCTCATCCATCACTTAGGGAAGCTTGACAAACCTGAACATTTCCAAAAGCTAAACACCTAGGGAAATTTAGGGTGGGGTAACTTGCATGGCTCGCACTAAGTTTTCTTACCCAGAAGCCTTTGCAAATCTCAAACTGTATCTTAAAACACACACTCTCTTCACATTTATGAGAGAAAAATGTTTAAAATCTGTGGGGAGCCACACATTGCTTACCACCTTGCATTCCCCGCCATGTCCTCATAAGAGTGGCAGCTCACTTGTGTGGGTAGACCTAATGCCCACTATAGGAAAGGGCTCAGACCCCGCAGCACATTTTTCCATTAAAACTGACCATTTTTTTGCAAAGTTGGTAGCTGTGGATTTTGGGCCCTAGCTCAGCTGGTGCCTAGGAAAACCTAGCAAACTTGTAAATTTTTTGAGAACTAGACACCTGTTTAGAATCCAGGGTGGGGTGACTTGCACGGCTATCACCAGGATTTCTTACTCAGAAGCAATTTCCATCCTCAAACTTTGGCTAAAACACATGTTCTACTCAAGTATCTATGCAGGGAAATTCCAGAATCTGTGGGGATCGAGAAATGTCGTACCACCCAGAGTTCCCATATATCTCCTGTTAACGTTGTTCCCTGTTTGTGTGGATGGACCAAGAGATTGCCACACAAAAGCTGCTAAAGTGCTAAGTGGAGAGATCAGCAATAGGGGCAGCTCCGGAATTTGGGGCAGTGCTGGGCCACCACCCATGGAAACCTACCAACCACAGACAATATGAAAACTAAACAACCAGGGGATTCTTGGTGGTGTCCCTTGGATGAAACCCCATTATTTAAAAAAAAAAACAGTCCTGCCATTGAGTGGGGTTTTTGCTCCCCAGTACCCCTACAGGAGCACATTGAGGGCAAACTCCCCCTCTGCCACCTGGAGAGGCCAAAATACCGTTTTTTCCCTTTTGGGGTGGGAGTATAGCCCAATTTGAGGGTGCACCGACTGACCCATTTCTGTTTCCCCCAATAGTCACTAGTGGAGTTTCAACCTCCCACATCCACAGTGCCAGATTTAGGGTAACCAACCTCCTAAATTGGGACAACCCATTTATGTTTTCCAGGGAGGACAGAAAGACACTATTTCCCACTGGGGCAGGAGTATGACTCAATACCAGTGTAGGCCACCCCACCCTTTTGTTTGTTTTGCACCATTTTATAATCCTTGGTGTCTAGTGAACTTTTTGCCTCTCAAAGGACAAGTTGGGGGCTAACCCCCTGTTTTTGCTCCCGCATGGGGAGCAAAACGACTAGTTAGTCACTTTTCGGGTAGGGCTTTGGCCGGTGCCCGAGTCCAACACCCGCATCCTTTTAGTTTTCCACAAATGCAAAATCCCTGTAGTGTAGTGAGTGTTCTACCCCCCAGGTGGCATACTTTGGGCAACCTTCCCAATTGGAACAAGTATCCTGTTTGTCCCCTGGGAGTAAAAAGACAGCTTGCCCCTTCTGGGGTTTGGCCCGATGCCTGTGTAGAATTTCTCATTCTTTTGTTTGCTTTGGTGCCATTTTGAAATCCCTGATGTCTACAATGGGGCTGAATATCTAAGTCACTTCTCAAGGGGCAAAAAGTCTGATCGACCGTGGAGTGGAGAGAACAAGCCCTTGTAGGGGAGGGTGCTCCCCCCAAAATACTGCATAAATGCAGTTCCTGATGTCAAGTGGGCTCTCTGCCTGCCTGGGTAGATTAGGACTGAATACCCCTCTCCATCCCCTAGAGGGTAACAGAAATTATTTTGGGCCCAGGAGGGGAGCATGAGTCTATGCCTAGTGGAGGCCGCCCCCTGCATACAAACTCTGCATAAATGACAATCCCTAGTGTCCAGTGAGTTTTCTGCTCTCTGGGAGAATTTTAGGGTTAATTGTTCCCACCTACACCGCAAAATTTGCAGAACAATTATTTTGGGGTGGGGCAAGGCCATACCCATTGTGGGCATGCCCCACCTCTTATATTTATTTTCTATAACTTTTCCTTGGTGTCTAGTGAACTTTCTTACCCCCAGAGGGAGCAGATTGAGGACAATAGCCCCCATTACCCACCAAGGGGGAGCAGAAAATTGTTAATACATATTTTGGGTATTGGGGGCATGGCCATATCCATGTTGGCCAGTTCCCAACCCTATATTTTTTATTTGTGTACTTCTCCCTGGTGTCTATTGAGCTTTCTGACCCCCCCCTCCCCCCCTTGAAGCGGAAGATTGGGGGAAATTGCACCAATCCACCCATGGGGCGGTAGAAAGACTGCCTTCATCTTTTTGGGAGCATGGCCTTGCCCATGGTGGGCAGCCTCACCGCTATATTTTTGTTCTATAACAGTTCCCTTGTCTTTAGTGGACGTTCTGCTATGGTGGTGCAGATTCTCACCAGGAGGTGCAGAAAGACTTACTTTTTTTGGGGGGGTGGGTGGCACTGACCCTTGCCTAAGGACCCACTCTTCCAAATCCCTAGTGTCAAGTCAGTGGATCCCTGCTTGGGGATCACTTTCCTGTAGCGATCCCCAAGCAGGGATATACTGGGCAAAGATACCATTGGAAAGGGGAGATTGTCCCTTTTTCAACAATACCTCTTCCAAAACAATTAGTGCTTGGGACTGAAATATGCGCGGAGCACTGATGCTGTGAAAGTAAAATGTACCAGATGGCTCATTTTACCCTCAATTTACGTGTAATGACATCAGTGTGAACTGCGCTCTAATCATCATTACAAAACCCCCCACAAAAATGAACTCAGGCTGCTCCAAAAACCTTTACCGAGCAGCCCAGCCCGAGCAAAAAAAATGTTTTAATGGAAAGCATCTAGGGCTAGATGTAGGTAATTCCCATTTACAGGCTCTTAAATACCGAATTTTACCGATTCGGTATTTAAGAGTCTGTAAATGGGAAGGGGACAGATGTAGGTAATTTTAAAATCTGAATTACCGAATCTGTAAAATTCGGTATTTACCGATTCTGTAAATACAGAATCGGTATTTCATATTGATTCCTATGGGCTTTGAAGCCCATAGGAATCAACGGGAAATACCGATTCTGTATTTACAGAATTGGTAAATACCGAATCCTGCAAGGGTGCAGGGGGTGTCACTTTGACACCCTCTAGCACCCCAAGTACAGGCTTAGGGCATGTCTGTGTGTCACATTGCACAGGTGTGCATGCACAGATGTGCATGCACACCTGAATTCGGTATTTTACCACACAATAGGATTGTGTGGTAAAATACCGACTCTTAAGGGCCTGTGGCACTGTAAAGTGTGCCACCTACATTTGTAATTACAGAATCGGTATATTTACCGATTCGGTAATTTACCGAATCGGTAATTTTACCGTAATCGGTAAATATACCGATTCTGTAATTTTGAGCCCCCTACATCTGAAAACCCTAATACCGGTCGGAAACGGCCGAAATCAGCCGTTTCCGACCGGTATTAGGGCTCCTACATCTGGCCCCTAGTGCTTTAAACCTGGGGTCAGCCAATCGCAGTCAAACGCACTGAGAAAGTAGTGCAGGCTTCGGCCATTGGCCACCATTTTTCAACGTGCTGATGAAAATGGAAATAAATGTAGCCATTCCATAAAAGTCTCATAATGAAAGGTCACATATTCCAATACAGAAATAATTATGGGAATCTGTATTAGTTCTCTTATTTCACAGCATCAAGAACATTTATTTCACATCGCTCGGAGGACTATAATTACACTATCATCAGAATAAAACTAATTGTTGCCACATTACGGCGCCAGGAGGAGACATGTGAATAATAATAATTAATAGCCAAATCATAATTGAACTTAAAAGGCGACATTGCTTCCGTACATTTTCGTAATAAATAAAGGGCCCCGTATATTAGTGCCCTGTGGAACATTGTTAACGTTAAGATAAATAGAAAGTGGATTTAAAAATACATTAGGAGAAATTTTGTGGCCAATATTTTACACGGATTTATATTAAAAATTGTTAATGATTATAAAGCTATAAATGTTTTCAACTTTGAGTATTTAACGTAGGTCTTGCAGAGCTCAGTCAATGGCAGATTTTTAGGATATGGCATACATTTGCATGCTACGGTTCTAAAATAATTTAGAGGCATATTATGAAGCAGGGCGTTAAAAATTATCGCTGTTTTAGCGGCAGAAAATTGCAGCTAAAGCGGCGATAATGGGCTTAATAATATGGCCTTGTGAATTCCAATAGAAACCCATGTTCTGGTGTGCAGATGGGCTTCTATTGGAATTCTCCCGGGCATATTATCAAGCCCATTATCACCGCTTTAGCGGCATTTTTTTCTGTCGATAATTTTAACGCCCTGCTTGATAATATGCCCCTTAATTTATTATACCAGTCGTGAGTCTAAAAATCCGACAAGAAAGTAGGGGCATATTATCAAGCAAGGAGTTGAAAATTATCGCCGTTTTAGCGGCAAAAAACTGCCGCTAAAGCGGCGATAATGGGCTTGATAATATGGCCTTGTGAATTCCAATAGAAACCCATGTTCTGGTGAGAACATGGGCTTCTATTGGAATTCTCAAGGGCATATTATAAAGCCCATTATCGCCGCTTTAGCAGCAGTTTTCTGCCGCTAAAACGTCGATAATTTAATTAACGCCCTGCTTGATAATATGCCCCTTAGTTCTTCTGGACTCACGCTAAAGTCTTCTGTTATTTAACTGTGGACAGAAACTGTGAAAATGTTTGTGTGTGCAAGGCTTTGTGCGTGTATTTAAAATGCTACCCTAAACAAAATGGTGTTCTGACAAAAAAAATATTTGTACTGTTTGCTTGCGGATGGGGTATAAAAAGCTCATGTCTTGAACTGGGGGAAAGCCTTCACCCTGCACGCCTGTGCACAGTACTGTTCTCTTTCGTTTCAAAAGCTTTATTCGATCATTAGTAAAACAATCATAAAAACACATAAAAATACATCACAACGTCACAAGCCAGTACATATTAGATATTTGCAATTAATACCAGTAGAAGCACAGTTGGTATTTCTATGAACAGATCTTATGAGTTATTCAAAAATGTCAAAAACCATACTTTTCCTGGCGGACACAGATTTCAAGATAAAAACAGCTGTAAAAAAACACACGTCCGGAACGTCAAGTGCAAATAAAAGCTTCATAGCATATATTAATGGTGGTCACCGATTATTTTTTAAAAAGCGGCTTAAGATAGACAATACGAAGGTGCAGATACAAAGGACAGATAAGTAGAAAGTGCTCAGTGCTTTGCTTTGAAATTCCATCACAAGGGCAACAAATAGATGGGTGCTTTTTTAGTGATGGGAAAGCGCACAGCTTGTGTACAATACCTAGTCTTAACCTGTAAGAACAAACTGGTGGACTTGCTTAGTCACCACCTTCACATATTTTGGGAAGCCAGGGCTATTCATATTGTAGGAATAGTAAAAATGATGGGTTATGAACTTACTGGTTGTCTCTCCACGCATTGTAGCTTTGGTCTTCAAATAAATGTTTTTAAGATTCTTTTTTGAAATATCAGTTACGCTAGCGGGATCTACAGAGACATCCAGGTCAAAAATATCTCTAAATGAGGTTATGACATAATTAAGTCATGGAATCAGGATGCAGTTGTCCAGGCGTAGGCAATCGTTGATAATTCTCCTGGAGAAGCCAGTTGTTTCCTTAGCCCAGATCGATCGCCAGGCCATTAGTGGTCTTAGGCCAATAAGGTCAGTCAGGAAGACCAGCCCAACTTCCTGGTGTACCAATCCGTTAGGGGCAGATGTTGGGAGGCAAAGAAGTCTCTTTAGGAAACTATTTTCCTCCACTTGCAGGTCCCCATGTCGGCAATGGCCCCAGACCCCTGAGCCATAAAGTGCAACCGGGCACATCTATGGCGATAGACGTGCAGCATATCGCTTAAACGTCTACTTCCTAACTTAGAGGCAAATTTGAAGACGCCGAAAGCACTTTTACCCATCTTTGCCTTAACATTAGAAATTTCCTGAGCCCACATGCCATTACTATGGAAGGAGATGCCAAGATAGCCGAATTGATCGACCACCTGTATTTTCTGATCTTCAATCTGGAATGTTCGTAATTTCCTAACCTTTTTTCCACACGCCATAATACATCTTTTGGAGTTATTAATCCTTAATTTCCTTCTCCTAATGAAATCTGAGAATCTGTCCATTAGTCTTTGCAGACCAATGGGAGTTCTAGAGAGGACTGTATCGTCTGCATAAAGCAGCACTAGAGTCGCATGACCGTCAATTAACGGTGCATCAGAATTAACAGATTTCATCTCGGAGTCAATGGCATTAATAAACAGAGAAAAAAGTAGCGGGGCAAGGACACAGCCTTGTCTGACTCCTGATTTGACCTTGATGTTATTGGTGCATTCCCCCCTTGACCAAATCGAATCCGAGCTGATATTTGGGAGTACAATCTGGCCAAGAAATTGATGATTGCAGTTTGGGCCCCTAGTTCTAATAGTGTAGACCACAGTAACTCGTAATCCACCAGGTCGAAGGCACTAGACAGGTCCGCAAAGCAAAGGAATAATGAACCAGGCTTGGCCCGTGTATATTTGCCTATGATCAGGTCCAGATTAATACACTGATCGGTGGTACCAAGGCCTTTGCAAAACCCGTACTGACAATCTAAGATACCATTGTCCTCAGCCCATTCCTCCAGGCGCCCTAAGAGCACTCTGCTCATTATTTTCAAGGAGGAGTCAAGAAGGGAGATAGGTCGATAGTTCTTAGCCTCGCATCTATCTCCCTTCTTGTATATAGGGATAATTATGGACTCACCCCAAGTAGAGGGGATGCCTTTCATGACTGCCGCATTGAAGACTTTCATCAAAAGGGGAGCCCATAACGTAGTATCGGCTTTATACAAATCAACAGGCACCCCGTCTGGCCCCGGGGCCTTTCCTCCCTTGCTATTACTTATGGCTTTCTCCACCTCTTGAACTGTGATTTCTAATCGTAGTTTTTGGTTACATTCTTCAGGCTCGTAGTATAAAACTACATCCCCCCCAGAATACAAAATGCCAGAAAAATGCAGAACCCAACTTTCCTCACTAACCTGGGCTGATAATATGGGGAATTCCTCCATTTTAAGAAAGGGGCTATTCACAGTATCCCAAAAGAGTTTACTATCAGGAAGCTCTGCCTCCTTAGCGAAGTTGTCCCAGGCTTCCTCACGTAGCTCTTGCTTCCTACGTTTCAAATGGGTTTTATAATTTGCCCTAAGAGTTGTGATAGCTCCCTTGTCCCTAGTGGTACTTGTTAGAGCTTTCTTTAAAACTTGTAGGGACTTGGTACAGGCTCCGTCAAACCACCCCATGTTGTCCCTCTTTCTGTTGGCTTTGGCAATTGTTAGTATCTTTTTAGTTGACTCGTTAATCTTCTCGAAACCAGCAAGGATGCAGGCGGAGCTTGCTTTAGCATCTAAACAACGAAGTAACTCCTGTAGATTTGTCGCCACAATTTTAGTCAGCAACCTCTCTGCATTTTCACTGCACCACTTGATCCTAAAACCGTTCGGCCTACAAGGGGTTATTTCGGTAACTGTCCTTCGAGGAACTTTATCCTTCGATCCCCAAATGTAAATGGTCATGGTGATACAGTTGTGGTCACTAAAGGCCAGGTCTAGTACAATCGGGACATCACAAAGAGAGCTAATATTCTGAGTAATCAACACATGATTAATAACAGTGGCTGAATTCCTACCGGTAAAGGTCGGGACAGGATTACCATTACTATCTTTTGCAGGCTGATATATTACCAAGTCAAATTTGAGCAAAAGTGAGTTAAGTGACTCTCCGTGTGGTGTGTGTATGAAGTGGGCGCAATCCTCCCCTCTAGCATCATCAAATCCACAGACATTCGTAAAGGATAACGGGCACAAAGAAATGTTAAATCCCCCCCCCCCAGATAATATCGAACTGACCAGGGATAGCATCACATAAAAAAACCAGGGCAGACTCTAATTCATTAGCTACTAAGGTAGTGGAGGGGTGGAACACATTATTATAATGGTTGATCAATAAAACATTACGGCCCCCAGTATGTTGCAGCCAGAGTACCTGCGAATGAAGCCCAATTTTAGTATAGGATTTGATGTGACCCTGGAAGTTTACGTAAAGTAATATCAGGAGCCCCCCTTTAGCCCTGCGCAGAGAGGTTATAAGAGACATACCCATTAAAAGTTATCGGTTCCATAGACCACGTCTCTTGCAAACAGAGAATATCATAAGAATTAACAAGCTCCCACCAGCCGAGAGATTCTTCCTTTTTACGCCAGCCAGCAATATTCCAGCTTGCGAATTTGTACCCCATACCTGGAAGTTTCATTCCCGTTCCTGAATCTCCTGCATGTGGGTGATAAAGAGGCTCCGCTATTGTTATAACATCTAGGTCTGGGTTTGTATATAACAGGAATTCCGAATAGGGGTCTGCTGTAGGGTTTCCCCTGGGGAGGCTATCACCTTTGACTATAGGGTCATGTCCGCGATGATCAGTAAACTCCACCATAGATACTTTCTTCCCCTCTAAGTTTCCACCCTCAGGTGACGACTGATTGACAGGGGGCAGTCAGTCTACTGCGTCTAAACAACTGAAGCGGTTAAAGTTATTAAAGTTACAGAATGGGGCAGGGGTGAACATTGGGCCAAATCTACCATTGTATCCCCTACTTCTACCTCTACGCTCAACCCTCGTCCAGTCATCATTACTTCTCTCATGGACCATATCACTCGGAGGGTAAAAAAAGGACAGTGGCAAAGACTGTATTGTAGAGTCAAATGACCTGTTGAAACCTGCACAGATGTGGGAGACAGTTCGTGGATCCCTAAAATTTATCGTTATACAATCCCCGTTTATTGTTTTAGCTGTCTTTCCCAACCATGGTAACCTTCTTAACATAACAATCTCATTAGATAAATGAGCTGGCAATGGTCTATTCCAATTTAGCCATTTAACAACCGCTTTTTAATGAGCTAAATGATTCGTCTTCTTCCTCTTCTAAAACTGGAACGCCTGCCAAGACAACCATAAAGCGGTTGGCTTCTGGTGGCAGGTCGGGTAAGCGGGGTTTTATTGTTCTACATTCCTTTACTAATACTGGTGGCACGAGCTTACAGGTGTCTACTCCACTATTAGGAGGCGTATCATTTCTACTAGGCAAGGGAACAGAGATCTGCTTAGCGGGAGCCTGGCGTGCCAAATTAGTACCCAGTTGACTAGGTACAATAGAGTCATCAGTGGGCTGTATACCGACTGAAGTAGATAACTTCCCCCCCATTTGGCTCCCTGATTTTAGGGCTGCACCTTGCTTATTGGCCGGGGTTGGGCAAACTACTAGGTTGGATGTAATTTTCTCAATGTTTGTAAGCCTAAGTTCTATTTGGTCCATTTTAACTTCAAAGGGGTGTAGAAGAGATTTAAGTAGGGCACCCAGATTATCAATAGTCAACTCAGAGCCATACTGAGTCTGCGGATTGATAACAGGGACCGGAGTAGTTAGGTCGACCGTCCCAGTTACGGATTTGTTTAGTCCTCTCGTAGATCTTGTTGTTGTTTTGGAGCTACTCTCTTAGCTATTTTGGCCCTACTCTCTTCTTTTTTATTATATACTCATTTCCTTTTGGGGATAGCCCCTTCTTTAATACCTTGAATCATAGTACCAATAGCGGGGGCAATGGGGGTGGACACATGGTTATCAAGAATCGAGTCAATTTCAGGCAAAATTTCATTAACCAAAATGTCCAAGTCTTCCGAGTCATGCTCCTCATCTTCAGGCGGAGCCTCTACATCGATTGTACAGGGTGCTGGTATAGCTGTGTCCAAGTTTTCCAAGTTTCTCTCAGGAGTTCTAGCGTTTGCAATGTCACCCAGGGAAGACCTTTTAGCTACAAGGGTTACAAGGGTTTCCTGCGAGAGGCGTTTTTCCATAGCGGAAATTTCAGAATCTATTAAAGAATTAGCTCTTATTAAAAACTTTTCCATACCTCCCACCACGGAGCCTGCTGCCAGGGATGATTTACTTCTAAGTTATCGGCCCGACATTGTTCACAATGTTCCCGGTGGAGTAATAATGCAGCAAGCCAAGAGAGAGGGCCCGGTCCGGTCTTGATGGGTCAGGAACGGGCAGAAACGTGCCCGCCCTTTGCCCGGGCTGAGTCTCGTGCGCGTCAGTTAAGAGCTGAAAAGGAGGCGGGGCATGCCCAGGAAGAGGCACCAGCTGTCGCTGTTCCTAGGAATGCTGGTCCTCGCAGTCCCGGGGTCCCGCTGTTGGTCCTATTATTCAGGGTCCACTACGGTATATCCGCCTCCAGAAGCCACGATAGAGGGAACAGCACTATGATAGCCCACACAGGTTCACGGCAGAAACAAACAACCAAAATCCTGCTGCGAGCGGCACCCGGCCCAGCCCTCTCCGGCCTGTGACGTGCGCGGATGGGCCCACCCTTGGCCCGGGCTTCGCCTCAGGAGGCGCAGTTATGATTAAAGCGCTTTGGAGCGACGTCGTCGGTGTGTGCAACCCAGGGGGTGCTGGGGGATGAAGTCCCCGGTGCCTGCGGTGCCCCTCGAGACAGCCGTCACTTGCGGTGAAAGTGCAGGTAGGTCCGTCGAAGTATGGCAGCGCTTTTACCAACCTCCCAGCAGCAAATTAAGGCAAGTTAGGGCAAGTTATGACAAGCAGAAAGAATAAGTCCCCTCCTACTCAGGGTCCAATTTAAGCTTTCAATAGTTCATTAATTCAATAGTTCAATAGTCCCTGCAGGGGGGCATCGTTCACACTACCCGCTCCTTGCCTTACGGGCTCCCTCCGTTCAGCAACAGTTCTTATCTTATTTGCAATGCTGCTGCCTCTAGTCAGCGTTTATTGTTTATTGTTTAGCACTGGCATGTGCAATGTATGCCCTCTTAACCCTCAGACATAGAACACCGGTCTTCCACACACAGTCCAGGGGTCCCGCTTACCGCATTGTTCCTGCTCCTGCTATCACGTATTGCCCTGTCCACAGAGTAACAGCGGTTGACGGCAGTGAGCGAGAAAACGGGTCCAATGGCGGCCGCAGTCCGCGACCCGCTAAAGACCGTGTACATAGAAGCGAGCCTGCAGTTAATTTTAACAGACGGACGAAACGGGGCGAATGGGGCAAACGGTCCGGAGGCACAAAGTCAGGCAGGCAGGCCGGAGAAGGTTTTCCACAGTCGAGCGATCAAGAGGTCAAGCGCAAAGGCAGACGGCGGCCATCAGAAAGCAAACAGCAGCCTCACTCCGTGTTCTCTATCAATATAGACATGTTTCCACTCTAATGAATCGTTCTTAGTCTTAGTCGAATTCCCTTTTAAATGTGTTTCTCAGACCTATTTCACCCTGCTTCAAGCATTTGAAACCGTGACCACAAGGTCGAACAGGTCTTTATAGTGGATGTGTTTATCCACTAAGCGACTAGACCCAGCAAAGTCTGTCAAGGAGATGCAACAGGAAGTCCACAGAACAAGGCTACGTATTTCTCTCACCCATGGTTTATTGATGCACTAGTATAAGCCACCAGTGACGTTGTCAGCCCTGAATGCTAGTGTAAGATAAGAACCACAGTTTTACAAGGTGCAAGCAAGGTAGGAAGAGTTTGATTGGTTTGTTCTTCAAAGTAAATTTGTGAAGCTTTTTTTTGTGCCTAAATCCTTTTTTTAGTTTATACGTGACTGCTGTTTTATTGGGTTTGTATACATCTGAAACTGTTCCTTTCAGATGCTGTTAGAACCCTGCTTTTGGAGTCTTTTAAGACCCAAGAGTGCAGCCTGCAAGCCCACAAAGGTAACGATGGCCATGGACAACGTTGAGAAGAACTGTCTGGCTTTTGAGGAATCTCCAGCTGCCTGGTGGTGACCTCTCTGCTGTCTAAGGGGCTTCTGCTGAGGTAGTTACCTTCACAGAAATTAAGGTTTGCTGAGTGGGCGCCATGTTTTGTTTATATTGAGAAAATATACTCCCAACGAAGGAGTGTGTTTTGTTAATTCAAAAAATAAATGGTCCAAAAACGAAGGAAGTTTCCTTAAGTTTATGGACATTCTGCCTTTTTTGCCCAAGGCATAGCAGACACAGACAAAGAAAATGAGTGCTGATATTTCTGTCATAAAAAAGCTGCGTGTCCATCACTTTCATTTGGCAGCCCTTTGGTGAATGGGTCCCCAGTAATATGACTAAAATCCATAGTGAGATGAGTCACAAGAAGGGAACTCGACTTGATCATGGCAACTCGTCAATTATGCCCGTCCAAATTCAGAACATAAGAAAAAAACAGGCAGACTTTTCCGGCAATCACATCAACATCCAGGAGACCTGGATCAACTACAACAACTCGACAGTGAAAGACAGTGGCTAAAAAAAGAGATCTGGAAGCATAAACAAGCAAAACAAAAAACATTATCAACCAGTTATGACACAACTCTAAAATGCACGATTCTAAAAGATTCTGGCATATAATTAATAGGAATGAGAAAGGCTTTGCAACTGCAAGCAGTGCTAATATCAGTGAGACAGAATGAGTACATTATCTAAAGTTATACTTCAAGAGTGGTGTGACTCCTTCAGCTAGTACATTCTGTCCTAATAAAACCATTTTAGTACAGTTGAAAATTACAGCAGCCGAAGTAGAGAAGGTAATAAAAAGGTCCCGGGCCAACTGTGCCCCCTGTCCAAATGGGCTACCACAGACTTAATTCAAACATCTTTCCCCAAAAAGGCCGCTCTTCCTAGCCTCAATGTTTAATTTAATTTTGGAAAACAACAGTTCTGATAGCTGGAGGGGCTCCATCCGTCATCCCATTTGTAGAAAAGGCATGGCATGTTCACCCAGCAACTATAGGTTAATAGCACTGATGGATGTTGAGTTAAAATATTTTTCAACGTTGACACTCCATGGTCGGGAATCCTGGTCGCCTGACAATGGAAGAGTCCCCTTAAATCAAACTGACTTCCAAAGGGGCCAAGGGTCCTCAACTAATCCTATGGCCCTGAGTTTAATCAGGAACAGAGCAAAAGCAACTAGGACACCCCTTTACCTGTGCTTTGTAGACTTTAAAGCAGCTTTTGATGGTGTCCCTCGGGACAAATTATGGGTCAAGCTTCAGCAATGGGGCATCCCACCGAACATCCTACAAGCAATTAGCCTGGTATTTTCGGACACCTGGGTCAAGATCAAAATTGGAGATGGCTCCTGCCTATCAAGGAAGGTGCAAACATACTTAGATAAAACAGGGCTGTGCCCTAGCCCCCTTCCTCTTTAACTTTTTTTGACAGATAGCTCTACTGAGCTAGATGAACAGAAGGCTCCCACGCCGATCGTTGGAGGACAACAAATGTCACATATCTTCTAGGCTGATGACCTTGTGCTTTTCATCAATACGCAAATAGGACTTCAAAGGCTGCTTAACACTCTGGGAGCTTATACCGAAAAAAATGGCCTGTAAATACATTTTTCAAAAACAAGTGTGATGGTGTGCAATCATCCATCTAAGATCAATCGAAAATGGCTTTTCGAAGGAAACAAAATTGATGAGGTCAAACTCTATGTATACCTAGGAGTGAAAATAGACGCACATGGCTCCTTTGTTTACCAGAAGATGGAGATAAGGGCAAAAGTGCAGGCCTTCAATGATGGTTTCTCGTCACTGGCCAGATCTATCCAAGGCCATGATATAAAGCTCATGGGATCAGTTATGAAAGCCAAACTGTTGCCAACCCTTGCATACGGAATGGAGATTATGTTGGGCGATGATGCTCTTTTGTTAGAAAAATTGATGATAAGAGCTTATAAATAAAACTTTAGACTCTACGAGTCGGCCTCTCCTGTGCAAATGCGGCTAGAAATTCTGCTTACAAAACAGACACTTGCTAGGCAGGCGGCGTTTGTAAAGCTTTGCCACAACCTGCAAGCAGCAGTTGAAAACACCCTGGCTAATCTAGTCCGGATCGAAATTAACTTGCAACGAGCCAACAGTGCTCACAAGAACTTTCAAGAAAACAGTATTATGACGCTTGAACTGGGTGACCTATGGACTGCTAATATCTCTGGGCAAACCTTCAAGAAAGTAGTTAACAATTCTACTAAACTGCAAAGTTGGGTGGAATATAAAGAAAGTCGGTCAAAACGTGACTTACCCCAGTAGATCAAACAGTCTTTTCTGGCCCTAAGATTTGGAGAAATACCCACACTAGACCTCATGCTAAAATGGAGGCTGTCTGGACTAAGTGAAGACGGGTCCTGCGCCTATGCCACCAGGGGATTGAAACTCTGCTTCACGTTGTCTGTCCTATCTTGATGGTTCAACAAAGATAAATCTATTAAGGTGGGAGTTGCTTGAATGGGGAATCAGGTCATGCAGGCATGCACTGATGGAGTCCATGTACCCAAACAACACTACACTGAACATTATACTTACTCAGGTATTGAACTGTTTTAAGAAAATGATCAGCTAACAGGATATGTAATCTGGAGGGGATCCCTGAATGTAATTCTAAAATGTAATAACTCGGGAAACCACTTATGTTAACTTATCATGCACAGAAACTGTTTGTTTTTTTATAACTTTATTTAGCAATTTCTTCCTTACAGCAATCAGTGTCATGTAACATTAGTATACAACCAATTACACAAATAAACTTGTCATACATTCTGTGTTTGGACGGTCAATTTAACACGGTGATTTCAAGATGGCTTATTAGAATATGTTATATTATTCACATTTCGGTATCCGCCCCGCATTCGGATCTGCAGTAGGAAGCCTTCCCAGTATGACAACTCCCATTTCCCCTAACTCTTTGCCACTGTACCTCTTCAAAGACTTGACACGATGACCAGTATTGGGCAAACTTAAAACTGTCCGCACGTAGAACTGTAGTCTCACCCAATACCTGCGGGTACAATGCCCTGTTCTTGTTGCTTTGCAGACTCAGCCTGTTGGGCATTTAGGTAGTGTCTAAACAGAGCCCATATGTCTTTAGGACGGGAGGCCGGAGGTATCGTTGCCGCATGCAACTCGCTATTCATAGAACATGTGGCTAGACTAGACAACCATCCCTTTTCTGTAGGGGCTTTTTTCCCACCCCAATGTATAGCTAACAGCAAGCTCATAGCGACAAATCAATGGATATTTTGTGGAAACTGCGCTACGTACCCCAACAATGCAATTTCAGGTAGTGGCGTCATTCGCACCTTCACCATTTTACTGGTAGTGTTTTGTACTTGCCCCCAGAATGTCGATATGTGAGGGCAAGTCCACGCTAGATGGGCGAAATCTGCACCGGGAGCGTTACATTTTGGGCAGGGATTTGATCTGGACGGATCAATTCTGTGGATTCTTTCTGGGGTCAAATATGCTCTCCATAAAAACTTTAAATGTTTTCATTTATGGCGACTATTGAGTGAAACTTTTTGGGTGACAGAGCAGCAGAAAGCCCATTGCTCATCCGATATCGGGCCCCCAGATCATCTTCCCATGCCTGTCGTATCTTGTCATCCGCCACTGGGATAATCTCTGCACATTTTTTGTAGAGTTTGGATATTAAGTGTATGCCTTTCTCACGTTCTATTACCATGGTAGGCGGAGAAACCAACAGAGGTTCTAACGGGAAAGTGGGAGTGATAGTGGTCAGTGCCGATCGCACTCTCATGAGTACAAACCTATCCATGAATGTGGGTTCAGGAAATCTGGATTCATCACTTGAATCAAAAACATGGCCTTCTGGGAACAAATCTCCTAGTTTTGTAATATAAAATTTTGTGCATGTCCGTTGTATTAGTGTTTCCCTCGTGATGGGCATCCACCGGGCATTCGGGAGGGGCAACCCAGAAGAATATAGTGTAGTCGTACCGGTGATGCGACGTAATTTTCCCCAGGCCCAGCTAGTCGTGGATATAGGTTGAATATCCCTGTAATCCCTAGGGAAACCTGTAGGTAATAAAGATGCCAAAGGGTCTGGACGGACTAAATCAGCTTCTTGACGGATGTTTGACGTTACAACGCATACTTTTACGACGCATACCTTTACAACGCATTTTTTACAATGCAACATCCATTACAACGCATTCCATTACAACGCATTCCATTACAACAAATGTTTAAAAACTACCTTTATAACGCATTTCATTACAACACATACTACCTTTACAATACATACCATTACAACGTATAACATTACATTGCATGTATGGTAAGTATTGGATAGTGTAGGGGTAAAAATTACTATTCTAACTCCAGGGGAGTGCAACAATACGGTAAGTGTTGGATAGTGCAGGGGTAAAAATTACTATTCTAACTCCAGGGGGGTGCAACAGTAGGGTAAGTGTTGGATAGTGTGGGGGTAAAAATTACTATTCTAACTCCAGGGGGTGGAACAGTAGGGTAAGTGTTGGATAGTGTAGGGGTACTATGCGTTGTAATGTTATGCATTGTAATGGTATGCATTGTAATGGTATGCGTTGTAATGACATGCATTGTAGTGGTATGCATTGTAGTGTCATGCGTTGTAATGGTTGCGATGTAATGGATGTTGCGTTGTAAAAGTTTAGTTGTAATGGTAGTGCGTTGTAAAAGTTGCGTTGTAAAGGTTATTTCCCTTCTGGACGGAGAAAGGGAATTCTGGCGTCTGGGTGATACCACGATTGGGCAAAGCTACATTGGGCTACCAAATAATATAATTTCAAGTGTGGAACACCATATCCCCCTCTGTCACAGGGTAATGTCATAACCTGCCATCTAACCCTTGCGCTTCCATTTCCCCAGACCAATCTCATCAAATGAGAATTTAACGTTGCAAAAAATGTATTAGGCAAGAGAATCTGTATATTTTGAAATAAATATAACAATTTAGGGTGTATAACCATTTTAATAATGGCCACTCTACCTGCTAAAGACAAAGGGAGTTCGAGCCATTTTTCTATTTGCATTTCCAGTGCAGACACTGCCTGTCCATAGTTCAATTTGATAATTTGCTCACTGTCTGGATGTATATGTATTCCCAAATACTTCACTGATTCTGTGCACCATTCAAAGGGGAATTCTAGATCCCACCTAGTTGTACTCGCCCTAAGGGGAAAAATCACCGACTTATGCCCAGACCAGAGAATGTGCCAAAGCGCAGGATTTCCCTAAGCAGAGGGTCAAGGTTGGTTTGTGGTTCTCGTACATACAGTATTGTTTCCTCCGCATACAATTATACCAGCAGAGGGCCTGTATTGAATTGCAATCCTCTGTGTAGGTGTTTTTCTTGGAAATGGCGCATAAGCAGGTCCATAGCTAGGATGAACAACAGGGGGGAGAGTGGGCAACCCTGTCGCGTTCCTCTGGAAAGGGTAAAGGGAGCAGTTAACGTGCTGTTCAATCGCAAACGTGCAGTGGGCTTGCTATACAATAGTGCTGCTGTGGCTACAAACCCAGCCGGCAAACCCATACGTTGCATAATAGATATAATGAAAGCCCATTCCAGAGAATCAAATGCCTTTTCAGTGTCCAATAATATTGCAGCCGCTGGAATCTCGGGCTTATCCGATGTAGTCTAATGAATAAGGTTTGCAAGTTGAATGCAGTCGAGCGGTGGGGTACAAAGCCAGACTGTGCCGGTGATATTATGGACTCCATGAGTAAAGTAAAGTAAAGTCCACATTTGTAAAGTGCACAATCACCCGTAAGGGTCTCTAGGCGCTGGGGGCCGTCGGGAAGATTAAGCGAGCTATTACCCAGAGTCACATGGTGCTGGGCTAACCTGCCGCCGGAGCCGGGGATCGAACCGTGGTCCCCAGATTCCAGCGTCAGTCGCCCTGGCCGCGGCGCCACACCTCTTCCACCTCTTCCACTTCCACATGAGTAGGGACAATCTAGTGGAGAGTACTTTAGCCAGTATCTTGTAATCTATATTTAGTAGAGAGAGCGGGCGATATGACCCACATAACATAGGGTCTTTCCCAGGTTTAGGGAGTAGGATAATCACTGCTTCACGCAAGGTTGGGGGCAGGAGCTGCCTCTCCAGTGCCTCAGTGTATACCTCTAATAGTTGTGGTATCAATAAATCTTTGAAAGCTTTAGAGAAGGCCCCAGTGAAGCCATCTAATCCAGGAGCTGACGATGGTTTTAAATTAGTAATGACTTCATCAATATCATTTGCTGAGATAGGTTCTGCAAGAAAATCTTGCATGTATTTTTCCAGGTATACAAGTGCCACTTCTGAGAGATATGCTTCCTGCCCTGCCCTATCCGAGCCCACCCTGGAGGCATATAAGGTCTTAAAATGTGCTAGAAATTCCCCTTGATTATCGATCGGGTCTGTGAGCCTAAGTCCTGAGTCAGTCTGTATTTTCTCTATGTAAGCATTCTAATACAGAGGTTTTAACATCTGAGCCAATACCCTACCTGGGGGTTCACCCTCTCCATATCTCAAGGCACTTTGATATTTTCCCATATACAGGATCTCCTTGTCCGCCGTGTCTCTATTGTCAGCTAATAGTGTCAATCTTTCCAAGTTAGTTTCAGGGTATGGTCTTAAGAGTAATCTTGCGTCTAGGGACATTAGATCCTTTTCTGCGTGCTTAGATACACATACTCCTCTCGTGTACACTTTAAATCTCTCCCACAACATTGCTGCAGATTCTACAGAACCGGTATTAATTTCACAATATGCCTCTATTGCTTCCCGTATTTCATTTTGAAAGACCTCATCTGCTAAAGCACGATTTGGAAACCTCCACTGCCTCTCAAAGCCCTCTGGGCATGGAATCTTCAGGGTTAGTACTACCAGCGAATGATCCGAATACGTGCGTGGGAGTGTCTGTATGGGGTTGCACCAACCTAATACGTCTGGGGATGCCAGCCAGTAATCTATCCGTGTCCATGTATTGTGGAGACCTGTATAGTGGGTGTAATCAGTTTGATTAGGGCTGTGTATACAACTAACATCTATTAAGTAGAACTGTTTCGTAAGGGATGTTAGGGCCTTGCACACTCGGGGTTTAGGGTCTGGAGCACTAGAGGTGCTATCCACTGTAGGGTCTGGACAGAAACTGTTAAGGACAGGCTGCTGGGGATTGAAATCAGCAGCTCCCTATCCCTTTAGGCTATGACAACTACTTTGTCTATTTTTGTATTTTAAACGATGTGAATTCTTGCATAGTTGAACTTTAACAGAGGGACTCATAGCCAATGTGTCACTGTATTCATACCTGCCTCGGCCCTGCTTACATGCACCTTAATGATATATATTAATTTTATCAAAGGGACCTTTTGTTGTATAGCATTTTACGACCCTGGTGTAATTTTCCCGATTTATGCCCATATATAGGTATTATTCACCTTGTCCTTATCTAGGCATAGAAATCATAACCATATTTAGACAGAGCTCATTCAGTCCAAATACCGCATGGCTACTTCCACTAGATCCGAAAATCCACAGCGATTTCTTGGAAAACTCGGCTTCAGCAGTTAGGGACTTTCCCTTGCTTGAATATTGATTTGTCCAAGAACTCATGGAGTTTTCAAAGAACTGAGAATCTTTGATGATGTTATTATGTCCACCTTTACGTCAAACTCTGCACCTTCAAGGTATAAATATGCCCACACTTGCCCAAGCAAACACACAGTGGTTTGGAGCAGTTCGACTATCTATTTGCCCGACACATCCTGCTACAGCAAGTGCCAAAGGAAGCCGACCCTCCAGCAGACGCACTGACAGAGACGCTGTCTTTTCTCTTGCCGAGAAATCCAGCTTCAATGTTTCCAAGCTCCCCTTGTGCGGTGTTGGGAAATCGAGTCCTGAGACTGACCTCCTTCATTCTAAACCAAGGAACAGAGCTGATTAGACCCTAAGAGAAATCTTGGATAGATTCTTGGCAAAAGAATACTAAACTTATGCTACACCACACTTCCCTCATACTAGACTTAGGTTAGGTACACCGGGGTAGGTGTATTTTAGAAGCACCAGTTGAGTACTTTTAGTCTTTATTTATTTATGTATGTATTTTATTGCTTAGATACCTTACCATGCTTTTACAGTATTATTTCATAATACTCTTCTTGCTGTACACATTATACTTTACAGCTAGTATTACGATTGTAGCAGTTCATTTCTTCTGCATGAGAAAGAAGACTGTTCAATAAATACCTTTTATTGAAAACGCCCGTCTCTCTATTTTTCTGCACCTCTGGTGAAACGAAGCATGCACGAATGACTGAGTAAAATATCTGTCTATTATTTCCACGACTCTGAAGATTCATTTTATCTTGGTGAAACAAAGTTGGCATGTTTATGTGGTTGTCAGAAACTAATCCCTTCTTGTAAACTCGAGAAAGTTTCTAGTGACCTCTGAGCTAGCTGGCACTCACAATTAAGTCTAAAATATTCCTGGCGGGCGAAAAGATACCGACCCTCGCGGACGATACCCTCCTGATGTCTAAAACTCCCTCTGGTCTCCAGTAACTCCTAGACAGGTTTAGCCTGTTCTGCAAAGAACGTGGCTTAATCATCAATACCACTAAAACAAAACTGATGGTACTGTCCCAGACCAAAAAATCCAGTAAGATTAATGTTGTCCTCAATGGATCAATGCTAGAGGAGGTGGATGCTTTTTACTACTTGGGAGTAAGGGTCAATTATAGAATGAAATGGGACACCCATGTGGCCAAAATGCTTTTAAATCATAAAAGAGTGTCGGGAGCCATTTCAAGAGATCATCGAGCCACTTTTAGTAGACCCATTGCCCCTGCTCTAGCCGTCTATGATGGGAAGGCACTGGCCACTGCAGTTTATGACTCAGAATTATGGGGCTTTGACAACATTGCAGAGCTAGTTTAAGCTGGAAATAAGTTCTTGAGCGATCTAGTCGGTCTCCCACTCTCTACCCCTTTAAAACCACTTCTTCACGACATGGGTCGACGATCTATCAAAGACATAGTTTGCCTTTGCCCATTACTATATTGGGTGCGCCTGAGAAGGACACCGGAGCTGGCAAACTATGCAGCAGTCTTTGACGAACGTATCACCTTGAACAGCTCAAAGAAGATCGTATGGTTGAACAAATTGAGGCAGTTGGTCAACAATCTGGGGTTGAGTAAAGCGTGGTTATCCCAGTCCCCCCCCCCCCCGAAAGAAACGGTTAAGAAAATCTACTGGGAATGGGTGCAGGGTAAGGAACTAAAAGATACCTGGTGGGGTATTTTAACTGATCAGTTCATAGAGCGCAAACCGGTGAGGAAGCTGGAACCCTTTTTATATTTTATTAAAATACCCAGATATAGAACTCTCTTTTTAAAATTGAGGTATGGGACACTTCCTTTGAATGAATTTACCAAGCGCTGGAAACTTCCTTTGGTCCATCAAGCTACCTGTCCGGGATGTGCAAACCCCACCGAGTCCTTAGCACATTTCCTGTTTGCCTGCAGTGCCTATAGGGGGGTCAGGAAAAGATGGTTACAACCAGTATGTAGGGAATTGGGAGTGAGGCACCACACGATGGCCCTTCGCATTCTGACAACGGATACAACATCTTTGATGGTCGTTTGCGGAGTTGCAAAGTATCTGGGAAAAGCCTGGCAGATACGCTCAAAGCTTATGCAATCGAGAATGGGGTAGAAAATTAAGATTAACTAATTTGGCTGTTTAAGAAATAATGCCACTGCACTTTATGTCCTATGGCTTTTTTAACTGTATATATTGATTTTGTATTGTAACACGTTCCTTTGTCTCCGTATTATGATATATGATTAATATGAATTTTATCCTTTTATGATGAAATTGTATCTACTTTTATGATAAACCTTTTTATTGAATAAAGTATTACAAACAGTAAAATATTCGATAGAGACCTAGTAGACCTAAGTCCTCCGTCACATCTATAGGATATATTATTCCAATGCGCAGAGCCTATTGGGAATATAGGAACTAAACTACATGGCGCCCAACGTTTGGTAAGGCACTACTTTAACGCTAGTTACTAGAGTAACTCAGGTGTGATTTTCACAGAGACCCCTTTTTCCCGTAAAATACTCCAATAGACTTCTGGAGTGGGTTAAAGGATAAAATCCGCCATAACTGAGTAGGACGAAAAAACCTATGCATTCGCTGTTTGGTTTTCTTCAACGTTGAAGGATACAGTGTTCCAAAAATATATTTGTTTCCTTGAAACTTGCTCTGCAAGACTTTCAACAAAATGTCGGATAGCGATACCGAGAACGGTAGACCTACAAGAACCGGTGGAGCTGCAGTAAATGCAAACCAACCGGGTTTAGACGTTACAGGTTTTAATGAAACCGACGCGGAGGCTATAATCATCCCAGAAAATGTACGGAAAACAATAGCTATAAAGCTTATAGGAAATGGCCTATCACCGAGAGGTGGTAGGGTAATATTTGTCATAGAAGCACACAAATATCGGCAAACAGAGGTATTCTATTCATGGATTATCTTCCCTGAAGCAAACCCAAGAACACATGTGTTCCACTTCTACAAGATAGAGGAACCTCCAGTGGAATACTTTCCTTTCGAGGACATTGAAATTCCACTAACTTACCAAGAGCATCTGCTCTGGTTTAAAGGCGCCCTACAACATCAAAATCACATTACCAGGCTCTGTCCACTAGGTAGACCAGGAGCGACATGGCCGGTACAAGCTAGATATACACCACATCCTGACATTGAAAGAATGACAGATATAGAACTATTAGCTCAGCTAAAACAATTAATCAAAATACATAGATAATTGGTTCAATATGTCATGAGGACTTTGACAGTCCAACCGACTACCAGAATCCCACAACAAACCCTTCATCAAGGGAACACAAACAAAATTACACCACAAACTATACAATCAGACATTGATAAATTACCCACAAAAAGGGAACAAATTCCATTCTGGTTAGCTCATAAAATTACTCAAATTGGGGGGAGGAGCTTGGCGGGCATCCGTGATGGCCGCGTGAGCACAGCGCTCTCCGGACCCCCGCCACTCCCGGCATGATATCCTGAACATATCCTGATTCTTCACGAGGATTTATGTAGAGGACGCTGGGCTGATCTTCCTGGGACTTTTGGAATTTGATTTGGACCCGGGGCGCCGAAGTTACGGCGATTCGAACTTTCGGGGTCCGCCCTCGCGGTGCGCCCGGGACTGGGTGAGGCTCTCTGGCCGTCTCGGAGTTGAACAACAGCGGCAGGGGGATTGGACTTGTGGGTCCCCCTCTTAAGTTTCGGTTTCGATTTGGCCTCAGACTGAGACATCTGGCTGGGGAGTCTTGCCTGGGCTGGGTCCGGCGCACGAGACGGCTGTCGGGCCTTTGGTTGGCTTATTCTCCTTTCAGGCTGGTCCTCTCCTAGTGGTACCCTTGCAGCTGCCTTTTGGTCCCGAAGCCCTGCTTTCCTGTGGCCATTTCCATCGGGTCGAGTGAGTCTCCTGGTGACGCGGTTTCCGACATGGCGGGCAGAGGGGACCGAGAGACACGAAAGACCAAGACGCCCCTGCGTGGGGGCCCGGTCCAGTCTAACGTTATGGACCGCTACACCCATGCGAAGGGGTCCCCCGGAGCCGCCCTGCCTGGCCCAAGTGCGGTTGACCACAGTGTGGACGCGTCAATGGAACCATCCTTGCAGGACATCATGGGCGCCATTTCTGGCATGAAGGAAACGATAGGCCAACATTATGAAGCTTTGGCCCACAAAATCGACACCGTGGCCATTGATGTGACCTTGATTCGGGCCGACCTATCTAAAACCAATGAGAAGGTGAAGTCATTGGATCTCAAGTCATCCAGCCTCATGGCAGACGTCTCGGAGATACAGACGGAGATTGGCAACCTCCGTAGGGTGAACGATTTCATGACCCGGCGCTTGGAGGACTTTGAGAACAGGGCACGTCGCTGTAATGTGCTTGTGGTTGGCGTTCTGGAGAATCCAGAACCGCACTCTGTTGATCTCCTGGTCAAGGACCTGATCCAGAACTACCTCTCTCCGTCTGGGCTGAGTAAATCCTTCGCCGTGGAGCGTGCCCATCGTGTTCCGGGAGGCCAGGGTAAGCCGGGCGCCCCGCCGAGGCCTATTGTTGCGAAACTCTTCCACTATAGGGATCGGGACGCTATCCTGCAGGCATCACGTGTGAAGGGCCCGGTGGCCTTTGAGAATGCCACGGTGAACTTTTATCCGGACTTTTCTCAACAGGTGCAGAAACAGCGTATGGGCTTCCGTGAAGTTAAGAAGCGTCTCCGGGACATGGGATTGCGCTACGCTATGCTTTTTCTGACCAGGCTGCGAGTTGAGTACAATGACCGAACCTTTTTCTTTGCTCGGCCTGATTCTGTGAATGACTGGCTGGACTCTCTGCCGGACCGACCTCCTGCGGCTGAGTCCGCCGCCCACCCGGGTGGTGCTGAGGGTGGTGTAGAGAGCTGAACTGTTGGTCTATGCCCGGGTCTTCGTGTAAAGTAACTTCTTCTGGGATTCCATGCCTCAGTGCCTCTATTGTCTATGTGTTTTCCTTGTTATTTGTTTTGTGGGGGTGGCGGGTGGGCCAGAGCCTTTCCTCCTCCGGGGTCTTTTTGTAGAATGGGGGTTCTTGGGCGACAGGCACACTGCATGTTGGGGTGGCTTTTTAGCTTCTTGCAGGGGTGCAGGGTGGGGGGTATTTCCTTTATTGTTGGGGGGTGGGTGGATGGGGAGTTTGATGTTTGTGTGTTGTGTTCTCAAGGCGATTCTATCTTGCTAAAGATGTTTTTGATGTCATGCTCATTGGAGGGGGGTTGCGGCGTTGCTGTGTGGGATGGAGGTAGCGGGTTGAGGTTTATTTCGTGGAATGTTAATGGTCTGGGAGATCGTATTAAGCGGGGTGTGGTGTTGCGATGTCTACGACGTTTGTCTCCAGATATTGTTTTTCTACAGGAGACTCATTTGGTGGGCAATACCTGTCGTGCAATGAATAGGTGGGGCTATCGCCTCGCCGCGCATTCGGGGTTTACCACGGGTTCTAGGGGGGTGGGTATCCTTGTTCGGGCTTCCCTCCCCCTAGCTATTGATGATGTGATCCTTGATGATCGGGGACGTTATGCCATCCTGGTGGGTCGCTATGAGGGTCGGACCCTTTCCTTGTTTGCCGTTTATGTGCCCCCGGTCAACAGACCTCTACCTTTTCCGATTTGGGCCGTGTGTTGTTGAACCTCCCAGATAGTACTCTCTTCATAGCAGGTGACTTTAATTCTGTGTTTTCCGGTCTACATGATCGTCACCCCCCTAGGGACACCCCTTTGGCCCAACAGTGGCTGGGTGGGTTTCTGGATACGTTCGGCCTGGTGGATTGCTGGAGGCTTATGCATCCTACTCAGCTTTAATACACTTTCCACTCTGGGGCCCATGGGAGTCTGTCTAGACTGGATTATTTCCTGATGCCTGCGGCGCAGTCGCCGGCGGTTCGTGAGATTAGACACCTCCCCCGGGGCATCTCTGATCATTCTCCGCTCTGGCTTTGTTTTGAGGTGGGAGTGGAGGCGGCGGGCCGGGTGGCTCCTATCAACCCTTGGTATCTCACCTCCCCCGAGACCCGCAATCTCTTGATTAAGTCTTTGGACAATTATTTTTTAGACAACGAGGGTTCCGTCTCCTCTGCGGTATCCCTGTGGGAGGCCTTTAAGACGGTGATTCGTGGGCAGGCCCTTTCCCTTATTACTGAATCCAAAAAGGCGAGGAATCGGGAGGTGGTGGACCTTGAGAGTGAGATTGCTGAGATAGAGGCTGACCTAGAATTGGATGTTACATCTGATAAACTCCACGCCCTGGGTCTGAAACAATTTGCTTATAAGTCTTTGGTCACAGATGCAGCTAAACTGATGTTTCGGGAGCAACAGGGTCGTTTGTATGATGTGGGGGACAAAGCGGGTAAATTACTGGCATGGTTGGATAAGAAGGAGAGGGCGAATCGTGTGGTGCCTGTGATTCAAACTTTGAACGGTGTGAGAGTGACAGACCCGGTTGGAATAGTTGAATGTTTTGCGGATTATTTTCATGTGGTTTATACCCCTGTGTCTGAACGGGATGTTGATGACTCTCGCCTTTTGTTGCGTGATATAGCTCTGCCCAGTGTTTCCGATTTGGACCGAGTCTCTTTGGAGTCCCCTTTTACTACGGACGAGATAGCGACGGCCATTCGCTCACTCCGTTCGGGCAAAGCTTTGGGCCCGAATGGATTGCCAATTGAATTGTACAAGCTACGTCCTGACAGGGTGGCGCCCTATCTTCGTACCATGTTTTTGGAATCCCGCGAACGGGGTATTCTCCCATATGATCAGCGTCTGGCTACGATAGTTGTTATTCCCAAAGAAGGTAAACCTCGGGACCTTTGTTCGTCTTACAGGCCCATTTCCCTGTTGAATGTTGAACCCAAGGTCCTGGCTAAGCTCCTGGCTACCCGCCTCTTGACGGTCATTAGTGGCTTGGTTCATCCGGATCAATCCGGATTTATCCCGCATCGCAACACGGCTCTTAACCTACGTCGTCTCCACAGCGCGGTTGCGAGGGCGGGGCTTCTGACGGAGCCGGCCATTTTGGCTTCACTAGACGCCTCGATGGCCTTTGACACGGTAGAGTGGCCCTATCTTTGGGCAGCTCTTGAGAAATTTGGTTTTGGGCCTGAGTTTATTGGTTGGGTGAAGTTGTTATACGTTGAACCCTTGGCACAGGTAGTGGTAAACGGTCGGGTTTCTGTCCCCTTCTGTCTTGGTAGGGGGACCCGTCAGGGGTGCCCCTTGTCTCCGTTGCTTTTCGCGCTTGCTCTGGAACCGTTGGCTGCGTGGCTTCGATGGGAACCTTCACTCAAAGGGATCCGTTGGTCACCGGATTTTGAAGACCGCGTCTCGCTTTACGCGGATGACATTCTTCTGTATCTTACTTCCCCGCGTAAATCTTTAAATGTCTTATTTGACGTTCTTACTTCGTTTGGTGCTAATTCGGGTCTGGTTATTAATTGGGCTAAGTCCTGTGTGTATGTTCTCTCGGGTGTTTTGCCCCCCTTACCGGACAGGTTTCCTATCCAGGTTGTCCAATCTGGCTTCAAATATTTGGGGATCTTTATTACGCTGGACTCCTCACTCCGGTTCGAGCGTAACCTCCTCCCCCCGCTTCTTAGACTGCGACTGGATGTGGCCCGTTGGCGTAAGCTACCCCTGTCTCCTCTGGGCAGGGCTGCCCTTTTTAAAATGATGTCTGTGCCGCGATTCCTCTACGCGCTTCAAAATTCTTATGACGACATTCCCGCTACCTATTTCCGAGAGATTGAGAGTCTTCAGAGGCAGCTGATCTGGGACGGGCGTCCACGTATTGCCCTTGCGAAACTAACCATCCCTTGGTATGACGGGGGCATGGCGCTCCCCGATATCAAGAGATATTATTGGGCTGCCCAGCTGTCTGCCATTAACCACGCAATGTATTCCCCGGGTCGAGATCCGGCCTTTGAGATGGATAGACTCCAGCTGCCGGGGAGGGATTTTAATAGAGCGCTTTATTCCAGATCGGCCGGGCGCCATCTTGTGGGCCCGTCCAGGACCGCTGTCAATGTGTGGCGTGCCGCGAATGTGAGTTTGGGATGGGAGAACCGACTGACAATGGCGACTCCGCTTTATGCTTCTGAACGTTTGGGGTGTCTCTGGTCTACTAAGGGCTTTGACCGCTGGGATATGATTGGTATATGTAAGGTGGGTGACGTCTGTGTGAAGGGTAGAGTGAAGTCTTTCCAGGCCCTTAAGGCAGAATATGACTTGAGTGATAGGGAGTTTTTTCGGTATTTGCAGGTCCGGCATGCCCTGGCCTCAGTTCTGACTCCTGATGTGACCCTGCCCGAGTCCTCCCCCCTTGAGGATCGCATACTGGATGGACACCTGCCTGATAGCACTATCTCCCTTATTTACAAGAAACTGATTAATAATCGTGCTGACTTATTGGTCCGACTTAGGGAGGTTTGGGTCGGTGACGGATTGGACTTGGATGACGAGGATTGGCAGTCGGCACTCTCTTCTCCGAAAGAGGTCGCCATCCCCGCCCGTCTCCGTTTGGTTCAACTTAAGATCCTCCACCGGGTGTATGTAACTGGTCCGCGTCTGGTTGTGATGGGTTTTTCCCCAGATGGCTTATGCAAGCGTGGTTGTGGGATGAGTGCTACATTTCTGCATATTCTTTGGGAGTGCCCGGTGGTAGCAGCCTACTGGATTGATTTGCTTGCGGTCATGACTGATGTGACTGGTATTACCCTGCGGCCTGAGGCCCGACGATGCCTGTTGAACGTGTGGGAACCCACCGACTATTCTGTGGCCCAGACCAGATGGGCGACCTTGGGATACATGGTCGCGAAGCGGGACATTGCGCAACTTTGGGGCGCATCCCGACCGCCCGAAGTCTCGGTGTGGGAGGATAACATGGACTGGTCCATGTTCCGAGAGAAGACCGTCTATGTGGCTAGGGGCAGACCCAGGGCGTGGACGAAGATTTGGGGTCAGTGGAATGCATATCGTGGAGATATTTGTACCCCTCCCTTGGTTGACACTCCCGATGTTACCTTATCTCCCTAGGCTGACGTTCCCGAAATTTTCTCATGTTGTTTTAGGATTTTCCTGCCCTCCCCGCTGGCCCCCCCCCGGCCTTGCCGAGTCCCATTGATTTGCTTTTGTCTTCCTGATTAGTGGCCTTCCCCTCCGCCTTCTGGGCTGACTTGATTAATGTGCATTCGCCTTGTTTAGAGTTCGTTGTTTTTATGATTAATATAGAAAATTATTATGTCCTGTCCTATGCTTTGAGCAATAATTGGTATATGATTTGTGCCTGGCCACAAAAGTGATCGTTTGCTTCTTATGTTGTGCGTTGCTATTAGCGGCCAGCCCGTGTGGTTGTGGGCCCATCGTTGTAATTTTTATTTGATTGCTCAATAAAAGTCTTTAACAAAAAAAAAAAAAAAATTACTCAAATCGAGGCAGTATTTCCCGATAGTACACCTCATGAGAAACACAGGATTCTAACAATCTGTTTATCAATGGGGATCGCACCACACCTGTAGGACTGTGACACTTGGGGTACAGTCTTTGCTGCAATCTACACAAAAATGATGGTGTTCCGTCCATGGCGGTAATACCAGATGTCCTGAAACAGATTCAAAATGAATAAGGGGCAGAGCCTGCTTTAAATCCCGGTATGAAGTTACTGAAGGATTTCAAACAGGTCTCAGCTGTAATATTAGCTAATATCAAAGGTGAAGCTGCATCGGTGGCAATCAGCCAAAAACTAAAAGAACTTGATGTAACTGAGCAACCATATGAACTGGCCAGAATAATTTAAAAAAAATCCTATGAGGAACTAGGTAGAGATAGTTTGGGAGGGAAACCAATAAAGCCCGAACTGACAGAAAATCCTGAAAAAGTTTTTATCAAAAACACACTCACTGCTCCTAAAAAGAAGCAGGAAAATACTAGACAGAAGCGTTCTCAATCCAGAGGTAGGTCTTCTCAAAAGAAGCACTCTGAAAAGAGCTATAACCTCAGAAATAGCGATAATTTGAGAAAACCTGATATATATCAAGATATTGATACAGGTTCCTCTCGTACCATTGGGACTTCCTCACAGAAATCAGAAAGAAGAGGACGATCAGAACACAAGGAAGAACGCGTGAAGTCCAAAGACGATCAACACGTTCCAAAAAATAAGAAAACTTAATTCACCAAGAAGAAGGTAGCAAGTCTAAAAATCAGACATGCCGACGATCTTGAGGACACAACTCAAGAACGGGGAGTGGGCCTAGACAATGCTGGACAGCGCAGCAGAAGTTACCATAGCTCGCAAGATCCTGAAGGAACATCTGGAGATAGTGGAACTGAATTAATGCATTCAGGTTGAAACTGCCAATACCAGGGTTAGTGTACCCCATAAGTTATATGAAGTAACACTCCGGATATAGGGGGACATAACTAGAAAAATAAAAGCACTCTTTTGGGAAAAACTATTTAAGGGTTATGACATCCTTCTGGCTGAAAAAGACTGGCCACCTGAATTTGTCAGGGAGTGCCCACATGGCGAAGAGATCATTATGCCAGCCTTCTCAAATCATATTCCTATTCATATAAAATACCCCTATGCCAGAAAATGGGCTGTAGCCAGGCTCCAGCATTATATAAAAATCATGTGGGATGCGATGAGGATTCTCCTCACCATAAAATCCAGTTAAAAAATCAACCTACTGCTCAGAGACAGTATCTAGTTAAGCAAGAAGCTAAAAAACAGGTCAGGGAGATCCTAGATCAACTTGAATTCCTAGGGGTGACTGAAACATGCACCTATTCCATGAACAATCCTTTGTTTCCTGTCTCCAAACCAGACAATACATATCGTCTAGTTTTGGACTACAGACATTTAAATTCTTGTTGCAAAACCTTTGCAGTACAAAATGCACACAGTAAACAAAAAATATAAAAGCACATTAGATATTTCAAACAGTTTCTTCTGTCAAAATATCGCACCTGAAAGCAGGTACTTGACCGCTTTCTCAATTATGGGGACACAGCGTAACTTCTGTCATCTCCCCCCAGGGATTCAAGAATAGTCCGTGGTTATTTTCAGTCAGAGTAACAGAGTTACTACAAACGTATGATGATGAGGCATTATCGTATGTCGATGACATCTATCTTCCAGACGATGATTTGGACAGGCACTTGAACAGGGTGAACACCATAATACTCTGCTTCGCCTCTGAAGGGTACAAATTCAATTTAAAAAAAATCAAGAATTGCCCACCTCAACGTCCTATTCTTGAGATACAAACTTTCAAATGAAGGCAAAAGCCTGGCAGCAAACTTTTTAGAGAAATGTGTGCTGCTCCAACTCCAAAAATGCTGAAAAACTTACAGTCAGTTCTAGGATTCCTGAATTTTGGAAGAACTTTCATTCTGAACTACACAGAAAGGGTTAATCCTCTCTACGAATTAATCAAACCTGATTTCAAACAAACTAATTGGACTAAAAAACACACAGAAATTTTGCATTCAGTGCAAACAGACATGTTAGCAACAACCCATTTACAAATACGCGTAAACAAACCAACCTTGTAAACCGAATCATCCCAGGGAGATGCGGATTCACAGACGTAACCTTTATTGAAGGTGAAAAGGTACCAATAGCTTACAAATCACACTTGTACACACAAGCTGAAATAAAACTCACTTTAACAGAAAAAAATCTGACAGCGGTTCAAACTGCAGTAGCAAAACAGAGAGCCCTCGTGCAGGGAAAACGACTAAAATGTCGTTACTCCTGTACCTGCCTTAGAGGCAGTGACAAAGGCAAGCATTCCAAATGCAAAAGCTTTACATCCAAGATGGATACAATGGGTTAATTCTCTTGCTGCAACAGACATTGAATACGTTTTTGACCCCTACTTGAAGACTCAAGAATTTCTACAATACGAACAAGAATGTCCTCTGCCCACTGAGATTCTGCCTGAATTAATTGCGATGTCTGTTACAGAGATCATCGCTTAGAGTGCCACCAGATTCCTGACTACAGTGTAGCAAACCATTACAGACACGCTCAGACGTATTGTTTTAATCATTTTGGTCATTATTATTTACACAAATCTGCAAACCCTAGAAAAGTTTTAACTTATAATCAATGGGAACATTGTCCAATACCACCAAAGGGTAGCTCAAAAACATTTTATGAAAAATGTCTATACTTCTCAGGTTTTAATGTCACAAATCCAGAAACATTTTACTTTAAAAATATTAATAAGACAGGCTTGAAACGTTTGTTGACCAATACTAAGCAAATTTATTCTGCGGCCTTTTATGCTCGATTGTCAACATTAGGGTTTGACTTTTGGAAAGACAACATTGAGGCAAAAACTGTCTGGGGCACAAAAGACTGGCAGGTACAAGGTTTTGAAACCTTATTTAGAGCCTGCATCATCCCAGAACAAATAATGTTTTTCAATTAAACTGTTCAACAGACATCTTGTCTTGGCCTCGCTCAGATAAAAGACTTAAACAAACCGTCCATACCTAAGCCCACACCAGATAGTAATAGAACTACAGATGAGGAGGTAGACGTAAATTATATTTTACAACAAAACAGAACTAATCCTGATTGGAAAAAATGGTTAATCTGGCCTACAGACATGAATAACTGTCAAGATAGATTCCTGAACAAGACACACGGGTTTACAGTAACTACGCCAGATACAAGATATATCCAGAGACAACATCCTGGGATAATACCAACTTACAATGTAGGAAAACTGTGCCTTGAGTGGCTACAAAAATCCGCACTCTCATATATAAAACAGCACTTAACTTTACTTAAAGATGCCATTAATTTGAGAGAATTCTTACTAGGACCTCCAAAACAACGTCATAAACGTTTCATATACGCCGGTATTTAGGCTGCTTATAATGAAACATGGAAAGTCACGCAAATGGAAACTGCAGAACGAATACGAGAAATTGATCATATTAATTTGGAGAAAGCTCTCTCTGTAGTTGACAATGGGTTAACAACTCTGTCATCCAGAATGTATTCTTTGGACAGCATTGTATCCTCTGCCATAGACATAATTGAACAAGACTTGCTCATGTTACAACATGGACAGTCTCAATTGCGTTCTATAATGCTGCTAGGCTGGACGTTACAAAATACAAATTCAGGCTATGTGCCTTGGCGTCTAATCAACTCCATGTCATCGTTTACTGGATTTAACCTTACAGATAAACAAATCTCTTTGGCACAGAGGGGAGCAGACAATACGGTGCTGAGCATAGAAAAACTGGAGTGATTACAATTAACCGTTTCTGGGAAACCAGCCATTGAATGGATAATACATGGCACCATCACGATACCAGTTACGATTTTCCAGTTTCAGTATTGCTTAAAACACATACCAGCAGGCCTGTATGAAAGGTTGGGTAAAGAGTACATAAAGTCGACCTGGGATTTACCATACAGACACAAATGTTGGAGTGGGGAAAAGGAGGTATTTCTTAGTGGTAAAAATTGCAAAACCACATTGAGCGGTACACTTCTATGTCAGATCATTAATTTACATGGAGCCTGTGATGGTTCTTCAAACAACTTATCATGCCACCTGCAGGGTTCACCAGCAGCAGTGATAGATCTAATTTTTAGGCAGCTTTTCAATGGGAGCTACATAATTTTGAATGATCACAGCTGTTGTGGAATTATGCCAGGAATAGCCTATCACGTTAGTGTGTCAGCCACGGTCACTTGCTGTATGCAAGTATTGTTTCCAAAAACTAAGACAGATGGGGAGTCGCCACTATGGCCTTCACTGAACATCTCTTCTATACGAATTGATACTTTAAGCAGAATGAAAGCCATTCTTTTTAAAAAAAACTGTGCCACTGACCTCGTCCAGAAAGATATATGATCTGCAAGTTGTAAGGTCCTCTGCGGAGATACATGCCTTATTATCAACAAATTGCCTCACACATTTTGCAGAAATGTTAGGTCGTATCCTAAACATGTTTGATACAAGTGGTACTGTACATGTATTTAAGACAATTTTTTCAGGACTGTTAGCACCCTTTGAAGCAGTCCTAGGCATTTATTTTTCCAAATTTCGTGCACTCTGTGTTCGGTGGCCTGCCTCTTGTTTTGGGACTCGTAGCAGGGATACTATTTTTATTCCTCCTGCTCCGTTATGGCAAGTCCAGTCACCAGCAATACCCAGATTACCATGGAGAACACTCTTCTGCCAATGCATTATCATGAGCGCATAACACAGATTCTTGGCTTGGCTCGTTTAAGAGATCTGAATACCACGTGGTTCCTATCATTCAGACCAATCTGGCAAGATTGCATCTTACCTGTTCTACGAGGGCTGTTTTGTGGAGAGGAATGCGTGTTAGATATCTGTCTGACACTTCCATCAGCACTGCCAACGGATGTTGACGCCTTGCTTGGTTCGGTAATGGCTCATGCATTGTGTTGCCCCCAACGGCTACCTATCCTGATGACGGCAATCATTGAGGTCTCACGGGCAATTCCAGCTGAGCGTGAGATAAGCGGACCAACAGGCACACAGGTACCATCTACTGCGAACATTGCTAATGCGACTCACGCTGGCGGCGATGATTCTCATCTGTGTATGATTGATCTACTAAATGAACTGGTTCAACTTTCCTAGATGCCATGCTAATTATCAACCTATTTCGTTGCTCCCGGTCCTTGCAAAGGTGGCCGAAAAGCATGTACAGTCCGTCCTCTCGGACTTTGTTGAGTCACATGGTATTCTGCATTACACCCTGTCCGGTTTCCGGGCGAATTTGAGCACTGAGACGGCACTGTTGGAGGTGTCAGAAGCCATCAAAGAAGTCCTGGACAACGGAGGGAAAGCACTGCTGGTGTTGTTAGATCCGTCAGCAGCGTTTGAAACCGTTCCCCATGACCGCCTCCTGGTAAGACTCTTGGAGATTGGGGTCCAGGGATCGGTGTTCAGATGGTTTGAGTCCTTTCTCTCCAACCGACAACAGACAATCTGGGCTCCTCTGTACTCTGCCGTAGTGCCGCCCTTGGAGGTGGGAGTTCCTCAGGGGTCGATTTTGAGCCCCACTCTTTTTAACATCTATATGTCCCCTCTTGCGGCACTGGCGGAGTCATTTGGCGCCCAGATTGTCTCTTACTCCGACGACACGCAGCTTCTCTTCACCTGCGGAGGGAACTCGGACTTTGATGGTGAGAGCATTAAGTGTTGTCTGGGTGCGGTCTTTGACTGGTTTCAACTCAACCAGCTGAAATGTAACTCAGACAAATCTGAGGTCCTCTTCTTTCGTTGCCCTCTGGACCCCGGTTGGAAGTCCTGGTGGCCAGCAGGTATGTATCCCCCTACTGCTGCCACTATGGCGGCTAAGAATTTTGGAGTTAAGGTGGACAATTGTCTCTCATTCAAACCACAGATTCTGGGTCTGGTTGGACAGTGTTTTGGGATACTAAAAATGCTAAGGAAATTCCTTCTTTTCCTCTCTATTGCCCATAGGAAAATTACGGTGCAAGCGTTGGTCGGATCTAGGCTAGACTACGCTAATGTACTCTATCTTGGCCTGCCTGAGTACCTGCTATCATGCTTGCAGGTAGTGCAGAATTCGGCTGCCTGGGCAATTTTTGGCCTCGGCCGTAGATCCCATGCTGCAGGACTGTTAAAGTCCCTCCATCGGCTGCCAATGCCTCTCCATGGCACCGGTGCACTCTATTTGAGGAAAAGAGTTGGCTTTCACCACCCGTCCAGAACCTTACGGTCGGCTTCATTGTTACTGGCCACGATCCCAGTAATTAGGTGTGCCCGGATTGGGGGTCGGTCTTTTAAATATCTTGCACCGTGGGCCTGGAATGCCCTGCCACTTTCGTTAAGAAAGAGTGAGAACTTACTGTCCTTTAGGAAAGAGCTCAAAACGTGGTTGTTTCCTCAGTAACCCTCTTCCTTGTTGGGGTTATGCTATGTATGGTCTGATAGCGCCGGGACACTCTGTTAGAGTAGCTGAGAGCTCAATAAAACCCCCAACAAAATAACATAACATAACCTTTACAGCTAGTATTATGATTGTAGCATTTTATTTCTTCTGCATGAGAAAGAAGACTGTTCAATAAATACTTTTTATTGAAAACGCCCGTCTCTCAATTTCTCTGCATCTCTGATGAAACGAAGCATGCACGAATGACTGAGTAAAATATCTATCTATTGTTTCCACGACTCTGAAGATTCGTTTTATCTTGGGGAAACAAAGTTGTCATGTTTATGCGGTTGTCAGAAACTATGCTCCTTCTTGTGAACTCTAGAAAGTTTGTAGTGACCTCTGAGCTAGCTGGCACTCACAATTAAGTCTAATATATTCGATACAGACCTAGTAGACCTAAGTCCTACGTCACATCTATAGGATATATTATTCCAATGCGCAGAGCCTATTTGGAATATAGGAACTATATAGGATTTAGCTATATGTATGGAAAACTTGCGTTTTTAGACATTAGGGTAATGATCAGCCCCTGTTTAGTCACCTTTCTCCAAAGTAGCTTAGTGGTTGGTATCCCAACTAAAATACTTAGGAAGAAAAGTTGAACAAAGCAAAGGGCATATAGTGCGATGATTGGTGGTTGTACTAGTTGTAAGACAAATCCAGTTTTCGTGTATTTTTAAACTGTGTGATTTTGTTTATGGTTTTAATTGACTAATAAACTAAGTTTCTAAGTAAGGGTCCCTAGGTCACAGGTTTAAACTGGTGGCCGTAGTGAGGGCTCCATCTGTGTAAATCTGGCATTTTCAATGACAAAAAACTGAATGGAGTCACGAATTTCACAGAGCAGGAGAACAAAAGTTCTTCCATTCTGCAAATCTCTAAAAAAGGTTGTTGTTAGTAAGTAGTATGTTACAAATCCTCTTATGATTAAATCTACAGAAAACTCTTCTTATACTTTGGAAACAAACAACCTCAGAAATTGAAGTTTTATGATTTACGGAGTTTAGACCAAATGCAGCAACATCTCCCACGGAAGTCGCATAATACCACCAACCATGAAAAAAATAAGTTTTGTTATCTGGCCCACATTTACTATGGCACCAGTCAGTGGTAAACATTATGCATATGCTTGCAGTTTAAAGATTTATTGGTGGGACAGGAGAAGGCGCATGATAATCTCATATGCACCTTGAGCTTATTTTGTACCATGGGAACTGATCACTTCCAATGGCCAAAATGTTTTTTTGTGACAATGAGTGAAAAACAAGAGGCAGATGTACAAATATTGGGAATACCGATTTCCTAATTGCAGTTGTTTCTGAATTGCAGTTAGGAAATCGGTATTCCTAATATATGAAACTAATTAAGTTTCATTTAGCAATTTCTTGTGGGTAGCAAATCGACATACCTCAAGAATATTAATAAGGTAGGATGCAATTTGTGACCCATTAGGAATCACAGCCATCACAGGGATGTCTGTAATTGCTTTTTAATACAGGAATATTTTTTTTTAATGCAGCCTCTTTTCCTGTAAGGAAAACGGGATGTGTTTAAAAAGTCAAAAATGAAACCTTGAAGTTTCATTTTTTAAGACTAGGCTATTATTATTTCCATTCTCAATTGGGAAGGGGGCAACACACACAGTAAGACAATGAATACAGCACAAAAAGACTCCATACATGTTTATAAAAAGAGAGAATATTTATCTGAGTACAATAAGAACAAAATGACAAAAATACAATGTGTAGAATTTGAGATATTGATTTTTGAAGAAATAAATGCATTAAAGTGCGTAGAAGCAAGTAGCGATAAGAAGGTAAATTTAAGTTGCGCTGGACTGGGTCAAAGTCAAAGGTCGTACTGACCGTAATAGAGCACCAGCCGGCCACAGGACACATGCAGGCCCTGGTAAGCAAACTACCTTTCCTGGTCACAAGCAGCAAGATGCATTGATCTCCTTCATGCAGTAAAGGCATTGCATCAGTTCTGAAGATGGGTGACAAAGTTGATCGGTGTCTTGCGATTTGCCGGTTTCTGCCATGGAGTGGAGGCAGGGCGTCAGTCTCACAAAGCTGCAGCAATATCCTGTCTGATACATCGATATCTGGAGGCAAAGCACTGGTTCTGTAGCAATGCCCCACTTTTACTCCCGCAACTGGGTTGATGTGCCTATACTGCTACCCTTAGGAGATGCATTGAAATCTGTGTTGCAAGCATCTCTGCCACTTCCAGTGAGCCAGTCACAGGAGCAGGGATAAAGACTTTAATATTCCTGAGTCTCAAGCAACAGGAGGCAAGCAAACAAGCATTTGGAGATCACTTGGAAGAAGGCAGAGTCCAGCTCTCCTTCAGCAAAGTCAGAGAGCAGCAGGTGGTGAGCAACAAAAAGAAAAGCAGGCCTTCCTGATCAGCAGTCCAGTTGAGCACACCAGATCTTCTGACAGAGGTTAAGTTGTAGATCCAGACGTGTCTGATCTGTGTGGGTCAGGGACCCAGTAATAATACCCAAAAGTGCCTTTGAAGTAGACGTGACATCAAAGGCTGGCCTCTGAAGTGCACACAATTTCTTTCAGCCCAGTCCTGTCAACCAGGCTAACACTGGGGGGGGGGGGGGGGGGGTATATCAGTGCTTTGTGTGTGGCAGGACACTACCTATTAAAGTGTAAGTGTCAGCCCCTCCCTTTCCTCCCAGCCCAGGAAGATCCATCAGAATACAGATAAATGCAGAGGAGTGCTCGGAATGCAGACGAGCCTCACTTTCCTGTGTGTGTGGCTGTCTAAAGGAAAGCACAAACTTTAGCTGTCACCCCACTCAGACTTATATTGGAGACAGGCTGCAAGACACAAAAGAGCTAAGACCAGAGAAATGTACACTTTCTAAAAGTGGCATTTGTAAAACAGAAATGTTAAATACAACTTTATCAGTACAGAGGATTTATCAAGACCATTCCAAACATGAAACATGAAAAAGTTACCTATCTCTTATCAGAAATTACAGCTTAAAAATGTATAAAGGAACACTGGCCAATGAGAGAAGTAGGCCTCATAGTAGTGAAAAACAAAATAGTCTGTTTGTCACTACCAGTACTTGTAAAACTTACAACTATGTGTCCTACCTTTTACTTACATAGCGCCCTTCCCTTTGGGTTACAAAGGGCCTTTCTTAGGGGTGACATATGTAGTGAAAGGGAAGTTTAAGGCTCCACAAGTAGTTTTAAATGCCAAGTCGAAGCAGCACTAAACTGCACATACAGGCTCTGCAATGGCAGACCTGAGACAGGTTTGAAAGGCTACTTGTGTGGGTGGCACAATCAGTTCTGCAGGCCCACTAGCAGCCTTTAATTTGCAGACCCTGGGTATATGGTATCCCACTTGACAAAGGACTCACAGGTAAATTAAATAAATCAAACAGGTGTCAGTCAATCAGAACATGTTTAAGGAAGAGAGCACATGCACTTTAGCACTGGTTAGCAGTGGCAAAGTGCTCAGAGTCCTAAAACCAGCAAAAACAAGTACAGAGAAATGGAGGGAGGCAGGCAAGCAAAAAGTAGGGGGAGACCATCCTAAGGCTTTCAGGTCTAGCATGTGCCTCGGCCAGATGAATATGGGAAAACCTCCCCGTCCCCTTGGGAGCTCTCTTCACTAAGGCAGAATAATCTGGCGAGACCATCAGCATTGTCGTGGTCAGTCCCCGGGTGATGTTCCACTGTAAAGTCCCTTTCCTGTATGGAGATGGACCCCCTCAAAAGTTTAGGATTTCCAGCCCTCATTTGCATGTGCCATCTGAGAGGCCTGTTTTCTGTCTGAACCAGGAGCTGAGTCCCAGACAGGTATGGTCTCAGCTTCTTCAGTGCCCAGACCACAGCAAAAGCTTTGGTTTCAATGGCACTCCACCTCCTGCCGGACTTTCATCCAGCAACAGGAGGGCAGACTCGTGTCTGTGGCAGCAGCATCCATTTTGTGATGCTGAGGCTCTGTTTAACTTTAACCGGGTAAACCAGTAACTACATGTCTTCTCCCTCTAGAAGGGTGGAATGCTACCTCCGCCGCCAGGACTGGTGGGGGGGAGTATTCCAAAGTGTTTGAAACCTTACACAACATGTTTTGATAAAGCCAAATCAAAGTTCGCATTAACCGCAAGGATTATAATGCACTTAAGAGTGTATGGTATGGCTATATCATAGAACAGCTATACGGAGATGGTGCCGAAAGCTGCAGAGGGGCTCAGCTCATGCTAGGGCACCCTCTCACATAAAACCAAGCACTCTACCTCCAGGATTGTTGAGGTCTGCCTTAGGAGTGGCTTATAGGTGTATATATGTCTATATATCCAAACCACCGAATCTTCACCACTCCATATTCACAGAGCCAGAAACGGAACGGACACTGATTTTCCTTCGTGCAATATTTTATTCATTAGTGCATTTCACCATTACGAGTTTCGGCCCTAGAGGCCTTGATCACATGTCTATATATAGGTATATAGATATAGGTATACTATATCTAAGTAAGCGGTGATTACACCACCTTACCCAGGCTGTGTGAACAGACCTGTGGTGTCAGTTCGGAGGGCAAACCAGGGGTGACATAATACATGCTGCAGCCCCTGGTAGGCCTAGGGTGCACCTTTGCCCTGGATACCTAGGGTACACTATACAGGGGCTCACAAGGATGACCCAGTAACCAATCTGGTATGTACCTAAAGTACATGGTATCAATTTAGAGAGAGAACAGCTGGGCTGTGGGCCTGATTAGCAGGTCCACAGCCACACTGAAGCCGAAAAACCAGAGAATCACAGCAAAAAGCGGGGGTAACCATAGGAAGCAGACCCTACTCTCCTACACTGGTGTCATCTCTGTCAGTCCCCTGAAGCTACCTGGGACTATATCCTCCCTGAGTGCTACTTGTGCCAACTCTGGTGTCTGCCCCCCACTGGGGGGCTGTGTATTCTAGGGACATTTGGAGCAACCCTTTATGTGCCCATACCTGTAGCACTCTGTACATTGGGGTACAAACCACCCTGTCTTTTGGTCAAAGAAACTCTTCTTTTTAGAATCAGAATGGGACTGTTTAGCACTATTCCTTTGGGAATTATTTTGGAAGCCTTTTGAGAACTCTATGTTGTTAAGTCTTTTTTCCCCACTTTCTTCTATTGGGAACCCTGACCACCTTTGTGGCTATCGCCCCATATACCTTTTTGGACACTCTGGTGCTAGCCCAGAATTCCACCTCCTAAGAAAGCGTTCCTAGGGTCAGTGAGCTTATTGTTACCTATGTGCTGGTGCAACTCTGTAAAATAGATACTGAGCATGTGCCCTCTCATGATTCAATTAATCAACCCATTATAATCACTAACTTTGCTAACCCGCACTCAGCCGTTACGTACCCTACTGGAGTAACCAATAAAGTCTACCCAGTATTGGTTCGGGAGTCTCTGTCTGTCCCTGAATCTCTGGTGATATTGTTCGGGAGTCAGCCCAGATTTGGCAATCAAAATGGGAGTGCACTTGGTTTAGTCCCCAGCAGTGGATGTCATAACTGTGTCCCTTCCAAGTGTAGGCATGTGTTTCCACAGACCACTCCCCAGTGTTCCTAAGGAACCCTGCGTCCCTTGAGTGTAACCTCATAAGCAGAAAATAAATGTATCAATGTCATCCCCCACCACATAATTGGGCACCAGATCTTTGGGTATAAAGAACCTTTTATCTCCATCAGTACTGCATTTGTGCTGCCACCATCACTGCTGCAATGAGATTGCCTGGCATTGATCTCCAGCTCCTTCATATTCAGTTCATGAGCCAATAATATTTTCTTCTCAGCTAATGCTCTGTTAGCCTTAGACTTACACTCCCCAGCTTCCATCTTCAATTTTGCCAGTTGCAGCTTGATTTATCTCCCCTCCCTCCTCTCAGCCAAACATTCTTTGGAAATGCAATCTCTCTCTCCTACCATTAAAGTATATAAAGAAATATAGATGGGTAGCTATGAATAAAGAAGACATTTTTCACTAACTGATTCTGAGTGCCATCAAATATGCAGTGAAGTATAACAAAATCCCAGTGAGAAAGTGAGTTTTCAAGATTTTTCACACCCTAAATGGGTCTCAAAATGTCACTCATTCCTTTCATACCCCAACAACATACTTCAATCAATATACCTATATCTAACTGACAGACCAGTGAATTCAATTTGTGTGTAATTTATTGGGTTACAAGTTCATAAAAAAGTTTTTTTGTTTTTTACATAAAAGGTTAAAATTTAGAATGGTACATGTCAACAAGTTATTAAAAACAATATGCAGTCAGTACTTGACAACATTTATGCATCATTAGCCGTTCAAGTAGTGCTAAGCGAGGAGATTGTGCATTAATTCATGTGCGTGACCATACCAATGCAAATCAGCAAAGAAAACCAGCAATCTAATAGTTGGACCAAGATCTACGCTCAGTTAATTAAGCTCCCACTGAGAACTAAAGTCTTTTTTGAACATATACCCAAGGAGTGAGTCAGACCGAATTGGGTGACAATAGCCGTGGTATCTACTCTGTAGTTACTCTTATCAATAGAAGGCATTTTGCCATTCACGACTGTTTCCTGTCTAATGAGAGTGAAGTTTTGGTCTTGATAAAGATGGTATGAAACGAAAATACATCGAAGCGCGTCGACGCACATGAATTAATGCACAATCTCCTCGCTTCGCACTACTTGAACGGCTAATGATGCATAAATGTTGTCAAGTACTGTTCGAGTAACACATAAGCATGATAGGGGATGTGTAGTTCTCTAAGACCAAGTGTATAGGTCTGGTACAATACTCTCCCATGAACTTGTTTTATGTTTTTGTATAATGTTGTTGTGATTATTGTGACTGCATATTGTTTTTAATAACTTGTTGACATGTACCATTCTAAATTTTAACCTTTTATGTAAAAAACAAAAAAACTTTTTTATGAACTTGTAACCCAATAAATTACACACAAATTGAATTCACTGGTCTGTCAGGTAGATATATGTATATTGATTGAAGTATGTTGTTGGGGTATGAAAGGAATGAGTGACATTTTGAGACCCATTTAGGGTGTGAAAAATCTTGAAAACTCACTTTCCCACTGGGATTTTGTTATACTTCACTGTGATAGTGCCCAGTCCCACTGGGTGTCTGAAGGGGCCCCTCTCTTTCCACTACCCATCAAATATGCACCAAGAGTGAAGCTAAAGTTGTCTAAGGTGTCCCTTAGTACTCTGAGTTGAACAACATTACTTCTATTCACAGTTACTCTTGCACAATGTTACATTATCCATGGCATCTACTCAGATGAGCAGTGCAGGGGTAGGTGAGTTATGATGGAGATATGCATAACATGGTGTCCTTCCATCCAAACCCACCACCCTAGGCATCAGACTCCCCTCACCCACTCCTGTCATCCCTTCACCACCCTTGACCTTCCCCAGCTATCCCCCAAGCAAGTATCTGGTACCAGCCACCCTTCCAAAAAACACTCAGTGTAGTTGCTGCCCTCACCTTTCACTTGCCTTATATGTGCCTATACTTACCCTGGATGACATTCTGCTACCCTATGAAACTACTCTTTGCATATACAGTGCACCTACCAACCAGGTCAAGATGTAAGCTCTCAAATTGAGAGAGTAGTCACAGTGACCTGACAATGGCTCTGTGACAGCCACTCATCAGTGAGGCCAACATTTTCTTTTCAGTACACCTCTACAGAGTCCACATTGATAGCTGAGTTGGTGATTGGGAGTGACAGAGGGCCACCTGCATTCCCCTGCCTCATAGGTTCTCACTGTTTGGTAAGGGACAGCTAAGGAAATTGAATTACTAGTGGACAGTGCCCCATTCTTGTTACAGAGCACTGTCTGCCAAAAAAAGGAATGGAGAAGTTAAGACTTGTTTGAGGAACCTAATGAGTTGAGAAATGAGACCCCCTGACCCACCACCAGGGGTAACGGATTTACAGTTTAGTTGGATTCTCAAAGGGTTCAGAATAACATTTGCTGTATTTTATCTTGTGTTAATCTCTAGATTATTTGGTATATTGGAGTCTTTATTGTACATTTTTATGTGGAACTATTTGTAGCTCCAAATCATAATAAAAATAATTGAATTGAAAATGTAATTGAATAACATTTGTTCCCCTTACACGTCTCGGTTCTGAAACCGGTATTGAGCCACCAATGTGGCAAATGGGAATTGAAATAAAATTGCCACAACGTATTGATTGGCACATGTAGCCTAAGCCAGCCTAAGGTTGGGATTGGTTGGCTTTTTGGTATACTTAAAAATTATTGAAAGGTAGTGCAGGAAACCCTAATGACAGGAACGCTAACTTGGGTGTGGCTAAAGACTTTAGTGAAAGAAGGAATTTGACAAGGCAAATACACTTCAGAAAAACCCTGTTGGCGGCCCAGTGGGTGCTGAGGTAGATAAAAAAACATAAGATCACTGATTACACAACAAAAATGGGGTTCAATACTGCACAAAAACTGCTATGCATCATAGGAAACCAATGACATGACGTCATTGCTTTCTCCCTCAGGTTTTGATGTGGGGAGCCAGGAACTTGAGAGGTCACTATCTCATTCAAAATGATCTATTTATAAAAACAAATAGCAGCACAAGTATGTAAACAGCTGGAGATCAGTGAAAATAAAAGGGACAAGTGTACACTGTGCAGAGGTCTGTGATTGGTGGACAAATAATTCTAAATGGTAATGAGGAATGACTCTACCCACACTATTGATTACAGAGGAAGAGTGAAGCACTAGTAGTGTCAGGTGGCCGATAGGGACATGGTCGACATCGCTAAGCTAGCATGAGCCCTGCTGCCATGATGCAGCATTTGAGCACGTTATTACATGGCTTTATTTTTGCAAGATTCTGTTTATGCCTTTCACATTAGAACCATCTGCTGTGTTTGTTCTCTGCCTGCTGCTGGAGTTTATTCTGAACATTGTGAGCAAGGTGGATAAACAATGCCACATGTTATTCTGTTCTAGTCAGACCCTAGCACCTAGACACAACATACTAGTGCAGCTGCAGCTGGAAACTCGTACTTTGATATTATGGTGGCGCATGTTTAGAACACGAACACATGGAGAGGGACCTTTCCATGGAGAAGAGAACACACACCTACGATGTATTAAATACCATCTATAGACTAAGGTATGGGGTCTGCTGACAAAGCCCAGAGGTCTTCCATTTTAAAATAATAGTTCTTCTTGCCAAGGGGAAGGAGGTTGAGCACTATAGTCTGTTTTCCATTGTCTTTATAAGAGGTCATCTCCCTTTATGATATAGGGCCTAACTGCAATGCTAACTAAAATAGTGTTATGCATTTTTCTGCCTGTTGTGGCATGTATACTACATGTTAGAGCACAATAGGTAAAATAAATATTTTAAACTATGTTTGTGTCTCAGTCAGTTCTTATTGTAGACAAGTATGAGAGTGTGAGCGAAAAAGTGTGCCTTGCTTCCGCGATTTTTGAGAGATCCAGAAGTGTTGTTTTCTGGGGTGTCTAATCATTTGCTTCTTCGTTAGTCTTTAGAAGAGCGAATGACACACTATAACTAGTCCGTCGCAGGTTCATTGGAACTAAGGTGGTCGGATGGCATAGCCCCTATGCACCGAGCTCCCATAATCCTGTGCATAGTATGACAGCACAGGAAATCGAATTACTATTGGACAGTGCCCCATTTTTGTTACAGAGCACTGTCTGCCAAAGAAAGGAATGGAGAAGTGAAGACTTATTTGAGGAACCTAATGAGTAGAGAAAAGTAAGACCCCTGACCCACCATCAGGGGTACCAGATTCACAGCTTAGTTGGATTCTCAAAGGGTTCAGAATAACATTTGCTGTATTTTATCTTGTGATTAAGCTCTAGATGATTTGGTATATAGAAGTCTTTCTTGTACATTTTATGTGGAACTCTTTGGAGTCCCAAATCATAATAAAAAGAATTGAATTGAATAACATTTGTTCCCCTTACACCTCTCGATTCAGAAACCGGTATGTAGCCACCAATGTGGCAAATGAGAAGTGAAAGACAATTGCCACAAATTATTGATTGGCACATGTAGCATAAGTCAGACTAAGGTTGGGATTTGTTGGCTTTTTGTTATACTTAAAATTACTTGAAAGGTAGTGCAGGAAACCCTAATGACAGGAAAGCAAACTTGGGTGTGGCTAAAGACTTTAGTGAAAGAAGGAACTTGACAAGGCAGAGGCACTGCGGAAAAACCCTGTTTGTGGCCCAGTGGGTGCCTAGGTAGATTAAAAAAACAGAAGATCACCGATGAAACAACAAAAATGGGGTTCGATATTGTACTGAACCTGCTATGCACCATATGAAACTAATTATATGACGTAATTGCTTTCTCCCTCAGGTTTAGATGTGGGGAGCCAGAGACTTGGGGGGTTGCTACCTCATTACAAATTATCTATCTATAAAAACAAACAGCAGCACAAATATGTAAACATCTGGAGATCAGTCGAAATAAAAGGGTCAAGTGTACACTCCGTTCACTGTACAGAGCTCTGTGATTGGTAGGACAAATAATTCTAAATGGTAATGAGGAATGGGTCTACCCATAGTACGACTTCATTAAAGAGGAAGAGTGAAGCACTAGTAGTGTCAGGTGGCCGTTAGGGACATGGTCGACAACGCTAAGCTAGCATGAGCCCTGCTGCCATGATACAGCTTTCGAACACGTTATGACATAGCTTTATTTTGCAAGATTCTGTTTATGCCTTTCACATGAGAACCGTCTGCTGTGTTTGTTCTCTGCCAGTTGCTGGAGTTTAGTCTGAACATTGGGAGCAAGGTGGATAAACAATGCCACATGTTATTCTGTTCTAGTCAGACCCTAGCACCTAGACACAACATACTAGTGCAGCTGGAAACTCGTACTTTGATATTATGGTGATGCATGTTTAGAACACGAACACATGGAGAGGGACCTTTCCATGCGAAGAGAACACACACTTACGATGTAGAAATGCCATCTATAGTCTAAGGTATGGGGTCTGCTGACAAAGCCCAGAGGTCTTCCATTTTAAAATAATACTTCTTCTTGCCAAGGAGAAGGAGGTTAAGCACTATGGTCTGTTTTCCATTGTCTTTATAAGATGTCATCTCCCTTTATGATATAGGGCTTAACTGCAATGATAACTAAAATAGTGTTATGCATTTTTCTGCCTGTTGTGGCATGTATACTACATGTTAGAACACAATAGTTAAAATAAATATTTTAAACTTTATTCGTGTCTCAGTCAGTTCTTATTGTGGACAAGTATGAGAGTGTGAGCGAAAAAGTGTGTCTTGTTACCGCGATTCCTGAGAGATCCAGAAGTGTTGTTTTCTGGGGTGTCTAATCATTTGCTTCTTCGTTAGTCTTTAGAAGAGCGAATGACACACTATAACTAGTCAGTTGCGGGCTCATTGGAACTAAGGTGGTGGGATGGCATAGCCTGTATGCACCGAGGTCCCATAGTCCTGTGCATAGTATGACAGCACAGGAAATTGAATTACTAGTGGACAGTGCCCCATTCTTGTAACAGAGCACTGTCTGCCAAAGAAAGGAATGGAGAAGTGAAAGACTTATTTGAGGAACCTAATGGGTAGAGAAATGTAAGACCCCTGACCCATCATCAGGGGTACCAGATTCACAGCTTAGTTGGATTCTCAAAGGGTTCAGAATAACATTTGCTGTATTGTATCTTGTGATTAAGCTCTAGATGATTTGGTATATTGAAGTCTTTCTTATACATTTTCATGTGGACCTCTTTGGAGCTCCAAATCATAATAAAAAGAATGGAATTGACTAACATTTGTTCCACTTACACCTCTCGATTCAGACACCGGTATGTAGCCACCAATGTGGCAAATGAGAATTGAAAGACAATTGCCACAAATTATTGATTGGCTCATGTAGCATAAGTCAGACTAATGTTCGGATTTGTTGGCTTTTTGTTATACTTAAAATAACTTGAAAGGTAGTGCAAGAAACCCTAATAACAGGAAAGCAAACTTGAGTGTGGCTAAAGACTTTAGTGAAAGAAGGAACTTGACAAGGCAGAGGCACTGCGGAAAAACCCTGTTGGTGGCCCAGTGGATGCTGAGGTAAAAAAAAAAAAAAAACATAAGATCACCGATGAAACAACAAAAATGGGGTTCGATATTGTACTAAACCTGCTATGCACCTTATGAAACTAATTATATGATGTAATTGCTTTCTCCCTCAGGTTTAGATGTGGGGAGCCAGAGACTTGGGGGGTTGCTACCTCATTAAAAATTATCTATCTATAAAAACAAAGAGCAGCACAAATATGTAAACATCTGGAGATCAGTCGAAATAAAAGGGTCAAGTGTACACTCAGTTCACTGTACAGAGCTCTGTGATTGGTAGGACAAATAATTCTTTATGGTAATGAGGAATGGCTCTACCCATAGTACGACTTCATTAAAGAGTAAGAGTGAAGCACTAGTAGTGTCAGGTGGCCGATAGGGACATGGTAGACAACGCTAAGCTAGCATGAGCCCTGCAGCCATGATGCAGCTTTCGAACACTTTTTGACATAGCTTTATTTTGCAAGATTCTGTTTATGCCTTTCACATGAGAACCGTCTGCTGTGTTTGTTCTCTGCCAGTTGCTGGAGTTTAGTTTGAACTTTGTGAGCAAGGTCGAGCAACAATGCCACTTGTTATTCTGTTCTCATCAGGCCCTAGCACCTAGACACAACATACTAGTGCAGCGGGAGACTCATACTTTGATATTATGGTGATGCATGTTTTGAACGCGAACAGTTGGGGGCATATTATCAAGAAAGAGGTTCAAATTATCACCGCTTTAGCGGCAGAAAACTGGAGCTAAAGCAGTGATAATAGGCTTGATAATATGCCCTGGAGAATTCCAATAGAAACCATGTTCACACCAGAACATGGACTTCTATTGGAATTCTCAAGGGCATATTATCAAGCCCATTATCGCCGCTTTAACTGCAGTTTTCTGCCGCTAAACCAGCGATTATTTTTAATGCCGTTCTTGATAAGATGCCCCTTCGAGAGGGACCTTTCCATGGAGAAGAGAACACACACCTACGATGTAGAAATACCATCTATAGTCTAAGGTTTGGGGTCTGCTGACAAAGCCCAGAGATCTTCCATTATAAAATATTACTTCTTCTTGCCAAGGGGAAGGAGGTTGGGCACAATAGTCCGTTTTCCATTTTCTTTATAAGATTACATTTCCCTTTATGATATATGGCCTAACTGCAATGCTAACTATATTAATGCTATGCATTTTTCTGACTGTTGTGGCATGTATACTGCATGTTAGAGCACAATAGTTAAAATAAATATTTTAAAGTATATTCGTGTCTCGGTCAGTTCTTATTGTAGACAAGTATGAGAGTGTGAGCGAAAAGGTGTGTCTTGTTACTGCGATTGCTGAGAGATCCAGGAGTGTTGTGTTCTGGGGTGTCTAATCATTTGCTTCTTCGTTGGTGTGTAGGAGAGCGAATGAGACACTATAGCTAGTCAGTTTTGGGCTCGTGGGAAGGCATAGCCCCTATGCACCGAGGTCCCATAATCCAGTGCATAGTAGATACAAATTTTTTATAAAGAATGTTAACATGGATCACCAAGATGGTCTGACTTGCACAAAGAACATGAAACTCTAATAGAAATTCCACTGGAATTCAGTCATGCTAAAAGTATGACCTACATATTTTATTGTACTTAGGTCACTGCTCCTCATGAAGTGTGTAAATGAAACCCGCTCTAGGTTTCATGTTATACCATCAATGATTAATCTCAGTGCTTACAAGGGAAATAGGTATCACCTTGATACACAAACTGCATTTCCAGGATTTTAAGAAAGCCATTTTATCAATAGAAGCAATCTAAATCATCGGAAGAAAATATTTAAAAATGTATGTGAATATTTTTAAATATCTGCTGAAACAAATGTAAAATCTGTGAAGAAAACAGAAAAATGTAGATTAATGTGTTTCACCAAGTAAGGAAAATACATATATGAACCACCATTCACTTTATTTACTTTAAACATTATTCACTGCTTTGAAAAGCATATTAACTGAAATATGATAGAGCCGTAATCAACCATGTAAGTGTCTTTGTGCACCCCTCTTTGTGTCTCTCAAGGTCAGTGTTTGTTTTCATCACATACATCATTTATTGTCCTTGTGGTCAAGATCCCAATTTTCTTCTCCTTAAGAGACTCTATCCATAGCATGATTGTAGCTTACAGTGCAAATACATGCTTAGAACATGGAGGGGCAGTTTTATCAAAGTTTCACGCAGCGCAGCATGATGACTTGCTACGCCGCACTGTGTGAAAGGTAAAGGGCAGGCATGCACCAAATTCATAAATATATGACACATTCCTGCTCTGCATGCGCTGGTGCACAATCTGCTGTATAGCGCCAACACAGACACCCTTGCACCACGGGGCCTGCATTACAAGCAGGATTGCTCTAATGCAGAAAAATCCTTAGACTTTTTTCTCTTTTTAAATTCGATGTAGAATGTTATTGTTCTGTATTCACTGAAAAAAACAAAGGTTATGGGGACGATATAGTTAGGGAATAGAATTAATAAGACCGTAGAAATTCACTGAAAAAAAAGGTTACAGGGACATTATATTTAAGCTCAGATTTCACTTGTACAAAACCAGTGAAATTGAGGAGTTATAGTTACCTGAGCTAAATATAACATACACCCCTGCAATGTACTGCTTATTAACTCACACATTACATCACTTCTCACATGGTCAGTGACATCACTAATGATATCTCAAATGACATCACAGATGACATCATCTAGAGATTGTGAGTGTTTCTAAAGGTTTTAGTATTAAACATATATACTAAGCTTCCACAAATATGAATTAGTATGCATATTACTAAAGAATGATTCGAATTTTTAAAATAAATTAGGTGAGTGGCTCTGTGACTGTGTGTATTCATGTGTGAGTGGAGCGGTGTGCATCTGTATGGGTATGTGAGTGGATGTGAGTGAATGTGTGTGTGGCTGCATAGGTGAATAAGTGGGTGGGTGAGTAGCTGTGAGGGTGAGTGAGTGGCTGTGTGAGGAACTGTACTGGTGAGCCTGAGTGGGTGTGTGACTGGCTGTTTGTGTGGGTTAGTGGCTCTCTGAGTGGCTGTATGGGTGGGTGTGTGAGTGGCTGTGTGAGGAGCTGTATAGGTGGAATGGGTGTGTGAGGGGCCGTATGAGTCAGTGAATGGCTCTGGGAGTGGCTGTTTGGGTGGATGATTGGGTGTGTAAGTGGCTGTATGGGAGAGTTTCAGGAGTCTTAGTGATTGCATGGGTGAGTTAGAGGCT